>NC_051199.1:24521870-25157287 GCF_015220075.1 Falco rusticolus
TTTGAATAAATGCTTTTCTTGTATACTTGCCAACAGAGAATGAGGTTTGGGACATGAGGGAAGGGAAATAACTTGCAGGTGTCAATTTTCAGGAGGTAAATGGGGAGGTAATACTCAACAGGTTAGAGTCCTTGGAAGGACTCGGTGGTGAGGATCACATCCTGCATCTGTGTTTCGGTGGCAGCGATAGGGGGAACCCAAGGTGTGAACATACCGCCAGCAGTCTGCCACGAATTTCAATATTACTGAACAGTCTGGAGCTCCGGCAACGGTGAGACTTGGCACTGGAGTTGGTTTGGGGTCTGGGATAGACGCTAAAGGCAACAGGGTTAACTTCATCTGAATGTTGGGGTTCCTGATGGATGCACTTGCAGAACTGTAAATTTTCTTACCGTGTGAATTGTAGTAGCACAGTATTCAGTGTCACCCTGATGGAAGAGTCCGTTCTGGCTTTAGAGCACTTGCAGTCTGGGGAAACACTGATAGCTGAACTGGTTTCCCAGCATAATATTCCTTTCCAATACATCAGGTCTTCAGAGGAGGAAAGGATTACAAGGGCATGTTTGTCTTATAGTAATTTGTCTTCCTCGCTGTAGCCTGGGGCTGTAAAGTGGACCGGAGCTCAGCTGAGCACGCACCGCAGCTGGCTTTCAATAAAACTGCTGCAGCTGCCCTCCCTTCTGCCCAGGAGAGGTGGTGATGGGCCAGCTGGGTCTGCTAGGTGGGATGAGGTGATGCTGTCGTGTGGGTGCTGCAGACAGCTCTGAGGATTTAGGGTGGCCTGGCAGAGTTTGTTACGCTATTTGTTTTACTTTCTGAGACAATGTATTGCTGAAACTCTTGCATGGATTTGATTTCTGGTTATGAGCATCCTTATCTGCTCCTGTAGCCATTAGCTCTTTGTCTTGCCCACGTGGGAAGCTGTAAGTTACTTCGTCCGATAAGGCTTTTCTTATCAGCTCTGACGTTTGTTGTGTAGAAATATTCTAGGAACTATAAAAAAGGGGCTGGAGCTGGGAATTGCAGCTGAGGTGTTACCCTTCCCTGCAGAGACCAGTGAGATGTCAATGGGAAGTATGAATCTCTCCATGCGTCAGGCCAGGGTTGAGTTTCTTGGTTGTGTATCATGTCTAGAAAAAGAAGCACATGTCCTGAGGTTTCTTTTCCTTTCCTTCCTTACTTTGTGCAGCATCATCAAAATGTTTTTTTGCCTTTTAAACTCATCAGCCTGCTTGTGAAATACTCAGAGAAGCTTGGGCTGAGTTTGCATCACTGTCAGTGGGTTGCATCTTTTTGGAGCGGCTTTGATCTTGCTTACTCCGTGCTGAGTAATTTACACTCCTCTCACATGAGCAGCAGCTTCAATGGATATGCCGCCCTCTGAGAGTCTGGCCTTGTAAGCTCTCTCAGTTTCTCCTAATGGTAAGCATTTAAATGGTATTAAAGCTGCTTATCTGAGTGTTGTGCTTTTTTAGAGTCATTAACACCTCTGCAAAGAAAGTGTAAAACTCTAGTAAGGCAGCTGGTGGCACTTCACAATGGTTTGAATGGTTACCCCCGTGTGCCGGTGCTGGTGAGGGTGTTATGGAGGGGTGGTGGTGGTGGCTGCAGTGCCTGCAGGTGCAGAGCTGGTGCTCCCATGGATGTTGAGGATCACCCTTGGGAGGTGTTGTTCCCATTCGGGGGGGGCGGGAATCGAAGCTCCCTTCTGGTGTGAGATCAGGCACCGCCAGTATTTATTGGTGCGGGCTGGGTTGTTCCTTCTCACCCCTGTGATTCCCCAGGGGCCAGAAATGTCCATCTCAGCATGTTTGCTGTATCTCATTTAATGGCACATTTCAAGTGATGTTAGCAATTTTCTTCTAAAGGATCTGTGCTATTCTGTTACCTTTACAAGGAGGCATTGATGTGCAAGGGTGATCCTGCCATGAAGCTGTCAAAAAAGGGGGGGGGGGGGGGAAGCTGGCTTTGTTCTTCACCTTGAACGTTGTCCTGTGCAGCAACAGTGCCATAGTGGTTTGATCTTCTTTGGGGCAACTGAGAGGTTCCACTCTTGCTCTCATTGCTTGGTCTGTTGAGCCAGTTTTGCTCTGTACTAAGTAACGGGAAATTATTATGACTAACGTTAGGCTGGTAGAAAAACTAATAGGAGTGAATAATAGCACAAGATACATGGAAATCAACATTTTTCTCCTTGGAGGCTCTAGATGTAATCCACTTAATATTCTGTGGAACACAAGATTAATTTTCTTCAGCATAATGTAGGCGAGGGCTTTTCTTTTTAGTTTGCTGGCAGAGGCACTGCTGCATTGCTAAAGCTGAGGGCAGGCGATTAGGAGGGGGGGAAGGATGCTGACCCAACTTCCAGAGAATTCAGAAATGGCAAAATCTGGGTAGAGGAGATTAAACTTGTGCCTTGCTGGCAGGACTTTTCTGCAAGAAGTGTGGCTGGGAGTGGGTGTCTTGCACTGGGATGGCCCTTGTTGTGTTTGCTCATCAGGCTTTGCTGTGTGGTAGGGTATCTTTCAGCTGTCTGGAGGTCTAAAATGCTGGGGAATGGATCTGATTTGCTAGGGCTGTGTGGTGAGACTCTCCTGGTAGGCTCCCAGTGCAGAGCCGGCATCTGCAGCATATGGAAACAAGCTCCAGCCTTGCACTTGTCCTCCTTCACAACATACCTTTGCTGTGATTTAAACTTGCAGAACTGCTAAGCTTTGTAGAGGTTCCTTTAAATTAATAAAGCAAACCCCCCATTCTTTTTATTTCACAGGATGGAAAGAATGCAGTGACTTGCCAAGCTTAAAGAGGAGTAGATACAGCAGAAATAAATAAATCAAGCTCATTTATTTTAAGTTGATTAATCTGATATGTTCATAGTTTTCTAAAATAAAGTCTAGCACCAGAGAGTTTAGCAAATCAAATAACAATAACAGCAATTGATTTAGAAACAGTTACAAATGTTTCCCATCCCTACACCCACATGATTAATCTCACCACTTACGACTGAGGGTCAGAACCTGCTTGGGGATGTGCCCTTGTCTCTGTGGGGTTGGAGAAGGTGGACCTGAAGAGCTGACCCCATGCCTGAGAACGGGGAAGGACTGTGGGCAGCTGGTGCGTGCGGGGCTCCTGGGGCACTGTGTGCCTGCAGGAGGGCTTGGTCTGCTGTCAGGTGGGATTTCTCTGATGAAAATCCAAGTAGTATGGGCTCTGCCATGTGCTTTATTTTCCTATTTCATACTGGTCTTCAGCGGGCTGGTGCCTGTGGTCTTAGAAGACTTGTTTTGCTGCTATGCGCATGTTGTGTTAATGTTTCCAGCCTGCTTGTGTGAGCTAATAAAAACCCTGGAGCTCTAGCAAAGAGCATTTTGCTACGCAGAGGCCAGATAATGTCACAGCTGGCTCCAGGGAGCAGAGCTAGCAAAGAGCTCCCAAAGCAGGGAGGTGTCAGGGGCTGTAACGTGACGGGGAGCTCAACTGATCTCGTAAAGCAAAAGGTGGTGGCTGGATTTACAGGGCATCATGGTGACTGGCAAAGCAAAACCAGCAGATCTTCCTGGGCTGCCTGTGTGAGGAAGGTCCCTCTGCTCAGCCTTAGCTAAGTGCTATTCTGATGCATATATCAAATGAACTAACTAAATAGGCCTCGCCCCCCACCCTGAGTTTAGTAATTTGGGGCACTGGGATATGAAATAAAAAGCATCTCCCTGAATTTACAGGAGTGTTTCACAATGTTAAGAAGCCACCAAGAAACATAGAAGTCTTGCTATGGGAAATTCTTTACGACCTGACAAAAAATTCTTGCAGATCACTTTAGCAACTGTGGATTGTCCCTGACTTTCAGGCCATCTTTTTGGCATGCATCAGGCAGGAGCTTGCTTTTTGCTGTGGGACCTTGTTTCCCCCCAGCTTAAGTTAGCGTCTGTCGAGACCAAACCTCCAGCCTCCCTGCCGAGTCTGGCATTTCAGGAGGCAGCCTGTGAAATGTAGGAAAAAGGTGAGAAGCCTTCCCTCCCCCTGCCCTACAACTTGTTAACTCTTGGGTGCGAAAGGTCTTTCCAGATACAAGACATGCCAATTAACATGTATTTGGTATTCTTTTAAATACATTTGCTGTTTTGTCAAGACAATTCATGTAAAGACCTGTTTATAGTGCATGGTTTGGGGAGCTTATTGAATATAGTTGTGGGTTTTTTTACAGTCTTATCTTGCAGAGGTTGGCAGCTAGTTGAATGCTCAATAATTTGGTGTGATATGCTCTACAAAATATCCTTTTTTGGGAAATGCTGCTACCAGAGAGTTTCCTGATCCTCTCCTGCTAACCACCGCTTGCAGAGCCAGGTGAGGAGCTGATGACAAGTGCGGGCTGTGGGTAAGCTCTTCAGAAAGCACTAAACCAGCTGATAACTCCACCTTCAGATAATCTGTGAAAATTGGACTGGTGTAAGAGAAACTCAACTGAATCCAGTAGGGAGGTGATGTTTCTCCAGACACACATATAGGGACTCTGTCTTGTTTTCAACAAAATGTTAAAAAGTAATGGAAATCACTTAAAGATTGCTTTGCCTTTTTTTTTCTTTCCCCCCCCCCCCCTTCTTTTTTCTTCTATATGCATCTGGAAGTGAGATGCTCTCCCATTTTAAGACATTCCTCTGGCTGCAACTCTCCCGACAAGGAAGCAGCAAGGCTGTCCTTTCTTGACAGAGGCAATCTCGGGTGGCTTACTTCTTCCCAAGTGGCAGTGGCTTGGAAAGAGGCAAGCTGGCTTCGGGGCTGTCACACCTACAGGCATCCACAGCCAACACCACGGATGTGACCTGCAGTTGGAGTCTGAATTTTTGCCTGCGTGCAAGAGAGGGCTCTGGTTTTGGTGTGAGCTTGGCATCAACCTTCCTTTTCAAAGCATGCCTCTAAGAGTGGGATGTTAAGAGCCTGTAGTTCCCGAAGCAGCTGCTTTGGTAAGTAATTAAACCAACTCCTCTGAGACCCCACAAACCTTTGACAGCATTTACTAGTAGGTAGTAATTTCAGCTTGATGCAAACGTTTGCTGGCTGAGGTGAGGCTCTTTATTTCTCAGAGGGATGAGATCTAAACATTTAGGAATAATATCTTATTGGTCTGAAACTGCAGATAAGTGACTTACAGTGAGGAGAGTGTCCAGCTGCTGTGCTCTAATTGATGTCTGCATCCAAAGAAGTGTGGTACAATACTAGTAGTGACTTTAGATCTTCTGGGGACTATAGATACGATTTATAATTGGCACTGTAGCTTTTTAGAGACACTGAGCTTAGCCAAGTCTTTTATAGATTCTCCTGTTGAAGTTGTGTGCTTGAATTAGACGTGTGTTGAAGTGGCTGATTTGTACTGAGGCTGCATTCATCTAACACAGCACTGAAAACCTCGGGGTTCACTTAGCAGTAGTGCTTTTGCTGGTGCTTCTGGGCTGATTGACTTCTAGCTCTTCTAGATGAACAGCCTTCTGTGAATTGGAAGGAGGGCTTATCACACAGCTGCAAACAATTTGTGGAATCTGTCCTGGCAATCTATGGGATGTGCTGTAGAGGTTTAAAAATGAGAGAGGGTTGTCTGATTTGGAGGGAATCCAGCTTCATTTGAAGGGTTGTCTTAAGGATCATTGAATATCTCAGCCTGCATCTTCTTACTGTGGTGAGACTCGTGGAGGCCAGATGTTGATCTTTATTACCTTCAAGTCAAAACTCATTGCCTCGTGGTTAAGTCACATCAGGATGAGATGGAGTCGCCTTGTTGCTAGTGGTTCTTAGGTCAGGCTTTTGAAGGAATGGAGAGGAGGCTTGGACCCTTCTTTTTTCGATGAGCATGTGTAGCTTGTGGATGGCGCTTCCTTAGGCTGGGCTGCTTCAGCCTACCCTGTTGAGTGAAGGTTAGCTTTATATTTGTCAGTGTAGTCATTGTTGTCCTCTCCTGGTATCACTGCTGCATCTTGGGCTGTGGGACCCTCTGTCTGCAGTGGTACAAATACATCATCTTGGTTGAGGAAATCTTTGCTTCCAGGTCTGCACATGCTCTTTAGTGCCTTGGAGCTCCCATGTTTCATATTTGTGGAGAGTGTACAGAATGGCTGCTTTTTCTATTGACGTGGTAGGAAGGAGCAACTAAACCAGAAGAACTCTAGTTTTGTGTGTGCAAGTGCTCGTCTGCGAGCAGGACATCTGGAATAGTCGATATATTGTAGCTTCAGTGGCTTGGCCTCAGCAGGACCAAGTGGGACTGGGCTGCCTGTCTGCGTGGGGGATGTTTTACTTTCCTTCCCTCAGTAGTGGTGCTGGCTATATGTTTGCTGGGTGGCAGCTACAAATCCACACTTGTGTCTTAAATTGAACAGGTAATAGTTGAAAAAGTAATCTAGCTTCATTGACTGAAAAGCTCAATGTGGTGGTTAGTTATTATTTAATTTTTCTGCTGCCAGCTGTTGGCAGGTCTTCACATTTTGGGTGGGAAAGAGATGCATGTTTGGTGACGGGAGCCTCATTGCAACAAGAGACTAGGGAGAGGAGTGTTGGAGACCCAGGGCAGCTGATTTGCGATTTAGGAAGAGGAGATGGGCAGAGGAGCACAGAAGTGTCTCTCAGTAGGGGCTGGAGGAACAGCTCCTTGTGATATGCTGAAGACGAATGGTTCAAATAGATTTGTAAACAGGCTTCTCTCAGCTGTCAAGTGGAGAAATTTTTCTTCTGTTAATAACTTAGCCTTGACAACAGTTTTTCTTATGTTGTATAAGAGTGTTGTTTCTTGAACATCTTCGTTTAAGATACAGAGCTGGGTGTTTGGGGGTGAGGGAGGACAAACTGCTTCTTCAAAATGAAAACAAAACCCTCAGCAAGTTCCTTATTACTCTTCCAAGTAGAGCAGCTTGTATTGCTTGAGTAGGCAGGAGGTGCAGTGGTAGATGGCATTGATGATAGCTTGTCTTGTGAGTCTCTGGATGGGTGGGCGAAGGAGGGGAAGAGTACCAAAGCTAGGAGAAGACGTGAGATTAAGCAATCCCTGTGAGGGCTGAATAGCACCCAGTAGTCCAGCCTGGTTCTGCTTCGTTGCTTGGCTTATACCTGAAGCAGAATATCTCAAAAATACCTGTGCAGCCTCTTGAGGTTTTTTGCACTGCTTTAATTAATGGGCAGGCTTAGGGCTATGTATGTGTGAAGGAAAGGTAGTGCTTGAAGCTCAAAAAGGTAATGCCCCCAGCCTCTGTTTCTGGAAGTTCCCAGTGATTTGGTTAGTATTTCATTGTCTTGGCCTCTGCCTTCCTGCTTTGCTTGCTGTTGTCTGCAGTTACATTAGCAATCCTCTCCTGGCTTGTGCGGTCCATCTTCGTATGACTCATGGGGCTGTTAACTAGAAGTGCCTTAGAGATGGAGACAACTAGTTGATGTATTAAAAAGCAACTGTGTCTTCAAGTACTCTTCAAACCACTCCATTTTTCTTTGAACAATGTGCCATTTGGGGTAGCTTCCCCAAGGCGGTGTGGACCTTGGGGGTTTTGGTTTTTTTTTTTTTTTTTTTAATCATATGAGCGCTTCAGTTTTTTCTGTAGAAGCCGATGTAAAAAGTATGGCAAAATGAGTGAGCTGATGTGTCTTCAGAAGGAATAGCAGTTGACTTTGTAAGGCTTGAGATTACTTGGGTCCTGAAGCTTGGGAGATATGCCCGGCTGTCTACAGAACTTCTGACTTTGCTAACATGAAGGATGGCTTCACAGAGTGTGGCCCAGCTCGGGTGTTTGGCCTTGGGAAACAAAATCTGGGCAAGTATATAGTATGTGAACTAAAGGCTTGATTCTTATACTCGTTCCTCATAGAGATGTTTTGCATGACCAGAAATATATGACCCTGATGACAATTTTAAGTATCGAACTGTACTGCTGAAGGGCTTTTCTGTCTCTCCAGCATTCTTTGTGAAGCCTTTCTCATGCTTTGAATGAATGATCTTCTTCTGGTTGGAGACTGATGGAGTTAGAAGACTCTACTTTCTCCAGGCAGTTGTGTACATACGCTACATCACAAGACAACCTCTTGTGTTGGGAGCGCTGCCCCTTGCCATCATGCCAAGCTGTGTGATGCTGGGTGGGATTACAGTTCTCCTGGCTGTCTGCGTGCCGTGGCATTGCCGTTAATTTACAAGATCCAACTGTTTGGGGAAGAATGACCCTTTGGTGCTTCCCAGTGCTGGAATCTTTCCTTGTGACTGCCAGGGCTTGTCTAAGCAGAGGCATCTGCATGCAGACAGAGCTCGCTGGGTCTAGTACTGAGGGTCATGAGTAAATGGCTTTGTAAGCCTGCCTTGGTTCTTGAGGATGCCTGATCAGTTTAATGGGATCTCCTGTTGAGGCTGTTTTTATTATGGAGCTGTAAGGCAGAGGCTCATAAAATCCTGATGTTTGGGAACATTAGTTGCACAGGCTTTATTCTTAATGGAGATTAAAAAACCTGCTCTCTTAGTGCCTTTAGCTAACCAGTGCCTGGGGATGCTCCTCTGTTACTGACCCATGACTGTGTGCTGCCTCCAGTTATGCAGTGCATTTTCCTTTCTCTAGGGTTATAACATTTGCTTAATGACTGGTTATCTCCGTGATTTTTGGCTGGAAGTTGTCATTAGTTGCTGAGAACTGGGGGACTAAGTGCACGATGATTAGAGAGGCTCTGATCTCTCATTTCCCCTCCCGTGCGTTCACAGCAATCGTAGTTTAATTGGTGTGCCCCTCAGTTCCCCCCTGCACATCTCTCCACTGTCTCCCCATGTAATGCTTTGTTACATACCTTTTGCATGGGCTAGAAGGGGGGAAAATGAGGCTCCTTCAAGGAAAACAAGCAAGTTTGGTGTACAGACTGTGTATAAATGCTTCTTGTGTTTGGACATCTGCATGGTTGTGTTTAAGGACAGGTAACTGGTGATCCGCGAACTCAGTGATCACCATAGCCAGCACCGATACATACCTGCAGCCCCCAACCCTTAGCTGACTTGGCTCTGGATATGGATATTCATAGAATCACAGACTGGTTTGGGTTGGAAGGGACCTTAAAGATCACTGAGTTCCAACCCCCTGCCCTGGGCAGGGCCACCTCCCCCCAGCCCAGGTTGCCCCCAGCCCCGTCCAGCCTGGCCTTGAGCCCTGCCAGGGACGGGGCACCCACAGCTGCTCTGGGCAGCCTGGGCCAGCGCCTCCCACCCTTGCAGCAAAGAGAGTACATTTACTCTCTAAATAGTCTCCTCAAGCAAAGTGTTGGCTCTTTTGTGCTTGGACTTATTGAAACGTCATGGTTTAGGTGAGGACATCTTTCAGCTTTAGTCCTGCGGGGTCTGGGTTGGGCAGAGCTGAGTGGGTTTTAACCAGGAGCGTGCTCCTGCTGTGAGCCCTGCTGCTGCGTGCTCGATGCCGATAAGTCCTTCAAAAGGGATGCCTGTTTTGTTGCTGAAATTTGGATACATCCTGCTTTATCATCCACATACAGAAGTCCCTTTTCTGATAATGCAGCAGTTTGAAATACAGTGTTTATTGAAATAAAGTGGACTCTTTTTTTCTTCCCCCCCCTCCCCCCCTCGGTATTGCCGAGAAAGATGATGCTCTTGCCTTGTTCTATGTCTCAGATGGGTTTTAGCCACTGAGACTTTAGTACCATTGATTTTCCTGGGAGGTGAGTGAGGAGCATAATAATTTCCCACTTGAATTTGAGCCTGTCCTGGCTGCAGCTGTGGGAGCCGGATCAGATCCCGGCACGGGAGAGCTCAAGTGCCAGCCTGCCCCTGGACGGAGGACCACTGGGTCTGCGCAGCCCTTGCATGGGTGCCACTGTGTAAAACATTTCCCATCCCATGAGCAACTGAAAGATCCACTTGTTGAGTGTTTTTCTGTTGCTTTATGAAGAGCCACATGCCTGAGTTCACTCGAGTTGTCTTCTGGCACAAGTACTGAGTAACTCATCCTCCTCAAGGAGGCTTTGTGTGCGGTGGCGGGCGAGTGGCCGTGCCAGGGCCGGTTGCACCTTCCTACAGAGAAAGCTCCAGCTGGGCTCTTCTGGGAACAGGGTGCTGAGCCCATACCACCCCAGAAGGCTTACTCTTTCCAAACTAAAAATAAGCTTTTTTCTTTCCTTAGCAGGAAATGGTCAAGCTGTGCATCACTGCAAGTCTAAAAATGGGAATAGCTGGTAGTAGGTGATGAGCAAATGTCCATTGGCATCCCTGCAGCTCTGCAACCCCTGCCTGCCCCTGCCCTGCCCACCCTTCTGGAGCTGGCTGGCATGGGGCAGTGGGTGCTGCTGGCCCCCACGGACCCAGGACGAGGTTGTCATTTCTGGTGGTTAGAGCTAATGTGGTCTGAAATCAGCCCTGCCTCGCTGCAGCATGTGGGTGTCGGGGTCTCCTGAACACATCCCCGGCTGGCGCTGGGTTTTGCCTCTCCTGCGTTTCTGCTCCCCTCCGTCGTTCGGGCAGGCTGGCAGGGAGGAGGGAGGGACCCCACCTTGGGGGTGTAAGGGCTCTCCGCAGAGTCCTGGTGCTACTGCAACCATACAAATACTTTTCTGCACGAAGGTGATGTAGAGCTAAAATTTATTTGTGGGTCTGTCTTAAATGCTGTTCCCCACCCCCCCACGCCTCCCCACCCCCCGTTTTTAACGGTGCATCTTCTCCTAAACTAACAGATTGCCTCAATTATTTCCTTTGTATTTGTGGGCTTGTTATTTAGTCCAGATGTTTTTGGTTTTAAAAAATAATAATACAGTAGTGCTTATGAAGGCAGTCCGTGGTGTGGGAGGAGGTGGCTGCTGTAGCAGGAGGGTTGCAGCCTCACTGACCGCATATCCCTCTTGGATGGGGGAGAGGGCATCAGCAGAAGGTGATAGGTGCCAGGCTGGAAGCAGCTGTCTGTAATGAGCTTTGAGGCCACCCCCAGCCAAGTGCAACCCAGCACGCTGCCGTGATCTGCAGCACGGGCTATATTTGGTCTGAGATTACTCCCTGCCGGGCCCGGATTGGTGCTGGTCGGGGCTCTGCAGGGTGGATTTCTTTTCCCCTGGCTAACACAAAAGCCCCCGTGCAGTGTGCCACTGTATTTTCCTCCCTCACTGCCCATTCCTGCTTGAGCTGCTGTCACGACACTCGTACCCTCCTGAAGCATCTCAGCAGGGACTTTGCAGGGTGGAAGGTGCAGAGTGTGCCCCTGATCCCAGGGACAGATTATTCCCCAGCAGCTATTAAGGTGCAAAGCTCTTGCCTATGCAGGAGCCAGTCCAGGAGAGGCCAGTGGAAAGCAGAATATTCCCCCCTCTCCCCTGCCCACCCCATCCTCTGCTGTGTATTGTCTGGAAGGGCCATTAACAACACATTACTGCTGGGCACTAACAGTGGTAGCTGGGCAGAAGGGCTGTCCCTTTGCCTGCTGCCTCTGAAGAAGCGAGGCTGAGGAGGGCAGGAGGAGAGGTCAGCCCCTTTGCTGGCTGACGGTGCGTTGCCGGCGTTCCCGGCGCGTTGCCATGGCTGTGCTGAGATGGGGCTGCTTGTGCCAGCAGTCAGGGGAGAAGTGTCACTCAGCCTCGCGCTGCAAAATGCCCAGTTACCTTGGCGATGCTTCTGGAAAAATGTGGAGAGGAAATGGGATGGAGGGGGGAAGATGCAGCAGAGAAATTGCTGTGGAGCAGGAGCTGTGGGTGGTGGGAGCGGTGGGGAAAAGACCTCCCAGTGCATGAGGTGCTCTGGGCCACAGTGGGGTGGTGGCAGGCATGGGGCTGGCGGGTCTGCAACCGGGTGGTAGATGGTAAACCTGATGGAGCCATGCCACGTCTGACATTTGGACATGTGCAAGTGAGGTGACTTGGGATGGCAGGATGGGGTACTCTTTGATTGGCGTATTTGTGGAAAGATGTTGGAAAACACACTGCAAAAGGGTGTTATTTTTATCAGCAATGGCCAACTGCATCCCTGGATGTTTCTTCAAACCTTCTGGTCGTTTGTCCTAGGCACAGCTTGCTTCTGGTGAATATTCAAAAATAGATATACTTGTAGCACTGGAAAAGCCTCTTTCAGAGTTTCAGCACTGCAGAGAACAACCCTTAGGAAAGAAACTCAAAAAAATAAACAGCAGCTGCTGCCACGTTTCCCCCCATCCTTTCTCACCCAGTGTGGAAACCCGGTGTACCCCCCATTCCCTTTCCCATCTGTTCGTGGCATTTCCCTGCCTAGTACCAAGGCAGTGAAGCCACAGGCTGTCCGAACCCGGCCGAGATGCTGCATGCTAGAAACCTGTTGTGCCACAGCTTCATGTGTGGTGCCCGAGTGTCCACCTGAAGGTTAGCTGGGGTATGTTTGCATCAGGATAGATGTGTCCTCGGTGGTCTGGGAGCCTTCCCCAGCACAGCTTCCCTGCCCTTGGCTGCAGATGGTCCCACCGAAGGCTGAGCTGGGGGTCTCGCCCTCGGAGCTCCCCGGGGCTTCCCATGCTGCAGCCTGAGGAAGCTGTGGGTGTGATGGGAGAAACAGGCAGAAGTGGGATGTGGCATTTCTAAATGTGAGGGGTAATCAGAGGGTTCGCTGTGACTCTGCCATGGAGGTGTGCCGAACCCCGGCAGGTACGTGGCAGCGCATGTTCTTGGCTGGGTGGAAAGCTGCTTCGGTCACGTCGAGACTTGGATTAATTTACTTACGGCATTGCTAATATGCTGAACCTTGCTTCTCAGCTGCTCACAAAGACCCAGTGTTTGACTTTTGGATGCAGAGGTCATCTTGAGCTGATGTGGGCTTTGTAATGAATGAAATCTCTGTGTCTGTAATGTGGTGGTGGTTGTCCCTCTCCTGTCTCCCAAGGAGTGCTGCCGGCTGATCCTCCTTTGCATGTTAGAGCCGTTAATTGACCCGTCTGCATCCTCTCGGATCACAACTGGCAGTCCTTTGCTCACTGGAATGCCAGATTGTTTGATAGTTCAAATGACTCAAAATCCAGCAGGGGACGTTGGGTGGGCTGGGTGACTGCAGGGGTGCATAGACCCCCGAGATGCTGGGATGGCTGCATCCACCGGCTTCCAGGGGGCTTGCGCCATCCAAAACTGGAGCAATGAGTATAGGAGAAGGAGGAGGAGCGGAAGAGTACATATAAATAAAGCTCCTGGAAGGGGAAGACCCACCGAGAGGAGAAAATAGCAGCGCTGGTTTATTCTTTCTCCGCTCTCCCTCGTACCTCTCTGCTTGCATCATCTTTTGTCTGTGCCGGCGATGCTCTCCAGTTTCCGTGTGTGTGTGACTGCCCTTCCCCTAGCTGGGTGCAGACTGGGGGTCTGGGGACAGGTTTTGGTGCTTCCGTGCCACCTTCCAAATCATTGTGTCCTTGTGTGGCACTGCCCTACATCTGCTTGTCTCAGTTGACAAACCAGAATGTCAAGGGCCAGGATGCACCAAACCAAAAGTGACATTTAAGCCAAGTAATGCTAATGCTGCTGACCTTAGGAATAGAGCAGGAAAACCCTGGTTTGAGCCCCAAAATTGCATCCTGCCAGTTAGCTTGTTTTATTCCAAAACTGATGCATAACCCCCCCGCCCTGTTTTCATAGCAAATAATTGCTGTTGCATTTAAAACGTACACTGAGCATTCCAATTTCAAGCAGATGACTGTGAAATGGATCAGTGCTCGCTCAGAGGCACCAGCCTGGTATCTCCCAGCCCAGATGCTGGGGGTGGGCAGAGCTGTGCTGCCGGCAGTGCTGCAGCTGCCCGTGCCGGCATGGCTTGGCTGGGCTGCTGCTGGGGCGGTGCCGCGCGTCTGCTCATCGTCACTGCAATGCTGATCCCTGGGCTGCCTGAAAAAAATTAAAACACTCGGAATGTTTGTCAGTGAAATGTTGATCTGTCTTTGTTAAATGTATGTTTTTGCGGAAATGCGTAAATATGTATTTTCTTCCTTTTCTCCTAGGATCCCGCAGGAATCTTTGAACTGGTGGAGCTTGTTGGCAATGGTACCTATGGGCAAGTCTATAAGGTAAGGGCTCCACCTGAAGTTTGCCTTGGCAGTGTGTTGAACATGGAGCATCCCAGCACATCGTCTTGGCTAGGTTTGGCTTGTTTCAGCCCTGACAAGAAGCCTTGCTGAACTCTGGCTTTTTGGTCTTGCGTGCAAGTACTGTGTGGTGCACACAGCTCTTATAATAAGCAATTCATATTAGTTCTGAAACTGTCACTAAAAAATAAATCGCCTTTTTCTCTCCCCCCAGTTACTTTTTATTGATTATATGATGAAGAGGGAGTGAAAAGTCTGCGCTTTAATAGATAAATCTCGATCTCTTCTGAGAGCCGAGTTTACGGCTGCGATAGGCTGCCAAATGAGTTTGCTACAGTCTAGTGCTCTGCTCATGCACGGGCTGGCTGCCACCCTTCCACCGGCACAAACCTGCTGCAGGATTAAAAACGCAACAGTCAATAGGCTTGCATTAAATTTCTATAAACATCTAAAAGCAGCTCTCCAGATGAATAGTGAGGGGACTGTGGAAAACATCATTTTAAACCCGTGCACTACTTTACAGGCATATTTAAAACTTCCCCCCTCTGCTAAATATACATCACCTGTTCCAAACACATCTTAGCTTGGGGGATTTCCAGAATTTGTCATCTTGGTGGGGTCTTTTTGTGGAGGATTCTTGTGGGGTTGGGGAGGGATTGAATTGTTTTGAAGTCTAGGCTTATCTGCACTTCGTATATGGTGGGGAGATATTTCTTGTCATGATAGCACAAGGAGTTTGCCAAATATTTCGGTCTCCTGGGAGACAGCAGCTCCCCTGGGCCCGGTTCTCCCAAAAACATCTGTATACACAGGCACAAGTTCTGTCTATACGTGTGCTCATGTATGTGTGCACACAGAGATCATGTTTGCCCATCATGCTCATGTTATCTTTTGACTATAAAAAAGAATGTATTCATGTGCTCTTACTCTGTCACTTTGGAGGCACAGTTCTTGCCTGTCATGTGGTAAGAGACAGCAAGCTGCCCCTGCTGAAGAGAAGAAGAGAAGGGTGCTTAAAAAGCTACCTGTCAGTAAATATTTGTTCTGGATTCTGGTTCCCCCATCCTGCTGCTGTAGGCTAATCCCGTCAGTATGAAGACAGAGGGACTGAAGTGAACTGAAGATGAACTGGAACTCCTGGAGTTTTGAATGTGTGAATTTTTGAACTGGAATGAATTTTAAAAAAAACCAAACAAAAGGGGGGGGGGGGGAAGGGGAAACATCCCACGCCAAAACTGTTCTTATCAAGGTTATATTCCCGGGACCCTTCCCCTCTGAAGGGTTTTTCCACTGCACACTCCCCACCATGGGAGCTCCCTTCTGAACTGTTTTTCTTCTCAGCTGCTAAAATAATGGTAGAGGGTGACCTAATTTTAACTGGTGCATATTTCTAACAATCAGTGGAAACTATGCGCCTTTTAATGGCCTTTTGAAAGCGTCATGTTTTTGTGGAGAGCAGAAAAGGGAAATAAGCGAGCTGGTGCTGGCACTGCCGGTTGCAGGGCTCTGCTGATTTGGTTTCCTCTTGCTGTGTTTGATTCTTTTGGTGTGTCTGTGTTACCTCAAAGTGGGGGAAAAACCACCCAGAAACATCCAAGTGTCAGCTTTCCAGGAGGTGAACATATCTGGGTTGCCTTTTTATCCTGCTGTACAAGAAAAAAATCCTCCTCTTAACTATTTTTGAGTTGCTGGAGTAATCGGATTGTCCTTGGTGATTTACTTGGTACCGGTGCCAGGTGGGATGGCGATGGGGGTGGAGGGGGGAACGCTGCTCTCCAAACTGAATTAGTAAGTATTGAGGTATGAGTTCAGGCTAAGACTGGCTTCCGAGCTTCCTTAAACTAAAGTCTTGGACTAGCGCTCACCCTGTAAACAAAAGGGGACTTTGATATAAAGCATACATAACTGTTTATGGTGTCCCACCCTAAACTCAGCACGGAAATAAGATCCCTGTGATTTTTTTCCTCCAGATACCACTGCTGTATTTATTTCTTGCAGCAAAACACATGGATCAACTTTCAAGACATGTAGACCTTCTGGCTCCATTCTAAAACAGCCCTTAGAAGTGGTCCATGCCCGGGAGCAGCGTCCTGTGTAACTAGATGGTTGTTCCGCCACCACTTCAAACCCATCTCAGGTGGGGTTGAGGGCACCCCTCTGTTCTGGTGGTCCCCGAGGTACACCATTGCTGTCCTCTTAAAGGCTGTGTGTGCCTCTGGTTGTATTTTCAGATGTGGAGGGAATAATTCATTGTGGTGCCTGTGCTGGTGCTGTCTTCTTAGCCTGAGCTTTGCAGGTCCAGCCCCTTTGCTCTCAGCCAGGAGCAGTCACCTGGTGAGCATCACCTCTTCTTCGCATGGCTGGTCCCTCTCTGAAGCAAGAAGGGCAGCTTTCCCATTGGGGAGAGGCAGAAGTGAGATACTTCTTGCAGGCAGGGGAGAGTATCTTATGTTAGTGTGCTACAGGACTGCAGCCCTGATGTTTCCCCTGGAAAACCTGAGCTGGCAGCCAGCTCTAGCACTGCTGCATGGCCATATTTGTGTTGGAGACTACAGGTGTCCTGGTGGTAACTCACTAGCCTGCCCAGGACGTGGAGGGACACGTGCAAGGTGCAAACCTCCCATTGATCCCATGGGATAAAGTGCACAGTTACGCTGTTCTGATGACTGAACAATATTGCAGCCTGTGACAAGGTTGGGAGCCTGAGAAATGTCTGGTGGTACCACGGTAACGGGAGCCATCAGAGGTTCATGGAGCCCACCCTAGGATCTGCTCTGCTGGAGAGGCTGGGGAGCCCTTGCCACAGCACATGCCTTCTCCTTGCTTGTAGGAGAAAAGTATTGGCCAAGTCTCCCCTCTGCTGAAGCATGGGCACTGGGGTGAAGCTTGCTGTACAGGTTGCTTTGATCCTGCTTTCTGGGTCATGGTTTGAAGATCCCTTTCAGGTGGTACACAGTGCTTGTGTAAATCAAAGCCTTGTGCTCCAGAGGCAAAAGTAACTTGCTCGGATTGATCTCTGTATTTTCAAGTCGGGGCCTTTCTTTGCTCAGGACTGCAGGTTAAGACATCAGTTTGGTGCTTCCCAGCTCTGGCCATACCCCAGTGACACCTGAACACGGCAGGAGCCCTCAGCAGTGACCCGCTCTGCTTGCTGTCCTCTAACCCCAACCACAAGCTCTTTGCTTTAGGTAACTGTAGAGAGAATAATGTTCCTTGTTTGCCGCTTAACAATGTCTTGCGAATAGCTTGATTTTTATTTCAATGAGGGACCGCAGCGGTGATGGTTTATCTCTCTAATTGAATCAGAAGCTTTTCTTTATTTTTTAATAATCTTGCATCTAATGTTACGGATTGTAAACTGTTTTTGATAAAAGGCTGAGAGCCTGCTAGCTCCTGGGCCAGACATTGTTGCAGTAGTGTTGGGTTTTTTTGTCCTTGAATTGTCTTTTTTTTTTTTTTTTTTCCATTTAAGGCTTTTAAAGAAATGGCTAACAGGAGTATGATGAGTTGCACTGGGGGAATACAGCCATTACCTCACATTTTTAGCAGGTAGCTAGTGGCTGAATGCAAAAGTGTAAACACAAAAATCACTAAGACCCTTTAGAGCATTATCTAAAGTGTGAGGAAATGCTGCTTTTGTGTTCCAGAAAATTATTATTACTGCTTATCTCTACTTTGCATAAGAGAACAAGCAAAAAGTTCTTAGAATACTGTGTGTGCTTAGATTGCCTTGATAAATCTCAGCATCAGGGCCACAACTGCTGGCGCATCCAACACCAATAAATATGCAGGCTGAAAGTAAAAGGATACTAGGTTGTAAGTTACTCAGCAGTACCTTTCCAACAGATCTGTACAGAGCTGGGGGAAGACATGCAGTGGACTGCTTATTGTGCACTGAAAACGTTAAAAACCAAAGCAATCCTGCAGTAGTTTTAGACCTGCTTAGCCATGGGTGTTCGCACGCTGGCCCATGCACAGTGTTACCGAAGCAGGATTTTGATGCAAGCCTTAGCAATAGCAGAAAAAAAATAATCAGTAAATAGGTCAGATGGTAACTTTGCCTCTCTCATCTTTTATAGCTTTGCAGCTTTGAACAGGGTAATAAATGACAATGAGATTACATCCTTATGTGCTTCTTCCCAACCATTCCAGGAGGACAGTGGTCATTAATGCCAAGTGCTGCTTTGCTTGGTGCCCCGGGGATGTGGCTCTCCATTTACAGCTTTAGCAAGGCTTTATTTTGCAAGGTACAGGATACAGTACTGTGGGCTAACTCCATAACTGCACAATAACTATTGATTGTTTAATTAGCTGGTAAATGCCATATAATCACTAAGCCATTAGGCAGCAGTATTCTGCGCTCTAATTTAGAGCGTGTGGGATCCACGAGCCACAAGTCTCACAGCTGTGGCTCCCCAGGGAGCTCCTCCATCATCATCACAGGATGGGGCAGAGCAGGGGTCCCCCCTGGGAGCCCCCTCGGGGTGCCACCAGCCACCTCCTGGCAGGGCGCCTGGCCGCGGGCTGTCCCTGTTCCCTGCCAGCCCAGGTTAGGCAGCTGTTTGAAGAGGACATGGTTTTTGCAATTGCTCTTTGTTGCACTGTAGTGTCTGTCTGGGGTAAAATACATGGAGGGGGGAAAAAAGGAAGAAAGGCATCTCAAGGTCTTTTGTCAGGGTTTATTTATTTATTACCCAGCTAGCATTTGCCAGAAGCCAGGACTGATCCACCCTGGAGGCAAACCCACTGGTTTGACCCAGTAGGTCAAGATTTTGAGGTGTGTGGGTATGACAGAGTGAATAAAACATTTGAAATTCAAGATCACCTGTTCTGGAGGGCTGGGAGCATCTGGAGAACTGCTGGGATGCTTTGGTCCTTGAGTCAAACCCCTGAGATGGTCCTGGGCACAAGCCTGTTCTCAGTAATGGTGTCCCGGAGCTTGCAGGTGCTGAATGAGGAGGGATAACTCATGTCCTGCTCTCCCGTGCGCTCCCCTGCACAGCAGCATCCTTGTGACACCCTTGAGCATCCCAGTGCCGCAGGCTGGTGGGGTAGCAGATGAATAAAGAAAAGCTTTTAGAAGAGCTTTTTCTGTCTTTTACTTTTTTTTACCTTTTTTTTTTTTTTTTTTTTTTGAGGGGAGGTGTGAGAAAATAGCTAATCTGAGGTCTGTGCTGTGTTTAGCCTGCCTGAGGTCTGGCTCAGCCCAGCCGCTGCTGCTGAAGCGCTGGGCCCTTGCCTCAGCCCTGGTGAGAACAGAGGCTCTGCAGTTGCCTGGGTCGTTATTAGCAGTTCAGATAATTAGCCTGAGTCAAGAATGACATTAATTGTTTTTAATAATCAGTTGTTTTATTGTGCCTCTTTGTGAAAGGCTGATGGTCAATAGTTTGATAATTAATCACTGTTGCTTTTAGCCGTGTGGAAGAAGTTACCATGCTGCACGCAATTAATATTTCCTGGGGATTGTTGCTGTAAAGAATTAATCTTAGTTTACATACACAGCTTTTATAGCTGAAGATTGACTGCTGTGCCTTGCTCAAGAGACCAGGCTGAATGCATGCAAACCGCGTGTGCTGCCTGTGGAGCGGGTCATGCTGCTGGCCACCCCTGGTCCAAACACGTGTCCTGCAGCGGTGGCTGCTGTGTGGTGGTCCTGAGCGTGCCAAGGGCACCTGATGCTCATTTTCGTGGGCTGCCGAAGCAATTCCAGAGCTCCATATCTTGCAATCTAAACCAACAGCTCTAACCCTAGACAGCCAGCTATTGCATTTGAAGGCACGTTGTAAGCGTTTCCCTTTTTGCAACTTCTTGATGTTCATAAAGTGAACAGTGGTGTCATGAGGTTGGATGTGACTTGAGCCAGATAAGTTCTTCAAGCATTGTATCCTCAGCTTTGGGTCCTTCTTGTCTTCAGCCTCTTCAGAGCTTGCTTTTGCTGCATGACAGGGCAGGCTGAGTGTAACCGCATGTATATGTATGCATATAGCCATCCCTCATCATGGTCTGACAATTGCTGAAGCCGAGGCAAACCCATGAGGGGCTGGTCCTTTCTGATCTGAGGAGTTGCATGGCTTTCCCTGTGATTTGGTGCTGCGCTAAGAGGCAGTTCCATAGGGCTGAGACAGGGAGGCACTTTGCCTCTGGCCCGCTGGGGCAGCAGAGCAGGGAACCAGCGCTGAGCTGAGCCTTGTCCAGGGCTGCTCTTTCTGCTGGGGTGCTTTGGTGGTGGCTGGGACTGCTCCCATCCATGTCCAGATACGGGCCCGCGTGGGCAGGCACCAGCTGCTTGGCATCTTCAAGGTCGCATAAGGGCCGTGGAAGTGTCAATGGATTTATGAGACTTAAAAGCTGCTTTATAATCCTTCCGTATTACAAGCACAGTATTAAATATTAAGCCGTTGTTTCCGCTGGGATGGCTCCCTGTGCTGGCAGAGAGGACAGCAGTGCTGCTGTGTGAGGATGCTCGCTGGGGCGGGGGTCTCTCCTGCTCCCGTAGGCACCGGCTCCCGGGTGGTGCTGGGCTTTTATCAGCTCTTGCTGGGTCGCGGGAAGGGGCTGGCCTGCCATCCCAGTATGCAATAACGCGTGCTTGCATTATCAGAAGGAAAACGGGTGACCTCAATTTATCAGCTTCCCTGCGATGTTTCTCTAGAAGAGAAGGTCCTTTCCTTGCTGACTCAAATGGGGTGTGTACGTTTCCGAAACGGGGACTTGTTTTTGCCATGCAGGCAAGGAAATCTTGACTGGAAAATGCTTAAAATGATGTTTTACTTTCTTTTTTTTTTTTGTTTTTGTTTTTGTTTTTTTTTAAAAAAAAAAGGAAAAAAGGAAGGGGGGGGGGGGGGAGAGGAAAAGCTTTGTTACCAGAGCAACTGGTACATCTTGTGCTGCTTCATTTCTCTGAAACACAGAGAGCCCTCAGCCCTCCCTCCCTCCCCCCAAGAAACCAGCCCCCACACGCCTACGTACCAATATGTCACATTAACTTTGCTGCTTTCTGAATAATATAAGGGAAAGGTGCTTTTTACGTTTCAGTCCTATAGAATGCAGGTTACAAAAGGTGATTTAAAATGATCCTGTATTACCTCTCTTTTAAGCTTTATTCTTTTTCCACCCCTCTGGATTTTGTGATGGGAAAGGGCAGGGTGAAGGTCGGGAGCAGACCGATGCATCTGTGAAGTGACATTTGCCCACTCTCCCTTGCATTGCTGGATGCTCTGCTTCTGTAAATACTGCGCAAAAAACATATCTGCAATGGCATGGGGGGAAAAATGCTACCTTTGATGATGCGAAGTAAAGCCGGTGGTGTGCTAGAAAGCATGGGGAAGTGGTGTTGGGTCTTGCAGCACTGGTGGTGTGGGTGCCAGGCGTGGATAGGAATAGAAGGGAGAGCCTTCCACTTGACTTGTGGGGATTAGAAGATGCTCTGTGCGAGCACCTGCTCTGCACAGGGTGTGAGCAAGCACCATGTCCAGTACCACCTTCTGTCCCTTAGGAGTGACTGGACTGGGAACTCAGACCTGTCTTTTCTCAGGTCTTCTGTGAGGACATTTAAACCAATTCACTGGTTGGCTCGGTAGCCCCAGTATCCGTAGGTTTCATGGTTGTGGACCAGCGCTGCTGTATGGGTGGCTGTGCAAGCAGAGCCACAGCGGAATGGTCTGGTAAGGCAAAGATGAGGGCAGACATACCTGTCTGTGTCTGAGACGACTCGCTGCCCAGATGTCTCGAGCACCCCAGGAGGAATTGGTCCACGTGAGTTGTCAGGCTGGTCTGTGCTTGTGCAGCCACTCTTGAGGTTGCTCCGAGTCCCTTGTTTTGGCCAGGCTCTTTGGGGCAGTTCCTGGTGAGGTGCTTGGGCACCCAGCTCCCGTCTGCATTGCTGAACCTGGGAGGTGGGGCTGCGGGGGGAGCTGCTTAGGAAAGGGCCAGCTTTCAGAATCGGGGTTATTGCGTGTGGGAGCGTCACTTTCCCTTTCAGGAGGTGCAGCTTCTCATCCCACTGAAGCTTTCATTGCTCACTGTAGTACCTTACAGTAGCATGTAGTATGTTATGAGGCTGAGGTATGGGTGCTGTAAGGCCTGGGTGGGTTACAAAGAACATTTACTGTTAGAGTATGTTGGTCTAATAGTAGCCTTGGGCTACAGGGCAACAGGTGAGGAGCATCCTGCTCTTAAGTAGAAGCTGGTACCTGCTGGTTTTTGTTGTTATTAACTTGTTTATGGTATTTAAGGAGTATAGACTTAATCTAGTGAATGGGAGCCTAGTGCAGTGTACAGGCAACCTAGGGCCAAGTCCTTGCTGCTGTGAACTTGTCAGGTCACCTTTGCTAAATGTCTCCTCTCTTCTCCCCTGTCCCTGTCCTCATCCTTCTCCCCGTAAAATCAGAAGCCGGGTGACACCCAGATACCTGGGGAGATGGGGCTGGCCAGAGCTGGGAGCTGCTTGGTGGTACCAGCACTGGGAAGCCATCTATGAGGAGACGGTGTGCTAGGTGCCCCAGCACCAGCGTTTTGAAAACAAAAGCTTGGGGGTGAGGCTGGTTCCCAGAGGAGCCCAGCACAGCAGCTGTTAGTAGGTCAGCTGAGCAAAACAGTCTAAAGAAGTATGGAAAAGTAGGTTTTGGAGCTGGGAGGCATTTTGTTCTTCCCAGCTCTGAAGGTGCCACTCTCAGCTAAGGCAGGAGAGGACTTTTTGGAAAGTTTAGAGGAGGGGATGGGAGGAGCAGTAGCCTGTAAAGCTTAGTCCATTGAGGCATTCACAGATGCTGAAGTGTTTGTCTTCAGAGATGTTTCTTGCTTGTCATTTTTTTACATTTTTCCAAATCTTGATGCAGCCTGACTTGCGGCCGACCCTGAAGACTTGAAGGCAAGCAATGCCTATGGGGAGCCAGCTGGAGCTCTGCATCTTCCCCTGATTACGCTTTGAAGGCTTGCTGCAGAGAGAAGTGTCTCTCTTGAAATTTGCAGTTTATTCTTAGGTTTACCTGGGAAGCCCTTTACACTAATTACCTAAAGATGGAAAGTGCCAAGCAAACACAGCCTGCTTCCAAATGTTGTGGGATTTTTCCTCCCCTCTCATAAGAATGGCAGATTGGCATAATTTTTTTTTGTTTACGTCTTTAAATTTTTTTTGTGCATTTAGGTCTCTAAATTCTTGCATTTGAATGTGCTCATGGAAGTGTGTGACTAAGAGCCCAGCTCCATCCCCATGTCCCCACCGTGCTGTGCTTGTCACCCAGCCCCTGTCTCCCTGGGCTCCCTGCGTAGGTGGCTGAGAAGGAGGTCACTTTAGGGCTCCAGGCAGCGCTGTGACCAGCTGGCAGGGACGTGGGGAGCCTGAGCCTTCGTTAGCACGAGCTGTGGCGATTCAGCCCAGGGAGTCCTGTGTGGCACCAGGTGCAAGGCCAGGTGCTGTGGCCACCCCTCTCCCTGTGCCCCAGTGGGGATGCGGGGCTCAGTGCTTGCCCGTGGGTGTGGAGCATCCCTGCCTGTGTGCTCGGTGCTGCACAGCCCGGGGCACCCTGCTCCCTGCCAGTGGTCACCTGCCGCTGGGCTCGGCTGGGCAATAGACCTGTGTGCTGATGTCCCAAGCATTATTTGTATTCTTAGGCTTCTTCCTCCAAGATATCTTGCTCTCCACTGGAGCAGGGCAGTGCTTTTAAAGAAGTGTTGGTAAATGCTCCTTCACGTGTTGCCTTAGTTTTCCCAGCAGAAAGGGTGAGAAGCATGGGGTGCACCCAGGAGACTCAGCTGTGGCCCGCAGGTCTGCAGGAGGATGAGAAATCTAGGTGTTGGGTTGGGGCTGGTGGTCCTTCTCTTGGTGTGACTCTCTGCTTGAGCGTGGCGGTTGGACTCGGAGGGGCTGTAGGAACCCCCTGGGTTGTTGGGTTACATCAGTAGCGTGGCTCGAGGGTTTCATCAAGGGACCACAGCAGCACTGGCAGCAGGAGCACCCTGCAGCGGGAGGGATGCTGCTCTGCCCTGGTTTCCGCTGTTTTATGGGGGTGCTTGCAACCTGTGGCAGTAACTTTCCAAAATGAATAACCTTCTGCAGGTCTTTGTAATAATTTTATTATTATTATTTTATTGTTGTTGTTACTGCTACTGTTTTGGTTTGGTGTTTTTTTTTTTTAATCCACTGTGAAGATGGCAAATGATGCTTGAAACGACCTGAGCATACAGGTGCAAAGAGGGACAGGGAGGTAATTCAGCCCAATGTGTTTAAACGTGGGAATGGTGAAGGGGAGGGAGTTGCATGAAGGACAGATTTGGATTTCAGATGTCCATAGTTAATTTTGCAAAGCTGCCCACAAGCCCTGTCTGGAGGCTGTGCGTGCTTTGTTAGCGCTCCACAGGCACTAAAGATCAAGAGGCAGAAGCACCTTACCTGGGCAAGGCCCATTAGCGCAGCATGCGTCTGCCGCTGGAGATGATGCTTCACCTCGGCTGCAGGGAACAGGGGATGCACTGTGCTCCTGTCTGATTGCATTTCAGCGGCAGTTGCCTTAGCTTAATGTAACTTTTTTTTTTCCCCACCTAGTGCTGGGTTGGGATATTTTTTCAGTAAGTATAGGTATTGAGTTCCAAATAAATAGTGTTACTTCGTTACTGTTCTGCTCCCTCAAGGAATAGTTATTAACAGGGTCAGTGTGAATAAATGTATTTTATGTTTGTCTGCATGGTATCTAGATCAAATGAGATCAGGCTTGTACAGTAAAAAACAGCTGCATTAAAAAAAAACAACAAAAACTCACGGATGCCTCCTTATTAGTTAAAGGTGTGATTTGTTCCTCACAGGTTGGCATTGTGGTTTTTTGAAATAACTGTTGTTATGGAACTTCAGGGTAGTTCCTCCATCTGGGCAGGCAATTCCTGGTGGGGGCCCGGATGGGATGGGATGGGATGGGAGCCTCTGCTTCTGAGCTCTCATCTGAGCTCCTCCTGCAGAAACCCTGTTGTAATGGTAAGTAGTGGTCGATGTGCCAGGCAGAGGGTTGGAAATGAAAGCTTGGAGCTTGTTCCAAGGCCTCTCCTTCTCTCTGTCCATTTATCCTGGATTTTCCCGGTGTGGGTGTAACAGCCAGGGCACTGGGCTGGTAGGGCTGCATGCCAGCCCTTGGGTCAGCATCTTGTGTGGCAGTGCTGGTTTGCATTTTAAAAAAGCTCAAACTTTTAGGTGGCTGTGGCTGAGGAAAGGTTGAACACGCCAACCTCAATGACAAAAAAGCCCAAGTTTAAGCAGATTTTTCTTTTAAGCTTCTTTCTTTTAAACTCCACATGACAGTTCTGTCCCTGCAGAGCCAGGACTGAGGCATGGCCGCGGTGAGCAGTACTGCACTTACCCCTACTGTGAATTAAGCTGGAGCAGAAAGAAAAGCAAGTCACTGCAACAGGACATTCATGGGAGCAGTCCCATTTTTCCTGAATTGCTCAGGCTTCTGGCTGTGTTTTCTGACACCTGTATATCCCCGTTCAGACTTACTAGTTTTAATCCTAGTATTTCACCACTTCTCTGTGGCAAAGAAAAAATCCCTACGAAGTGCTGAGCAGCTGGTGCCATCCCTGGG
The DNA here is from genome assembly GCF_015220075.1 of Falco rusticolus. Lineage (NCBI taxonomy): Eukaryota > Metazoa > Chordata > Aves > Falconiformes > Falconidae > Falco > Falco rusticolus. The sequence goes on from NC_051199.1 coordinate 24,547,462, forward strand.
CTCCAGCACCAGCATCCCTGGGCTCCAGCACACTGCTGAGGCCAGAGCTGAGGCCCAGCAAGCCAAGGAGATGTATTGGGAGAGACCATCATCTCTTCTGCCAGAGTCTCTGGGGCCAGCCCCACATTGGCAGTGGTGGGATGCAGACAGGGAGCCATTTCATCTTTCCAGTCCTTCCAACTTTCTCTCTCTTTTTTTTTTTTTTTTCTTCTCCCTGCTTTGCATTCCCTCTTGAAAAGATGGGATGTTTCTGCTCCGGCACATCTTTCAGTTGATAAGTCTTTATGCTAATACTTTCCTTGGTGTTGCAATTTGTCCCTGAGCAAAACCATGAGTTGGGAATACGATGCCTCATTGAGTATATTACTTGAGCATTCAGAAGTCTCCAGCCAACCTCCCTCCTCCCTGGTGCATAAAAACCTGTTTAGAGTTTGGAGCTCTTTCAGACAACATGGAAGGCTGGAAATGCATCTTTGTGTTTTACAGAAGTAGAAATTCACATGTAAGCAGCTATCAGGACTTAGGAAAAATTGCAAATACCACTGGACTTGCCATTAGTTTCTTGTTTTGTTAGAGCAATTATGGTTATAGCAGAAGTGAGCAGCACTGCTGGTACGCAGTGGAAATGCCTTTGTGTTCCTGTGCTTCAGACATTTTCTCTTTCACACTTTAATTCAGCAGGTCCAGGATGGAGGCCAAAGCTTTTCTTCTCTACGTAGCTAATGGAAAGACAGCCAATTCAGCAGAATTTTTGTAAATAGCCTGTTCCAGATCAATTGCGAATTGTGTATCTGAATGCCAATAGGACTAACTTGCGGAGTAGTTTGCAAAAGAAAATGGAAATTTGTGTTAGAGGAGCAGGCACCTGAAATGCAATGTAAAATTGCATTTTTGGACTTTGCAAAAATAATGTTTGCTGTAGTCCTAAAAATGCCCAAAATGCAGAAAAGTCTTTATTCCTATTTCCAAAGGGCAGCATCCTTTTGTTGGGATGAGCCCTCCCAGTTGGGGTGAGTCCTCCCAGACACAGAGAAAACACTCAGTATCTGCTTAAAATCCTACAGCAGCCAAGTAATGAGCTCGAATGGCTGCTGAAAGAGCTCCTCTGCTATTTTTCATGTTTTTTCAATTGACCAAGAACAGCATCTGTTGGGATAGAAGAGCCCTGGCAGTGGTTTGGGGTACTCTGCCTTCAGCATCTGCACAGTTGGGGTTTGGGGGGTTGTGGCTACCACAGGGGAGCTGCTCGGCCAGGCTGTGGTCTGGGGCGTGCCCACCCCCATGGCAGTGACCACTGCCCACAGGGTTCAGCCCTCATGGGAACGGTTGGATTTGAGGTTTGTTGACTGTCTAGCCTTTAAAAGCAGGCATGGATGGGACGGATTGTTCCTTCACGCTGGCTTCACCCTGTAACTCCTTGGACCATAAATGGATTTGCATGTGTGCTGCTGTGCTGCGGTGCCGGATTGTGCCGGGCACGGGAGATTCCGGTTACAGCTCTCTGCTCGAGGAAGGGCACTGGGGGCAGGGAGAGGCTGGCTGTTGAGCTGCCTGTGTGCGTCTTTGGCCTGGGTTGACTTGGGCTCTGTGAATCGTTTGCATTTAGCTTTGCCGCAAAGAATGCACGGCAAGTTTGTTCGCCCAGGGTTGCACCTCCAGCTTGCAGCCTTTTTCTCCCTGATGGCTAGCTTGGGGTTTTGGTTTGGTGTTATTTTTTTATTTGGTTTGGTTTGGGGGTTTTTTTGCATTTGCCTGTGTTAGCTGAAGCTTGGCACAGCCAAGGAAAACTGGTGCCTTCCCCATGCTGTTCTGCAGCAGAGGCTTGTATGCAGAGTGGTGCCAGCAGCCGACAAGGGCATGTAGCAAGGGACATGGGTTAGCCAAAGGGCTGACGGTAAGAGCACAATTTTGGGCTAGCCCACGTGCTGTAGATCAGCCTTCTTCCAGTCTGGCGCCTTTCTTCTAGAAAAAGCCCTAAAACCATCATAGAGTTGTGTTTGAAGAGGGCTCAGCGTGTCACCACGTTGGATTTAAATACAGTGGGGGAAGAGGCAGCGTGTGGCCCCGTCCCTCGTGCTGGCATGTGCCCACGGGTGAGGGTCTAAGAAGCCCCTGCCAGGCTGCAAGGGCAGCCCACGTCCCTGGGGAGGGGATGCGGCTCCCAGCATAGCTACGCCAGCGTGTACCATAGCCTCTGCTAATTACTGTCTTCAGCCCTACTCCGATAGTAGGGAATATCGCTTGGGTTGCGTGAGCCCGCAGGTGAGTTGGCATGGGGAGAAATCCAATGATGGGCAAGAGCAAATGCTCTTGAAAGCTCCAGTGTACACTTGGAGTGTTGGGGTTTTTTTTTCCCCCCTTATTGGTGACCATTCACAACCTATTTGGAAAGGCACTCAAGAAGAAATAAGCTAATTACCTAATTTAATAAAAGATGTGAGAGTAGCGGTGTAAGCATGCCGGCAGTGTGGAGGAGCTGGGGCTGCAGAACGTGACTTGTCTTGTGCGGCAGAGATTAATCACGTCAACTCCTGGGAGATGCGTCTGCTAGAAAGGTGGCTGTGTTGGATGCACTGTTCATATTGTTGAAATTAGGCGGTGTACAAGAACTAATAAAAACAGAAGAAAAGATTTCTAGCAGAAGGGATCAATAACTTGAAAGCATTTTAATTCAAAATTAGAAAAATGAGAACAGTTATAGGCAAGGAGAGTGTATTAATAAAGGAAAGCGAGTATTTGTTACTGCTGTTGTGAAATGAGATAATTTAAAAGAAATGCTCTAAGTGCCTTTTGTCATAGTTAATGCCTTTTGTTACATTTCCAAGCAAAATGGAGCCTGTGACTTTCAATTTCAGGGTTCTCAGATGATCAAAATACCATGGGGCAGTCTGATCATCTCATACTTTACTGGAATGAGGTCATCAATAACTTCTGTCTGGGTGTGATTTACACAGTTGTCAGTGTCTGAATTGCCATAATATGTCTCTGCCTGGGAAGAATGCTGCATTTGGGGGGGGGGGGGGGGAACAAACCAAAACACAAAGCAGGAGCTCTCTGGGTAGCTGGTTCATTGCTAATAATGGGTACAGAAAACTGATCGCTTGCGATCCATTCAAATAGAAAGCCTCTAAAGCTGGAGCATGGAAGCTGTTACAAGGTCAAGCAGTGACCTTTAAGGAGAAAGAGGTGGTGAGTACTGTCAGCTGCAGATAACACATCTGCAGCATCATGAAAAGGACATCTGAAATTATGATTAAAAGGTGCTTTGCACTCGTACAGAGATGGGGAGGGGAGAAGAGAAGATAGAGGCAAAATCAGAAAAAAAGAGGATTAGCTTTTTGTGGGTGACAAGTGATAGCTCTGGCCAGGGAGAGATTTAAGCAGCAAAGTACTTAGTAACCTGGGGAATTATCAGAGGTTTCTGCAGCTGCTTCCAGCTGATGGTCTTCAACAGTCCAAAATTCTTTGTGTTTGAACCTCTCTCTTACCCCATGGCTATGCGTGTACATGCACGTGCAAAATCTGGTCTGCAGCCCCATGTGTCAGGCTGTGAATCTGAAAACCAGAGGCCCTGGCTATCCACACTTGCAGAAATCTGCCTTAATTTTGGATTCCTTGGTTTACCTTGAGGCAAAAAGGGACCTGACCTGCAGCTGTGCCAGTAGACCTTTCTTTGGTTAACATGTGCAGCAGGTCAGGGAGCAGAGAGCTTCTGAAAATGGAGTCCTTGTGTCTTGGCAAGTGTTTTCAAGTTTCTGCTTTGATAAATGGGGCTAGGAAGCTTTGCTGAAGGTTCTGCAAGAAAAGCTGGATCTCTTGACTGATGGGTATCTTAATATGTTGAAGAGGGTGAATAGTGTAAGTTTTGTCCATCCAACCATGCTGAGAAACCCCAATCTGTGAGAATAGGTTTGGCTACAACGTCTCCAAGTAGAAGGACTTGACCCTTTATAACTGTGGCAGTGGCCCAACTTGGTGATCCCGAAGGAAAACACCTCCACTGAAGCAGAACAAGCAATGTCCAAGGGGTCTAATGTGCTTTTGCTCCACTTTGGGACCACAGCCAAACAAAACCTATGGGCTTTTCCTTCAAATCGGACCCCTTGATGCAAATCTCGTTCTTGCAAAAACCTCCAGAAAGTTTGGAATTTATTCCATAGTGGAAGAAAAATGTGTTTGCAAGTCTCAAGCATTTTGGGGAACCTGTAGTGGTGTCCTGGGGTCAGCAGTACCCAGGACCACGTCTCTGCTTGCTTCCTTGGTGGCGAGATGCTTGCTGACGCTCAGTTCATCAGGTCCATAAATACCCAGGCATCTGGGAGACCTTACTGGTGTCTGGTCCGTAGCTGACCTTTCGTTTTGCTAGCAGAAAGCTAAGATTAACCTTGAGCTCAGCAGACTATGGTGAAGATTCCACACCCATGCTATAGGATAAAAATAGACACACAAACTGGAAAGGGAGAGTATCGTATCTGTTAAAGATCATCTACGTGCTATTAATGTACCAGCATCCAGGCCTCACCCTGAGCTTGTGGAAGCTTTACCTGCATAAGAAATTTGCGTATGAACTCAAACAACTTCCCAGGTATGTACCCTTCTTGTACTGTACGTGGACCTTGACTTCTGCATTTTCTCATCTGCCCCAGCAAGTCTTATCAAAGGAGTGTAGTGTTTAATTTGAGGCAAGCATCAGAAGAATAAATGACTAGGGTTTTCACTAGTCCGGCACAAAATTCTTTCCGCATTTCTTGGCGCTTAGTTATTAATGAGGCATTTGTTCTGTTTGCTTAAAAACCTCCCAGCAGCTAGCACACGTGCGCTATGCAAATTATTTGTGGTCTGGTTAAATACTGTTTTTCTAGGAAGGGGAATAACTGAAATTAGTAGAGGAAAAATAACTAACATTAACCCTCTGTAGGCTGTTCCCTCGTTAATTATTTTGGTTACTCGGCTCTTGTGGAACTGAGCATGCCGCTGTCATTAACAGCCATTTGGGACCGTGGCTTGAATAGTCACGTACCCCTGAGTGCTTACTTTGGGTGGCAGTGGTCCAGAAAACTGCCAGCATCCTAATTAACACACTTTTTCAATGGACAATATTAATATTCATACTATTATACTGTAAAATGAGTAATTTGAATAGACAGAATGTCTTGCACTCTCTTGATCTCTTGTGGATTAACCTACAAAAGGCCATTGGCACTGTTTCTTTCAGGCCTTAATGGGTACAGAGGCTTCTAATAAAAGTGCGTGGAGCAGAGATACCTAAAAATGTGTAGCAAATATAATGCATCTGATAGGGAAGTTAATGTTTTGCTGGAGTGGTGAAGGAAAATGTGAAGGGAAATGCTTGTAATGGGTGAGCACCTCTGATGGAGGAATAAGGCAGTTTTCAGGGTGGCTGGTCCCGCAACATCCATCTAAATGATGTCAGCCCAGCAGCGGCGATGCAGAAGAGTCCCCCAGCTGAGCCAGTGCTTAGAGGAAAATGGTACTGAAAGGGCGAAAGCGAATGCATGTTTGACTGGAAAACAAAAGGCTTGGGAGGCTGGCCATGTTTTATTGATGCCTGACATTAGGGGCTACCACAAGATACACTGCCGATTTTAGCAAAGGGAATGGAAGTGCAGGAAATACTGTGGAAGAAGAGAGATTCACCCAGAGGAAAAAGCAGAGGTGCAACTGAAGCAGAAAACACTGTGTTTAGCAAATAGGTTAAGAGGCATGGGGGTTGCAGGATATGTTCGGCTAGGCACTAGCTCGGTTACTAAAATTTCCAGATTATTCCTTTCACCTGAGATAGGTGCCCCATATGGGCACAGACCATCCTATAGCAGATGCTTTCGGCCGCTCCCAAGGTCTGACTTGACCTTGAGTCTTCAAGGAAGGAGAAACTGGCTTTGGGTTCAGTATCAAGGCGAAACTGCTGCTGAAAAAAAGATGAGTCTCAGCACATCGTCAGTTCAACATTCAGCACAGAGTATGCTGTCAGCTGCAGGGACGAGCTTTCCAGTTGCTTTGCTGGTGCAAATAGTGCAGAGCAAGGCGGCCCTTTCAGTAGCTGCAGGTTTGGCTGTGCTCCCTGTGGGACATGACATCCTACAGAGACGTTGGTCTGTCTTCAGCAGCAGAGAACACCTGCCCGAGCGTGGCATTGATGCTAACAAATGGTGTTCTGACTGGCTCGGCAAAGGGACGAGATCACGTTTAACAGCGTCGTGGGATACTTTGAAGAATTGATAAAAGGGAGCTGAGTGAGAGAGCAGCTGTGAGCACAGATTACCTGGACCCAGGATGGTTTCTGGTGGCGTCACACACAATCTGTGCATTCACAGGGCCTGGCACTGGCTGTGGCCTCTTATGGAGGGTGTGAACATGTCGTAGGTCTCCACAAGCAGAAGGCATCTGTGAAGGGCAGCGTTTTTCTAAAGAGGAAGGTGACTGCAGTGCTAGTGTTTAAAACTGATTTGGTTCAGTTTGCATGCGGGCAGCTTTGACTTCTGGATGAAGGCTCAACCATGGAAACCACAGTGGCCAGTTGGAGCAGCAAACCTCTTTCTGCAGAGCCTGGCCAGACTGCTCTGCTGGTGGCATCTTTGTCCCTGTGGCCTGTGTAAGCTGTTGGAATGGGACAAGTCTCTCTGATAGCAAGTCGTACCCCTCTGCCAGCAGCCGAGACAGGGAGGAGACAAGGCTGAGTTACCCGACTGACTTTAGGGTGCTGCCTTTCAACTGGTGGTGAGACCTAAGGCCTTTGTGTGCATCTGCCTAAGCTGCATCTGTCAGATGTTTGGAGATGGGTGGCACCTGCTCTTCTCAGATAGATTCAAATATCTCTTATTCATTGTGAATACACCATAAAGTTTACCTTTGGTGCCAGCCATGGTCTCTTCCTGTAAGCTGGGACGTGGTGGGTCCTATGCAGACACTGAATGTGGATGATTTACATGCCTTTGCCCTTCCAAACCCCGGCACGTTTGTGCATCCAACCGCGATACTGGTGGCCATGTCAGCTGTTGCTTGGTCCACCCTGTCCTGGCTGGAGCATGTTCCCAGCCTGCGTCTTCATCAAATATCATCCTGAGAAATGGGCTTGTAGCGCAAAGACTTGCACTCAGCCACAGTGTCTGAAGAGCAGCGCTAGGAACCTGTTCCCATCAACTTCTGGGCAGGCATGTTCCCATCGGTATCGGCAGCAGTGCCACAGTGGGGGTGCTTAGCAGTCTTGGCTCTGTGAACTCTGTTTAATATTAAAAAAAAATCTGTAATTAAGGTGAAAGGAGAAGAAAAAGAATGTCTTCAGTCTGTGCCAGACGTTACTTGAGTCCCTGCACAAAGGAACCCACTGGTGAGACTGGAGACGTCCCGTTAGCTGAGAGCTGATGGAGAAATTAGAGCCTCAGTCAGTGTCGTGATTCGAATGCTGAAAACCTGCTTTGTTATTGCAGCTTTAAGAGAACTAGCAAAGCTCCTTCAAGTAGTTTCTGTGATTGAATGAGTGGAAAATAAAAGTCCCCATTCCAGCTGTGGCCGTGGGGGGCTGGGGCTGGCAGGCCCCCCATCAGCTCTAGCTTTGGCTCTTCACAGCTCCCTCCCTCAAGCAGAAGATATTTTGGCTGGCAGTGAAACAGCCAGTGAGTCAAAAAAGAGGAGGAGGAGGAGGGAGGTTGGTATAGAAGAGAGAGGAATAATAATAAAAATAATACTTCAGCCAGTTAGAAGGGGAGGGAAGCGGGCAGCGAGTGGTGCAGAGCAGTGACTCACAGGCAGCGCCGCTCGCGCCGTGTGCCGAGCCAAGCGAACGCAATACTGCAGCATCGCAGCTCCGCACCAGCCGGGAGGCAGCGGGGCCGGTGGGCTGCAGCGCTGTCCCCGTCCCCTGCCTCCCTGCTCCGCTCTGGCTTCCAGCACCGCGTCCCCTGCCCGCGGCCGGTGCCTGGGCCAGCCCCTGCCTGCACCTGCAGGTTGTCCTTGGCCCCGGGCGCGGGGCCATCGAGGAATGGTGGTGGCCGCGCTGGGTGGCACGGGTGCCCTCCTGCTGGGCTCGTGTGGCCATAATCTGAGCTGAGCTCCCTCGCTGCTTCTCCCATCTGCCCGCATCTTTGCTGCCAGAGTTCATGGAAGTACCCACATATCTTTTTCCTGCCGACACTTGCTGTCCTTACGTGTCCTCCTTTTGCGATGTGCTTTCATTTTAATTGATTATTTTTTGGAACTTTTGGAAGATGTCCCAAAGAAGGCCTTAAAATAGAGAAATCATGTAGGTTTAAATATTTTTGAGGAAGGCTGGGAAAATATTCTGCAGCCTGCTCCATGACCTTTTCCTGTCTCCTAGGAGGCTGATAGAAACTTATTTTTAAATAATCCCCCAGTTGCATTCAGATATATGAAAAATAGTCATTTGTACAGCTGCGCGTTTTGCCTCAAGGTGACAGAAGGAGGCTAAGTCTGAAACGTATTGACTGTTGGCAAGGCAGGACGGATGCTGGGGGGTGTCTGCATCCATCGGAACCCCAAGGCACGGGGTACAATTTTTTATTTTTATTTAGACTGGCTGATGAGAAGGCTGGGGTTAGCCAGGCCAGGCTTGAAGATCAGTCTCAGCTCCACCCAGAAGCTTACGTGGCCTTTTATTCAGTTGAGTTTTAGAGGGTTTATTGCTTCATTCTCTAGGCTCAACCCAGAAATTATTTCCCCCCGCTTTTTGCAGGAAGGTCATTTTCTCCCAGATCCTTTGCTTTAGTGATGGGTGGTAGGAAACTCTTACCCAAAATATTCGAATGGTGGTTTCCTGGTAAAAAGACATAACTTATCCCCCCCCTGCTGCCCGCCTTGTCCCACAATATGTATATAACGCAATACGTCTGGGAAACATGGACTATTTTTGAGCTTTGATTCCGACTCTGGGGTTTTGCTTTGTTTTTAATGTGTCTCTGCAGCGGGAGCTGCTGCCGTTGCAGCTGGCTCTTCCCACTTGACATGGAGACAGTTAATGAGAGGTCTTCCAAGGCTCCCTTTTCTCGGCCACGTGCCTTTCCCTGCGCCCTGGCCCGAGGTTAAGCGTTTCTGCTCCTGGAGGAGCACGGCAGTGCCCTTTGCAGGAGCAGCTAATTGGCAGCGGCTGCGGAGGTGACGGTGCCCTTCGCCTGCCAGCCGGAGCGAAGCTGTTAGCCGGTGGCATGACAGCACAGAAACGAACCATTTATTTTCTAATTACTATTATTTTGGTGGATTCTTCTGAAGGGCTTGTAACCGATCTTTGCTGCGGTGACTTTGGCGAGCAGTGGCTCGCTCCAGCCTCGGCTGCAGAGCTGCGGTGTCCTGGTGGGGCATTCACAGCCTTTGTCAAGGTATTGATTCTTGCTAGTTTTGTGTGATGCTGTCAGGGGTACTTGAAGCTGGGACTGAGCAGCCAGTGAAAAGTGCAGTGGAGGGATCAGTCTGTTCATCCGTCCTTCCCTGTCCCACAGGATCCCCGGTTGCCCCGGGCAGTGCAATGCGATAGGGGTGCTGTTCTGGCATTGGTACCCTGATGTCAGGGTTGGCCTGTGAAAAATGTCAAAACACGTATAATTTTGGACAGAAGGAGGTATCTGCTTGCAAAGCAAGCAACTTTTGTTGGTTAACTCGAGCTCCATCCAGGTTTACAAATTTTGGGCTGCGTAGAGGTGAGGCACCCAGTTTGCTTGGTGTTGTGGTAAGGAGAGGAGATCACCTCTGCGATTATTTGACAACAACTGGCTGAATCTTATCTATATTAGTTCCTAATGTGGTTATTTACATGCTCTGCCCAAGCATACAAACAGCCCTTTTGGAATCAAACGGGACTGCTTGGTTGTCTATGGATGAATGTCTGTGGGAGTGGTTTGTGCCTGCAAATTAACCGCACTCCCCTTTATTTTAATGGCTCTCACATGGTGAGGAGATAAAATTATATTTTTCTCCCATGAGACTGCATGGGTGTATAAGCCAGGGACAGACAGGTATAGACGTACCACAGAGGAGAACACCTACTCCTTCGGCAGCGGCGGTGGCCAAGGAGCCCCTGCAAATGCCCCTGTTGCAGTGCACGGGGAGATGATGCTCGAGTCAAAATGGAAAATTACTTTCTGCAGCATTTTATCTAAGATCCAGTCCCAGTTACTGCTCCAGGACGAGTTGCGTGTGATGAAGAACTAAGCCAGCGGATTATTTCAAATTCCTTTTTTCCTCTGGAGACGGGGGGGGGGGGGGGGAAGTAATTTTTAAGCTGTCAGGGCTGTGTCAATTCTCAGAGAGTAAGAGGGTGGGAGAGAAGGCTGTGTGGAAGTCCCACGAGGTTTGCTGCTGCCAGGGTGGTGTTACAGGGGTCCCAGCCCCGCACCCTGGGGTCGCATCCTGGCCTGTCAGAGCAAATGGGCACCGATGATGTTCCTTCGTAGGGCAGGTAGGGTTCCCTGGCAGCTGGGCACCGGCGAGGCCGGCGGCTGAGTCATGGCTGCAGCGAGAGGATGCTCAGGGAGTGGGGACTGTCACCCTGGTTCCCCCCCAGAGCATCCCTGCCCATCCTGCTGGGCTTCAGGTGGGACCCAGCAGTGTCTGAGGGTAGCGGAGGGGGCACTACCTCCAGCAGTTAAAACTTTCTTCATTCCCATCACCTGTCAGTTCTGAAGCAGCATTCACATTCATACCCATTTTTTCCTGTGGCTGCTGCGAGATTTGTGCCGAAGGGACCTTTTTGGCGAATGCCTCTGACAGAAATGTGTTTTCTTATTCCTCGAAGCTGAAAGCCATAAAGAAAAGAATGACTTTAATGAACAGACCTTGCCGAATCACCACCTTGAAGCTCTAGCTGCTCATGGGAATCAAAACCTGCTGAAAGTAGGTCATATAGTAGAAATGAATTAGGTTTACTTCACATTTTATTGACTCTGCCAGTTTTTCATTCATAGAGGCTTACAGTTAGGAATGTATCTTATCTTTTTAATACTAGGCTGAGGTAAAAGGGGAAAATACTGGGTTTTATTCCTTCCCTTTTAGCTTGCATGGTTGGGGCGGTCAAGTATATGATGGATGCACTTTCTCTCTTCCCTGTTTATATATTCTTTTATTCTCCTGCACTGAAAAACTGCTTAATCGATGCTCAAAACTCCCATGGTACATCCACAAGTAGGAATTCGGTCCCAAAAGTTTGTGGAACACCTAAGTTACTCTTAAACCTTCTGTGAAGGGTTGAAGTGGTGCTGTGGTGCCTGTCTGTGGGCAGATTGCTGCATCTCCTCTTCAGTGCCCTACTGAACCGGGGAAACACACTTGGACCAGGGATGTTTTCTAGGGCTGCAGTCTGGACTCTGCAGCACGCAAGGGAGGAAGAGGGACCCAGCTGCCCAGCCGCCTTTGTGAAGGCTTTATCACCAGCACAGCAGCTTGTTGCGATGAGGGGAGTTAACCTGTATTTTTAAATTCCTGTTTGGGTTGCATTTATGCTGCTGTCACTAACTTAGCCCCTGTTTGTTTGGTTTGGCCGTGTGGGACCGCAGCAGCAGCGTGCCACCTCCCAGAAATCTCTGTGGATGGGGCCAGGGGGAGCTGGTGGTTTTGGGCACTGAGTAACTGAGTCTTTGGGAATGTGAGGAGCCACACTATATTAATTTTGCAAAAACATGGGACTTTGAAGACCTATTGAGTTGGGATTTGTATTCAATGCTGTCACTGTCCCCGTGCTGTTGGTGGAACAAACCTGGCTGGTGCAGGCTTGGTGCAGGAGGTGCATGCCTGGTGGGTTTCAGATGCCCTCCGTGCTTGCTGGTTCATAGCCGCGTGATCAGCTGAATTGTCTTTTATTTGTATTGTTAAATGTAAGTCAGCGTGGCTGGCTTGCAGCAGGGCAGACCAAGGCCAGCGGGTTATGTGGGTAGGATGACCACGTACAAGTGTGACTCTGGGACTCACAAATGAGTCATTGTAGCTCAGACCCAGGGCTTTCTACAAGGCCAGTTGGCGGGATACATACGTAAAATAGCAAATAAATCTTGGAAACATCTAGATCTGGTGTGTCAATGTGATCCTGTGCCAACCCCTGCATTTCAAAATTTGGGGGGTTTGAACCGCGTTCCCATGGAGAAAGGAGGGACGGGAGTTGGGCTGGTAAAGAGGGGATGAGGTGGTGGGGATTTGCAGCATCTGTACACTGGAGCCATGACTGTTGAGCTTTGTTAGCATACTACAGGTCAGGTACTTGTACTCGGGATGAACTGGTCAGATTCCTCCCCAAACAGCCCGTTGCTCCTCAGACATGACTGGGTGGGAATGCTGATGGGCCAAGGCAAGAGGTCTGGTGAGTCTCTTCGGTAGAAGGTACATAAACTGGGGTGGAGTGCCTTTGGGATGCACTGAGAGGGGGAGCGAAAACCACAGCACCCTAACTAATTCTTCAAGAGACTTGACCAGCATTGCAGATGACATGCAACACATCTTGGAGAACTTGAGGGATGGGCTGGAACAGCCAAGGCTGGTGCTGAACGAGGGGTGGCAATGACAAGAGTTCTGTGCTTGACACCTGTTGCTGGCAGGGCTGGGGGCTGGTTGTGCTGATCACTTTTAGCCTTTTTAGAAGGTTGGAATTCATTTCTGTATTGTAAGGATGATGATGGAGGGCTTTAAAGACATGAGATGCTGCAGTGGCGATGAGGTGGGGTTGGTCTCAGCTTTCAGTGCTGTGTGGTGATGGAGTGCCGCCTGGGCTTTTTAACTGGGCTTTTAAACTTTTTAATGCACTGATTAGTATTCAGGAATGTAAACAAGGGGGTGCAGCTCCATAAGTTCGTTTGACCATTGGGTTACAGCTTTTCTCGACAGTATGTAACGCATGAGGGAGGATGTTTTTCTGGTGGGAAACAAGGAAAAGGGAACCCATAGGCCAGGCTGCTCACCTGTCATAAGCAAGGGCAGTTGTGCTGGGTCGTGCCCATCTGCCATCCTGCAGCTGGGGAGCTTGCTGCTTAAACATAAAGGTCTGTGAACTCACCTACACACCGGTTTCCCCTGGGCCGGGCAGCAGGACAGCATCGTGTGGTTAGGGATGGGCCTCCTCTCCTGGCCGCTCCCCGGTGGGGTTGCCTCCTTGTGCAGTACTTTTTCTGGTTTTGTGAAATCCTGGATTTCAAGGTGGTCAGATCTACCTTGTCATCTGGTGGATGATGGACTCCTCCCATTAATTTCTGCAGCGTGGGCACAGCTGCAGGTTGGGCACCTTATTCTGATCAAACTTCTAGTTTTGGTGGAAAGCTTTCAAGCATCAGCGGTTCCACTGCTCCTCCATCAATCCCTGCTGGTGATTAATTACTCTCACTTCAAATTGATGCCCTTTATTTCCTATTAGACTTTGTCCATCTCCGGTGTGTAGTCATTGGGTCTTGTAGTCTTTGCCTGCCGTTTTCTGCCTCTGTCCAGTACTGTGATTTCTCCTGAAGTTTCTGCTGGAGTTAAAAAATCTGGTCTCAGCTTTAGCAGGAAGCTGGGAGGAAGAGGATGGAGAGAAGGCAGAAACGTTGCAGCAGTGGGATCCCATGGCTTTGTGCATATGGTGTTCTTCATTGAAAAGATTTTTTTTTAAGCAAGACGAAATAACATACAGCACTGAGATGATTTTATCTCTTGTGTTTGGGATTTCTGTTGTAGTTAATGGCAAAACTATGAATGAGGGCAGCTTCTCTAATGATTGATGATTATTCTTTTCCTGCCTTCCTATCTCTTCTGCCTGCTGTAGATGGTACATACTTTAAAGGGGTGAAAAATACCTACTGATAAATTAGGATTTGTTTTGCAACCTTCTCTCTGCAGTTATAGCTAACTGCTTTGATCTCAGCTGAAGACCTTTATCCAGTGACAGAATATGTCTTCTCTACATGTGATTTCATAACTTCATGAAGAAATACAGCTGGAAACTCTCTGGGTAGGAAGAGAGAGTCCCCACTGGTACCCCTGTGCCGGGCTGCCTGGGGAGGGCACAGCCGAGAGTACAAGTAGCCTCTGTCCTGTTAATTACTGCTGGACAATCCACACATTACCTAAAATCACAGCTTGAAAACATTAAACTATTTAATCTTGCATAATGCAGTGTGACATACAGATGAAGGCCTGTAAGTAAGCCACTATTCTACTCCAGAAAAGACCATCATTGACTATTATGTGAATAATAAATTTTTCATTTTCTCTTAAGAAACAGTAATTACAGGATCTTCAGCTGCGATGCGTGTCTCCTGCTGACAATAAATGTCTGTCCTTCAGCACAACATCAGTATCTTGGTGATGGATGCTGGTGTGGACTACGCTGTAGAGATAATATGAAATACTGTCTGGAGTATGTACTAGCAGCCTTTTTTTTAGCCTTTTTTTTTAAGCCTTGTTAGTACAGATTGGGATGGTGCTCTGTGTATCCAGGAACACATCTTGTTTGTCACACTTTCTTTTTTTAACAATTCCAAGATATTTTTGCTGTCTGGCTCATGGTTACTAGCAAGGAGCTCCAAGGAGATAAGCTCCACTCTTTGGTAGGTAAGAAGCTGCCTCAGCAGTTGCAACGGAGAGGGATGACCTGTTTCACTGCTTCACCAGCAAAATTCAAGTGGAAAATACAAGTGGATCAATGGGAGCTGTAATCCAGTTTCGCAGGGTGGAACTGGGTCACGGGGAAGCGCGGGTGGGCGGTTCGGAGGCTTCGCTGCTGCCTGCCACGGGGAGCCTGCCAGTGGGCTCAGCTCCGGCGCCCAGAGCTGGCTCAGGGTCAGGTTCGATTCAAGTCTGATGGACACTGACTGCCCTACAGTGGGGATCCGTATTTGTAGCAGGTGAGAAGACCAAAAAGCAATTGTCTTCAGTATACATCTTCATTAGGGCTAATGTGATCGTCGCTGGAAGGCAAACGTGAAGCCTGTCTGGCAAAGGACCTACAGCTGGAGGCTTCAGCTCTGCTGCCCAAGCCACCCCTGGGAATGCTGGCTTTGCTGCATGTTGGCATGTGTTTGGTTGCTGGTTACGGGAGATCTTGACTCTAGATATCATGGACCTAGCAGGACACCTGAGTGTACCCGGAAGCAACCAAGTGTCAGGGAATTAGCCCGGTGGGATTTTTCTCATTGTAGTAACAGCCGAGAGCTGATCTTCTGCGTGCACTGTAAAGGGCTGTCTACAATTCTGCATGCTGCTGGCTGTCTACAATTTTAACACATGGTGTCGGATGGATTATTATTTTTTTTTGATTACTGTTATTCATGCAGGTGGTGTAGAGGAGGTGAGCTGTGGTGGCCAATGGAGAGGATCCCCTCCCTCTCCCCTCGAGAGACAGCAGTTCTCCCATGGCACGGCTTGACACTTCCAAAAGTTGTTGTCAGGATTAGTTCCTGATGGAGACCATTGTGATGAGCTGGTCTTGAGCAGAAGCAGAAAAATAATTGTGATGAGGTCCAGATGAAAAAGGAAGCGTTGCCAAAACCTTGCAAAGTGCAAGTTTTAAAAATATACTCTTCAGCACTAGTTTGTTGACCACCAGGCTTCAGCCTGGCTTCCAAACCATCCACATACACCAGGGCTCTCTGGCTGTAAAACTGGACTCCTTTTTTTGGAAGGAAAAAAGGAAAATAATATTTCTGGACATTGAAGGCATCCGATCTTTAACTCCTGAATGTGCATACCTTCAAGACAAACATAAAACCAGACAGGCTTCTGTTTTGGAGAATGCTCAGGTAGATGTGATTTTTTTTGTAGTCTCATTAATTACAGGGCCTCTGTGAATCGCCTGGAATTCAGAGCGGATCAGGGTCAGGGTATCAGGTTGTTGCCTGCTTTGGCTGCCATGTCGCAGCTCAGACTTTTTCCATGCAGGGTTCACGTGCTTGAGACTTGAAACCATCTCGATAAACACTGGGAGGTGTGTGGGTGCCTGCACCGGTGCTGCTGGGGGCTTTGGCCAAGGCTTGTCTGTGGTTCTCCGAGTTCTAAAAAGCCTGCAGTTGGGCAAGCAGATGTTGTGCTCTGACCATGGTATTTTCTGTCTTCTCTTGCCTCTCTTCCAGGCTGCTCTTAACTGTGCGCTAGGCCTGCGAGGAACACAATAGTGGTTTAAAGAGAGCATCAAAATAGGCAAATAGCCGACTTTTGACTTAATTAATAGCTGTATTTCTTGCTTCCCTTCTCTCTTGCAGTGTATAGTTTCTCTGTTTTTTTTCCTTTCCCCTTTTCTTCCTTTATTTATTTGTGTCTTTCCCTAACTGGAATTGCCCTAGTTACAGCTGTCAGATCCTAGCTTTGCGCCGGTCTCATTTGGCAGCCCCGTTCCCTCTTAAAACTTGCAGACAAATGATGATGTTTAACTTGCAGCATCCCCTGGTTCCTCTAGACTGTCACAACAAGACTGGAGTAATTCACGTGAAAGTACAAAACCCACCTGTCTTCTAGGAGGAAAGCTGTACAGAGCATGAAGGTGGAGCAGGTTTTTCTGGAGAGCCAGAGCTGCTCTAGGTACGTGCCCGTGTTTAAGCCATGTCGGGTGTATGCTGCATCCTCTGGTATTGGTGGTGGTTTTGGGGTGTTCTGTGTCCATCCTCTAATTGTTTTCAGGAGATGGGGTCAACCAGGCACCACTTCATTGCTGCTGGTTTAAATCCCAGAGTGAGCCATATTTTTCCTTGGAAATGAGCAGAAATAACTTGCTGAGATGACTGGCTAAATAATTTACTCCCTGAGGAGCATTCTTTATGTGCTCTCTGAAGTGGTGATGAGGAAGGAAGGAGGATGCTTCTCCTACACAGCAACACGTTGAAAAACGTCTCCATTTCTTTTCCAGTGATAGGAACATACTTTGCAGGCCATCGTAATGTTCTGCTACCTCATGTCCAGTGACTGATGTGGTCCGTTTCATATTATCCAGTGTTTTTCTTCCTGTCTGGAGCAAAAATGGGTCTTGCCTTTGTGGCTGGTGACAGGAGCTTCTGGCATTTCCTGACATGACTCATCTCTTGCTGTGTTGATGCGTTTGGGATGACTTTGGGATCTGTGGTGGTTTGGTAATTAACTGGGCATCTTTCTGAAAGGGCTTTGAATAGTGACTCCTCGTGACTTGTTTTGCTGTTTAAGTCATTGACCTGCGGTGATGAGAAACTTTTTTTTTTTTTTTTTTGTGGAAAAGGGAGCTTTGGGGTTTTCCTTGCTGCAGGATTAGTCAGATAACGCCCAGTGGGCTACAGCTTGAAAAGGGGGAGATGTATGTGGTTAAAGCACAGGACTAAGATTGAAGAGCTGAATGTTTCTGTGGTGCCACGTGTTAATGGTATGGTCTGGGCTGCTGACCTTTCTGCACTTCCCTTGGCTCATCGGTACCATCAGCCCAGCAGGGACATTGCTCACTTTTTTCTACATTTCTTGGGTAATTGATGCCAAAACCGCATTTTCTGGTCTGTCCTTCTGTCTCCCTGGGGAGTCACTGAACGGGCTTGCCAGCCTTGTGCAGCTCTGGTGGGTCCTTGGTGTAGTACGTAGGGTCTGGCTAAGAAAGGGGTTGTAGGGGACCTGGGTCCTCAGCTGCAGGAGGGCTCCACGGGTCGGTCCCTGCAGATGTGTGTCGGTGCAGAGCAATGTTCCTGCAGCTGAGGAGGAGCTTCACAGCCTGCACGGGGCTGTTGGCAGCTCTGAGCACTGGCTTTGCATCTCAGTAGCGTTTGGGGAGATTACATCCCTCATGGAGAAGACGCAGCCACCTGGTTTTGGCTGTACAGGTGGAAAGGTCGGGTCTAGTGGGCAAGCGTACTTGTTCCCAGGAGGGAGCAGAGGCTGCTCTTGCTCCCATGAATTTATGGCAAGTGCCCACCGTGGGAGCAGGTTTTTAAACCTGGGAAGTGTGTTGGTTTTTGTTGTTTGGGAATACGCTTGGTTACAGGAGCAGCTTTGTACTCTTCTGTGAACCGTCCCATAGAAGAAAAGGTTGGTCTCTGTGATAAAATACTTTGATCTGGGTACTGCTGTTGCAGTAATTACGATATGTAATACTCTATTAAGGACCACATTACTCAGCCTTGCTGTGGCCCCGCAGGGAGAGCACAGGAGAGGGTGGGCAGGTAATAGATGACTGCGGTAGGAGCGCAGTGAATTTAGCTGGAGGTGATCTGGGAGGCACTCTTCAAAAAATACTGGTATGGATAGAAAACCTTTGCGCTGGTTTTAAATGAAGTGGAGCAAGTGGGGTCAGAGCTGTCCCTGTGCTCTCCACAGTTTGTGGCATACGTGTGTCACCGGGCTGGGTCCTGCTCCTTCTGTACCTGTCTGCATCATGGGCTTCTTACTGCAAGAAAGAGCCCTTTTTCAGTGTGGCTTTGAAAGATGCTGTTTTTCTGACCAAATACCAGGACTTAGCTGTGATCTTCACAGAATGACTTTTATATGGACAGTTTGATGTGAACCTTGGCTGTGCCACTATTAAAAAGCTGTGATTTTTATGAAGGCTGGAGTTTATGGAAATAACAAGAAATTTCTATTTATTGTTAATACATGAAAACCCACACTGAAGATGAAAACTCATCTTACAAACTGCACTTTAAATTATATCCACGTGGTGTTCGATAGATTCGGCTCGACCCTTTAATTAAAGACTGAACTCTACGAGGCAACCCCTTTGCTTCCTTGGCTGTTTGCTTAAAATGCATTCCCTCTCTTGGGAGGAATGGCTAAATTCTGCTGCCCTTTCATCTCCCAAATGTCCAGGGGCATGTTATTTTCTGGAGAGAGCATATGCAGTAGAATGGCTTTGCTGTAGAAGCAGCAGGACTTCTGGGTCCCTTTTCCGCAGTGAGCAGCAAAACCCAATGGGGTACCATGCTCAGACCCTGACCCACGGGTGGGTTTGGTCACGGCCAGCTAAGGTGTCACCCAAAAACCTTTGGCTGTTACATGCCCAGCTTTCCTGCTTTTGCTGGCAAACTGGTCGCTTTTGGGCCAGGAAGAACTGATGGTGACCTCAGGGAAGACCATCACCATGTTGTAGGGTCCCTATTGTGCCAAAAACACCCTCCCTTTTAGTAGGCATTGCTCTTTGTGGTTTTTTTTTTTTTCCTTCCTATCTGTAACGGTAGGGTTGGTTGTTAGTAGCGTTTGTACATCATGGTGCTGCTTCAAGTGCCGTCGGCATTGCTGTGGCGGGGTCCTTGCTGTCAGTGCTTGGAAGGCAATCAAAGGCTTCGATGTGTCAGGTCAGCTGAGCTCACTGTAGCGTGAGGGTTCATTTGTGCCACCTAAATAAACAACGTTTTACCCAGTCAGCTTTGCTTGAGAACAGCTAGGGATGCTAGGGGAGTAGGCAGCAGTGATGTGAGGAGATTTGAGTGACTTCTCTGACAGACAAGTGGCCATCACAGAAGGACCTGGTGGTGGGCCCTCTCTGTTGCTGGTGCCCATCCCCTGTGCAAGTGGCAAAGCCCTGTCTGTGGTGTTTTCTTGTCCATCTTAATCTCTTAATACCTTGGAAATGTTTAATACCTCTTTTCTTCTTAATACCTTGGAAATGAATGGCATCAGTCCCAGGATCGAGGTTCAAGCAAGAACCTCCTGTGAGGTTGAGACAATTTTCTCTTGTGAGCAGTGTACGTGTGCGCTAATGACTGTAGGAGTCAGGGAGCGAACAATTGTAATGAAAAAAGCACTCTAATAAACCACTGTGTTCTCACATGCTGTTATAGGAGAATCCCAGAGTGTGTTCAGTTGTGTGTTTGCAAGAAATGGATGGGCAGAAGGGACCATAAGTGGGACAGGTGCTCTCGTATCACACCAGAGGAGACAGCAATCATGTACACGCTGTTCAGAGAAGAGGGATGCACCTATATTACAGCTGCAAATTGAAAAGTCGTGGGTAGATGATTAGGTTTACTAGCCTGGAGAACGCCTGCTGGAATTCAGGTACAGTCGTGCCGATAATAGAGCATTAGAATTTGATAGCTCTTGGCTTTATTGAAAGTCTGAATTTGCAGCTACTTACTGTGGACCTGGCAGAGGTGGTGGAGGGTCACTGCGGTGGCTGGTAGAGCATCCACCAGCATCCCTGTGCCACAGCCCTGCTCCGTCCTGTGGGTTGGCTCTGGCAGCCAAGCGGTCATGATCCACGGTGGCCCTGCCTTGGGCGGGGGTTGGACCGGATGGAGGTCCCTTCCAACCTACACCCTTACATATTTAAAAAAGAAAAAAGTGAGGACACTGGTTTTGTCCGTGAAGTCAGCAGGTGTGAGTAACTCTGGCTGAGCAGGGAAAGTCTCGTTTTAACTCTGCTGCTTTCGGACTGTGCCCGTATCTGAGGTGGGTTGCCAGATGACATCCCCACCAGCAGGCCCTGGGAGCCGGTGAATCAGGTGGCCAGGCAAACATCCCGATTCTGCAATATCTGTACCACTGGATGTGGTGCACATTTTCTTCATCACCCCTTCACTGTGGACCAGTAGCCAGCCACTGGGAAGTGAAGGAGAGATCTCCGCGTCATGCAGAGCGCTGTGACCTTCTGCTGGCAGTGCCAGCCAAGTGCTGGCCACCGACCCCAGCTCAAGCCGCTGGTGTTTCCCAGGCAGGGCTGGAGGTGGGAGCCGCGGGGCTGACCGGGCACGCTGCATGCCTGCGCTCAGCCCAGATCATCCTGACTGCTTGCTTTGGAAGGTTTATTATTTTTAGATGAAGCAGGAGATGGGAATGTGCTGAGCCAGCTCCGAAGACCTGCCAAAAAAAGAACATCTTTCAGGACTGACTGTAACTTCCAGCTCCACCTCGACACAAGAGCAATCTACCTGGAATTGATAAGTGATATTGCATAAGGTCAGTAAGGCTTTTGTAACACATCCGTAAGGTATGAAATATATTACGTGACTGTGAGAGGAAATCTGTCAGGGCAAACGGCAGGCTTAACAAATAAAGCAGGTGTTTTACATGCAGGAAAATCTAACTACTAAGTTTTTAGCACTAGTACTAAGAAGTACTAAGGTGCTTCTCATCACTTAGGGACAAATTATGGCATCTGTGTTTGCACTGCGGTTATTAGAGCTCAGTGCATGGCTGCAAGGTGCATGGCCCTCTGTGTGAGAAGTGCAGTGGAAAAAGCCAGAGTCCTGGTGCAAGGACAGGCAGAGCTGCTGACTCGTACCTCCGTGGGGTTGGGTTATTTTTCATCTGTGCATCCCTCAGTTTCATGAGTTGTGTGTGATGGCTCTTCAGCTCTGTGAGACCTGGCGATGCTTTGCAGCGGTCCCAGGTGTCACCGGGCGATGGGAGCTGGGGGGATGCGCAGGCAGCGGGTGTCCACCGTGTGCCACAACCCTGCAGCAACTGCGGGTGGTTTGCATGACAGGAGGAATGTGAGGCTTTCCCAGCGAGCAGGGCTGGTCGTGACGTGCACCTGCAGATACGGTCTTTTATTCTTGGCCCTTGCAACCAGAAGATAAACTCGTGACTTACAGGGTAAAGACAAACACCAGAAGCACACCCTTGAATTATCTGCTGTGATACTATTGCTGTGATGAACTACCTTGCAAGGACGTTACCACATCGTTTTTCTCCGTTATAAGGACAGCAGTGGAGGGATACAACATTTTTGTATTGCACACTGAGCTTAATGGGGATAACTCATTTTTTTTCCCAGGCTGATATCAAAGTTCCATTAGAAGTTTTCAAGACCTGTAAAATTAGGAGTAAATTTAAAATGTCTGGAGTAGAGGTAGCTTTTCTATGTAAAACTTTGTGTGCTTAATAAGCAGACCATTTAGAAGTCACGTTTGTTGTAGCCACGATGAACCAGGGACAGAAGAAAAGCCAGGTTTGTAGCGAGAGGTAACGTCTCTTATTAGAACAGCCAGCAGAGCTGGGGAAGCTGCCTGAGCTTTAGGGCATGCTCAGTCCTTTCCTCAGTCTGGAAAAAGGCTGCTGAAAATATTTTAAGCAGGCTGCTGACCGTGTTGGGCAGGATCTAAATTGGTGTCCCAGGGCGGTGATTCAGTGAGGGTGGGAAAGGCTGGTCCATCTCAATGCAGGATGGATGGGATTTATCTACCTCCATAAGGAAATCGGAGATCCTTGGGTCAACAGCTGATGTGAAACCCACCGAGATCAATTGGAAAGTGTTAGCGATCACGTCAGTTCTGGGATGGAGCGTGGGCAGCCTTATTTATGTCCCCCGTCTGGCTGCTCCCACAGAAGACAACTTGCAGGTGTCCCTGGGAGGGGGAGAGCTGGCTCAGCAAGCCTAGCTTTCTTCTTGGCTATCAGTGCTTCGCTTCTATGACTGAACACTTTCTGCCAGAAAAATGTTCCCAGCTCTATTTTTTTTTCCACTGGCTTTATGGAAACACTGTGCCTTTCTTCTCCTGGCGTCCCAGCTGGTGCCTGCCCTTCCTGCGCATACCAAGTCCTCCCTTCGTCACTGATAGGGGCTGCTCGGACTCTCTTGGTCAAAACTGGTTTGCCTTAGGGGGGGAAAATGAATACACTGTTATGCTAATTAAAAGTTTGTTTTCCATGGAGAGGTTTGACTTTGTTTTCATGTAGTTTCTTGGAAGGGGAGGGTGGGGAGGGGGTGTGTGCAGCTGAAACCCAGAGCCCGCAGGTGCCACCCCGGGGGGACATGTCCCCCAGCCTGCGGCCCCGGGCTCCCCGCAGCACCCTGCCCATGTCTCCAGAGTGGAATATCCACAATATTTTTAGTGAAATGTTCCAAGATTTAAATTTTATTGGGAAATGATTCTGCAGGAAGGTTTTTGGGAGGGTTTTGTTGTCGGTTTTTTTTTTTAAATGTTGTGTGAGGTTTTTTGTTGGGTTTGTTGTTGTGGGTTTTTTTCATTTTTTAAGCCATCTTTACTTGGTGCCAGCATGGAATTAAGCATGAAAGCGATGATATGTTTTTTAGCTGAGTTTCTTAAAGAAGTGAAGCTGCTGCAACTTGCATGGCTATCAGCGAGACTCGTTCCCTGTCTCCGAGTCAGGGAGATTTCCAGCCGCCCAGCTGATCCCAGCCAGATTTGACAAAAGACTCGAAGTCTCAGAGACAGGCGGTTCCAGCAGATTTCCCAAGGACAGGTAATCAGGATAAACGAGAGCCCCTCCATGCTGCTGAGGGAGCAGCTGCAAACACTAAACTCCAGGTTATTGAACATCAAAGAATTGATATTTACGAGTGGCAGAGAATAGGTTTCATAAACTGTGATGCTGCTTTCTCTTTACCTTCTTAACAAACAGAATCACTCGTTTATAAAAGATGCTTAAAGGACCCTGTGTGCACCACTTACTTAACGGCTTGTAGTGTGAGCCTTGATGGGAAAGTGACCTAGTTCAAGTCCCCGGAGGCTACTGCAATAAAAATGATTATGAATAAAACTTCTTTTATCACCATATGGCAGCTTCAGGCCTTGCATGCATACATAGTCTGCAACTGCTTTGTCCAGAAGTGGTGAGCCTTCTCTTAAATAAATCTATCTAGCAAAGGCAGAAGGGGAGGGGTTGATGTTATTAGTATTCTTCCTCGTGAACCGTCTGCAAAGTCCTCGGTTGCTGGAAAGGGGAGGATGGGTTTTCTTCTGCGGGCTGCCCTGGATAATGTGCTTTGGGGAGCTGAAATCCTCCGATGGAACAGAATCCGTTTTGCAGGTGCAGAGCACTTTTCCTTATAAGCCCAAGCAGAGATTTAATTGCTGCTCTTCAGAAGTTCAAAACAAGAGAATGTAATAATTAGAGCTGTCAGGGTGTCCTTTCTTTTATGCTGATGCTGACATTAGCTGGTTTAAAGCCTATTTTTAACCTTTGCAGTGTCAAAGACTTACTGTGTATTTTCAGTCTGGATTTATTTGTTTCAAACTTTTATAAAATTTAAGTAATGTAATCTGGAAGAGGAGGAGAGAAAGAGGGAAAAATGGATGAAAGTAGGAAGGAAGAATGAACCAAATTAAATGAAATATATGTTGGTAAATGATGTCCACCTTACAGTGAATTTTCTCCTTTTTATGAGCTTGCGAAATTCCCTCTAACTGGAAGCTAAAAAATCTCAAAACGTAAAACACTAAGTGCCTGGTAAGATAAATATTGTGCTCAGCATCCCTTCAGACAGTGCCCTGAATAGTGCAGACAGTAAGAGGACTGTTTTTTCTGCTTAAATAGTCATGATTTTATCCGGCTTCAACCCTGACCCCTCCAGGGGTTATCCTGGTAATCCAGCAGCAATACGACTGATGGAATCCAGGTAGGATGGGCTGTGCTGAGTCGGCACTTTGTATATATTATATATATGTACGTGTATCTATGTATTTACATAGGTGGATATATATGCATGGTAAGTGTTGAGAGTGACCCGCTGCTTCCCTGCAGGTTTACTGGAGTGATGGGGATCCACTGGTTTTATTGGAGAGTAGAGAAGGCTGAGCTGGTGGAGATGCACCCATGGCAGGGTGCTGAGAACTTTGCTGTGATGTGGTGAAGGGTTCCTCCTTTTCCTGGATGGATAAAGCTCAAGGGCACGCTGGAGCTGGGGCTTCTTGAGATGTCAGAAAGGCCACTGTCCTTTGGGGCTGCTCAAGTATCTGTTTTTAACTGAGGCTGTAATGGAAGAATAGCAGTGTGGTTGCATGATCTCACTTTTGCTAAATTAGAGCCAGAATGGGATGCTCAGTCTTACCACATGGCTTTGCGTATGTAGGTTTTTTCCTCTATCTGGCATTTAATTGCATTTGGGTTTTGTACCTGTCAGTGCTGTCAGCAGTACCTGGAGGCTGAGGGGAGAGGTGGGGATGGTTGGCCGGTGGAGAACTCTTCTTGGACCCATCTGGTGGTAGGGTGGACCCTGCCACGTTGCTGAGTAGGTGCTGAAATCTTGTGGCTGTAGCTGGAGACTCCCGGTGAAGGCAGTGGGAGTCTGCATGGAGGTGCATGTTAGCCCACCCGTTGCTACAGGAGAATGCAGAAGGTGGTGTTTGCAGCAGGTTTACTATGGTTTCTAAGAGTTTCTTGGCATGGATGGCTCATTCTCTGCTTGCCCTGTTGGTTCCTTGTGGATGGATTCGAGCGTTGTCGTGCCACTGCTCCTGGCCCTTTTCTCGTGCAAGGTATTGACATCCAAAATACAGATTTCTAATCCTAAAATTACAGCTTGCCCTTTCATAACACGAAATGGGTTAGTTAATCTCCAAATAGTTCCCCAGCCCCTCGTTAGTCACTTTGTGCTATTGTGCTCTCAGCAAAACCTTTATCCGAGCGTTAAAGCGTGAATGTTAAATACACCCGCTGTTTCATGGAGCTGGCTCTGAACCTGCAGACCCCAAACGAGGATGGGGTAGCAAAGGACGGAGCTTTCTGCAAGTGAAGGGAGCCCCGGTGGGCTTAGCGCTGCCGTGGGGAGTTGGTGGCTTCACCTTCTCCTTCTCAAAGCTGGTTGCTGTGCGTTGTGACACCCAGTGGCCCCGACTTTCCTCTGACATGGGAGAAACAGAGATGTCAGAGTCACTGAGAAGCACTGAGGCAAATCTGATCTGAGAACCCGGATCGAAAACTTCTTCCCATGAGGCTGGTCCAGCTGTAGTTTGTATTTTGTAACCACAGCTAAGCCAGAACCAGGCTCCCCCCATAATGAGCTCAGTTACTTGCCCATGGTGAGCACCATCTTTCTAGAAGCGCTTGAGTTTTGCTTGGTTTTATTACTAACTTGTTCTGAAAGAGCAAGCTAGGACTGTGCTGCTAAGGTTACTGATTTTAGAATTTTTTTTTTTATCCCTCCCCCAGTAGTCAGGAACAAAATGGGCGTTTCTGCAAGCACCAGAACTAATAAACCTGGTTTCCTTTGTATTTATGTCTCTTGGTTGATTGAGTACTTCCCTAATTAAATTAGGATTCTATTATGTCTGCTTATACCGGTAGTCTCTCCCTCCCTTTACTTTTCTGGCAACACAGAGGCTGCTATAATTGACTGGAGAAAGGGGCCGATGGGATTAAAAGCTGTTGGAGATAAACCTTGTGAATGGCTGCATCCAGCATCCTTCACCACCCAGCCGCCTGCTTCCATGAAGTTGGTAGAAAATAATTATCTTTGATGTCTTTGAAGTTAGCTAATAGTGTTAAAACTCACAAGCATGCACGCATGCATGCATCCATGCGAGTCAGATCTCTGGGTCAGCTTATTTCTGAGGAAGCTGGGATAAAATGGTGGAGGGACGGTATCTCTTTAGTCCAAGCCAAGCTATGAGGATTTTCGGTTGCGTGCTTTGCTTCAGAAGGTAAAAAATGTGTGTGGTCAGCATGTTAAAGCGTGGTTTGGCAGTCGTAAAATGGCACGGTGCTTTGTACACTCGTGTTGTAGGAGCACGGTGTGTAAGGGAAATCAGCTTACAAGTGTGTGCTGGGGTGCTTTTTGCATATTTCCCAAATGTGGGTTGTACCCAGAAAATCAGGCCGTGCCTTGAAAACCGAGTGCCTGAGCACCGGGGTAAACCTTACTGATTTTGGGGCAGGGGGGATGTGGTAGAGCCCGTGTGAAAGCCAAGCTCCTTCTCTGGGAGTACCACAGCGTGGACATCAGGAGGGATAAATAGTGTCTAATGGCCCCTGGAAGCTGCTTCGTTTGTAAGCCTCGCAGCCCTCATCCCTCCTGAGAAGGGGTGACCCCCTCGGAGCAGGAGGCACTCCAAGCTGAGCCTCCTGGGTCTCTCCCTGTTGGACCATCCGTGGTCCTGATGTGAATCTGGGGTGCCCTCACCCCGAGGAGCACTGCACAGGAGCTTTCAGAAGCGGTGTGCCCAAGGCAGCGCTGTGGGAGCTCGGTGCTCTAACAGGCTTGAGAAAGCAAGGCAGTAGGTTGAAGGGTGGCATGAGATCTTCCTCCATATGTTACAAAAATCCTGGAAAGATCATAATTCTTGCTGAAAATCAATCTTCAGTCAGAGATTCTGGGTCAGGCTCGGTGGTTTGGAAAAGATGGGAAAATCGAGACCTTGCAGGGCAGATACCCATGTGTGTGTAACAATCTGGCTTAAGAGGTGGCACCAATGCTTAATGAACTTTGTTTTTAAAAAAGAAACAAAACACAAGGGTGTGGAGACAATCTTAGGACTGCAGTAAAAAGTGAGTTACCTGAGAAATGTGAATCTCTGTGTATATGGTGAGAGGGAAGAATTGCTTCATACTGGTATGGCAGCACAGCCAGGCCCTGCAAAAGTAGATGCGTAAATGGGAATTTATGCAAAAAAAGAGCCCACCTTTTTGCCCTTTCTTAAATGTATTCTACAGGATTGGGGTGATTTTGCAGCCTTGGAATTGCCGTTTGTTCACCTCTCATTAACTACATTAGATGTATTGCTGCTTTTCTGAATTACTCTGGTTTATGCTGCACACTTCTAGGTGCTTTTTGTTGTAATTTGTCTTGTGGGCATGTGCCACAAGCAGGTAAGTATGGGTGGGAAAGGAGAAATCCTCCAGTCAGTCCCATCCCTGCAATCCCCTCGAGATGGAACTGTAGGGTGAGTGGTTCTAAGTCTTCCAACATCCTTGTCAGGTGGATACCTGGTATCGGATGGAAACCTTGCTGTCCTTACCCGGACCACAGTGGAAAACGGAGCGGGGAAAAGCAGGATGTGAGAAGGGAAGGAAAATGGGAAGAACTGAAATTAATGGAGAGAGGAGGGAGGCAGCGGGGTCTCGTAGGGCTTTGAAAGCTGGAGGCAAGCAGCTGTCAGACAATGCCGCAGGAAGCCTGAACTTGTATTTTTAGG
This sequence comes from Falco rusticolus, assembly GCF_015220075.1. Taxonomy (NCBI): domain Eukaryota; kingdom Metazoa; phylum Chordata; class Aves; order Falconiformes; family Falconidae; genus Falco; species Falco rusticolus. Next base: position 24,575,202 of record NC_051199.1, read on the forward strand.
GACACTTGGTTTTATACTTTACTGTAAATAATGGGTATGGGGGAGGAGGAGAGAAATGACTGCTTTTCGTTCCACCTGCTCCGCTAGGCTTTGTTTCACTTCTGTTTTCCTTCCTTCCGATCTCAGCATTTGCAGAGCAAGAGGTGGTAGCATCTTCCCACCCCATCGCTCCCGGCGCTTGTCCCCAGCTCAGCAGAGCATTTCCAGGTGCCATGTGAGCCAGGGTACTGTGTGGGGTGGGCAAGGACCCAGCCTGGCTCCTGGAAATCTAGTTTATTTAGTTAGTTGTTTAATAGTGACTTACCTAATCAGCAGCCTCCTGACACCCAGGACCAGGTTTGCTGTGTATCAGGAGGTTTTCCTTTGTGTTTCTAAGTAAATGATTGCATTGCAAGCAGCTCTCAGCTCAGAGCAAGGGCTGGTTAATTCAGTTTGCCTGAAATTGTTCAGGAAAACCGAGTGCTCGTGTTCAGAAGGACAGCTGTATTTCTGACCTGTTCACAAAGCTTTCAGAAGGAGAGATTATTTCCTATTTCCTCAAAGTGATTTCGAGCTGTCCAGGAGTTTCAGGGGAGACCGAGATCTTCTTTTCTGTCATCACATCAAGTGTTTTTCACTTCTTCTCTCTGACTTGTTTTTTGGCAGGACTGGGACACATTTACATTAGATCACAACATTGTGCGTTACTGATAGTTTTCGTTGAAGCAGGTTTCAAGAGCACTTTTAAAAGACTTTTCCCCCGTCAGCATCTATGACAGGACTACAAGGATGTCTTCATTTATCATCAGCATAAGCCTTTTCAGGAGGGACGGGACCATCATTTCAGAGCACATTAAGAGGCAGCTGCTACAGATGGCGTGTCCTGAGCAGGTGTAAAGGAGCTTTTACCAGTGTGCAAGTGCTGCTGAAATCTTTCACGCTTAACAGCTTTCCTCCACAACCACGACAAGCATGAAGCAACTCCCCGTCAGCGTTTCCTGCAGGGGACAGCCTGGCTTGGCCAGCATTCGGGTCTATTTATGGGGTGACTGATCTCTTCAGGTGCCTCTACATCTACACCGAGGCAGTTTATCCCCTCTATACTGCCATTTATCTTCAGGGTAGGTTTTATTTGCCGGGTCCCATTTCTGCCTTGTCCAGCATGTTAATGCCTTGTGATCCTGAGGAGACAAGGAAAGATAGCGCAACAGAAATTTTAGGGTGTGCGTGTGGGGCGAGTAGGGACTAGATTGGTGAAACTGGTAGTTCTTGATCTGAAAGGTACTGGGAACTGCAGCCTTCAGGGGATACCTCAGCTCATCTGTTTCAGAGATGGATAGGAATTTGGATATCTGGAGGAGGGAAACAAAATGTGAAAAGCTTAAAAAAAGAAGAAAAGAAAAAAGAAAGGGACTTGTAGCACAGGTGCCTAATCCAGTCCAGAGATTTGTGTTTCAGGAGTTTTGATGAGGGCTCATTCTTTTGTCTGAAATTACTCATCTTCCTCCTTTGTTGAGAGTGCTGGAGGCTCACAGCTTGTAGGCAGTGCTGATGAGTTGTGGCTTCTGCAGTCATCACCTGTGCAGTCACTGGTGCTGCTGGTATTGCCAGTGACTTCGCTCCTTGGGCCCATCACCACTGTAAGCAGTAACCCCAATTATTCACTTGTAATTAAATAGCCAGGATGGATTTATAATGGCACTGTGGGCTTCCTGGAGTGAGCTTGGTTGGAGGCAACATCTAGAGAAGTTACACTGGGGTCAGCAAGCACCACCCAAATGAAAGGCAGGAGCAGGGGGCTGGAAGGGAGGGCCCGAGTTAGGGGAAATGGCTGTCCTGGGTGTGCTTTTTCCCAGCTGAAAGATTTCTTTCCACACTTCCGTGTTTCATTTGTGAGAATTACCTTGTGCAACTTTTAAATCCTCAGAGAGTGGGAAGGGGAGGGAGGAGGTTTAAAGGCAGACTGGTGGGTCCCAAGCCAGGTGTTGAGGAGCACTTACATCTATCTTGCGGGGGGGACACTTTGAAAGCAGTTTTGTTTAGGGACAGTGATGGTGGTACCGTCACCTGCAAGGGAGGAGACTGCTACATCAGCCATAGAGACAGTGGCCCAAAGCTTTGCAGTGGTGTTAATGTCATCTGCGCTGCCCTGAGAGCTGTCAGTCTGAGGAAGAGGGGCCAAGACCCAGTGCTCCGTAGGGTGGCTGGTCCCTGCACCCCACGTGCTTCCCGTTTGCTGTTGTCTTGATTTCCATCAGGAAACGCTTCACTGAGAAGACTTCCTCTTGGAGGGCGATGACCTGAGTGCAGATGAGTTGGGTTTGGGGAGGGGACAAAAACATTCTATCACATTTGTTTTGTTTTCCGTGTCATCCAGTGTCTAATCTTCCGTTTCCATGTGATCGACTGAATGATGGACCACAGGGGTACACAGGTCTTCCCTACTGTACCCTGAGCACGGGTTCTCTCTTACAAGTCTGACACTGGAACGGCACCGGGGGCTGGCTGTGCCGGGGCACAGCTCTGCAGTACTACAGCGTGACAGAGATCCACCTCTCCTCATTTGCCTCTGCTGCACTTTGCAAGTTAAAAACGCGTGTTCCTATTCAGCATGGACTCATCTTTGTGATACAAAATCAACCTCTGCTGGAGGAGCTGTTTTGTTCAAAGGGATCTGCATGTGCTTTTGTGAGGGGAGGGAAGGAACGTCTTTCATCTCTCATGAGGACCCAGGCTGTAGAAGTACACCCTGGAGAACAGTAAATGACTGGATGTAGAGGCACATCCAGAGGTTTAAGGTCACAGCTTCCCAGAGCCTTTGCTGTAGACATCCTCTGCTCCTCACAGCACTGCTCCTGGTGGAGCAAATGCAGCCTTGGCATCTCATGACCCTCTTGGTACCTCCCAGGTGCTTTTGCCCCCCTTGGAGTCCCCATCAAAGGTTCACCTCTTGCAGAAGCCATCACCATGAGGAGCACCAAGGCACACCATCTTTGCCTCAGCTCTTTACCTGCATCAGTGCTGAATGAACAACAAAAAAAAAAGGGCCAGATGCACCTTGTGGCTCCCTCTGGGAAGTGTGATGCTCATGGAAATATTAGAAATTAAATCCCAGGGTGATACTTCTGCAGCCAGAGTGTCTTGCTGAGCTACAGTGGTGGGAGGGGTGAGGAATACCAGGTGGTCTGAGAAGTCAGTTTTCTGCTCTGAAAGCAAAGGGGCAGGTTATATTTGCGATGATATTTATACAGAAAAGCACGTGTGTTAATGGGCTTTATGCTAATTTTATAGACATTTTCATGCTGGTGTTAAAGGCTCACATCACAGTTTGGGTTCTGGTTGTTCCTGAGAGTGTGCCAGTTTGGTGACAGCTGACGTGGTGGTTCAGAAACCCTCTGCCTGCGAGGGGCTGGGTCGCCGCTGCTGGCCCCGGGGAGCAGGGAGGCAGGGTGGCTCTGCACTGCCCGGGGTGCTGCCGTCTCCTGCTCTCCCTCCTTCCCTTGGTGGCCCAGGGGGCTTCAGCATCCCATTTTGGGGCAGTTTACCCCCTGTTTCCTGGCTTCCCCTGGGATAGATCAGTAGTAAGTGAATGCCTTGGTCACAGGTTGGGTTGCGAGGAGGTGGCACAGAGGAGAGGTGTTTTCCTTGGTCTTCATATGGCAGTGCTGCTTTTGATCTGGTAGATGACGTCCTGTCATCTCCTGAGCCCTCTCTGCCCCTCTGCCTGGGCTTGTCACTGCACACCATGCTGGGGAGCATGGGGTGAGCGATGGAGCCCTCGCATCCTCCTCAGTACCAGCGTCAGCACCAGCCGCCCCTGTTCACATGGTCATGGTTAGGTGGAGGGTGAGGTCGTTGAGGAAAGCTGATGAGATTCATACAAGGCAGCACGTGGGCTGGTGTAAAGGATGGAGAAACTGGAGAGGAGAGCCAGGTCCTCAGCAGTGCTTTGCTGGTGCTTGTGAGGTGGTTCCCATCTCTTCTTGTCTTTCGCAGTTGGCTGAATTGATCTTGGCATCCCCTTGGATTTGGGGAAAGACCCTGGAAACAAAGTTGCCCTGGATTACCCCTCCCTAATGCTCTTTCTGCCTCCAGCTCAGTGTTTCTGATCCCTCCTGCTGGCCTTGCTTGGTGGTTTCTTTGGAGATGCTGAAGACCGACCGGTCCCAGTGTCTGTATGGGAGAGAGCCAAGTCCCTTGCATTCACCGCGGCACCAGCACCCTTGCTGGGCTCACCAGCTGTTTGCACTGAGGGTTTAATCTGACCCTGGTGAGGTCCTTTGGAAAAATCCTTTCACTCTGTGACAAGGCTTCTCTCATTAAAACCATTAGCAAAAATGTAGTGTCCCCATTTGCAGAGCCACCTCCTCCGGCACCGGAGAGGGGCTTGGTCCTTTGCTCTTATGGGCTGCTCGTTTCCCCTCCGATGCAGCCCAGAAATTAGGTGGTAATAATTTAATTTTATCTTTTGCCCTTCATATTTAAGCAAACCTTCCCCTAATCCTCAATAAATGCTGGCAGCTCACTGTGTTCCGTTAGGAAATAGTAGTCCGCTGGCAGAGCTGTCTGAGGCCAGGGCTGAAGCCTTCAGAAGCCTGAGTCATCTCGTAAAGAAGATCAGCTTTTAATTACAATTTCCAGTGCACTTTTTAAGCAGTCTTGTGGAAATGCTGTGTAGGAGCATTTGAATTACAAATGTAAAGAAGTTGTGCTTTTTTTTCTCCTTTTTTTTCTTTTTTTTTTTTTTTTTTGTAAGTCTGCTGGGAAAACAAAAGCCCTCTGCTATAGAAAAAAAAATAATTAAGAATTTATGGAGTGCTGTTGTTTGAAGATGCAAATCGGGGCTCTAATGCAAAGTATGGCTGCATGAAGAACAACTTCTTTTATTCTCAAACATGTTTCTACGTCTAGGCAAGGCTTTGGAGGCTTTTTGCAATATAGCATCATGCATTGCGTCATAATCATGGGGTAGCTGCAGCATTATGTTACCCTTTTATTGAAGGACGGAGTTGAGCAGCAAAGAGCCCAGTCTCTCCCCCAAGGCCAAGGGCAGTCGGTGGGGATCCAGGAATAGCACCCAGCAGCTCAGCTCAGCCTTGGCCCCACTTCCCAGGAAACTGGCCTATGCCGTGCATGGCTGGCTGCGCTTTCCCTCCTTCCTTGAAATTTAAGACTCCCTAGTGTACTTAAAAATCAACATTAACTTAATAAAGGCTCTAATATAAAGGGAATTTATACATCCTGTGAAGTGTACCAAAACTCACCCCCAGCTGTGGGCGTTTGAAGGAGCAGGCAAATTGGCAGGCTGGGGTTTTTTTTTCCCTGGAAAAACGTGGGGAAGTCTTTCCTTGCTCCTGTGCTTTGGTGGACTTTTCTGTATCACCTTTGCCTGCTCCGTTACAGATGCCCTGAATACCAAGCAGCAAAACCAAACTGCGGTTTTGTCTTGCAGCCAGCTCGCACTGCTGGGAAAGATCTTGAATTTTTAATATGAATCTGCCTGTAACATATTGATGGCTTTTAGTTTTTAGTGCTTAGCAAGCCCTGATCCTGCTGGGAAGGGGTTAAAAGCCTGCAGTGGCCTGAGCGGGGTGGCATGTTGTCCTGGCTGTAGGGGATGGGGTGGCCTGGGATGCCTTTAGGTATGAGCAGGAAGCAGCTGGTCCAGAGGGATGCTTATAAAGCTGTATCTTACCATTTTCTTAGTACAGCTGAAATTGCAGGTTCGTGGTGTGACTTGATGCAGCGCCTGGCCTTGGTTCCTTCCGGACATGCCTACAGCATGGCATAGTCCGTGTGGATTAGCTGTGGATGAGGTTTCACACCGAGCCTTTCAGATTTCCACCAAGATCTTTACCCAGTGGAATAAAAGGCCATCACCCCCTGCCCATATGTGTTCTCCCTGCAAAGCTGCAGGCAGCCTCCGAGCTGCCCACGTTCCGGCAGGCACCGCGTTTCGGGCTGCTCCCAGGGCTTTTTTGTCAGCTTTGTTTCACTTGGCAAGTAACAGCGAGTAAAATCCATAGCCTTCAGATGGTTCCTTTAAACTGTACCACATTGATTTGTGTCTACACATGTTCTTGCCCTGTAAATAGGGCCCTTAATGGCTAGGTAGCCCTCCTGCGTTGATAACCATGGCAGGCAGTGGCTGGAGTCACTTAATTACCAAACAGTGACGTGCTGTGCTGGTGCTCGGCATGTCCCCAAGCGCTGAAGGTAGCAGGGATGCTCGGTCCTTTCTGGCCTCCTCCCACTCACTCCTGAGCTGTATTGTTCCCATTCGATCCCTGGTACTGGCTTAACCTTCCCCTGCTAATCCCAAGTCCTCCTCCTCCTCCTCTCCTCCCTGCTTTCAAATCTCTGGCTAAAGCCCCCCCCTCGGCTGCGCTGCCTGCTGTGAGGCTGGATGGGGATCCTGTGCGGGGCTGGAGGGGTTCTTTTGGTTCGTGGGGTATTTTAGGGCTCCCTCTTTTCCTAGAGGAGGCCTCGCACCCCAGTTTCTCTATTTTGCTGGGAAATATGGATCACTGAGCACTGGCTGTCCCAGGAGGAGGGTCCTTTGCCCAGCAAGGGCAGCACGGTGTTGCCGTGGGGTGCGTTTTGCAGGTCTGTTGGGGGAGGCAGGGAGGGGCAGTGATCTGCCTGCCTTATTCCTTAATGGAAAAGCTTTGCCTGGCCAGTGCAAGGGTGGGAAATGCCTGCTTGAGAGGGGAGGCTTGGAAATTGAGAAGCTATAAAAGCAATGCAATTTAATCTGCTGATCAACTCTGTTGATCCTGACCTGCAAGGCTGGCTTAGGTGAGCCAAAGTGGGGCTGTTTGGCAGCAGTCAGAAATCCCATCTTTATCCCAGGCAAAGCAGTGAATGCATGTGTGACGTACGTAAAGCCAATATAAGGATAAAGGGGTCTGCATGTCATTTCTCAGGCTCCCTTTTCCAGTGAGTGGTTCTAAAATTTGGCTACCCAATATCTGACTTGCTTAAAGCAGCGGGCAACATGCAAGTCTTGATGGAGCCGAATTAGTATGTATGTCACATAGTAGTGCTCTAGGCACGGCTGGGTCTTTTAAATCAGTAGAACATAGGCAGTTCAAAATGTTTATTGACTACTGACAGTAAGTGACTTGGAGTAGGATAGGATGGACAGTAAGTTGTCAAGGCTGCTCAGGGCAGACAAAAACCCTGGGGGCAACTCTGGATAAAAGAGTGTGATGCCCATCTGCCTTCAAGTATGTGAGGTCTAAAATTGATATTTGAGCTGACATAGAAATGTGCAACCACGGGGTCTGCAGTAGCTTGAGTTACAAAACCGTTGGGCTTAGGGGAGCTCCTCAGCCCTCCATCGTACTGGATCTGGGGCTACTTGTGGCATTCTTACACTTATTTTTCCTAATGCTAAGACCTAAGTCACCCAAGAGACACACATGAAAGCTTCTGGCAGCTGTGGCATTTTATCCTAAGCCCTATGAAATGTTAAGTACCTTTATCAGCTTGCTCTTGTTATTTCTACCACTCTGAGAGAGGGACTTGCAGCCTTGCTAACAACTGATGAAGCCTGAATGTGTGAATTGGATCAGATGCCAGCTGGTCTTGCCACATGGTCAGGAATCAAGGTGGCTGGATCTGTATTGATCCAAGTGTTCGCAGGACTGGAGAGGCTCAGAAGGTGAGGCAGTGGAAGGGTTGTAAGGGTGGCTTGCTTAGAAATTGGTTGAAAGTAACTGGACAAATGTCCTGGGTCCTGCCGTACAGGTTCGGCCAGCAACGGGGCTGGGCCTCAGAAGTTCAACCCAAATTTCTCCTGGGTTTGGGGTGTTCGGGTTGGTGCACAGAAGAAACTGGTAGATTTGTGTACAGGCTTCTTTCTGCGAGCTGAGAGATGTGGAGCAGGTGAGGGTGAGAGGGGCAAGAGCCCTGTTTAACTGCCTGGATACCCCGCCCCCCCCCCCCCCCCCCCCCCCGAGGTGTCTGGTTATCAGATCTGGAGAGATCTGAGGTGGAACCCCAGGAGCTCATCCTGGGTCATTGTGTCTGCAGAGAAACACAAGGCCATGGGGGGATGTGGGGCAGCAGATGCAGCTATACCATGCCGTGAGCTGAGTTAAAGGAGATACTGCCCTGCAGTTACATGTAGAAACAGAGGGAGCAGGAAGAACTTGGTCTGGGAAAGCAAGCTGGGATGCTCAGCCAGCTTGGGTAATTCACGTGGACATGGACATGGTCATGTTAATGCCATTGGCAATTCAATGAAATGCAATGGAAGCCCTTCATGGAAAACCATCGACAGCCATAGAGTTAAATTTCCTGGTTAAATGGTTGGGAAATCACTGCAAATAGATTTGGGCTTTCTTTTGTACCTAGTTTTCCCTACGTAAGAACAAAAATAAAAAATAAAAAATTCTCAATTCGATTTAGCTGACGGATACTTCCGTGTTACCCGGCTCCCCCGTGGCTGTCTCCTGCCACCAGCGCCATCCGTCCCCGCTATCAGAGGATGCTGAGCACTCAGGTTCGCAGGAGGGGGTTCTCCACGCTGTTTGTTGATTGAACAACCACCTTGCACTTTACATGCCACCTCCAAAATTGGATCTTGCTACTATGAAACTCGAGCCGAAGTCAAGCAGATGGCACTGAAGAGGTGTTTCAAGAAACCACATTTCCATCAGCATGTGTAGTGTTTTTTCCGCAAGGGCCATTTTTTTTTTTTAACTCAGCTGCAGTTTGCAAGACAGTTAGTGATCTGGGGCATGGATTAAAGAGCAAGTGAAACTTCACATGTGGAAGTGCAGCTGTTTAATGGGTGGCACAGATAAATGGGGTACCAAAAGCCTGAGAGGACTTGCGGGTACCTGTGTCTGTCCGGTGTTCTGGGATGAATTGCCGTGGGAGGCAGCAACACACGTTTGCAGGTATTAAGCCCTGTCTGCCCTGCAGCGGGGAGCACGTTAGGAGCAATCTGTTTTGAAGGAACCATTTTTTTTTCTACAAATACAGAAGAAACAGCAGCAGCCCTCCCAAAGCATGTGGTGTGGTGGAGACCTTGAGGGTGCCCCTGAGCTCTGGACACAGCAGCTCGCTCTGAGCCCAAAGCATATGGTCTGAGGTTGTGAGTAATTACAGGGAAGGGCTTAGCTCCCTGGTGCCCTGGGACATCTGTTCCTCTATCCTGCACAGGGCCAGCTTCACCTGTGATGGGAAACTGGTGCCCTGAACTGGGAGGGCTTGTCGTGGAGTTTGGGTTTGAATGTTGAAACCAGTGTGGTTGTGGCACGGATAAAGCCGATGTGCCCTGGGACCGTGTGGAAGTGGTTGGCTGTGGGGCAAACTGGGTCACATCTAGCAAAAGCACATGGAAATGGGCGTCTGCCTGGTCTCTGTGGACATGAAAGCTCCCTGCTGCAGTCCAGACCTGGCCAGCTGTGTGGTGGTCCCCTGCTACAAGTCAAGCAGCAAGGGTCTGGAGGAAGATGTCAGCTGGTGGGACAGCCTGGCCCATCGGAGGAGGCTGTGTCTTTCTTGGGCCACCCCTGAGAGCCAGGTGTCTGCCTGCAGAGGATGGGGTGGTCCTAGCACACATGAGCAGCACCGTTCCCCCGTGGCTCAGTGCTTCCCACCGGAAGGAGCAACCTGGTGCTGCGATTGGAGTTGTGGCCTGTGCAAAAGGTGCCTCGTGGGTCTCCTAAACGCAGATTTAATTTTAGTTATGAATGCTGCAGCGTTGAATAGGCAGTGATGTGAAACAGAAGCACAGTGGGGGTGTTAAAGGGTGGTAATAACATGGCTGTCATGAACTAATGTTACTGGGAACAGGCTGTACTGCCTTCATTTAGCTGCAAAAATGTGCGCTTGCAGAGCAGCTGAGGAGCCAGGGCAAAGGGCGGATGGGCTGTGCCGGGGGGGGAAGGAGCACCCCCAGGGACCTGCTGCCCTCCCTGCCATGGGGGGCTGCAGGCGATGGGCTGCTGCCCTGGGAGAGCGCGGTGGGGATTGCCCCCGCGCTGGGAGCTGCCCTGCCTGTGCTGGGGCTGCTCGAGCAAAGAGCAAAGCTCACAGGGGAGGGCCTGGGAAAGTTGCCAGGGGTCCAGCAGCAACTGGTGGCATCCCTCCATCCCGCTCGTGCTCCTTTGAGTCCTGCTGCCTTCAGTGTGGAACCAGCTCTGGAAACGTTTTCCTGTTAGTCTTTTTTCTTTTTTTTTTTTTTTGGGGGGGGTTGTTTTTTTAATACATTGCTCTTTGTCAGGACCATCTCTCCCTAGTCCTTTGGTGCCTCAGCTTTCCATAAGCTGTTCCTTAAACCCACCTTTGGTGTATTTGCTGTTGGTTGTTGATCTCTGTCTGCTCCATGCTGTTTTGCTCGGTCCACTCATCTTCCAGCCTAGACCTGCTCTCGTTGAGGCTTTGACCTCCCTTCAGGAGAGCAATGCTGGTTCCTGTGTCCTGGGAAACCCCTGCCAGATGCTGAAATGTCTTGAAATCTGGCCTGCCACAAGGTTTCCTGTGACCATGGAGCGCAGCTCTTCAAAACCTGCAGCTTCAAACACTTGTGGACAAAATCTGCATAGTCCTTAGCGTGAAGCAGATACACAGCCCCTCGTTGCCAGTTTGCTGGTGTTCCATGGTGGCAGAGCCGCAGAGTTGCGCAAGTGCCTTCTAACCAGTGGTTTTCCCTGGGTGGAATTAGAAGGGGTGCAAGCAACATCTAGAGAAACTTCTGGAAGGATCTGCGATCTCTGAGGCTGATCTAGGACCTCTTATGCTAGTGTGTTTATCCACGGAAGAGGGAGACCTCTCTGTTCGTCTTGATCTGGAGGAAGGCTGGTGTCCCCGGCCTCCTTTGAACTACAAAAGAGGGACAGAGGGCACAGCATGAGTGCAAGCGTCGGCGTGAGGGATGTGTTTCCCCCTGTGTATAAGGAAATATAAGATTATAGTCTTGCTAACCTATATGCTATAGTGCATGCTATTTCTGGACATTATTAATATTCTAATTTAACAATTTAGCATGTTAATCTAATAATCCTGCTGTCTTTACTTAACATCAGACCTATTGTGGAGCTGCAGTAATGGAATTGCAGCGCTCTCAGCTGCAGAGCCCTGATCAGAGCTTGGATTGATACAGAGGATTAGAAATACTTCAGTGCAAAGGTCAGCTTTGTTCGGTCAACACAGAGCATTAGCTTGGCCCTGTGCGATTAGAGACGTCTGCTGGGAGGGGATTTATGCCTTTCCAAGGGGAAGCTCTGGTAGTTGAATCTAAACTGAAATATTAATAACAATGCCCAGCTGAGAAGAACCAATTTAAAAAAAGAAAATCCAAACCCTTTATTTTTGTTTCTCTTTGAGTTTTTTGAATGTTTTGCACGATTTTACTTTTTAAAATATTGGCAAAGATGACAGGTGTAAGGGAGGATCACCTGTCTGTGACATTTGTGCTTGTCCTGCTCGGTGAAGGTCTTGTGCTCTCCAAAAGCAGCGCAGGGGGTGGCAGCAGGTTGGCCAGAGCTGAAGAGCCATGCTTGACTGAGCAACCAGCTTTCTGCTGGAGAGCTCAGGGGACAGAGGAGCAGCTCTGGAACCATCACTCGGCCAGCAAATGAGATGTCGAGCATTGGATGCACCTTTTTATCTTTTTTCATAGGGTTTCATTTCTGGTGTCAAAGCGTTGGAGTTTCAGGCATGCCATGTGTATGGGAGGGTGCTGTTTGCAGAGAGCGTGTCGGAGCCGGGGGTGGCAGAGGGTGCTGCAGGTAGCCCCATAAGCAGGTGGGGTTTGCCCCAAGTGGAAAGGAACAGCATCAAGTCAGCCGTGTCTTTGAGTGCCTTGGGGCAGTGGGGTTGCTCTGAAGCTCTCAAACTGTTTGAGAACCCAGTAAGTGATGTAGAGGTGGAAACACGCTGCTCCCAAAAAGGGCAGCACAACCTCCCCTGCAAAGGGCAGAGATTTTGCTGCAGTGTTTGGCTGAAAGGCAGTGAGATGGGGCTGAGTCTCTGGCCAGGGTGAGGACCAGGTCCCCACTCTGCAGGGTTGTCCTGAGTCCCCAGGGGCTTGAAATCCCCCTGCCACTGGCTGGGGTTAAGTGCAGGCAGGAACAATAAGGCCTGGCTCACCATCGCTCTGTTTTAATCAAGCAGATATTTTACTCTGGTAAAATAAACATTTTTCCCATCCTGTTATATGACTCACTTTTTCTTAATGCTGACCTGGTATTCAGAGTATCTGATGTTTTAATTACCTTCTCAGAAACATGGATTTATTTCAAATAAGTTTGAAGAGATGTGTAAACCAAGTGCAAAGCTAGAGTAAATCATTTACAGAACAGCTTCTTTTGGAGTTTGCTGGACTTTCACACTGGGATAAGCCTAGTTTTCTATCAATAAGTATTTTAGCCTCTTAAACTAGTTGGGGGTGGGGGGGTTGGCACCCTGAAGACTTGTTTTCAGTGGGAAACAGAGTACATAAACGTGCCTATGCTCTGTAAAAACCGAGAACAAATCACACCAGGTGCTATAAATGGTCTAATTTACTGCAGGATGGCAGTTTAGATGCACAGCTCCTGTTGGAAGGCAAAGTTCCTTCTCCCAGGAAAAATTGGATGCAATTTTCAATGTGTTAGTGCTTAAGTGCCTTCACGCTAAAAATCTTGGACCGAGTCCCCGAGTTGCCTCGGACTACAGGAAAACAAGGAACTGGCAGGACGTGGAGCAGGGACCTGTGTGAAGTTCTAGCCCATCCCAGGAGAGCTCTGCTGCAGAAGGGCTTGGATGCAGAATGGGGTCAGGAGCAGACGAGACTCATCAGTGAACACCTTGATGGTGCATCTGCAGAAGTAGGGCTTGGCAAAGAGTTTGTCATAGCGAGCACATACCAAAAATGATGTGTTAATGTAGAAAAATGTACTGATGATTTTTCACCTGGCAAAATCTCGGTGTTCATGCCACTCCTGTTGTAGGAAGAATATGTGCGTGCTGGAGTTGGTGGTGTCAAGGATGTTCCATCTAATGGCATGGTTTAGAGGCAGGACTTGGCCAGTAGAAAGGGCAGTTGTTGGGTTGCTGGCATCAGCTCGGTATTTTAGCTGCAACAAAAATGTAATGGAAGAAAATTAGTTTGGAGGCTTCTATCCTGCCAAAGTGGTGATATTTGGACTTTTATGAAACTTTTTGTTATTTGTCTCAGTTTCCTGAGATTTCTGCATGAAACTGGACGTTCCTCCAGTTATACTTTCTCAGCAGGGAGGGCTGGTGGGATGGGATGGTCCCAGTAAGGCTGTTGGTGTCAAAATTTCTGCAGTGCCTTGCAAGAGCACCCTAATCCCGCTTGTTCTAATATTTACATGTTACATGACTAAGGGCGTTGCAAAACGGCTGGATCCGAAGTGTTTTGTCTTTCAAGTATCAGATGTGCAACAGGGTTACTGCATTAAATGCCTGCTCTGGGGATTGCGTGGCCGGGGGTGGGGGCGTGGGTGCCCTGGCTGGCAGGTTGAAGAGGCGATGCTCTGCCTGGCTGGAGGGAATGGAAGCTCTGCCTTTCTCCAGAAAGTGACAGTTCTGGTTGTGTCCCACTGGTTGCAGCAGGTGGCAAGTCATGTATTTTGTTGAATAAACAGGAGCAGACAGTGGAAGTTAAGTAAATACGGTGAGATACATTGCTGGGTACAGAAATCACAGGCTTTGCTTGAAGGCGATGTGCGTGCTTGTGCAAGCAGAATTCTAAAAAGCAACAATCAATCATCTTGTTTCTGTCCCTAAAATGGGGACTTGAATTTTGGGCAGGGTATGCAGGTTTTGTGTACGAAGGCTGATATTGAGGCTAGAGTTTATTTATTTAGTAAATATAATGCCCAAATGCATCAGCTGATGTTTAAAAGCATTTGCTGATGTTCCTTCCCATCGTGTGCAGTTCCGTTATGCGTTATGGAGTGTGAGGACCACAACCTTTCAAGAAAAAACTTGTGGTGCCTGCTTCATTTGCAGAAATTAGTCTTAATACTTGACATTATCAAGTTAGCGATAGTTGATATAACATTTTGAGAGTAATTAGGAGCATGAATTTATGCTCAGATGGATGTTTAATTAAAAACTGTGGCAGCTTTGAAGTTCACGCTTGAATAATCTTGGGGCTGAAATGTGGGTTTATACCCAAGTGAACCTTGACAGCAAATCTGGAGAGGAAAAATGCTTTAGTAGCTCTGATTTCCTCCTATTTGTTTTACACCATCGCAGCCATCACGGTGTCTGTAACGGTGCCAAATTCATGAAGATGAAAGCAGATCGAGCAGTTCAGCCAGCACGTCGCGTAGCCAGACGCAAAACCTGCTTCAGGGAAAGGAGCAGAGAGATGCTGGAGGATATTTGTGTATTTGAGACATCCAGGAGCCGTACCTCAGGTGAAGCTGACAGCGGTCCTTCAAGCGGTGCTTACTTTGTGACCAGCCGACATGGGGGGATGAAAGTGCCTCCTGGCGGTTTGCTCTTCCTCTCCTTGAACTTCTGGGGGTTCAGTCACCACCCTGTGTGAGTGGGGAGGGAGAGGTGAGTCAACCCATGCTGACATCCAAAGCAAAGGTGACGCCACACAGGAGTTTGAGCCTTGCGGTAGGATGGGGCTGGTGATGGGATGCCATGGCGGCTTGGGCTTTGGGAGGACGCCTGTCCTCTTGCATCTCTCGTTGTTATGTACAAGAAGCTGGAAGCAGCTCACACGCCACCCACAAGTGGAAAAATCCTGAACAATGCCAGGAGACAAAGACAGCAAGAAGACGCAATGTCACTGATCACTAAAGAGCAGCTCAGCTCCGTTTCTGCAGGCAGGCAGGTGACTGAGGGCAGGCAGGAGGCCGGGAGGGCACAGAGAGCAAGGGTGGCTGCAGCAATTGCTGCTGTCCTCCCGCCTTCCTTCACTCCTGTCACCAAAAACGGTGATGGTGGTGTGGTCTGAAGGCTCAGAAGTGACTGCCTTACCCTGGAAGGATCCCAGTCCTCCTGGAGACTTCACCTCTGGGCTGCTGCACCCTCTCCAGCATCCCCCGGCCGAGCTCCCAAGCACAGGGGCACCCAAAAGGAGGAATTTTGAAAAATCAGAGAATGTCCATTGAACTTCAGTGCAGGCACCTGCACTCTCACCTGTTTTAACCCACATGTTTGCTGTTGGGGGAGCAGGGAAGACCCCAGAAGCAGGAGCTGGGCTCAGTTGTTGTGTGGTTTTCTTGTGGAGGTCCCTGCTGTGGCAATGATTTAAAGGAAAAAGCCAACATGTTTTAATGGCTGGAGGACATGCAGGAGGCAAAAGCATTGCGACGGGGGCTTTCTAGTGCTTTTCTTGGTCTTGCTCACCCAGTTCCCATTTGCAGCTTCCTTCCAGTAGCACAGTATTTACACTGGACAGTGTAGTGCTTCCCACTCGTTAATTAACAATTGGCTTTGGCAGAAATAGCTCCACTGCCTGGTCCAGCTGGATATTTTGGAGGGACTGCAGGGGCACAGGTGCTCCTGGTCTTGCTCCCCACCTGTGGGCATGGGCTCTTGTTTCTGTATGGCCAACCTGCAGGAGGTGGTTCGTGGCTGTGGAAAGGGTTTATTGCTGCCAGCTGTGACATCTTCCAATGTATACAGGTGGGATGCTAATTTTTTTCCCCATATTGCATCTATCACTTCCAGTTCTCAGCATCTTTCTCCAACCTGTCTGTACCTGTATTGCAAACAAAAGAATGCCTGCCAGTAGGGTGAAAATCAACTGGTTTTCCTAAAACCATATATGATTATTTCATCAGTGCTGGGAACTAGGTATGTTGAATTAAAGGGGACAGTTAACTGGTGAGAACATGCCTGGTTTCCCTGGATGCAAGTGGAAATCTGCCAGGATGAAGTTCAACAATCCATTGCTGTGAACAAGCTGTACGAAAAAGAAATCTTTGTTATAAGATCCAGGCTAAATACTTACTGGTTCTACTTCGCCTGATTTTTGCATGACTAGGTGTCCCTCGTGGCTTACATTAACATAAGTTTCAAAGTGCTTTATTTTGTTTTGGTAAATGCTTACACAATATTCTTGTTCTTACCTTCATCTGTAAATATTTGGGAGGTGAAGGAGGCAGTGGCAGATCCCTGGGAGAAGGATGGTTTGGGCACGTGGGGCTCCTTTCCCCCTTAGCCGACAGCAGAGGTAGGCAGCAGCGCTCCACCACAGCAAGGCCGGGGCATTGGTTAAAATACAAAAGGAGGTGGTGATGTGTGAGATGAAGGTGGGTATAACTAGCAAATACATGGCTTGAAATGTCCCAACTTGCTTCCCATCTTCCTGCTCCGTCTCATGGAAGATGCAGTGTGCTGTGGCTGTGCCCGGGTGTATCCCTTCCTGGTGCTCTGTTGGCTTTAATTAGAGAGTTGGTACGCGTGGGGGCTTCCTGGCCACGCAAACAAGGATGAATTTAGGAAGAGGAGGATTTGTTTTTGCACATCATGCTGTCTAAATAGATGGTGTCTAGCAATTTGCCTCTCCTTCCCAATGGCCGCATCCAGGGGATGCTTCAGCCGCAGCCCAGTGCTGCTGGGCTGCCTGCGCTTTATTATTTTTTATGTTGCACGCTTTAAAATAAAGCTCTTTATCCACTGTTAGAACATTCGGTTGCTCAGGACATATAAATTGTGTTAATAAATGAGTGAGGAGCCCTGGTGGGTGAATTGGCTTCCTGGTGAAGTCATAAATTTGGAGAGGATGATGCCGCCGTGCTCTGCAGCTGGTGCGTGGGTTTGCTCCCCAGCACTGTGCCTGGAAACCCGAGGGGCTGGCGAGAGGTCCCTGTGTCTGCTAATTTGGGGTTCTTGCTGGAGGCAAGATGGTGTGAAGGACCATGTCCAGCCTGCGGGAGGGCTGGGAAACCCAGGCACAAACCCCAGCTCATCAACAAGCATGCTGATGGGGGGGGGGGGGGGGGGGGGCTGGTGGAGCCTGCAATTTAGGAAAAGCTCCTATTTTTCCCTGTTCCTGCCATGCTGCAGTTTGACCCCTCTCAGCCTCTGCTCCTCATTATCCTTGGTGTGTTAATTATCAGTGCTGCGGGGCAGGAGCTGCTGTTCCCTGTGTGTCACGCCGGGACTGGCGTTTGCTGGTTTTGCTGGAGAAGCAGCATCTTGTCCGCTGACTCTGCCCGCTTTGTAAGCAGAGCACGTGCCCTCGAATGGAGGGGGGAGAATATGAGCAATTTTAATGCAATGTTGGGTGATCCATTTCTCGGGAGAGGAGGAAAGGCTGGGATTTGGCTTACTTGGTAGCACTTATATCGGTTTTAAGACCTGATCAACAGTTTGGGCTCTTCATAGTTTTCCCCATTGCTTCCAGGCATTTTTCCATTAGGATTAATGCTGTCGAGCAGTGTGCAACAAGCAGTTCATTGCAGTGATTTGCTAATTTTTCAGTTGCTGAAAACAGAGGAGGCCATACGTGTCAACGGGCTTCTGTTCCCATGCTGGCTCTCAAGCATCTTCTCTGGATGCATGCATGCATGCTCCCAGCCTGTGCCAGCACCAAAGATGGGGTTACTTCCACAGCCAAGCAGCAAACCTGATTTTAAAAACCTCTCTAACCTGCTAACCAAGGCTTTTGCAAAGTAAATAAATGAGTGGACAGTGTGCATAGTGGTGCCCTGCAGGCTGCGAGTCCCTGGAGTGTCCCCAGGTCTGTGAGAGCCGGGGCTGGGACCCAGGGGACCGAAGGCAGTGCCCAACCAGCACATTTCCATCATCACCAGCAGACCATTTCCAGCCGAGTCATGCTCTGTGCTAAAGAGAGGCCCCAAGCTGTTTGGGATTTTTTTTTTTTTTTTTTTTTTGCATGGCTGAGCATTAAAGGCTATTTGCAGCACTTGTTTGCCAGGAAAATACAGCACTGAAGGCCCTTTACTAATTAATTGTAATGGCAGGAGGAAGGGGAGGGAATTGCTTTCCCATCATGGCTGCTGTGAAGATGCTCTTGAAAAAGCAAAAAAAAATAAAGAAATGTGTGGATGCTGCCAGGATGATGAGATTGTTTAAGGATATTGTTCACTGCAAGGAAAACATTGCCACCAAGCAAAACAAACAAACTTCTCCTTTTTCTTTTGCAGGGTCGTCATGTTAAAACAGGCCAGCTTGCTGCTATTAAGGTTATGGACGTCACCGGGGTAATGTATCCTCCTCCTCCTGCATCCTTAAATTATAGACAAGAGGGGAAGGGGAACAGGGTGTGATAACGTGTGGGGGTTGGTGGAAGGCTTACGTTCCTGGGAAGCGAATCCCTTTGCCTTAATGTAATATGTGCCATTAAGAGGTTTTGGTTTTAATAAATGTGAGAGAGAAAAATAAATCTGGAAGAGTTTTGGAGATTAAATAATTTTATGCTGAAACAAAGCAGCACCCAGTTCCAGCAGTGGACCTTTTGAATGTGTTAATAAAATCTGACAGAAATCCTAACAGGATTGGGTATTCATAAGACATTTCAGTTTCTCCACATCCATGTTTTGCTTTTGTTCACCAAAACTATGTGCCAGTATTGTTATGAATAACTTTTACTAGGCAAGTTAAATTCCCCCTGTGCATCCTACTGATAAAGAGGAAAAAATGGATCAACTTGGTCTCAGAAATGTGGCTCTTTTGAAACTTGTATCAGACTAAGAACCAAGAATTTACAAGTTATTAAATGAATAACAGGATTTAGGGAAGGAATAATTTCACCATTTCCCAGTGGCCATAAAAGAAAAAAAACAGTGGAATTGCTATGATCCCTAAAAAACTAAACAGATGCATTTAGGAAAGACGTGAAAGTGCTTGTTCTTGAATGATTCTTTTTTATATTTTTTTTTAAGTGCAGTGTTGTACCTCCCGAAGTTTCTGCCTACATAAACAATGCTAGGTTTGGGAGTAAGAATGTGTTTTGTCTTTTATTTTTTACTGGAATAACACATTTCAAAATTTAGGACCCAATCCCAGTCTACCCACCTTATTTTTTGAATTAATGTTTTTAATTAAGCTTTCAGGAGCTCAGCACATACAGAACTGGCTCGCTGTGAAAGCAGTCAGCTGGCCTCAGGAGTATGTCTTGAAATACCTTAGATACCGTGGTGTGGTGTTAATATCTGCAGGACCTTCATCCAGGTGCTTGTGTGTGCTAACGGGTGAAATGATGCGTGGAAATAGGTCTGTAAATGTGAATGAGATTTGTTTCTGTTTACTTGCAATATCTACAAGTGCCATTTATCTAGTTCTCATGGGAAGCAGGCTCTAAGGGAATGGGCAGACCCACCAAACATAACCCCAGGACATAAACAGCAGTGAGGTTCCCGTGGGATGAAGTCCGAGGTTACAACAAATTTAAGCTGAGAAATCAGAATATTACTTTGAGGCCAAACAGGGGCTTAAATTTGAGTCCATACTTACTTCGGTGGTTTTAAAATACCATCCCTTCCGAGCAAAGATGTTGGAGAAAAGTACCCCAAGTCTGATCCCACCATATAACCAATATTTTCAGCCACGTCTTTTAAGTAGATCTCCCTGATCTAAAACTTTCCTTTCCAAAGCAGGGTCTCACATCTCTGAACGTGCAAGGTAGTAAATCAGGTATTTGGCATGGGGTGTGTTGTTGGGATATTTAATTATTTTCCTCTTAAGCTGCTTTTAGGTGTATTAAAACATGTCAGTAGTTTTTCTTTTAATACATAGTGCGAAAACTTTTAAAGTCAGTCCTCGTAAAAAAAAAAAAAAAAACAAAAAAAAAAACAAAACCAAAAAAAACCCAACCCAGAACAAACCTAACCGAACTTCTCTTCTACCCCATTGAATACCTCATGTGGTGGCTTCTCAGCTTGAGTGACCCCGGTGTTGTGTGAGTGGAGAAGTAACTAGCTAGCAGGTGGTAGCAGGATCAGGTGAGGTGCAGGGGTGAGACCTCCTTGTCCTCTGAAGGGATGCCACCGGCCCATAGCCACCAACAGAAAGCTGCTGAGAGAGCAGGACGAGGCTTGGGCAGGGCGGGCGATGACCACAGCGAAGACAGAGCAGAGCTGTGACATGGTAGGGGACGGACTGTGCCCCACAGCTGTCAATGCTGAAGTCAGATCTAGAGCTGTGTCCTCCAACCACTGCAGGAATGGTCCCAGGAATCACTTCTGGAGTCATTTCTAAAGCTGGTCCCTGAATCGTGCCTACAGCCACGTTTGGCACCCAGTCCAGGCTGTGGTGTCCACTCCAGCCCTTCACCACCTCCTGAGACACACTGATTTCAGCTCTGCCCCTGATTTGTTTTGTCCAGATACTCCATCCCACCTGTTTTTCCAGGATGTCCCTGATGACAGCTTGTCTTTCAGAAGCATACAGAGGACAGAACTAATGTGGTCATCCCAAACAAAGCCATCTGCAGTTTCATGGAGGAAGACTTTTGAGTGTAAAGTCCCAGTGTTTTCAGTGAGCTCCCAGCCAGTGTCTCATCCCAGCCATGTGCCTTGCACTAAACCCACAAAGGCTCCTGATGATGATGCTTGAACTCATCTATGCTCTTGCTAATTATCTTTTAGGGAAGATTGCAGCGTAGAGGCCCTCAAATTACAGCACTTGATCAGTTTGGGCAGCCACTATCTCTGAATTGAGAATATGGAATCATTTTCCAGGGACTGGTCCTGCTATATGCTGCATGACCTGCTTCCAGCGATGGATGTAACAGAATTGATTGACAGAGGCAAAGCACAGCAGCAAAACCTGGTCTGTGGGC
Organism: Falco rusticolus; assembly: GCF_015220075.1. Lineage (NCBI taxonomy): Eukaryota > Metazoa > Chordata > Aves > Falconiformes > Falconidae > Falco > Falco rusticolus. The sequence continues at coordinate 24,595,921 of NC_051199.1, forward strand.
TTTGTCAGTTTGGGGGCTGGAGGAGTTGCAACAACTTGCTGTGCTAGTGCCTTTATCTCCCCTCCCTCGCTGCATTTGCTGGTGGTGATCGCTGGCAGGGGTCCTGCTTGGAGCAGGAGGCTGGGCTGGAGACCCCGGAGCCTGGCCATGCAGAGATGCCCTCGGGTGCCATCCACAGCTCAGATGCTCTGGGGTTTCCCCTGGCCATTTTGAGTACTTCAGCTTATAAAGAGGGACTCAAGATAAAACCTTAGACCACGTGTCCCTGTGGCTTATCTCCATTTTTCCTGCAGAGCCAGGCGTGAGGTGGGGGACGACTGAGGAGCTGGCTAGTGGTACTCGGGGAGCTGGTGGGGTTTTGCACTGAGCACTCCTCCTTGCTCCTAGCACTGTTGAGCATCCAGCTGCTTTTTTTTGTTGCAAAGGGCTTCAGTGAAAAAAAAAAAAACCAAACCCTCTGGGGCTTGATAAACTGTGTTTATTCCCTTGTTTCCTGGGCAAATGAAAACAAGCAAAGTTGTGTTGATTGCTTGAAGGAAAGAGGCGATAAAGGTCTTCCAGTAGAGTCCCCAGGTTTTCATTGTAATGTTTGGGCCCGTTCCTCATCCTCTTTGGCACTTACGCTCTCCATGTTCTTACCAAAGATAAAATTGGAGGTTATTTCTACAAGGTCCTCCTACCTACTTTCATGTGTTCCTCCTGTCCTCATCTTCACTGTTCCTCCCTGAATTCTCTCTCAGGAAGACCATAGTCATTAACTCCCGTTCCGTGGTACCTTGGGAAGAAAGCCATGTTCCCGTCCGTGTTGCGTGACACCTGGGCAGGGAGCATTGCTCTTCAAGCAGAGCTGCCCCTGCAGCTTCGCTGTTCGCCAGGGGGTCTCGGCCTTTGCCCATTTGTAAAACTAAAGTCAGGATGAAGCAGGTGAGGGCGACGAGGGTAATAAAGAAGAATAAAGAGGTAACAGCCCTTCTAGTCCTTTTATAATAAAACTTATTGACATCAAGGTGCTAACTGCTGCTCTGCAGCCCGTGGAATTACAGCAGGCTGGATTTCGGTCAGCTTAAAATAAAACCAGGGCGTGTTTGATGGCTGTGAAAGCAAAGAGGTAGAACATCAAAACGGATATGGGCGCAGTTCCCCTGCCTCGGCTGCTTCAGCTGTTGCCGCTCTGCAGACGGGACGGAGAGGGGCCGCGACAGCCCACGGGGATGGTGCTTGTCACCAGGGCTGAGTTACTCTGGCAGAGAGTTTGCAGACAGTCAGCATCTGCCTGCTCCCTGCGTGGTGCCACCATGCCAGCAGTAACACCTGGTGTCCCCAAATGTCTTGTGCTGCTTCCAGGGTGGGCAGGAGCGGCATGTCGGACGCTGGGATGCACTTCTGCCGTGCCATGGTCTCTAGAAAACCATCTTGGGCCTTTGATGGGTCTAGGGGTGCGTGCTGGTGCATTATTGGGGTAATGCAGGTATGGATGAGCTTCAGAGCAGCGTGAGACTGGTGTAAATTATGATATGAATCGGAAAGGGATTAGTTTAAAAAAAAGGGAGGAATGTTTAAACTGCTGAAAACACGTAATTTGGCTGTGATGTCAGTCTGGCACTGGTGCACCTCTGGATGGAGAGCGTGTCTCTGTGCGAGGGCTCAGTTCTGGCCAGACCTTGCTTTGCTTGGCCAGCCCCTCCTGGTGGGTACTTCAGCCCTGCAGATACTCAGCTGCTCTGGGGCTTCCCAGGGCTCGCGCTCTGCTCCCACTCGTGCTGCAGGGTTTGCAGCAGCACACAGGGATGGTCGGTCTTAACACATGTGAGAGACCTGTTGCCTGTCTTAAATTCGGCCAGCACCTTTGGGATCCTGCTCTGGAGGAGACACCGTGATCTGAAGCGTTTTGAAACAACCTGATTTCCATACTGCCTCAAGATCTGGCCAGTTCAGGGTTCAGGAATGCAAGAGGGAAGGTGGCAAAGCATGGGTTTTCTCCACAGCTTTTTGCTCAAGGCGCAATCAATTAGCCCCTAGCCCAGACTTCAGGCTCCCAGGGCTCTGCTGTAAAAGCAGCTGTGAAAAATGGTGCAAGGAAATTTGGGAGAGGTCAGTCAGAAGTGGGGTGCTTGCAAGTTCACCCATGTACAAAGAGAACTGAGAGCCTGTGAATTTCAGTCTTTTAGTGCCTCTGGTTTTGTTTTTCTTTTCTTTTCACCTCATCCCAGGATGAAGAGGAAGAGATCAAACAAGAAATTAACATGCTGAAGAAGTATTCTCACCACCGAAATATTGCTACATATTATGGTGCTTTTATTAAAAAGAACCCACCAGGAATGGACGATCAGCTCTGGGTAGGTTGCTTTCTTTCCTTTAAAATATCTGGGTTCTGACACACATCTCTTACTCCATGTTGTCCTTTTAGCACCAGCCATATTGCACAGAAAGCCTTATTTTGCATTCATCTTTTTTGAAGTCGTGGCTTTGAAAAAACTCTGCACTGCAGAATGCTTCTCCATTTTGCCATAAAATCTTCGCAAACTGACAATAAAACCATTTTTATTCTGAATTGTCATTAACAATATTTTCGTTACAATATTCAGTTGAAAACTATTCTGTCCTGTCAAAATAAATGCATCCAAAAAAAACCCACCCAAAAAACCCCACGGTTGGAGGGAGCCAGGAGTGTTGCTGGGAAGATGGAGGCTGAGGGGGGGTGCTGGGTGTCTGTGATTCCTGCCAGCTCTCGTCACTGCTTCTCGTGGTTAATGTTTCACAGAGCCAGTGCAGGCCAATAAAGAGGAGGGAGGGGGACGGCGGAGGGAGGGCAGGAAGGTTTGTGGCTGTTCAGCCATTTCAGTGAAGATGCCTCATGTTGTTGAAGGGCTGCAAGCTGCTTTGCCTCCCCATAAATCATTGCCTGCCTCCTCCCACTGCTTCCCTTGTCAGTGGCTTCTCAGTTATTAATTTGGCATTCCCAGACCACGGAGGACAGAGTTGAAATCCACCGTCTATCTCTGGAGACAGCCAGAGCATCAGAGCCCACCTCCTCGCTGGCAGCTGATGCTCGCAGGGGCTGGGCAGGGCAGCAGGCACCGCAGGTTTGGGCGCCAGGCACTGCCATAAGGGCGATGAAAAATTAATTAAAGTTACTGTGCTGTATTCTGAGCTTGACTGTGCTGATCTGAGTCTGTGGAGCCACAGCCTGCAGAGCCCGTGGGCGTTGGACCAGCCGTTTCAGACCCTGCTTTCATTAGGGCAGTGTTGAAGAGAAGGCTACGTTTGAGTTATCTTAAATATAACAGCCTGGATGTTGTCCTGTATTCTAAATAGCATTTATTTCCTCAGTCTTGTAAAGCCAGCCAGTTCTGACTTACCCGCGGGTGGTTTCCAAAGTTTTTCTGTGCCTGAACGAGATTGCTGGAGTGTTCAGTGGTAACGAGTATTTATGGTTCATCTGGGAGACTATGGAGATGCTGAAGAAGAGCAGCAGCAGGTTCTTTCCTGTAGTTTCCATGTGATCTAGGCTTTATTTTAGCAAAAAGTCCAGTGGCTTCAGCTGTTGGCCCCTGCATCTGTGTGCCAGAGCATCAGGGGCAGCAGGAACCCCGGGGGAGTTGGAGAATATTCCTCCTGGGACAAAGACAGAGCTGATCGGCTTCTGCAGCGCTTTGTTACCCGAGGCTTTCTGGTACACGGAGGTACTGGGAAGACTTGGGGGCTTGGACTCCAGGGGATTTTCTTACTCGGGTGTTGGGGTTGGTTTTGGTGGGAACTCTTAAAAAACATGTTCCTTGCAGCTGGCCTGGGATTCAGTGAGGAGAGAGCTGTCAAGCTGAGAAATGGCTTTTTATCCCGTGAAATTCCATTTGGCTTCAGTGGGTTTATAATCTGTTTATGAAAAAAAATAAGTAAAATAGAAAACCAGCCCACAATATTTCCCCTTGTGCTGCTGGAATGCCTGGGAGGGGGAAAAAACCCACCAACTGTGTGCCAAAGCCCTCAGCATGAAGAAGGCCCTCCCCAGAGCTGGGCTCTGCTCAGTGCCTTTGTGCTGCTTGGGTCTGGGGTTAGCATGGGCTGGCCAGGGAAGAGCGTTTTGGGGTGATTTTTTTTCTTTCCTCCAGCTCCAGTGCAAAGAGCTCTTGGCATATACAAGTTTTAATGGAATAATGGGTTATAAATGATCTTCCCAGCTAAAGCAGCCCAGATTTCCAAAAATAAAAGCTCAGTAGAAAACTCCTTGGATTAAGAGAGGCTCCTTCATTGATCTCCATCACTGTGAAGCAGCAGAGGAGGATGCACCTGCTGTATCACCTTCAGGTGCCCAAGTCAGGAGGAGAAGCTGGGTTTTCCCCAGTGGGTCACCCAGCCGTGTAAGGGAGAGGGTGTTCATCACCCAGCTGTGCTGCTTGTCTTGTTCCCTGGGACGTGCAGACTAGGTAATCTAAATTCTCTTCCAGACCACTACCTCTCTGCTCAACTTCGGGGCCTTTCTCATGGGCTAGTGAAAAAAATTTGTGCAAAATCGTGTGAGGTTTTTCTAAGTCAGTGCCCAGCGCTGGGGCTGGCCGAGGTATTCACTATTCACGGGAAAGCTCCCCGGCCGTGGGGGAGAGGTGTGCTGGTGTCGCTGTGTTAAATAGCTGTTGTTTCAGGATCTGATTGAATTAGGACTTGTGCGAACTCTATCAGTCTTGCCGCACAGATAAAGGCTTGTTTATTTTTCATTGGCCCTTTGTTGAAATAAAATGGTTTCTGATAATGCCCAAGTAATTCTTTTTATCGACATTCAGGAGGCTGATACGGAAATAAAAAACAGGGAACTCTTTCAGTAGAGATTAAAATCTCTGGAAGCACGGCGGGCTTCTGACATGAAGTATTGTCATCGCTCCTGCTGCCGTGATGAGCGGGTCTGTTGGTGCTGCTTCTCCATTCAACAGCAGCCACTCGCCCTGAAAGATGAGCTTGCTAAACAATTGAGTTTTCCTGAAATTAAAGAGCTGCATGGAGGATATTTTAGCAGGTGGCAATGGAGATGTGCATCACAAATCTGATACATTAGGGAAAAAAGGAAGTAAAAGTCGTAGGGACAACCTTTTGTGGAACATTTGGAAAAGTAAAAAAACAGGAGGTAGGCTTATTCCTGTGTTGGAGAAAGTGTTGCTTTCTGGGGCTGCTGTGGACCTTTGGGAAGGATTGTGCCTGTCTCTAGCAGAGACAAAGGGGTCATCCCCGGGGGAGCCTGCGGTGCAAGGGGGCAAAGAGAGGGTGGGCTGCAGAAACCGCACCGGGGACGGTGAGGACCCAGTAATCAGTTAACTGCTGCTTCTTGGAGTTACATGCATTAAATTTCCGTTGCTTATCTCAGATCTAAGGTATGGATTACCAGGCTGCACATAGCCCAGGGGAGCTCGTTTGAGATAATTTGGGTGTGGTTTTGGCAGTGGGAGCTGGGGCATTCATTAGGAAGCATGAACTTGATGGGGAGGTGACCCCATCCCAGAGGACCCCCTCCCCAGCACATCACCCACCCCCATGGCTGCTGGAAGCTGCAGTCTCTCTGCTTCATTCCCATACGTTAACACACTGTATACATCTGCAGGGTGATAGTGGTGCCACTCAGCTCCATGTTTGCCATCTGCCCTTGCCATCCACGGTGCATTGAAACCACAAAGGGAGAATCGCTGCCGTGCATGGGCGGTGGGGGCTGTGCGGAGCGTGGGGGCTGCGTGGCGGCTGGCAGCAGCCCAGGGCAGAGCCCACCCAGGGCAGAGCCCGCCCGGTGCGGTCCCCAGGGGCCGCTGGCGCTGGCTGCCGATGGATGGCTGCCATGGCAACCCTGCCTGCACCCGCAGCCGCATCTGTCATGAAGAGGGGGGAAATTGCTAATAGGCAGATTGCCAAATACTTGCTCACGGTGAGCACGGTGGGGTTGCCTCCGGTGCGTCCCCTGCAGTGGGTAATCCGGGGTGATACGGAGGGAGAAGGAATTTGGGTGTTCAGAACCGACAGCTAAGTCAGGATGGTACTGCTGCAGCTGTGCAATGCTCAGCGCTGTCACCGCGTAGTTGCAGTGTGCTTTTTCACCATGTTGAGCTGTAGGGACCCATTGAATCATGGCAGGGTGGTTTGAACAGAGTCACACTGGGGATCTGGAGAATGAAACTGGGGGCAGCAAGGCTCCGTTGAAAATGGAGCACAAGCCATCGAAGCACTGGGTTACGCCTGTGCAGCTTGGAGCAGGATTGCTGCTAGTCTGCTTTAGGCACTGAAGAATATTTTGGGGCAGTTGCTGATAACTTTGCATCGCAGGAATTAAATCACTGAGGGGGACAGGTTTTGGCTGAGCTGTAATTCTCTGTAGTCGCTCCAAGCCCTGCAGTCCCAGGTAAGTGCCGGGGAGGAGCGCGGCTGCTGCTCCAGCCCCCGACCGAGAGCCCAGGGTTAGCAGACAGGCTTTCTGCTGCTGTCTTGCTGAGTAAGCCAACACCATTTCATTCTCACTCCTCTTCAAAGCGCTGTCAGTGTGGTAAACACTGCAAGACTGTGAGCCCAGCTCCTTTCGCTGCCATCCCTGAGCCCAAAGCTTTCAGTCTGCTCAGGACCCGTGGTGGCACCTGCCCGCCGGCTCCCCAAGGGGCACGAATTGCTTGACTGCCCTCGAAGCGCAGGGAGGTGCGGGCAGGGCATGGCCAGGCACATTGGTTATTGATAAGGCATGTCGGTTATTGATAAGACGTGTTGGTTATTGATGAACGTGGGTGAGAGCAGTTTGATGCTGCAGCTGGAGAGGGGAGAGCAGAGCAGCGCTGGCCCCGCTGCTCCCACCCAGCTGTGCTGTGCAGCATCGCAGCCTGCTCCCGCTGTAGCACCGACACAAGCAATCGAAACCGAACAGAAGGATTTGGCTCACAGAGTTGGGGAGTTCCTCTGGACAAGCTGGAGTGGGTCACAGTCGGCTGGGTTGGGGTTTCTGTGCTGGAGATGCTCAGGTTTGAGCTCTTCCAGGTAATAGACAGCAGTGGTGGGAGCAGAGGTCTTACTGGCCGTTCCCAAACTGGGGAAAGTGATGGTGGATTTGAAAGCTGCGAAGGCTCTTTTAAGAAAAAAAAAAAATAAATCTTGAGACAGCAGCACAAAAGCAGCTGCTGCTTTTGAATTTGCCTTGCTTATGAAGTTTCCTGTCACTCTGGCATGAGAGCTAAGTAAATGCCAAGTGAACTGTATTTTAAAATACTTCGTCAATAAATGGGCTTGCAAATTGAATTTCAGAATATGATCTTACCTTTAGCCCATCTTGATGATAATTTTAATTATGCTTAATAAAAAGTCAATCTGTATTTCAAGTTTATGGTATTACCACATCATGACTTCGTCCTTTAACAAGATTGTTGATGATGCAAGTGTGTGCAGGGCGAAGCGCTTGTCTGGAGGCATGGGGCTGGTAAGCAGGGATCTCAGTCTAAGTGCCATTTGGAGCCTTTCCTGAGTATACTAAGCTCTGCCCTAAAATCAGTTGGAAATTTTGTTTCCTTTTCTTTTCTCCTGGAAGGCTGTTGGTTGGTTTCCAGGCTAAATATACCCACAGGGTGTCGATAGGTTGATACTGTGCCAGCGTCTACCTTGTTCTTCTGCCTCTGGGGTGCTTACCGATCCGTACTGTTGACAGTATACATTCACGTCCCATAGCCATCCATCCCTTGGCTGGCTGAACAAGACCTCAGGTCCTCTGAGGAGACCTGCTCATCTTCCTGTACCTGCTGCAGCATGCATTGATCGCTCCTGGGCTCCCATCACCCGGCAGGGGACACCGTGCTGTGGGTGAGGTCTCTCCTGGCCCCTCGGGGGGACTCCGCCATCATCTGTGTTTCCTCGCTTCGGAGGCTGCATTGCACAAGCTGTAGTTGGGAATTCTGTCGCATCCCTCTGTCTGAGGGGCAAAGGAAACTGTAAAAGCGTGAGGGGATCACAGCGCTGCTCAATGCCACAGCAGGCAGCTTTTCTCCCGTTCCATCCAAAACTTCTGGAAACGGTGATTTTTCACGTCAGGTATCCATCAGCTCTCCATGGCGGACGGGGATACTCAGGCAACTTTGTCATCTTTTTGCGGCTCATTTTCTTGGAGGGCTCGTGGCAGGGCTTTCGGGAAGTAAAAAGCCAGGTTGGAAACGCTCCCCCGGGAGTTCCTCTTCCCCTCTCTGTGGTTTGGTTGGTTTGTTTTTTTTCTTGAATCTCCAGGGTATTTCACAGTTACAGGTTTGGGATACATCAGCAGGTGGCTGTATTAGTCACCTCCTCATGCAAAATTAGTCTTTGCTCTGTGGAAGTCAAGGGCCAGGTAGAGGACTGAGTGAACTTCCAGCTCCATAAAGATAATCCGGCACATCAACGGATGCGCTGTGTACTGTTAATGGGACGTCTTCCATCTTCTTTTAAGCATTGTGATTGCCGTACATAGCAAAGCACGCTCTTCCTCATCCTCCTGCTCCAGACCCTAGTGGGAGCCTGCAGATGAATTTCCAGGGAAGGGGACTAGGGAGGGCAGCCTTTTGGGTTGGAAAGTGTAGCTGGCTCAGCTATCCAGGGTTTTCCTTTCTCAGCCTGCTGCTGTGGTATCCCAAACAGTCATTTAATCAGAAACATGTGCAGACACTGATATTCCCCAATGTGTCAATCGTTCAAAGGGAAAAAAGGAGGAAAAGCAACTTTGAAACCACTTGTTCCATTATTCCCCATTTGATGAGCAATGACTAACCCATGACTTGGGCTGTGTCCCAGTGACCCAGCTGGATTGCTGGTCTCCTGCTGGGATGGGATTGCTGCAAGCGCTGCAGCAGCACTCCTTGCCTTTGCACGGGGCAGACTTTCGCTAGTCACGCCAGTGACTTCTTGAAGCCAGTTTCCTGATGTAACAGGGATATACAAAGAATTTAGTTAGTTGAGGAAGAGAAATCTCATATCAAAACTAAAGATAGGAGCATGGTCAAAGCCGGCTAAGGTATAGTCTGCTCAAGTGTTTTTTTTAACCTGAAGGTTTATAACAGTGCTGTGTCTGGAGTTTATGATGGCTTATGAATGATAGTCTTTTAAAGTCACTGCATTTGAGTAATTGGTTAGGAGTAACCCTTTTGCAGTTTCTTTCTCTTCTTCTCTTGGCCTATGCTTTTAAAGAAGTGATGTCACCTGCTTGGAGAACAAATGCCGTGTAAGCTTCATGTGATAAGAAACTTTAAATGTGCACGTTGAAGAATCTGGCAAGGCACAAGTTGTAAGGCAACATCTTTCAGTAGCAGGCTGATCTAATTGAAAGCACGGTTTCACATCTGAAAGAAACACTTCCACAGGTCTCAGAGAAGACTCGTTGCATGCATGGGCTGTGCTCGCTTTCTGGAGCACCCTGACGGCTCCTGCACACCCTGGGTATCCGTGATGTCTCTGGGAGGCAGACACGCATCCCGTGCTATTTTCATAACGTTTATTGCATAGTTGCTCAATGACAAGATGAAGTTTGGGCCTGGGTTAGATCATTGTACTTTTGTATTTATTATTATGAAACTTGGGAAGTGATACAAGCGGTGGTGCCCCGTCTCATTTGAACCAACCTGAGCAGCAGAACAGCAGCTGTGTCCTGCGCAGCCTGAGCTGTGTGCTGAGTGTCCCCTCAGGGAGGGGTGCCTGCTCAAAAAGGGGATCAAAACCAAAGACCTTCTGGTACCAAAAAAAATAAATAAATAAAATTGCAAAGTATACCTGGTTTCTAAGGTTGCAGGAAGCCTTCAGACATCTGTCTTGTTGCCTTCATGCTTTCAGAGTTGAACATGCATGCAAGAGGTAGCATTTTGCTTGTATTGCTGTTGATACTAAACGCTGATTCTAAGTGTAAAGTAGGGTACGTAGCAGTGGGGTCTGAGATTTCAGGGTTTCCTATTTCTTCTGCTGATTTTCAGGACTGGACTAATTCCTGTTTCTTGTTCCCAACCTTCTGAAGAGCAGCAAGCCTTCCAGCCTTTTATTATTTCATTTTTATAACAAAACCCATATGGGTTACAAGCTGGTAGGTTCAAGATTATGTCCCGGTGGCTCTGTGAAGCACTGCGGTGGCCCCACAGCTGCACTGCCAGCGTCAGGGTCCTGCCCTGGGGTCGGCCAGTCCCGAGGCCACTGTTGGTGTCGTTGCAGTAATTGCACTTCTGTTCCATTTGGCAGCTGGTGATGGAGTTCTGCGGCGCGGGCTCTGTCACCGACCTCATCAAGAACACGAAGGGGAACACCTTGAAGGAGGAGTGGATTGCCTACATCTGCAGAGAGATTTTACGGGTAGGTGTCCGGAGGGAGCTGAATGTCAGGAGTTGTTGGGGTGTCACACTCGGGGCTTGGAAAGCCTTTGGCTCTGCAGGCTTCGTGGCTGCTGTGCTGCCATGGGCTGGAGCCTCTTCGGTGCCGGTAGGCGTGAATGATTCATGTGCTTGTGTGCTGCATATTAAACAAGCCCTGTTTAATGCCCTTTAGCTCTGTTAGTTCCCTGACTTCTAACCCTCTTTTTCCTTCAACAAAAATACAATTTCCTTTGGTATTAATAGGGCCAAGATTTATTTACATTAGAATTAAATTTTCAATTAACAGAAGGGTGAGGACTGATAAAGTCTGTGGAAGGAATCTTCATGATTAAAAAGCACCCTACTTTTTATTAAATCCTCATGTCTCAAGCTTTAATGAGGATGATGCAGCTTTTTATACCCACAAGATAAACGTTTGACTGGAGTCTCTTAAAATGGGCTGCGACAGTTTCATGTACTGGGAGATGGCAGCTTCAGCAAAGGCTTGCCTGCGTTTTGCACGACTGAGGTCGGATGCTGTGATCGTAATGGTTGTCCGGCATTAAAATCTATTGCTCCGTGGACTGAGGTTTTGTTCAAGAGAAAACAGAAATATTGGGCATGTGAAAGAAACCTGGAGAAGAGCCACTGAAGTCATAGGACGAGAGGACACTGGCTCAAGCTGCACCAGGGGAGGTTTAGGTTGGATATTAGGAAAAATGTCTTCACCAAAAGGGTGGTCAAGCACTGGCACAGGCTGCCCAGGGAGGTGGTGGAGTCACCACCCCTGGAGGTGTTTAAAAGATGTGTAAATGTGGCACTTAGGGACACGGTGTAGCAGTGGGCTCGGCAGTGCTGCGTTAGCGGTTGGACTCGATCTCAAAGGTCTTTTCCAACCTAAACGATCTGATGGTTCTACGAAAGAAAATGAACCTAAATGACTGCTCTGAAAGGGGGTATCTGACACTGCTGCTGAGGCAGCTGCTGGTGTCCAGAGGTGACACAGCACTTCTCTGTTGACGCTGAATGCCACTGTCCGCACCAAAACAATGTGCAGAAGATGCTGGCACTGTAGCTAATCGGTTGTTGTACGGACACTGCTTTCAGTGCCAGGAAGCCACAGTTACATGGGCTTACTTTAAATGTGTGAGCTCTGTGAGCCTGCTTCTTAAAATAGTCCCTGGCAGCTGAGTCAGAACCCAGTCACTGACTCATGTCCCAGGGCCACCATCAAGTGTCATCGCTTGCATTTAGGCTGCGCGTTAGGGCGGTGGGTTGGTGACCTCCGTAGGGTTTCAGGTGATGGAAGGCTCCCACCTTTGTGCTGCAGAAGGCGTCTGGGTCTCAGTTCAGACATCAATGGCCAGTTGTAATTCTGACAGGAGGCTTGAGCCCACATTGTTGAAGGATTTATTGAAATTCAGTCAAATTTTTGCTTTGCCTCTGGTGCACAAAGGTGTCTCTAACTGGGTACAACATGACTAAAAAAGGGCTCCTGTATAGATGCAATCTACTCCACAGTGTTGTGCCAAGGTAACAAGTGTAAAATGACTAATAACTACCGGTAGTGATAGCTGAAATTTTCTTCCTCAAATATGAATGCTTAATGTGAAATGTAAACCTAACGCAGAATTAGTTTTGAAGCAATCCATGGTTTTTTCCGAAGCTGGCAATATAGGTGGATGTTACTTCGAAACTGAAATAATAAATGAATGAAATAAAAATGTAGGCTGCAAAAAGAAATTAATGAGCTAATACAAAAGCACGACAGAAAAGCTAGTTTACCTTTAGCCTTTGAGACAGGCTTTTGATTTGAGCTATATCTCTGTTAGGAATACGTGCAAATGGTAACGTTTGTATTTGCATGGTAGCTTTTTTAATGCAAGCTTGGCAGTGCATTGGAGTCCAGTTTATTGGACCGATATAAAAAGAGAAGTGTTTTCTTCAGTTTCTGGATGGTGGAAATACAGAAAGGAGACGAAACCATTCTGTTATTTCTGCCGCAGAAATGGCTCCCTAAGGTAAGGGAGAATGTGGGGGGAAATGTGTCTGAAGCTGCGGAGGAATTCGGGTTAATATGAGTCCCCACAGAAATGGAAAGGTTGGTTTTAATCCCAGTAGAATTGACGGTTCTCCTGCAATGGCGAGCACCCGTCGGTGGGCATCTCCCTCGCTGGGCATGTCCTCCCAGCCTGTGACACAGGGATGGCATTTTGAACACACAACAAACAAAAGCATTCTCCGGTGCTTAACTCCAGCTGTGAATCTTTCATTTCTGGAACATAATTGGTTGAGGAGGAATGTCAGAAAATAACATGCTTTGAACTTGGATTCCTCTAACCTTTCTCTGAATTCTCTAGGGCTTGAGTCATCTACACCAGCACAAAGTAATTCATCGAGACATCAAGGGACAGAATGTGTTGCTGACGGAAAATGCAGAAGTTAAACTAGGTAAGAGTGGGTTAGAGCTCCTGGAAACTGCAAGTGGGCTGACTGGAGAGAAGGAGCAAAACTGACTTGTACGTGTCTTGCAGAAAGGGGACGGATACTAAGAGCTGCTCTGTGTGTTCTCTCCTGCCAGCCTCTATAACGTGACCTTGGGTGTTGACCAAGGACTGTGCAATAAACTGCCAGCAGCAGATGGCCAGGTTCTGCATGCAAAGATGTACTTGCACTGGTGGTGCTGTTCAGACAGGTAGTTTGGGCAGCTCTGCCATCAGATGCTGGTTAAGCAATCAAGACCATTTTTTCGTCCCCCAGATTGAAAACTGCCCTGTGTGCATCGCCAGACGTAACCGAAGGCTGTTCCCACACAGCTTTGTAGCAGTGTCCTACAGGATCACAATCCATTCGTTTTAGTGTGACATAATCCAGACGTGTTTTCCAAGCTAACCTGTTGGAGAGAGCTTAATTTGCAAGAACTACTCTGAATTTCATGTGCGGTGTTAGTCATCCTGGAGAAGACCAGGCAATCATGTGAAGATCAAATGGAAGACAGCAGATCAGCACAGCTGATGTGCTGATATCCTCAGTTGTCCAGCACCAGTGTTATTAAGGCTGTCTTTGCACATTTTAATTTATGCTAGCGATGAAGGATCCCTTACACTGTTAAAGTGAGGTGCAAGCCTTGTTTTCCCATGTCTCTCCCGTCTCTGCAGCAGAATAAAACCCCAGCTTAACAGATGGTACTACCACCTCGTTTGGCTTCGTGCTGGTGAAGATTCCCCTCCAAGGGGAAATTCTCCAGGGCAAATTCTCCAACCGTTGTGTTGCGCAAAGTGAGCTTAGTAGACCATAGTGTATTCTTTCATTGATTTGATTTAATCAGGTTTTGCTTCATTTTGCAGCTCTCTGCTTGACATTTCCCTATGGGCCTTCGTCCTTGGCCCTTAGTTCCTTAAGCTTTTTGCATTTATGCCATTTCCAGCAAGAATTTAGGTAGAGAAATGAGGCTTCTACTGATATTTGGCGGGCTTTAATTCAGAAGAGAAAGCGTAGAACAAAGGCTGCTGGTTATTCATGTTGCTAACCCTGTTCCTCATTAGTATGAGGAGCTGTGATTTTTTTTTTTTTTTCATTGCCTCCTGGCAAGGAGCAAAAGGCACAGGGTTTCATACAAAACCTGGACATCAGATGATCAGCTTTGTCCTTGACTGACCTCTGTTGATCCCAGCAGAGATCAAACAGGAATGTCTCTGGCCACATCTTTCTTTCCTGACCATGCAGAGGAGCTGATCTGAATGAACTCAGTGTTTTACATTCAACAGAAGAGTGTTGCTCAGGTTTGTCTCTGACCTTACAATGCCCCGTTGTGTCTCTGATCCGCAGTGGATTTTGGTGTCAGTGCTCAGCTGGACAGAACGGTGGGCAGGAGAAACACCTTCATTGGAACGCCTTACTGGATGGCCCCTGAGGTCATTGCCTGCGATGAAAATCCCGATGCCACTTATGACTTCAAGGTACCTAAATGAGCATCTTCCCGCGATTATATATGTCATTAGAAGTGTAATCTTTGCCAAGCCTAGCGCATTAGCTAATTAGGCAGGGAAGGAGTTAAAGCAGCATTTACTGGTGCCTGCAATGAGAGCTGTGATCATAAACGTCTGAATAAGGTGCGTGGTGTGATCTCAGATTTTATGCCCCAGTACCCTGAACGTGAGCGCTCAGGAATTTAGTATATTCTTGCAGCTTTGACAACGACGTTGACGAGCAGCGTAGTCTCGTCCCGCTTTCTGGCTGTTGGATTTTGAGATGCCGGTTCAGGCCCAATGTGAATTTTTGTCGTGCTGTTCACGTATCCACATTTACTGTGAAGTCTTTCCCCGTGCTGGGAAAGGTGTCAGACTGCGGCTTCCTACCTGCTAGCCTGCTTTGTGGTGCTGCGTGTTTAAATACTACAGCCAAACATGCTGTATTTGCTCTGTTTACTCCGGAGGGAAGTCAGGTCGGGTTTAGAAAGGGCAAAATCACATCTTCTGGCCTGCAGGCTGGTGTTCGCGGGGAGATCTGAAAGCTGCCACACAATCAGACGTTTAGGGGGCTGACCTACTTTTCGCATGTCTCTCTAGCCTGTTTGAAGTTTATTTTTGGATCGGCGGCAGCACAACATTGCTGCTGAGTTATAACGTGGCACAGGGCCCCGTGCCATGCAGCGGGTCCGCGGGGAGGGGGGGGGAATGGGTCCCACCTGCCCATTCAAACGACACTGAGATCTGATGTTTAAAGCAGGGAGAGCTTAATATATCTGACCCTGGTTCTGCCTTATGCCAAGTTCCTGGACACACGTCTGTGGACAATGTCCCTTGGCTTTTTGTCCCTTGGTTTTTTAAAATGTCCAGAACTTGAATTTCTTGCTCCAGAGCCCCTAAGGTCCACTGAGCGCGTCCAGAGAGGAGAGCGAGGCGCTGACACGTGAGCTTTGGGGGCAGAGGAGATCTATAAGCTCACTGTACCTCCGTTCGTGCGCATGCCGAGACGTCGCTCTACAACATAACGTTTAAAAAGGACTTTGAGACCCTCTGGTGTGGAGCTGGGTAGCTGCTTTCGAGCTGTAGGACACTAGGTGTAATAGTGCAACAGCCCACCGTTGTGGAACGATTTGGGGTGCAGTTACCAGCCACTCTGAGAAATTGTTGAGAGATGAACCATTTTAAAGTAACCGAGCGATGCTTTGGTATTGCAGCTATTTAAGTGCATCCGTCAACTTTTGAACTGATGGCTTTCCAGAGAGCAGCTCTCCAGTCTTGAGTTCAGACTCTGGGCTACATAAATCATTAATGATAAGGACATGTCGAAACCATTTAATCTGCAATTACTTAATACTCTTTGATTAACCAATTACAACAGGCGTTTCCTCTGCTCTGCTGATGGCAGAGCTCCGTAGCTGGGCTGCAGCCCGTGCTAGCTGCTCTCGCTGCATCTCCACTGACAGCCGCCTGGTGCAACACTCTAATTAATCGCAGCTTTTTTATTATTTTTTTATTATATTACATTATATTTTTTTAAAAAAAAGGACTGATATCTTCATAGGCTACTTTCTACCCTCAAAAATCCCTGAGGTTTTTCCTCTTTCCGGAATAACTAGGGCACTTAATATGCCGTCGACTGATGCACAAGCGCCAGGACCAGAATCCCTCTATTGTCCCTGAGGATCAAATGCTCGTAGCGAGCTGGGCGCTTGCATCTCTGAAATTGGCATTGACCATTTTCCCTTGGCTGGAGGTGTGAGACAGAAGGCTGATTGCTGCCGACACACTCACTGCAGGGTGTTTTCTGAGCTCGTGGTGATGTGGGAGCCACTGGACATTAGTCCGTACCCCAGATCACATCCCTGCACCTGATGCTCTTGCTTTGAAGTGGTGGTGGTGGGGAATGTAAATGCCATTTTTTTCTAAAAGGGATGCAAATCAGATGCTCTCAGGTTTAGCTGGCCAGCTTAAAATAGTAAATACAAAAGATGAGATTTATAGGGTGAAAAAAGGAATCTTTGCAGGCTGAATCTGTTGGACCAAAAAGCCTCTGATCTCACTGTTTTCTTAGCCAGAAAGAGATGCCTGTGTAATCTGTGGAAGGAGGCAGTAAATACCTCCTCACAAAATAAACCACTTTAAAAAAGAACAAATAGAAACCCCACGTTGTTGAGGTTATTTGTTGATTTTTCCCTTAGCCGGTCTTCCTTTTTTCTGTAGAGGTAGCTCGTCAATAGGCTTGGAATCAAAAGCTGGGGGGGAAGGAAGCTTGCCTCCCTTCCCAAGCCAAGGCAATGCAAACATACTAGCACAGCCTCTTTTTGCTGGGTGGACTGAAAAGCTTTTCAGACTCAAAAATAAGCACACGCACACACTAAAAAACCTCTGAATTCCAGATCATTATAAAATGTGTGCTTCCTGCTGAGTTTTCTGCCTTCTCTGGGAGACTTAGGTGATAATCCCTTTCTATATTGCTCCAGCTTTAAGATCACTTGGCATCTTGTGTATAATACTAGGCACCTCGATATGGAAAGACACACTAGGAATTTGGAAGGAGTTCAACGGCAGCCCAAAGGGAAGGGGTCATGTGTGCTGAATCATGTGGAAAGACTGCGATAATTAAGTATGCGGCAGAAATCCCTGCTGACCAGAAACAAAGAATGGATGAGACTGTCCTGCGAAAGGGTTGGAAATGAGAATTGAGAGAGAATTTTTAAGCAGGTACGAAGATGTGTAGTAAGGACAGCATTTGTTAGGGGAGTGCTTGAGTTTAAAATGAGGAAAAGTGCCTTGAAATTGAAAATCCAAGTTGTCTTTCCTGGAACGTGTATGTGAGAAGGTGCTTGTGGTCCCTAGAGGCTCTCTTTAGCTCTAACTAAGCTTTTGGGGCTCTGTCCTGGGAAAAACAGCCTTTCTAGGATTTATTCGCTAAATTGGAGGTTTAAGAGGCTTGAGGCTTGAGGAAAGGGCAGCTCTTGAAATGGAGAGGAGAAAACTGTAGTGGGACTGCAGGGACAGGGCAGCAGAGAGCAGGGCGAGAGGAGAGCAAGATGTGAGAGCTGGAGTTGCAGGAGCAGAAGGCAGAGTCCATCCCTTCCACCCTGAGATGTACCTATTTACAACGTTATTGCTCTTGATGTGCTAACTGGAGTTTAGCTGGCCTCCAGCAAACCTCAGAAGCAGCTACGTAGCATCAGGCTTGTTCTGGTTCCCAGTGCACCTGCAGCTTCTGCCCTTGCCGCCCCCCCATCTCAAGCAGGTCTCTCCAGCCCCCCGGGGTTGTGTCGGAGGCTGCGCTTGAGATGAAGGCACCAAAATTAGTCTGGGTCCTGTTCCCGCTGCACCGGGTGCTGGGTTGTGAATCATTACCAGCCCTATACATGGTGTCCAGAATAACGAATTAGCCGCCTCCTGCCAAAACAGCGGGTTGTGGCAGTGCCGCTAGAGAAGGTGCTTGTTTTCTCTCGCCGGGCACGTTCTGTGCCTGCGCTGCTGCCAGGAGAGCCGAGCCGTCCTCTGGGGCTCGTTACCAGATCTGGAGGTGCCACCGCAGCTCATTAGTGATGTTGGGGTGGGGAGGAGGTGCTGGAGAGGAGCTCACCACTGGTCTCTGGCAGGGAGCTGGGGATACAAATGTCCCTGTTTTACAAGGGAGAGGATGGAAGGAAGAGAGATACTGGTATGAAATCAAAGAGTTTTCCAAAGAGGTGCGTTCTCTGTGCTCTGATCATTCAGGAGACTCAACCAACCATGTGGGCTGAGGGGTGAGCAGGGCTTGGGAACAGGGGAAATTAAAGTGTCCATTTCTCCTTCCCCTGGCGAAACACCGCTTTTCAGGCTTCCATTTAATGAGCAGTCCATGATACAGGAGCCTCCGGAGATATCTCAAGATACTTCATGTTTTTAATCTATTCCAGGCAGCCTGTTTTCTGTGGAGCTGTATCAAATCCATGGATGTGTATCACCCAGCTTTAAGCAGGGAGCTGGTGCCAGGTTTGCAGCTTACCTCAGCCATGAAGCTGGGGAGCAGTTTGTCACCAGCTCATCTAGGAGCTGGGGGTTCATTCGTTAGTGCACGGGGCTTGTTAAGGTGCCCCCACCAAGGGTCATCAGCATCTTCCCAGGCAGTGTCCTCACCACGGCTACTGGGAGTAATGTCCTGGGGGGGTGGCCATGTCCCACACCTTGCCAGCCTTGAAGGTTTTGAAATAAGTCTTTGGATAAACAGCGGGGTTGTGAGCCTCTTCTAAAGCTCCAACACATGGCAAAAGGATGAAGCAAGCTCCCAGGGGGTGGGTCTGGAGGCTTGCAGAGCACGCAGAGACCCAGCTCACAGGGCTGAGCCCCCTGGGCTTGGGGAGAGCCGCGCTTCCCCCCTTGCCTGGTACCCATCGCTGTGACAATGCTCCTCTGTATCACGTGTGTCCTTCTGCTTTCTTTTACAGAGCGACTTGTGGTCTTTGGGGATAACGGCCATTGAAATGGCAGAAGGTGCTCCCCGTAAGTAGATACGTTGCTCTGCTTTAATTAACCCTGGGTTATAATATGTTGGGGTTTGCTGAACCAGCCGGCACTTGCTTCTGTGCAAGAAACGCCATGCAAAGGTTTTCCCAAGCAACCTGGGCTCACTGAGATGGAGCTTGCAGGGTCCCACGGGGAAAAAGCTGCCAGGGCAGCGTGACCTGGGGGGACAGGATGGGTGTTCAGCAAAGGCACACAACCCTGTATAACTCTGATATGTCTGCTCGAGCACTCTGGGACTCCGTTTCCTTAAATAAAATACAGACGAGGACTGGAAGCAGGTAAAGAGCTGCTCCACTGACCTCTGTAGTGACACAGGTAGTGGCATGCTGGGCTCAGCTGGTGCGTCTGCACCCATCATCCTGCCATGGTTTTTCAGAGGTATCCTGGGACTGTCCCTGTGTGCTGGTAAATGCAAGTAAATAAAGCAGAGCAGAGCGGCACATGGTGCAGCCGTACCCTGCTCGGGGCCCGTCGCTGTCAGCACCTGGCAGGGTGCTGAGGACACGCAGCTGCAGGAGTGCAGGTGTCCCCAGCCAGCCTCTGCTGCTCAGCCCTGTGGTGCTGGGGACACACACACCGCTTGGCTGGGGACATCAGCTCTCACCTGAGCTCCAGGCAGCTGCTGGGCCAGGGGCTGTCGCCGCAAATCCTCCTGCCGTTGTGAGTCTTGTAGCTTCAGAGGAAACTTGGGTCTCCCCAGCTGGGTGCGTAGCTTCTCTTTAGGAAAGCCGGGGGCTCTGCGAGATGCCGTGCCGTGTTTAATGCCTCTTCTTGCAAATTGCAGCTCTCTGTGACATGCATCCCATGAGAGCCCTCTTCCTCATCCCCCGCAACCCGGCCCCGAGGTTGAAATCAAAGAAGTGGTGAGTGTCTCTCTCAATCTTCAATGACTGGGGAAAAAAATCTCTGGAGCAACTTGTTTCTGCAGCCCAGGCACACCGCAGACTCGGCGTTTGCATTGTGTAGATTCGGGGCCAGTGGCAGTCTCCAGCATCACAGCGGTGGGCGCAGGTTTGGGTCTTGATCTATGGAGATCTGTGGAGAGGTGGTTTGGTGTGAAGGAGCTGCTGACCGTGGGACGGGGGGTGTCCTAGGCGGGCAGAGCGGGGAGCGCGCTCTAACACTGCCATTTCGCACTGCGGAGCCGCTTCTCCAAGGCAGTTCGTGCAGCCTGAAGCCAGATGACGCTTCGCTTGGCTACTGTTTCTTTCCAGTCAGGTTCCATTTTCAAGTGGAAACATGAATCCACGCCAAAAAAAAAAAAGGATAGTTTATCTTGAAGGCCCAGGAATGCAGGCATTTGTTCTTAGTTGGGGTTTTATTTTAAAATTTTGCAGGAAAGAATACATCACTCTTTTGAGGGGGGGGGAAAAAAAGGAAAAAAAAATCAGGGCATGCCAATAAAAACCCGTAGGAAAAACATTCCTGAAGCCCAACAGATGTTGTTTTGTTACTGTATGTTCTGTACTGATGGAGCTGGAGTCCTGAAAAACACTCATCTCTGGTTCATGCTGTTTGCCTACCCCGGGTCCAGCAGTGGTTTGGTCAGGAAAGATCTGCCAGGTGTTAGAGACAGCGCTGCCCCTTGCTCCCACGTAGGCTGAGCTTGCAGAAGGAAGTTTTGCCTTATTCATTGAAATTATGGTTATCATCTTGTTGAAGACACACACACAAAAAAAAAAAAAAAAAAAAAAAAAAAGAAGAGGAGCAACCAGTAGGTACTGAAAACACTTGATGCCACAGCAGCAGGTATTTTGTTGCTGGAAGTGGAGTGAGAGGGGCTTGGAGTCCTCTGACACATGGTGTTGGGGTTTTAGGACCAGCCCCTAAAACCTTACCCAGGCTTTGGCAGCAGGCATCTTAATTTTGTCAGCCTTTATTAATTAAAAAATAAAAATCAATTTTTTAATGATTGCATCAGCTGCCCCAGTACCAAACCGGGAGGAGAAGGACCTTTCCCAGCTGGCTCTGCAGAGGGTGGCAAAGATGTTCACTTTCCTTGCACAGCCTTTTGAGGATACCATTAGTCAGCTGAGAAGATAGTTTATACCCTTGTTTTCTGCCAGATCACCAGTCTCCTACTTCATTATCCTCACTGCTACAGCACAAAATGCATTGTAAGACCTTTATTTTTCATCTGAGAGCGCTGTTTATTCAGCAATGGCTTCCTCAGCCTCCAGGCAGAGGGGAGCTGTTGAAAGCTGGTGTTGAGCAGAACATTTCCCCACCTCCTTAAGGTACAAACAGAGCTGGGGTGGAACGTGTATGTTCGTCCCTGCTCTGAGATCCTAGGATGTGCTTTCTGCGAGCTGGGATTATTCCCTGGCACCACCTTCCCCTCGCGTGTCCGGTGGCTGTCCCAGCCGTGCACAGCTCGCGGTGGGCAATGCCTGGGGTCAGCTGGGCTCTCCAGGGCTGTGCTCTGCCCATCCCAGGGTCGGCATTCCGGGTGCTTTGAGAGAGGGATCTCCTGGGAAGTCGTAGGGTAATGGAACTCCAGCTTCAGCCTGGGGGAGCACGTGCTCACCTGGCCTCTGCTACCCCTCCGTAAGCCAGCAGGGATCTCTGGGGTCCAGCAGAGCAGGGACACGTGTACCCCGGGCAGCTCAAACCTCTGTCCATCTTCCAAGTTTTCATTGCAGTGGGAAGTTCCAAAGGATGCAGAAAAAGCTTCACCTTAAGAGCAATTTTTTTCAGCATTTTCAGTGGGACACCAGGCACACTTGCTGTCCTTGGCTCATTTCGCAGCTGGAGGTTTTGGGGCTGCCCAGGGTGGGTCCTGGAGCTCTGCAAGCCCAGCCCAAGAGGGCAGGAGGTACCTGGCCAGGCTTGCACGGTGGCTCTCTGGCAGTCTGGGCTGGTTTTCACAAGCAGGGATCACAAGAGAAAAGCAAAATGAGGAAACGTTCAACTTGAACTTTGAGTTTGTCCTTGTGTGTGGCAACACATAAAAAGTACGCGGAGTGGGCAGGCCATCTTTTTCCTTATGTGAAAGAAATATGAAGTGACTCCAGCACCTTTGAGGGTAAGTAAGGGAAAGCCAGGAGGGAACGCAGGCGTGGGAGCTGCCCTGAATCGAAAATCTCAGAGAGGAAAGTATTTTTGTTGCTTACTAAATCCTTGAACTCGCTTTAAAACAGTGCTGTGTTCCTATGAAATTAAAGAGCCTGTGGTATCGTTTTCTTTCCCAATTAAAGCCAGCCAGCAGCAAAGCTTTATTTTCTTCCCGCGTTTTGCAGGCAAAATGAACTTGAACTTCAGTGATGTCGTTACCATGAACGCTCCCTAGCCCTGCTTGTAAGAGGTGACAAAACCTCTTTGTTAATGAGGTGATATTTGCACTGTGATACCACTTTTCATCCAAGCGGCTGCAAAGACTTTGCAAACATTGATTTAAGCTTTACAAACTCCCGGGAGCTGGAGGAGCCCATGTTTCGTGCAGGTGGGCTGACCTGCACCCGGGGAGGAGATGAGGTGTGTGATGGTGTCCTTCTGGATCACAGCCAGGGAGAAAGCCTGTGTCTTCTGCTCCCGCTCCAGTGAGGGCTGAACTGTGCCACTGGACAGGTTTGGGGTTTTGTAGAGTAGATTTCAGGGAAACCAGAGGCCTGAGCTGGTCCCCGTCCATAGCTCCTCAGCCAGCTCAAGGATGCACAGGTGTCTTGGGGCACCGCAGGGCACCAGGGCACCCATCCCCGAGAGACAGACAAACCCATCACTTTCTGGAGGATAACTTTTTAGCTGCTTCAACTTGACCGTATCTGTGGGTGCTCTGGACCACGCATCCAGGACTGAAGTCTCTCCGGCTTCACACCAGAAGGGGAGAACCATACTTTAAAAGCAGATTTTTTTTTGAGTATTGCATGGGTTTTCCCTTCTGGATACACTGAGACGCTGCGTTTCTTGAGGCAAGGTGGAGAAGGAAGATTTGCTCGTTAATAAAGCTGGATGGAGGATTTAATTGGATCCAGTAGCGTATTTTATTTTTGCATCTCAATTTGTATGGATTAGCACTTATAAGATAAATCACTTTTAGTCTGACAGCTTAAAAGTAAAATCCCTGAAAGCTTATTGTTTTACTTCTAATGCAATTTTATAGTATCTGTTGGCTTCTGACATTAATTTACACTCATTTTCCTATTTGCTAAAGCAACATAGACTATAGTGGCCTGTCAACATCTTTCTTGTAAATCCCTGTTCTCTTGGGTTTATAATGTGGCGGAATTAGTTCCAGGAGAACTTTTGATATGCATCACTTGACTAAGAGAAATCTGTTTATTAAAGATTTGGCTGAAATTGTTTTAGCTGAGATTGAATTTAACTTTGTGGGAAGGCAGGCTGTGAGGAGGGGCTGCATTCTGCCACCCACCACCGTGTTCCCACCTCTGCCCAAGCCGTGCTGCCCAAAGAGCCTGTCCCGTTCACCTGGATCCATGGTCAGGGAGGCTGGGGCATGGTGGCCTCCAGGAGCTGGAGGGTCAGTAATGCTGCTGGGTCTCCCTGAGAGAGCAGGGAAGGGCTGCAAGGCAGCGAGCATTGCCCAGAGGCTGTCTGAGCTTTAACAAGCCATGTAATGTTGGGTAGTTAAATCTAAAATAAATTAAAAAAAATCAACCTAGCTTGTCCCAGTCATCTTCAGAAAGGTAAATCTCTTGAAACGTAACTTGGGGCCATAAAATATGAGAAACAATCCATTAAGGAATTGCATTTGTATCTGTATGTGTTGTCTCTCGTTTCTACCTGCAGTTTCACAGGTCAGAGGGAAGGGAGGAGGAACACTCCCTTGCATTTTCTTGGTTCCCAACTTTCTCCAGCCTCTGTAGAATGGTGGTTTCTCCTAATCGTACCAGGAAGGCATAGACAGGAGTATGCATGGGAAGCGTAGGAGAGGGTGAAGTGATAAGAGGGCACCTGTGATGGTGCCACTTTGAGATGGTGCTAAGCATCAACAGCGAGGTCATGGGAATCCTCTTGGAGGGCTGCATCTGCACAAGGACTGTGTAGCAGCCAAGTAATCTTCTCAAATACCCACACATTTCTCACTTTCTAGTAGGAGACTCTGTATATTTACCTGTTCCTTCTGTACCTTCTTTTTCTGTCCTTGGCCAGGTCTAAAAAGTTTCAGTCCTTCATTGAGAGCTGCCTAGTGAAGAACCACAGCCAGAGACCAACCACGGAGCAGCTGATGAAGCACCCCTTTATCCGAGACCAGCCCAACGAAAGGCAGGTCCGCATCCAGCTCAAGGACCACATCGACAGGACTAAAAAGAAGCGAGGCGAGAAAGGTTAGTGGAGAAGCAGGACTCTGGGCGATCCTTGACCTCTGCCACGTGCTTGGAGATCCCCGGCGCAGACCAAGGTGCATCCGTGTAGGTGAAGCGTATGGGTAGAAGAGGGAGGGTGAAGAGGACTGGGTTGCTCGTGGTCTCAGCACCATTCGGATGGCTGAGTTTGTACCCAAACTGGTTGAGTTAAATAGGTGTGGTCCTTCTGTGTGACCACACTTCTTATGCTTTTGAGGTCAGATTATTTTGTTTGATTTAATTCCTCTCAGTCACTGAAATAAATATCCACCACAAAACAATCGGCGTTCCTATGAAGCCTACAGGTGACTGTCATTAGAGCTAATCAGGTTTTTTAAAGCTTTTTTGTCCCCTGATGAAAAATGCTGTCTTTTTTTGTCCAGGTGGTAATTTCCACATGGAACATTTAAGCTTTGATTCATTAAAATGTGTGTATAAATTTTACATCTGCATATATACATACTGGCATGTGGGAGGGAGAAGCTGCTAAGATGAATTTTTCCCAGCTCACGTATTTCATGCCAAGTCTGTTGATCTACGTGACATTCATGCAGCGCCAGCGATGAGCAGACGAACGTCTAGATAAGACCCTTGCCCCAAAGCAATTCCATTGACGAGGAATAACCTATTAATCCAAGTGATTTCAGTGAACTTTCCAGGCCCTATCAAAGTCCTCTGAAAGGAAGATCAGATAACTGAAGAAACTTGTTAAAGTATTCAACTGCTTGTGAACTGAATTTTAATTTGAAAGCTCATTTGTAGAACCCAGCAAATTAATACGTTGCTATTTCTCTTCCTATTGGTAGTGGTATTAATTTTTCATGCGTACCTTCCAGCCCCTTGTAATAGATTTCACTACAATCAAAACAATAAAATGGGATCCCAGTGAAGTATTAAATGTGTTTAGTCTGGCAAATGAAGGTTGGACCCTAGAGATGGAGAGTAATTGGATAAATGCAAGCCTTTCTTTTACTGTAATTCCCTTCATCCGATAAAGATGATATCCCAATAGAAATCACAGTATGCAGCACAACATTGCGGTTGGGCTTTTATGTAGATGTCTTCATTGCCTGGAAAATACATGGATTTGCATAGGAAGAGCGTATGTTTAGGGAGAGAGGGGTTGTTGCCTTCAGAGCCGTAGCTGAATCCCACCTTCCAGTGCATATGGCTTCAATAGCTTGTGGTGCACCTCCCTGTGAAGAACCCTTCTGAAGAAGGGGGTCACTCCCTGACTTACGAGGATAAATTATTTTTTTATGGACATCCCCTACCTTTATGTTGGGTGCCTGGGGTTGCTGGGGCATTGCCTGCTGTGCTGCCCGTGGGACTGCAGCCCTCTTCCCAGCCAGCGTGGGCATGCCAGGTGCCAGCACCCAGGGAGACCGCCCATGCTTCCCTGGCCTTGCAGCCCCCCCGAAAACAGAAAATACAGAGAAATAATGCTGCATGTTCTTTGTCCTGTGAGAAAAAGAGAGTTGCCTGTTCTGCCTTCAGACTTCTGGGGTTTTCGACCACTGGAAAAATAAATGAGCCCAGCAAAGGGCACTGATGAGCAATTCTCTTCCTAGATGAGACAGAGTACGAGTACAGTGGAAGTGAGGAGGAGGAGGAGGAAAATGACTCCGGAGAGCCCAGGTAAGAATCAGCATTTCATTTCTGCCCTTAACGTCTCTTTAACTCTGTATAAAATCAGCTTGGGTTACAGGCTGCTAGAAACTAGACATGGAAAAAGGATAGTCTGAGCACTGAGTCCCCTTCGCTGGCAGAACAGAGTGTGTCCCCTCTGCTGGATGGTGCCTGGCTATAAACTGGTGCTACAGGTCACCTTAGCCAGGAGCTGGGGAAGGAGACTGAGGTACCCCATTGCCCGTGGGTTCTGCAGCACAGTGCGCTGCTGTCATGGGACTGTTGTATTTAGGCATGGGAATTTAATCCAACAGGCAGCTAAACACCACACAGCTGCTCGCTCACCCCCCCCCCCCAGTGGGATGGAGGGCAGAATCGGGGGGGGGGGGGGGGGGGGGGGGGGGGGGGGGGAAGTAAAATTTGTGTGTTGAGATAAAGACAATTTAATAGGACAGAAAAGGAAGGGAAAATAATAATGATAAAGTAATTAGAATATACATAACAAGTGATGGACAATGCAGTTGCTCACCACCCACTGACCGATGGCCAGCCTGTTCCCAAGCAGTGGCCCCCGGCCAGCTTCCCCCTGGTTTATATGGAGAATGACATCATATGGTATGGGATACCCCTTGGGTCAGCTGGGGTCTGCTGTCCCAGCTGTGTCCCCTCCCAGCTCCTGGTGCCCCCAGCCTGCTCGCCGGTGGGGTGAGAAGTTGAGAAGTCCTTGACTTTGTGCAAGCAGTGCTTGTCAACAGCTAAAACTCCAATGTGTTATCAATATTATCCTCATCCTAAATTCAAAGCACAGCACTATGCCAGCTGCTAGGAAGAAAATCAACTCTGTCCCAGGCAAAACCAGAACAGATGTGGAAAAACTGTGAGGTGAAATTGGAGAAGGCTCTTTGAAATGCAGTTCCTTACATCCAAGTGTAACTCCCGATTTCCATGTAACTTTTCACCATGAAACCTCCCTGGTGCTTCTGCAAGCGTGACGGGGCTGGAACTTTCTTTGGTGAAATTTTTCAGAGCCGTTGTAATTAGTATCAGGTTATTCCATTATTTCACTGAGATAATGTAGTATTTTAATAGCTGGCAATGATTCATGCTAAATGTGCTTTGTGCACAGCTAAATATAGTGTGTGCCACTGCAGCACAAGAGGCTTTGGGTAGAAACTTCATGTAAAGGAGTCCTTTAGCAAATAAATTACTGGTGAGCCATGAACAGAGCGCTGTGTCGGCTGCTCTGCCCTCACACTAGTGGTCCCCGCATCCCTCCCTCTGCTGCTGCCCAAGCTCTGTTGGGATGCTGTTGGGATGAAGGGAAGAGGGGCAACGCTGGAAAATGACGCAGAACTCCCCCTGGCAAGAGGTTTAAGGATGCAGGGAGGGAATCTTCTCTGATGTTTCTGTGCTGTGCAGCTCCATCCTAAACCTGCCCGGGGAGTCGACGCTGAGACGGGATTTCTTGAGGCTGCAGCTGGCAAACAAGGAGCGGTCGGAGGCGCTGCGCCGGCAGCAGCTGGAGCAGCAGCAGCGGGAGAACGAGGAGCACAAGCGGCAGTTGCTGGCTGAGCGGCAGAAGCGGATCGAGGAGCAGAAAGAGCAGAGGCGAAGGCTGGAGGAGGTAACTGGCCAGAGCCGAGCAATGGGCTGGCAAGGCCTGTTTTCGGGTGGAACAGCAGGATTTCTGGTAGCAGGTCCCAAGTGACTGTTCCCAGCCTGGTTTAGGAATCATGTCCTAACCTCTCTAGTCGGTAACCCCAAAGGTTTTGTTACACTGGTCAAACCCTCCTGCTCATCGTTTTTGCACACCTGCCTCCAGGCACTCCCCTCACCATAGTAAGTGTTGCCAGCTCTTGTGAAAGGTAACGGAGCTGGTTTGCTGTAAATAAACGCTTGAAGTATCGCACTTAAAGGGGTCCCTGGAACTGCTGAGCAGAGTTAGCCCATTATTGGGGTGATGGCTGTATTCAGTTGAGGTAAGCAAAACTCACTGGTCCAAGCATCTGACAGGTTCATTATTGTTATTTGCTGCTGTGGACTGTTAGAGTTGATAAGAAGCTGAAGAGCTCCGTTTGCCATTTCCCCAGATCCATGTGCCACTTGTGTCCCTTTAATCCCTAATTTCAACTTCAGTCCTTCCAGTCCCTGCCAATTACAATTTCTCTTGCAGGGGAGGGGCAGATGCCTCTCTGACTTGTGCAATGATCCATATGTGCCCCGAAGGATAAGATTTCATTATCCTTGTCTTAACATACCAGCTACAAATGCGATCGGTCATAAAATTATCCACCCCATTTAAAATCCAGCTGCAGGATTTGACCGGGTGACTTTGGGTGTCCCTGAGCTGCTCAGCCTGGCTGCGTGCTCTGTAGGAAGCGCTTACTTTTGGTTTAGCTCCTGGTTCTTCAGCTGCAGAAGCCCACCAAAAAGTAAGGGAGCTTTTCTCCAGCTCTTAGGATTTTGATGGGGTTTTGCACAGACACCCATTGCCACACACTGAACCAACTCATCCTGAGTGTCTGATTGAAGGGTTCGTATGTTAAAGGTAATTAAATTAGCTTTCTGAAGAGGTCACAGATATGTCTGAAAAAAGGATTTGCAGTAAGTGAACTATTAAGACCCCCCTTAATTTGCATGAGCCAGAGTGTCTGTTACATTTAAGCTGACTCTCCCCACCCCCCCACCCCCTCCCCCCCCCACCCCCACCCCCCTTGCGATGGGTAATGCCCCCGGGCCAGGGGCACAGACCAGAAGGAATTTCAGGCAGGTGATGATGGTGGTGATACGGCCCCTCTCTGAGGTGGTCCTCTGAGCTCCTCCGGGGCAAAAACCAACACAGGCAGATCCCAGGCAAAGCATTTTTTCAGTCTAGTAAATATGTAGGTCTGACATGTTGTCAGAGCGCAGAGCTTTGCGTGTTCAGTACACTGTAGGTCAGGCTTTGCTTGCGTCCTGCACCATTCCCAGAGCTGGTGAGCTGCTGGGAGAGAGGGCGAGGTTTGCACGTGGGTGCATCCTGAAATCCCCTGCCCCAATGGATGTTTGTCTGAGGACTGTCATAAGGAAGCCAGGCTCTGCCTTTGTCCCAGTCTGCTAGCTGCAAGCGGTACAGGAGCAGAACAACAGCACAATAAAAGCAGACACCAGATTAGCTGCAATCCTGTAATGAATACAATGCTTGCTGCTGTATTAGTATGTTCTCTTCACATAGAAGCAAATTGTTCTCTCTCTCTCTGCTGCTTCCCAGGCAGGTTTTGAATGGAGGACTAATCCCCTTGCTAAGCTGGCGAGCTCTGCCCTGAGCTACAGGGGCACTGCCTTGCGGGGTCGGGCTGTGCGCAGCTTTCCCTGGGCTTTGCTGGTTCCCCCCATTCTGTCCCCCATGTCATCAAAAGCTAATGTCACCATAGCCAGGATTTAAAATCAATGCCTCTGTTTCTGGTGGCTCTAACAGCCGCCCTGGGTGCTTCACCCATTGCCTTCTTCCAGCCGCCTTACAGTTTTCAGACCTGAACTGGAAGGGAGCAAAGCCGGCAAAGAGGTGTTTTCATGCTCCTTCATGTTGGAGAAGTTGGGGAGGACAAGTGGGACCGTACCAAGGGACATGCTCAGTCCGCCCCGGCATGGGGCCACCGGCGTGATGAGCCCTGTGGGCTCAGCCAGGATCAAGGCAGAGCGGGCAGCCGCGTGCTGGCGGCTGCGATGGCCCCAGCATCTTCTCGGGCCCATCTAGCCAGGTTTAGCTTCACCTGCATCTCCAGACATGGAGTAAAATGAGCTCTCCTCTCTGTTAGACACTGTTTGCATGGTGAGCAAGAAACGTAGCCAAATCGTTATGGTGAGGATTAAAACAGGAGTCCTTGAAGACGTACAAACCTTCTGTTGCAAATGTGGTGGATTGTGGCAGCAGTTAGGAGGGATGCTCCCCAGCGTGGCGGGCTGTGGCTTTGCCGGCTGCAAGGTGGTGTGAATCTGCCATGGGCTGCTGTAGAAAACCAGAAAAATAGTAGAGGCAGAGATTAGCAAAGTTTCATCAGTGCTGCAGGGGGTAGGCTAGGGGAGCTGCACAAGTAGCTTTGAGCATCCTCCCCTGGAGCTTCCTGCTCATGGAGGTGTTCACCCTGGGGAGGGATGCTGCCTCTGCCTGGGGACACAGGGAGAGGTTTGTACCCCCAGGCTCTCCCGGGATTTCTAGCACAGCCAGCCAGCGGTGGATATAGTTTGGTCTTTGTTCTTCCCAGATCCTTAGGGGCAGGAGGCATCTGATGGCCAGACAGAGGTACCAAAATGTTGCTGCCCGGAGGCACCCAGCACCCTCCATCCATGTCACTGCAGTTTTGCTCCAGAGAGCAGCACCTCCTACCCACCACAACAGCACAAAAGCTGTTGCCTTTTGGCCTCTCTGCTTTTTCTTATGCTAGCTTCTGTTGTTGACTCTTGGCTCTGGATTTATTTGGCTTGATGGGAACAGGGTTTCTTCTGTGCTGCTTTATGGTCTGACTAAGACAGGGTGTGCCTCCAGTAGGCAGCACTGTACCAGCAGCCCTCTGGGAGGGGAGTCCAGGGGGAAGACTCAGATTACTGCATTTTCAAAATAAAAGTTGACCTTTAAAACCCAATAGAGCATCCAGGACAAATAAACACTTGGAGCTGGTGGCTTTTGGGGCTCCTAAGTCAGCCTGTTCAGTACTGCCAGGGGTATTACTGTGTTCATAAAGAGAGCTCTGACTCCTCCTAAGATGCTGTGAAGGTGGCCAGGCTGAGCGAGTGCGTTGGCAGGGCCCAACTGCAGAACCAAAAGGACTGACTTAGGAGGATGCCCAGCTCAAAAATGCTTGGAGTTAACTTTTACTGGAGATGCACAGCAAAAGAGCTGGAGAAAGGCCTGCTAGTGGGATAACTACTCCATTCCTCCGTCAGTGCAGACCTTCAGTAGATTTTGTTTGGTTGGTTGTTTTCCTGTCTTGTCTTTAAATACTGCCAGGGATAGAGCTCCTAGCATTTCTGTTTCCTTACCCAGTAGAGCTCAAAATGAAGGAATCTCATTTTTTCTGTCATCTTGATCTTCCTAAACCAAGATTTCTGAACCTCTCACAAAAAGTACCTCTCATTTTAGGGCCTTTGGGGGGAAATCCACTGTCTCATAATGTTGCTCCAGCGATAACATCAAATGCATATATGAAAAAGTCAAGTGAGGAAGTCTTCTGGTTGTCTCTCGATGCACTCCATGGTGCCCCCAAGAGCTGCTGCCATCCTTAGGATGCCTCCTTGCATCTGTTGGACATTTGGGTCTCCTTTTCCAACAGCTGACCAGTTTCCTTCTTTAAAGCTCAATTTTCTTCCAGGCAGCCAAGGAGGTATAGATTTGCAGCTGTCTTTAATTGCAGTGGAAGTAAACTGGGACCTTCGTGGGAGCTTTCTGCATGACGGCATGCAGAAAGTTGGTCTCATGAGTTCAAAATGTGCATGCAAATCCCCCCCCTCCAAATTAGAGAATTAAATATCAATAGATCAAATAGCAGTAAGGAAAATATTTGTGTAATGCAGAAGGGTGAATAGGCTTGAATATATTTTAATTTTTCCCTGTATATACATATATTAGATATATATAGCTCCCTAATAAACCCTTCATTTGTTGCTGGCACAGAACGAGCCTTGCTGTGCCAGTTTAACCACCAAAACTCCAAGCGAGCTGTAGGAATAACACATCTCCCTGTGTGAGTGTGAGGGATCCAGCGAGACAGTGCTCTGTGCAGACCCCTTGGCAGCAGTGGGCAGCTGTGGTCAGAGAGGGCTTTACATAATCTCATTTTTCTGCCGTGTTGTGGATTATTTTCCTTTCTAGGTATAAAATAAAGGTCAAATCATTACAGGGGATGTAGAAGGCAAATCTAAGCATTTTTGCTGTTTGCATGTGACATTTCATTCCACACAGTTACAGAGCTGGATGTTCAAGGGATAAAAAATCACGGCAGCTCCTTTATATGATAACCAGCAGAAGACCGTCTGCTGGAAGCTCTTATAAAGCAATGCAAAAATTGCCAGTAAATAGTTCTAGATAAACTTAGGTTAGCAAAAATGGTGGCTGTTACTGCATATGAAGCCTCCTTGCAGTAATATGGTACATGGTGCCGCTGCAGCGGTCCCAGCAGCAGTTCTGTACCCATTTCCAAGAAGAGCTGCATTACAGCAGTTCCTGTAGGACAAAAGCGTGTGCTAAAAGCCTTTTCTTTGGTTAGAAAGCACCTAGAACTGATAGTTTCTGAAGCATGAGCCTTTTCCTGCATGGAGCATCCCGTCATGATGATCCCACCTAAAAGCTCCTGCAGTGGTGCAGAGTGTACCTGATCCCTGTTTGCCATGGTGGGAAGTTCTGCCCCAGTTTCTGTACCAGTGGGAAACACTGCTCCGTGCTCCAGTTCTTGGTGTGTCAGGAAAGATGATGATGTTCCAGCCACAGTCACTCTTTCCCTGGTGGCTCAGATAAATGAGCCTGTTGCAACAACGCAACCGCCTAGAATATTTGTTTTCTTTTGTCACTTGGAATTCCCCTTCCACTTCTTTTTTGGCTGATGCTTGTGTTTGGGAGCAGCAGCCAGGGTTTCCAGGAGCCTGTCCTTGCAAGTGTTGGTGCCTCTCTGAGCTCAGCGGGTTCATGGGGCGGCGGCAGCTCTCCGATTGCTCGTAGCCCCGAATGCATCTGATCTAGCAAAGTGAGCTTGCTCCTTTGAAGTCCTTGTTTCATGCCAGGCCTCCAAGGACCTTCCCACCAGAGGTTTTGACTTCGTGTGTCTTCCCTCATCAATATTTAAAACCTGTCATTTCTAGTGCAGCGCAAATAAGATCCCGTTCTGGCTTACAAGCAGCTACATATAGCTTTACCTGCAGAGTTATATAAATGCAGTCCTAATTAATTGGTGCTCTCGCCTTGCATGCATAATAGATCTGGATAGTGTAAATATACACAGTAGTTTCAGGCTTGGAGAAATGTGGGAAGTGTGCATTCGCAGTGGGAGAGGGAGGGCAGAAAACGGAGGGAAGGAGGCAAACTGAGATCTTTTGACTTTTTTTTTTTTTTTTCCTTTCTACACACACTTTTCACATGCTGTTTTCAGCTGCATCTTGCTGAGCTCAATCCCTGCTTTAAGCAGGGTCCCCATCATCCTGGCGCCGCTCAGCAGCGGCATGAGTCATGATGGAGGGGAGATGGGGGCAGAGCTGGAGGCTTTGCCCACCGCAGTGCCAGGTCCTCTCCAGATGTTTGCCAGCTGCCGAAGCGGGGCCGTATGGGGAAGGCAGCTGAGCGGCTGTGCCACTGCTGTTTCAGGCCCACTCTGCTGAGACGGCGGTGCAGTGTTTAGCTGAAGGTGCTCATAACGCAACCATGACAAATGACTTGCTTATAATGTGACCTGACAAAACCGCTGTTGAGCTGGAGGGGAGCTCTGTGCTCCTGGCCTCGATAAATGTATATATTGCATCCCACTCACAGCCTCAGCCCGAAGAGCCCGGCTGCCGCAGGGCGCAGGGGTCCTTTAGATATCCAGGAGAGCATCAGGCCTGGCTTTGAAAAAACGCTCTGCCTGGGGGGCTCGATTCCCAACTCCCAGGGTTGAGCAGGCTTTTAGGTGTGGAGGAGGCTGATGGTTAGATGCTGCCTTGCAGGAGAGCAGCCAGAAGTAGAGCAAGCTCGCCGGGGCCGCTGGGCTCATGAAGCCCTGGAAGGATGGTGGTACACTGCTCCCTCCCTGGGAAAAAGGCTTTTGTCCCCTTCCTTGCGGGGGCTGGCTTTGTTCACCTGCTGCATTGGAAATAAAGACCAATTGGGTGATTTTTATTAAAGAAATAGCTGTGGCATTCAGGGCCTCGCCTCCTGCCAGCCAAGCCCAGCCTACACAAGCATTATGTGCTTTATTCAGCAGCGTGCTATTTCAACTGAAAGAAACCACATTAAACCCCACCCCAAAACGAGTGTGACACACGCTGTCATTGGAAGCTCAGGGTAGCCTGTGTTCAACCTGTTATCCGTGCTCCTGAGTGCTCCTGAGGATGCTTCCCCAAGCTCCTGAGGAGGTCAGGGAGTGCTAGCGAAGGCAAGAAATCCCGTGTATTGCCGTACTGCTGCAGTTACTGTGTCCCGGTGGCGTATCCTCTGCAGTTTCTAGTATGGAGTCCAGACAACTACACACAGCCCTACGTGTGCGTTGCGCGCCGCAGGACAGGCATACGCGCCGAGTAACACATGCATCCCCAGCTTACGTGGGCAGTGCGAGTGACTGCGCCTGGCGTGGGACACGCCGGAGTCTGGAGCTGGCAGGTTATTTCAGGTTTGATGCGATTTTCCTTCCCTGAGGCGAGTGGAACAGCAGTGATAAATATGGCTATAGGTGGCACTAAATCTGTGCTGCAGCTCGAACGTGAAGCTAGAGGAAATCATCAGAGTCCCCGTGCTGCGTGGCTGTGGATGTTACCTGTGGGTGAGGAGGCAGCAGCAAGACAGGCAGTGGCTCCTCCGTGTATGGAAATGTGGGGGTGTCTTTAAATGTTTGTTAAAACATCTGTATCTCTATCTGTAGACATATCTTATCTTTATACGTATTCTCCCTATAAAGGTATCTGTAGATAATCTGTCGAGAGAGGTAGAGATAGAGTAGGTATAGAATTGTACCTATAATAGATACCAATCTGATAGAGTAGATCTATATATTAGATAGATATCTATTATAAATATACATGAGATTGATCTATTGTATATCTATTCTAGAGATAGATCTATATAATATCTTTATATCTGTATAATAGGTATCTGTTGTCAGTATATAAGCTAGATCTATTGTATTAGATATCTGTTCTAGAGATAAATCTATGTAATAGCTATGGAATATATAATATCTCTATAGACAGATATCTAGAATAGGGTTAGGTATCTATATAGAAAATACAGATATCTGCTATAGAGATAGATCTATGTAATATCTATATAATATCTCTATAGACAGATATCTAGAATAGGGTTAGATATTTATATAGAAAATACAGATATCTGTTATAGAGGTAGATTTATGTATTATCTATGTGATATCTCTATAGACAGATCCTTATGATAGGGATAGATGCCTATATGGGAAATATCTATACAGATACCTGTCTATAGAGAGATGCAGATTTCAGATCCCATCTGTATGTACAGCGCAGGTTTACTGCAGAGCAGCAGTTTGGCCTGGATGCATCTGTGTCTGCGGGCAGCTCAGCCAGCTCCTTGGGCAGAGCTGCCGTAGTCAGCTGCCGGCCCCAGCCCTCCACGTGATGGAGCGAACGCATGGCACTGCCAGCCCTGCCGCACCTGCCTTCCCACTGCAGCCTGCTCAGCCGCTCTCTGTCGGCAACAGGGGAGAAAAAAGGGAGAAAAAAGGACCAGCTTTATCGGCTTGATGCTTCGGGTCGCCTCCCTGTTAGCGCTGCACGCGTGCTGCTGCAGCCAGCCCACATGGAGCCATGGCAGGCTGCGGCGCCCGCCAGCCAGTGCTGGCATGTCAGTGCCCTCTGCCGATGTGCTGCCCGCGGGGCTGCCTGCGCCCCGCTGTGTGCAGGCACCGGCTCCCCAGGGTGGGGGAGCGGCGCTTTGGGTAGCTGGAGGAGTTTCGCCGGGTTAAAAGCGGGGGGGTGGGGGCTGCGGGTGTCACCTAGGTGCCCTGGGCACCCTGGACGGCTCACAGCAGGCTGTAGGTTGTCATTGCCCTAAAACGCCCTGGGTTGCTGTCAGCAAAGATGCTACAGGGCAGAGCAAGCAGGGATGTGACCCAGGAGGCAGAGGTGGCCTGAGGATGGCAAGGGAATCCCCCCAGCCTGCTCATTTTGTGTTTCAAAAAGGAAAAACCTTTAGGGTTTGGGTCTTCTGTGTTAGCTTCTGGTCTCAGCAAACATCAAGAGGGATGAATTCCCCCGTTGGCAGGCAGTAGCTTCCCCGGCGCCCTCCCTTATCCTCACGGATGGGTTTGGGGCTGGGGTATGTGTTCCCCATAGGTGACGGGCTTGTGCAGGTGCAGTGCCTGCATGGCTGAGGCTTGGTTAACCCACTGGCTGGGTGCACTGCCAAGCGGGTACCGTGCGCTGCCCGCATGCCTTCATCTGCCAGTGGGAGAAGAAGTGGGGTTGCGCGCGTGGTCCCACGCTGGCTGGGAGGATGCTGGGGGTTCTCCATAGCCAGTGCCAGAAACTGGAGCGTGTGAGGTTGGGGTGGGATTGACGAGCCCCTCTACCACCCCTGTCTGCTGGCAAGGCACCTCCTCGGGTGGGTGGGAACGTTGTGGCTGGGCGAGGTGGCTCCCCAAAAATGGTGACAAAAAGGACTTTGAGCCTCTCGGGGAGAGGAGGGGGGTGTTGACCTGTGCCTCCTGCCCCCACAGCAGCAGAGGCGGGAGAAGGAGCTGCGGAAGCAGCAGGAGCGGGAGCAGCGGCGGCACTATGAGGAACAGATGCGGCGGGAGGAGGAGCGGCGGCGCGCGGAGCATGAGCAGGTAACCCAGCGGGAATGGTACAATAGCCTTCGGTGCAGATTCCTCTTCCTCTAATCAGAGATTTTCTTGTAAGCACTCATATTTTTTGCTACTTGAGAGCAAATTGCTTAATTGTTAACGCTGCG
This sequence comes from Falco rusticolus, assembly GCF_015220075.1. Classification (NCBI taxonomy): domain Eukaryota; kingdom Metazoa; phylum Chordata; class Aves; order Falconiformes; family Falconidae; genus Falco; species Falco rusticolus. Next base: position 24,632,291 of record NC_051199.1, read on the forward strand.
TGTCGCTTTCCACTGCTGTCACTTACTTCCATGTGGATCCACTTGCTGGCCTGCAGGTGTAGAGACACTTGACACAGATTTTTCCCACCCACTTGTTCCTGGGGTGGGATCCCGTGGTGTTTCCAGTTAACGTTTGCTGTTTCCCATTGGTTTTCACTCTTTACCCTTGGAGGTCCCCTGTAGAGTGGTGGACACCCTGGGCTCTTCGGGCAGGGACGGAGGGGGCTGTTTGACCAGTGCCAGCTCTCGGGTGGGGTGGATGCGGGTGCCCACCTCATTCTCCTTCCTCCTGGGACATACTGGCTCTTTTACCTTCTCTCTCTTTTTCCTTTGACCCTTGCTGCCCATGCCTCCAGGAGTACATCAGGCGACAGTTAGAGGAGGAGCAGAGACAGTTAGAGATCCTGCAGCAGCAGTTGTTGCAGGAGCAAGCGCTACTTCTGGTAAATGGGAGGCCCCGGCCACGCTTGCTGCTTTCTGCCCGTGTCGCGTCCGCATGCACCCGCGTGCACCCACGTCCCCGAGTGCCTCCTGCCATGCCGAGACGTGGGGGACACACTGTCATCGCCGGACCTGGAGCCTCCTGTCCCGCTCCGTGGCCGCCAGCATGCCTCGATTCCCCCACCGCCGCTTCGGGCTGGGTCCGCTCGCGGTGCACGGCTCCTCGTTGCATCCCTCCCAAAGCACCATCGGCATGCTTGTTGCCTTCGCGAGAGGAGCAGCCCTGTTTGTTGCTGCGTAGTTTTAAGGCTGTTTGCAGCATGTTGGAGTGTGGTCAAGGTGTTGCATGCCTGCACCCGGCAAACCCACTCTGCCATGCGGGTTTTCATATTTTGAGTGAAGGCTTTCATTTTAATTTCCTTGCAGAAACACTGTATGTTTCCCTCTTGTGCTGTTTGCATTCTACATGTCCTCTTTTTTTTTTTATTTAACTCGGTTTTGAGTTATGCTTTTTAATGCTGATAGCTGTTACTCTCACTGCGTTTTCTTTCAATCTGCAAGGATTATTCCTTTTTGCCCTTGCTGTTAATTTTATTTAGGGAAAAGAAAAACCCTCACGCAAGCCCTTGCCTTTTAAAAAGGCCCTTTCAGAATGATTTACTCATTAAACCTCGTAGAGCCGTAGGGATGCAGAAAGATCATAGAGCTGGCTCTGCTGTGTGGCTCTTCCCACCAACAGTGAATTGGTCCTACAGAGGAGTTGGCCTCAGCTGGGTTTTGTCTGACCCAGTGATGTTTGGCACCTCGTTGGATTGATCCTTCATTCTTCCCAGCCAGAAAAATCTGGGCAAAGTCCATGGCAGCTCCTAAGTGGACATCAGCCCTCGGGGGGGTTTGCAGGGTCTCTGGGGCGAGGCAGCGCTAACACCCCCCGTTCCCAGCAGACAGGGCTGTTCGCCAGCTGCAAAGTGTTGACGCCGGGGTCCCGGCTCTGAATCTGTTGGCTCTGTCCTCCCAGCGGTCTCTCCTCTGGGATGCTTTACAGCTCAGTCCCCAAAGTCTTCCAAATAGATGAGCTTTGCCAGAAAACAGCTTTTCAGATGTTCAGGCCCCATTTTCCACCCAAACAGATAAGTCTGCAGTTTGCAGCCCTGCGTTTGCAGCCTGGCCGGGCACCCGTGTCACTGTGTTTTTTTCTGGGTAGGAGTATAAGCGCAAGCAGCTGGAGGAGCAGCGGCAAGCGGAGAGGCTGCAGAGGCAGCTCCAGCAGGAGCGGGACTACCTGGTGTCCCTGCAGCAGCAGCAGCAGCAGCAGCGGCAGGACCAGAGGCCGGCAGAGAAGAAACCCCTCTACCATTACAAAGAAGGGATAAATGCCAGCGAGAAACCGGCGTGGGCCAAGGAGGTAGGCGAGAGCAAGGAGCATGGTGGTGCTTGTCTGCATCCGCAGAGCTGGGCGCACGGTTCGGTCTGAAACACATCGAGCAGATTGCGCTCTGCTGGGTTGGCTTCCAGCAGATGCCATTAGCTGTGCTGGAAACACTCCCAGTTCAATGCAATGCGTGTGCATCTACATGTACGTTTGAGCAAGCAAAGAGAGTGGAGGAAGGAGGTTTTGCCATGAGGGCAGCCAAGGAGGAGGATGGACCCCTCCTGGAGGGGTTCAGCCGTAGCTGGGGACTTGTGGATGTGCCAGGAGCTCCTGGTGCTCCTTCCTGGTGTGTCCGCAAATCTGCTGGGGGTAGGGGTGAATGCAGAGGGTGGTTGTAGCAGGGTTCCTTGCTGAGCACTAATTCAGTTCCCCATAGTCAAACAGGTCTTGGACAGCTTTTCTTCCCATGCTCAGGGCTGTATCTCTTGACATTGCTCTTTCATGATTTTCAGGCAGGTGAGCCACATCACCAATTTTCTGGTTCTCTCCAGCAAAAAGAGGGAATTGTTGTAACAGTTGTGAGATCTTGAATAGTAATTATTGCCTGGCTGAATAGTCTTGACAAGATGAAGACATGCATTGTCTGCAGTGTAGTTTCAGGATCATGTGCAACTCTTTCTCCTTTATCTCTTTGTGGTAGCTCCGGTAAGGCTGGTGCCCACTCTCGCTATTAATTTTTCTAAAGCTCTTTGTGTTTAATTTGTTTCATTTTGTAACCCTGCTCCTGGGCAGAAAGATCTTTTGGTAACTTGTCTATTCTTTCTACTAAGCAGGGTCACTGCCTTGCTGCCGAATGTCTGGCACCCTTTAGTTCTGGCAGAGATGCGACGTGCATCCAACACATAGCTGTCTCCTGGTCTTTCCTTTCGACAGCCTTCAGCTGCATCCGCAGTATGTGCAAACATCAAATGCTCAAAAAATTCAATCAGCAAAGGCCAATAATACGATCAATTCTTAGCCTTCCAGTGTCAAAAACTCTTCTCACCTCTTTATACCCCCTTGGGTTTCTCCTTTGTTCCCTTCCAATTTATTCTTAAGAGTCTTTCGGTGGCGATGCACCAGACGACCTATTTTCGTGGAGCTGCAGTGTCGTTCTCCAGCCCTTCCAGTGGAAGAAGAGGTTTGGAAGTGGGTCTGTGGATGAGACGTTCCAGATGTGCTGAGCCACCTCTGGCAGGAGAGGCTTCCACCTGGGTGGTGCCCCTGCAGCTTTGTGCAGAACTGGGTCTCTTGTCCGTCTGCAGAAGCGTTGAGACTAGGTAGCAGGCAGGAAAAAGGGAGTAAACTCTGTCTTTCATTGCCTGCTTCTAAATAAATCCTCTAGAATGTTGGTAAAGTACCTCTGGCACAGTCTTCAAAACTATAACAAAGATACATGAAAAGGAATCTTTTTCTTTATCTGAGGTAAAGGAGAAAAGTGCTGGATTTAGCTTTGCATTTCAAACACAAAGGCTCATTTCTTCTATCCCGTGGGGGAGGCATCTTTTTTTTTTGATGCCGTCAACTGGAAGCGGGGTGTTGGGAATTGTGCAGTGTGAATAAGAGCAGCAGAATGTGGCCTCGTAACCTTTGCTGAAATCATAAGGAAGATGAGGTTTTCTGTTGTTGGGGAACATCTCCAGCTTCCACCAATTAGCCCTCCAAACCATTTGGTCTTTACCTGTGTCACTCTGTCTGGTTTCTCATTAAATGCTCGAAGCAGTGACTGTGGCATCTTTCTGCTCTCGGGAGCAGTAGTTTGATGGACTGCCTTGACACAACACCCTCGGGAATTTCCCAAAACTACTCCTCTTGCCTCCATCCACTGTTTTATCTACTGTGTAGTCCCACTTTTAGCACAATTCAACTATTTTGCTGTGTATATCGAAGTACAATCCATGCTGGCTATGCAGATAGATTTGCGCTCCGTGGTTCTTGCTATATTTCAGCATTTTCCATACCCAACCCATGCATGCTAATTTAACAGAAGTATTGAGTCTTTGTTTTCCTTTGGAAACAAAGAAAAAAATAAGTCTGATGCTCAGCCAACAATTTCTGGAGGCTCTACAGAGTTTATTGGGATATTTCCCGAGTGTTTTGCATGATACCCTATACCGTCCTTGGTTTTATGCTCTTTGGTCTCAAGTCTTTTCTCTCAGGAGCTTGATTGCCACAGCACCCATGCTGTGCCCCTCTCTGTTTTTCATGCCTCTCCTTTATGCAATTATTTTCCCACCTCACTTGTCTCCCCGTGGTGGCTTCCAGCCCCTGCACATGTGGGGTGAAGCATACGCGTGAGGCTGTGGCACTGGAAGCAGTAGTACCATAACTAGCAGCTCGCTCTGTTCCTGACTCTTCTGTTGCGGACCTGTATCTGCTGAAGAAAACGATGCAGATAGCCGGGTCTGACTTGGTCAGCTGAAGGACGGGTTTGGGCAGGTAGATGCCATACATGACCATGTATGACAGAGGGGACAGGTTTAATCGGACGTTTTCCATACCATAGCCGGGCCCTGCAGTGCTTTCCCGCAGCTCAGAGCTTCCCAGGGGCTCAGGACTTGGCTGTGCGTCACGAGCCGCGCTGTTCTCTGCAGCAGCCAGCGCACACATCAGCTTCTCCTTCAGACCCCGTGGCTTTTATCCTTCTCTTGCTTTGAAGTGATATATTAAAACATTAGCGGCCTTCCACTGGGACCTGCACAGAAGCTGCTAAGGATGTTTCCTGTTTGAGGGGAATCTTGAGTTCAATTAGAGATGGCTTGAACTGGAGCGATGATGAATTCCTGCAGGCTTTTGCTGCTTTCCCCTCCTCTCTTTGCCTAATGGCGGAGTTAGTAAGGCTCCACAAAGAACAGCTGGAGAGTCCCAAGAGCATCCTTTACTGCGCTGGTGCAACGCAGTGCTAGCAAGGAGATGCTGGCGGTGGGAAACCAAGCGCCTTCCTCCTTCCCAGTACACAGACATCCTCATTTCATCACTCTCCTGCCCTCTCCTCCACGCAAGCTTTGAAGTCCTCCATAATTAGCTGCGCATTAGGGTTTGGCAGCGTGCCGGAGAGTGCCTGCAAACAGCCGGAGGACTTGGCGGCAGCACTGTCTCTGCCTGCTGCCGTTCATGCCAAGGTTTGGCTGACACGGAGATGTACTGGACCAGGCCGGTGACCCAGCACTCGTGCTGCTGCTCCCTTGTTCAGGGAGAGTTCTCCTTCCCTTCCTTGCAGGATGCTCCCGTGGGCATCGCTAAACTGAGCTCTGCACGGCCTCTGCTAGCCAGTGGGCAGCACCTGGGGAGGGTGTGGTGACCTCTTAGGATGCAGCGGTGGCCCACGTAGTCCCTCATGAGCTAGAAAGAGTCCATGACACAGATCTCTTACCTAAATTTTACTCAGACTTCAGCTCAGTATCTGAAAGAGGAAGAAGATTCATTTTTGTTAATGTAATGACTCTCGTGTTTTATGAGTATTTATTTACTTAAACAAGAGCTGTGGTTCTTTCCAAGCAAACCTGTTTTAAAGATTGCCTTTCAACGTGCCATTGTCCGTGGCAGAGTCAAGACACGCTAAGGGTATTTAACACGTTAATGATACGTAAATGAAAATATACGTCAGATCTCGAGGTATCAAAAATTCTGCATAGTGTATGCTGCGTGAATACCAATGCATACAGCCTAACTGCAGGAGCACCCAGACTGCACATATGTCTGGATTAGCTGAAACCACGGTATTTCGATCAAGGGTAGCTGAAAGCAGTGGGCTTTGGGTTTGTTTCTCTATCAGTAATAGAGACTTTTCCCCCTCCGTACATGACAAGGTGCCAGCCTCACTAAATCTAGATCAAAGCCAGCCATTTTCTGGCTGCCATGTTTACTCTTTTATTCAGATCAAACAAAGGCACTCCTCGCGGTGCTTATAGGAGTGAAGGAGAAGGATCTTGCTTAAAGATACATTTGAGAAGAAGCAAGGGCTTCTCGGGAGTCGTATTCTAGAAAGGCATGTTGCCTTTTCTTTATTTTTCCATTTCATATTCAGAAATTAATTGCACACATAAACACAAATAGTCCTTTTGGTTCTTTAAAAGGCATTTATTGCACAGTCTGCCAGGTAGCTTGGATTCCGTGATCATACAAACCCCATGATATACCTAAAAAGAAAAAGAGCTTCCTCTCTCGCTCCCTCCCTCTCTCTCTCAATCTCTCTCTCTCTCTCTCTCTCTCTATATATATATATATATGTATACATGCCTTTGTTTTCAATTGGAAATGGCTTTTTGTGGGGCGTTCACCCCTCCCCCTCTCCCCGCAGGTGGAGGAGCGCTCCCGGCTCAATCGGCAGAGCTCACCGGCCATGCCCCACAAGGTGGCCAACAGGATTTCTGACCCCAACTTGCCTCCTCGGTCAGAGTCTTTCAGCATCAGCGGTGTGCAGCCAGCCCGGACCCCTCCTCTGCTCCGACCCGTGGACCCGCAGGTAATGGTCCTTCCCCGGCAGGCTCACCTACCGGAGCCAGGATGCTGGGGTGCTGGTAAGGCAACAAGGAAAAGAGCAGATTAAAGGGAAATAGTGTCTTGCTCCCTGGTTTCTCAGCCTTAAGCATATTCGTGAGTAAGAGCAGCATCTACATTCATGAGCGGATTCCTCTTGTCACCTCCATGTGTCAGAAACATCACGCTGGTTTATACCTTCCTTTGAAGCATCGCATACTGGTTACTGCCAGAAACAAGCTAGAGGACCAAGAGGAACTGCTGGTCTGGTCTAGTGCGGCAGTTGCTCTGTTCCTCTTTGGATCTGGTTTGTGTAAAGGACTGAAACCACGGTGCCTGGTACAAAAGACCCAGGATGCTCTGATGCTGAGGATCATCAGAAAGAGGTTTTGCTTTCTTTGCAGCTTTAATTCAAGGTTTTGTTTTGGTTTTCCATTGAGTTGACATCAGTCACAAACACATCTGGAGAGGGCATAGATCACCATGACCGTCACAGAGGAGGGGCATCGTTATTTTAAAAGTTCTTCTCAGCCGTGAGGTCTGTAAGTAAATACTCTGCCACCGAAAGCTGTAGGAATGTTGGTGCTGGCTCTGGTCCAGCCCCTGCAATTGCTTCCGCAGATCCACAGGCTCCAGCAGGGATTTCAGAGGGGAGTGCAAAGCCTTTGCTCCCGGTCCAGCTGGGCTTTCTATGGGAAAATGGCCCAAATAAATGCCACCGATGCGTGGCACGCGCATCTGTAGGACAGCAGTACAATGCCAGCTTTAAATAAAATACGTGCAGGAAAGCCCTTCAACATACAGCTCTGGTTTTTGCCCGCTGTACGTGGTGTCTCTATATATTGGGAAGTAGATGAAGCCCCACTTCACTGTAATCTCTCTGATGGACCAAATATTTTTCAGTGTCCTTTTTAGCAGCCTCCGTCATCAACAACTAGAAAGACTTTCGTTTGGCAGTGAAATACTAATGAAAAAATCGCTTGAAGCCCAGAGACCCATGTAAATGCATGCATGCGTACACCTATATGCATGATTCGTGCACATGCATACATAGACGTGTATGTAGAAATGTCAAATAAAACTTACAGCCCTTCTGGATAAAGGAGTGCAGCTTCACAGGGTCCTTGGAAGAAGCTCTGATTTCACAAACTAACTTACTGAATTTCCGAGATGTCCCAAAACAGAAAGTCAGTATTCCTTTCACTCGTAAACTTTAGATCTGTAGGGCTGATCCATGGCATAGGGGCTACCTAGACCTGTAGAAACTCATGCCTCAAGATATTTTTTTAAGCCATCTATGCCTCAGAATTCCTGACAATTTTTTTTTATTACTTATTATTTATTACGGTTTCCTTATTTTTTTCATTTTTAACAGGGAAAATCCATGCCAAACCTCATTAGCACAGCCATAGAGGTGCAGGCGTGGGAGCTGGAAGCGCGGCCAGCGTCAGGCAGCGCCTGGGGCGGGCACGGTGCGTGCGGGGCTGGCAGAGGGAGCAGCCTGCCCCGCCGGGGTGGTACCCGCAGGATGCCGGGGTGGTACCTGCAGGATGCTGGGGTGGTACCCGCAGGACGGCGCGGGGCTGGCATACGAGCTGTGTCACCCTGTGCACGCAGGAGCAGTCAGCACTGGAGCATGACGTTGCCTGATTTTAAAAGGCTGAGCTGTGCGAGCGTGATTTTTCCTAGACATTGTGTTGAAGCGATGTAAGTCAGAAGTTCCTGAAACCAAGGCAGTGCTGATCAAAAAACCGGAGGGGGCTTTTTAGTGCATCCAAAGTGCTAACCAAATTTAAAAAAAAAATAAAAATCTAAATTTAATATTTTTTTTATTATTCCTTTTTTTTTTTTTTCTTTTTTTCATTTTGTACTGATAGTTCTGTTTTGACTTGGTGCTTAGATTCCACATCTGGTCACTGTGAAATCCCAAGGAAGCTCCTTGTCTGGGTCTCAGTCACTGCATGAACAGCCTGCAAAGGGACTGGCTGGGTTTCAGGAGGCTCTGACGGTGACCTCTCACCGCACTGAGATGCCAAGGCAGAACTCGGACCCCACCTCAGAAAACCCTCCTCTGCCCCCTCGCATTGAAAAGTTTGACCGAAGTTCTTGGTTACGGCAGGAGGAAGACATTCCACCAAAGGTAACACTATCGCTCCTCACTTTCAGCACGTCAAAGTGGCAATCCCAGAGCTAAGCCCCTGCAGGACGGTGCTGCGCGCAGCACCTCCAGCAAAGCAGAGTGGGCAGGACCGAGCCCATCCCCGTGGCTCCACGGTGGGTACCCACCTGCCCAGGGGCTGCGTTTCCCAAGGCAGGTTTTGCGCAAGATGCTGGGAGCTGCTCTCGGGTGCACAGACAGCGCTGCAGAATAGCCTTGCCCTCCAGCAGAGAAGGTTCTCGAGCCCAGACAGAGGCCAAAATAAATTAATATCTCCTTTCCCCAGGATAAAAAAACAACCTTCTGTTTAAATAGAATTATAGGAACATAAGATTTGTCATACTCAATAAGAGAGGTCCTTTTTAGTCCGGTACCGTGCCTCCAGTTGAAATCAATATTTGATGGAAGACTTGTAAGGGCTCCAGAAGCTTTATTCATTCATTGACATTTTGGCAGCGTCTGGCAGTACCTCTTTAATTAAGACTCTTCTGGACCAGTATTTCGATTGCGTTGTTTATACACCTTCATTTGGGAAGAATTATCACTTGGCCATTAAAGTCCCCCTTACAGCGAATCAGTGCTCAGCCTGGGAGGATTTTTGCAGAGAATAAATGATTACAAATTGATTAGTGACAGTGAGGCAGTATTTGGCCCTGATTGAGAGGCAGTTTTTCTATGTGTTAACAAAGTAAGTGACTTGCCTTCTCAAGAGCAAAATACCAGCTACCAGGTAAGCTTGCCTCCTGTGCGAGGCATCTGTGGTGGCCCCTCACATGGGTGAATAATGCCCCTATTTCTGCTACCACCAAGCAAGAGGAGACATTGCTGCTCACCTACAAGGGAAAAGAAGCCAACAGCTCCTGGAGCTGTTCATGTGCTTTGCTCTTCAGTAGTGCGGGAGGGCGGCTGCCTGGCTGTAACCTAATTTTGAAAAAACCCTTGCAATGTAACGTTGGGTTTTGCCTTGAGTCCTTTGAGAAGGGCATCTCGTAACAGCAGTGATGCACTATGCAGTGAGACCACAGCACCTGCTCCTTGGGAAAAAGCTGTTTTCCAGCACTGTGGGGTATTTTCCCCCTTGGCTGAGGGAACACGAGCTGTGGAAGGGGTCGCCACCAGATCGCATTTAAGCCTGTCGTGTAATACCCATGAGGAGTCTGACTTTGCGTTTTAGTGCCCGAAGTGGGTTGGATGTGTTTGTAAGCGGGAGCTAAAGGACTGCCCCGTGAGGCAGGGCCAGCTGTCTCTGTGGTCCGGGGTCTTGTTTCTGCCAGTGCTTATGGCTGGATGCTTCAGAGGAAGGTAAAAAAACTCCCCAAGTCCTGACTGCAGAGTACCCTGCCTGGAGGTGAGATGGCTTTTTAATGAGACAAGCTGTAGCTAGCGATGCCGCAGGGTATAAAGCTCACTCGCTCTCTAAATCTTTTCATCTTGCCTAACAGAACTGTGTGTTTATTCTCAAAAAAACCAACAAAGCCTAATCATTTTTTCACTAATCCCGCCAAGCCCTTGGCCGCTCTGTTACCTGGTGCAAGGTATTGCATGGTGAGTATCGTCGTGCCTCTCCACGTCAGCCTGCGCTGCCGGAGGGTGAGACCTCCGCACCTGCAGCCACACAGCGATGCCTGTGCTCCCACGGGATGGGGCTCCAGGGTTACCTGCCATGGTTGGCTTTGGGTTTCTGCTGGTGGCAGTGCTGGGGAGCCATACGAAGCAGCAGCATCTGAAGCTTAATGACAGTCATAGTGTTTAATGCGAGTGTTAGGTGGATGGGTCTGGATCTTTCCACTGTCAACGCTCTTGTTTGCCCACCTTGACCACAGTCAGCACCACCTCCCTGCTGGCAGCCTTATATCCAAACTAGAGATGCTAAAAACTCCACCTTGGCTGCTGAAATGGCACTTGAGTCTGAATTTTACTTGAAAAATTACATGTCTGGGTTTTGTTAGATCTAAATTATGTGTATGTTTGCGTGTGTATGCATACATTCATTTTTGGAAAAGTAAATGTCCTGCCTGATGGTAGCGGGGCTGCGCTGGGTGTTGCTCGGGGCTGTTCTGCCGGGAGCATCCCTGAATGTACCTTTGCAGCTCGTTTCTGTCTCGCATTTGGGCGATTCCTTCTAAAAGCCAAGAGCGTTGTGGTTTATAATTGCTGTAAACATTGCCCATCTCTCAGTGGGAAATCAATTGGAAATCCAGTCTTAAGGCAGTGCTGGAAGGTGATCTCTCAGATGGGCGAACGGCTGGCTGATGTGGTGGGGCAGACTGGGTGACGGCAACCGTCTGCTTGGTTTTTTTCCAGGTGCCTCAACGAACCACTTCCATATCCCCTGCTCTGGCGAGGAAGAACTCCCCGGGCAACGGCAGCGCCCTGGGGCCCCGGCTGGGCTCCCAGCCCATTCGGGCAAGGTACGGACACCGAGGGGGATGGGCAGGAGCGATCCCGGTGCGCTACCGCCTGCACGCCTCCCAGCATCGCCCAGCTGGGGAGCCCCAGCATGGGCTGGAGTTTAGCCCTGCTTTAGCTGGCTGGTGGAACCACCAGCTTTGCAATGCTTCTCTTGTCGCTGGGGTGAACTTTTGCACCTCTTAGTATTTTGTACCAAGGGCTGTGAGTGCTTGGATCCCTGGAGGTTTTGCTCCCTGGGCTGGATACGTTCCTGGGCATTGCAGGGTTTGGAGGTGGCTAGTGTCTCCTGCTGTGGGGCCAAACAGGAATTTGGGTGCTCCCTTTAGCGGAATTAGGTTCTGGTTCCCCCATTGTCACCCCTTGCATGTAAGGGCACCCATGTAAGCCAGCGGGGAGATCTCAGTGATGCATACCATACATTTCCTATGCATCAGAGCAGCTTTTCACAGATAAGGACCAAGGAATGTGCTGGGAGACAGACACTGTGGTACAGCTTGGTGAGATCTTCCTTAGATGTAGATCAAGGATTAAATTCCTTTTGGCTTCCTAGGACTAAGGCCTTTAGCTTAGCCAGATCCAGCTCTCCAGCAGGGCGCAGGGTGTGCTTATAGCACCCCGAGGGAGGACGCTGCACCACAGCAGCGGCCCGATCCTGCCATGTCGGAGCTATGCCTGGGCATGCTTAAAACAAGCAGGGAAGTTGACAGGCTTTGCTCAGAGCTGGATGGAAAAAAACAGGGCTTAGTCATGCGAGAGCTTGTGGCTGGTTTGCAGAGCATCATGAGCAAATCTAGACCTCAGACAGGCAAATCTCGGGGTTCCACATAGCCTTGTGTGATGGAGCTCCTTGGTTTCTTCTTCCTGCCTTGTCCTTTCAGGATGAGGTCAAAAAGCAAAGGCTGGGATGTTCATAGCCATGTGTTGTCACCAGTTTCAGCATATGGCTGCCTTTCCAGCTCAGTTCCCCAGCCATGCATCGGCAAACTCACTCACAGTGGGCAGCAGCTTGGAGTAGCTGGCAGGGGTAGCAGGAGGACAAGTAGTTGTTGTTGTTGTTGGTTTTTTTAATTAGAGGGGAAAAAAATTGTATCGTGCTTTGTTCTTTATTGCTCAAGGCTGAAGCATTTTGAATCCTTGGAAACATTGTTCTTTTAATTAGCTGTTGCTTGAAGGACAACTTAAAATGCAGGGGGATATTGGACTGTGTAGTCCTAGTAAGGGATGGTACAGAAAGTAAAAAGGGTAATGGGAGTCTGGGGTTCAAGGTGAAGGTTGCCCAGTGTTTCCTGCAGCCTCCTGGTCCCAGTCTTGGCCAGTACAGGTAAATACATTAATTGCCAACGTTTTCAAGTACATTTCATGAGTTAATTTAGCTAAGGACATGTCAGCCGTACAACACAAGATGGAGGCCTTCAGTTTGATGAAAATCGGAGATGATTAGGATGCTCCCATATCCATTAAACTTAAGCGTTCAGTGAAATGATTTTATATTTTGTTTCTCTCACAGTAATGTAACATTTTTCCAGTTTTCCTGTTTAACCATCTCCCCTATTGGTTCTTGATTCCCCCCATGCATAAATCGGAATATTATAAAAATACGCTTGCTTTTATTTGTCACCCCGTTGTACCAAATGGGGGGATATATTTCCTTGCACACAGAAAGCCACTGTCTCGCTCTCATCATTTCACTACCCACCTGTGTCAGTAACAGTAGGCAGGGATTTTACATCATGCCCATGCTAGGCAGTGTCCGGATGGTTCTGCCAACGAGCCTGTTATGCCAATGGGCCTTCGCACAGTTTGCACCATCGTGGTGGTTCTGAGGGATGCACCATACATACCCCGCAGACCTTGCACTTCATGTGCCCGGCCTCCGACTGCAACTGCATTATGTCATGTGGCACTAATACCGCATCAGCTTTAAGTACGCGATGTCCTAATTGAACTTGAGCGAGAAAGCTTTCTATACATTTTTAACAGGACTTTGAATAATAAGATCAATTAACAGAAGTATTGTATAAAGCCAAATTGGATAACTCTGCGTGAACATGTCTTCTGATGTCATTTCAGTGCCAAATAAGAATTAATTTCCTAAAAGCATCTGATACCCAGAGAGATATTAGTCATTCTTTGCGTATCGAGGATGCTTTTTATTCTAGATTTATGCATGTTCACAAGGGTGAGAGAACTCAAGGAAGAAAAGTGGATATCTGATGCAAGTTTGAAGAGAAGCCATAAAAATTGGGAAGTGTGAATAAGTGGTAAAAGTGATCTGCAGCCTTCTTGCAAACCTGAGATCCTTTCTTCACTGAAATACTTCTCTAACTGCTATTTGCAAATTCCTGCTTTTATGATGAATATTGGTGGTTAGTTAGGTAACACCAGCATTGCGCATCTACAGGCTGAAAGGGAGTTCTGAGCAAATAATCTTTTAATTTTTGCCTAATTTGCCAAAGTAAGCAGTAGTTTCTCTAGCAGAAAGTTTCTCTAGCCCATTTTTCATCATGGTTGTGATGCGATGTTCAGCGTCCAACCCTGCATCATCCATCAGTGGGGCTTGCAGGCTCAATAGCTTCAGAAGAGAGGACCTCAGCCCTGTCTTCTCCAGCAGGGGAGGTGTCCCCTCACCCTTGCAACTGTCCCTGCCACTGTGGGAAGGGGTCTGAAGCCCCAGAGGTGTGTGTGACACAGGCTGACGGTGACCCTGTTTTGTGCTCCCGCAGCAACCCGGACCTGAGGAGGACGGAGCCCATTGTGGAGAGCCCGCTGCAGAGGACCAGCAGTGGCAGCTCCTCCAGCTCCAGCACTCCCAGCTCCCAGCCCAGCTCCCAGGGCGGCTCCCAGCCCGGCTCCCAAGCTGGCTCCAGCGAGCGCAACCGAGTCAGAGGTGAGATTCTGGAAAATATCCCCTAGCACCAGGCACGCTTCCTCAGGCTTGCTTGGTAAGCAGGAGGGGCAAGAGGTCTGTGATTTGTTTTTTAAAAAATTTAAAAGAATCAAAGGATTCATCATTTCTGGTGTATTTCTGTGACCAGCCGGCCTCCTTGCAAACGGAGATGCCGACATTCCTTTTGCCTGGATGTGGATGTAGGATGCCCAGGGCATCATGCGCTGCTCCAGCGCTTGGCATCACAGTGCCAAGGAGCTGGTACGGAAGGAGGTGGGGATTATGCTTTAGGGTGAACAAAAAAAATACCGCTGTGCTGCCTGTCGTCATCAACCCAAGCTCGCTTCTTCTATGATGGTTTCTTTGGGAGTGATTTTCACTTTTGGTGGCTATATAATACGATTTTTGGAGCTTTGTCTTTGTGGAAAGCCTGAGATGGGAGCGGAAGAGTGAATTAGCCCCTAAGAAGTTTTCTCTTAAAATGTGTTCGCCAGGCAGCCGTGCTGACACTGGGTTTATGTTCCTAGCCAAATTGTTTCCTCTCATCCTAGAGCCACTCTGAAAGATGCTCCATTCCCCATTTAATAGCAGTAGGAGTTGCTAAAGCACATACAACCAATCCATCTGCATTTCTGGCGCAGCCTCGCAGTATAAATCCCCAGGGCTGAAGCACATTAAAACAAATGTTGCCTCCATGCTTTGAATTTTTTATGGCTTGGCCGTAAGATGACGTGTCTGTTGTTGAAATCATCGCTCCAGGTAGACAGTAAAAGGGGTTTATCACCAGTTGTCCTTTTTGGTATAGTTTTGTTTTTACTAATGAGGAAGCCTGTGACAAATAATGTCCTAGCAATGTCAGATGCTGCAGAGCTTTTAATTTATCACACGCCCTGCTCTTTAGCAAAGTGAATTTGTTTCTTGAGTAGAAAAAAGGGCAGTAACGCTGCGAGAGGGCAGCTGTCAGTGGGGGCCGGGCTGGATTGTGGCTTCTGTTGCTGTATTGATGGAGACTTGTTGCAGTGACAGTCAAGCACAGAGGAGCAGGAGGGCTTTTCGAGACAACAGAAGGAAAATGATGATGAAACCCCCACGCCCACCTGTCCCAGGCGACAGGATGGAGCGACAGCTTTCAGCATTTTAATTCCCACTCTCTCCGCTTGCCTTTTGCCCAGGGAACGCCAAGCCCGAAGGGTCCCCTGTGCTCTCCCATGAGCCCGCCAAGGTAAAGCAGGAAGACAACAGGGACGTGACGCGACCAAGCCGACCCGCTGTGAGTCTTAAATTATTTCCCAGGGGAATGTTGCCAGCCGGCTTGGCCATGTTTCCCTTCGGTGCGGTAGCACAGCCGCGGGGACCCCGAGAAAGTGGCTAAGTACTGTTGCTCTTCCAGCAGCGAGACTGCAGAGCAGCAGTACGGCGAGAGCCCGTGGGAGAACTGAATGCTTAAGAGAGTGCATGGGTTTTTATCAGGAGCCCAAGTCTAGGGGAAAGCGCTTAAGCCTGTGTTTTCACATGAAGCAGATGCTTAAGAGCTTTGCTAGCTTGGGCACGGTGGTTGCCGATGGCACATTGTTGTGTTCCGTGGTGCATGTCCCCCCGCAGCAGCCCAGCGGAGGGATGCTCTGCTCGGGAAGGCTGGGCGACCGGCCCCCGACAGCCTTCACAGCTTAAACCCAAACCCGGTAGCGGTCTCTGTACGCTCCCGCTTTTTTATTCTGAGCAAAATCTCATCCAAAATGTTTTCTCCATGTTTAATGCTGTTGACATTTGTATTTGAAAACTGCAGTGTTGGCCTAATAACGAAATGAATTTCCACTGCTGCTCTTTTTTAATGTGTATTAATGTTTTGTTGATGTTGTTTTTCTTCTCTACACTCCACAGCGTTGAGCTAACAATTCTAATTTTATTTCTAACCTGCTTGCCCTTCCTCTGGCTTTTTCCTGTCCCGATCTGTTTCCTCTGATGCTGATTATTCTTCCTTTACCCACAGAGCTATAAGAAAGCTATAGATGAGGTTAGTGATATCTTTTCTCAGTGGGTCATGCCTATGCAAGGTTGACGAGATAGCACTTAATGTCAAACCGGGTTTTCTTGGTGCTGACATTGAAAAAGGCGGCGATGCAATCTCGGGTCAGACGGGCGACCGAACGATTGCGTTGCAGCGTAGGGAGCGTGCCGGCGGGGAGGGGAGCAGCAGCACCGCTGTGTTCTGCTCAGCCGTGGGCTGCCTGAGACCCCCTGGCCGTGCCACTCGCGTGGCGGCCGTGGCAGGCAGCAGCCCAGCGTCCATACACGGAGCAAACGGTGCTGCCCTGTTCGGTGTGTTTGCAGGAGGAGCGAGAGCGGAGGTTGCTGGTGCCAGTGGAGGTGTTGCGGGCAGCCTGCACCGCTCACCGCATTCTGCTCGCAGCGACAGCCCCCGGCTGCCCGCTGATTTCAGTGGGGCCATCGAGCACTGTTTGAAATGCGTTTTAACCTAAATTTGGATAAAGGCCTTGGCAAATAGAGGAAAACAGAGTGGTGGAATACCGTGGGTAATTAATTCTCAGGGACCAGACCATCAGCTGCAAAGCCAGAGTCAGCAGAGCCGTCTCGCATGTCAATGGGCGATGCTACTCTGTCCATCCTCTTAAAAAAATAAGAAACCTAAATGACACCTTTTTCACCGTATGGTAATATTTTAAATGCACATGCATCTGGCAGCAGTGAATGTTTAAATGATTATGGGAAAAGACAAACACTCCTGATGTAGCATTTCACCTGCCTCACACGTGCATCGCTGTGCACATGCTGCCGATACTGGTGCCTGCGGGGCTGCAATGGGAAGCACCGCTGTTGGCAGCCTCTGCTGCAGCCTCTTTCCTCTAAAAATAGAAGATATGAAAGAAGGAGGGTGTGCCAGTTAGTTAACTTGTTCTCTTGGATAAAACATGAGCAAAGCATTTTGTTTAATGTGGTGCTTTGTTAAGAAAAAAGCACATAAATCAGTGTCTAAATAGAGGCAGCGTGTGTGCTAAATTCAAGGTCAATGAGCTACGTGATTGTTGGAAACCAGTCTGATTCCAGCAAATATTAAATCTAAAGAAGTTTTTGTAATTAAAAGTAATTAAAGAGCACTGATACTGCTAACTTATGTGTTATGTCACCCTTAGTAGTAACGTTTCAAATGTTCAAACACATGGAACTACAGAGCACTTTCTTTCTAGTTGTCAGATTGTTTTTGGTCCAAGAGCAACTCAGCGAAGCCATTTAATCCTACAAAGTGCTCGTTATTTAGAGAAAACGATAGCATCAAAGAATCAACCATCCCGAGGCCAAGCTATAACTAGGGAATATGACTTAACTGTCATATGAATATGATACTGTCTGGGAGTGTTATTGCTGTTATAATTTCCAAATTAGTTATTAAAAACTATTTAAGCTGGGGTTGAAAACACTTGACTGTCTTCTAGTGACGACCAGAGAAGGCTGGTGGGGTGCCTTGAAGCATGTTAGAAATGGAAGGTGCGAACCAGAAGTAATTTTCACGGTCCATCCCTGTGATAGGGAAGGGTTCGGTCCTAGCCCCACGCTGCAGCAAGTCCAGCTGCAATTTTAAAAGACTCTTACACAGTCCTGAAGTCTTTTTTAAAGTTGAGAAGGCTCTAATCCAACTCCAAGGCAAGTGCTCAATGAAGAGCATATTTTATATACTCTTAAATGGAAAAAGCATTGTTAAGCTGTTGAAATTGTCATTGATTCTTATTTAGGAAAAAACGCAATCACATCATAGAAGCTGCTACAGCGCTAATTAAAATAATTAGTTGTCGTGACTGCAGATTTGACTGTATTTCAATCCCAAACGTGTTGGCATCAAAAATAAACTCTTGAAATACCACATTCTCTCTTTAATCATGATAAAGAGTCCTTCTTTAAAGGTACAGAGAGCATCTGGAGAGGGATATGTAATACCCATCACAGGTACCTGCTAGGAAGCAGGTATTGATCTTTTTCTTTTTTTAAAAAAAAAAAAGCTTTTTTTTGGCATACCAACATTTATGGGTCTGATGCAAAGTGCTCTGACACCCATGGGCGCATCTCCCCTCCGTCAGAGGCCGGGCAGGGCAGACCTGGGAGCAGAATGTGGGGCTGTCCGCCGGTGGGAGCCCGCCGGGGGGTGTGGGTCAGCAATAACCACAGTACAAACGGCTTGCAAAATATTCCTGCTTCACGGTTAAAAAATAAACCGGGTTTGCATCTCAGCCATAGAGGTTTTCCATCCTTTTCTTCACGTGTCGACGGGATAGATTTTAAGAGCTTTCCTTTGCAACCGTAATTAATATTGCTGTAGTCGCCCTGCTGGAACGGTAAACTGGAAGTGCAGTAAATGAGAGTATGGCCGTAAGACAATTGTGGAATTTAGTCTTTTTCAATGAGTTTCTTTCTCCCTAATCCTTTATCTCTGACCGAATGCGCTGATGCCTACCTCGGTCACTAATATAGGGAGAAATGGTAAGACTGACAATTGCGATGCTTTGTTCGTCATGTGCATGTCTTGTGCAACAGAGTTCTCTAACCCATTCTAATTCGAGCTCTCATGCTTTTCTGCCCTACTGCTTCCCCCTGCATTGCTATAAAAGCATGTAAGATAACAAAAAGTCTCTTTTCTACACGGTGCCTGCCATGTTCCTTGTTTTGAAATAGCAGTGTCTATTTTATATGACTGTCGGGTCTGAGACCTCATCAAAGTCATGGTAAACTGAAAAATTATTACTAGGCTTTGGGACTGCTCCTATCATTTTTTTCTTGTTTCAAGGCTTTTTTGTTTTTTTCCCCCTTAGCTTGTAGGCTGCCACATTTCACATAAAGTGCTTAATGGGTCCCGCTGAGGGAAATTTTTTTTATTATTTATTTATTTATTATCATGTGGCTGACTCAGAGCTGTGACTCCAAAGTCTGGCTGAGCTGGGCGCTTCTCCTCGTGCTCCTCACCGCCTCTCGGCAGCCACCCGACAGCGGAGACTCACCACGGAAGCAGCTCTTGACGTGGGGATTGCACCACTCCATGGGAGACGCTGTCATTGCTTCCTTCCCAAATGCATTTATTACAGAATAAATACAGTTACGGGGTCTCTTTGAGAAGTCTGAAAGAAGAGAAAACCCTGCAGGAGAAATTCTCCGAGCCAATCTTTGAAATGACATTGTTTTCCAGTTTACTATGATGGTGACTGAACTTCACCTTTTCCAACAAATATAATTTTGTCGTGTATATACATATAAGTGTGTGTATATATATGCACATACACGTTCCAAACAGAAAAAGAAGAGGTTGGCTATTGATTTTTCAGTGAGCGTAAATCAGTTTTGTTTTGTTTAATAAATGCTACATGCTACAAACATTGTCTTAACGTTCGTCTCATGTTTGTAATGACTCTGTAAAGCTCTTTCTTGTTGCTCGTGCTGTTAGCATTGGCTTTTGAAGAGATGTATGTGACGTTCTCCTCGCTTTAAATATAATAGCCATCGCTTTCTTGTTTTCTTGCCCCCATCCCCCTTAGGATCTGACGGCCTTAGCCAAAGAGTTGAGGGAGCTGCGCATTGAAGAAACCAATCGCCCTCTGAAGAAGGTGACGGACTACTCCTCCTCCAGCGAGGAGTCAGAAAGCAGCGAAGAGGAGGAGGAGGATGGGGAAAATGAGACACATGATGGGACTGTGCCTGTCAGTGACATCCCACGACTTATGTAAGAAGCACTTTCTTTCAGGGGAGCAAACCGTGAAACCGCGGTGTGTCTTGGTCTGGAGGAGCGGTAGCTGTGATATGGGGCGTGTTCACAGCGTGTTTGGTGGCTGGTGTTGGGAACAGTGTCACGGTTGCAAGGGGTAATGTACTCAGATGAGCCTTTTTCCTGGTCCAAACTAGAGATATTTAACGGGCAAAACTGAACTATTTCCACTGCACATTCAGTGAACTTGGACTCCAGGCTGATGGACCTGGTCCTGCTGATGAGCAAGGCGGGTGTTTGGCCGGGGTGGACGTGCCTGACCTCATCCACACCTTGAGTCCTGCCCGTGGGGTTGGCATGCTGAAGCTCTGCCTGCTCTTGAGCCTGGTCTTGCCCCAAATTGAGCTGTGCTGACATACAGTACCCGGTGGCCTGCCCAATGCCAACTGGTAGAGCCAGGATTAGAAAAATTCTGAATCTTTCTATTCGGTTTTTGTCCTAGCATAGTCACTGTGCAGGCAGCAAAATGTGCTGGGCTAAAACATTGAAACAAAGTCATCAGGTTGTACTGGAGTGTCCCCATTACAGGTCATGGGACATACGTGCTGTTGAGTATCTCTGGATGAGGGAGGAGGGCAGCATAGCTACAACAGGCACAAAACAGCTGCCACCACGCCGAGCTCGCCCGCGGAGCATCCCTGCCTGGGCTCCCCACCCCGTGCTCTGCAGCACCAGCACCGCACGGGCACTCGGGGGGCTCTGCCTGGCCGTGGGGCCTGGCTCCTGCCCCTTTGAATTCACAGGGGAGTTGTGAGAAGGCTTTGAGGGATTATTTGCATTTTAGTCAGTTCATTGCCATTCTTCCTGCTAAACGAGTGATAGTGGATCCAGGTGTATCTGGCTTCATAGTGGTGGGGCATGGAGCGGCAGGCAAGGAGAGCTAGGGGGTCCACGTTACGCAGAGTGCCAGGCTCCGGGGCTGGAGCTTCCTTCCAGCAGCAGAAGAAGAATGAGAGCTCTTGGAATTTGTTGGAGAAAGTCAGGAGACAGAAGGGTGGCTGTGAATATGCAGCAGTCAGATGGGCGGTGTTGAAAAGCGATGGTAGGCAGGTGTGAGCTCCTCACATGAAAGGTGCGGCAGAAGTACAGCACGCTGTTCGGAGCGCTTTGGTGATGCCTGTCCCATCGTTTGATAGGATGTAGGTGAGGATCCGTCATCGAGCCAGTCCCTCCTTAGGGTCCCTGGGGCTCACATCTTTCGTTGGACCTGTAACCCCCTTGACCAACGCAGGCTTGCTTTGGCTTTTCACACTGCCCGGCTCTCTCGGGAGCCTCCGGGCATCGACAAGTGGGTGGGCACGGGGGTGACGTGCTAAAGGGTGGATTGCTTCATCCCGGTGGAAAGCAACCGGTCTGTATGGCTTTTGGATGCAAAGTAAGGGGTCTCATCAGCAACATCTTCATAACCACCCTTGGCATTCTCCAGCGCGTGGGCAGGGCTGGGTAATCCAGAGGCACTTTGCCATTTGCTTTTGGTTTTGTTGGAATTATATTTAAGCAGCTGGTCTGCCAAGAGCCATAGTAAAGTAACGGTGGCTGCTCACCACCTGTGACAGCCGCTCTCAGGCACTCCTAAAATTTAATGTGTGTGAGAATAAATTCCAGCCTCTCTCTTGAGACAGGAGCCCAGAAATAAACTCAAGGCAGCATCACGGGTCAGGGCTCCGTTTTCAGCTGGAAGACAGCGGAGAGCTACAGGAGACAACTTGTACTCCTGCCTGCACCTCCTCCAGACCCCATCCCCTCCCTGGTCATCTTTTGTCATCGGATGCTCTTATGTACTGTTCCCTGTTCAGGGCTTGAGATGGGGAATAAAGGGAGTGAATTATTAAACTTTCTTAAGCAGAAAAAATGATGTAAGGTAGAGCGGGACTGCAGCTCCTCGTTCCCTGTTTGTCAATGCTCCTCTCGGGATACCTTGGGATGTGAAAGGCCTTTCAGGTTGGTCTCTGTGCTGTATCTGCAGTGGATCAGCCTGACCCCGGTCCTGTATTTCTGGCAACATACGTAATTTCTCCGTATATTTAAGTGGATTTATTTTCTAATTTTTTTTTCCTGTGAGATACAAAGCCTTACCCTTACTGAAATAATACTGTATTAGAGGCTTTTCCATGTAGCTTAGCAAAGGAAATAATCATCATTAATGTTGCTCCATTCTGTCCCCAGACCAACAGGAATTCCTGGAAGCAATGAGCCGTACAACCTGGGAATGGTGACAACCCACGGGCTAGAGACTTCCCACGCAGATACGTTTAGCAATATTTCAAGGGAAGGGACTTTAATGGTGAGGGAGGTAAGTTGTAAAACAAATATTTCCATGGAGCATCTTCAGGAGGTTTTGCCCATGTAAGCACAAAAACTAACAGTGCTGTGTGTCCGGAACACAAAATGACTGAGTAAATTGTGCTCGTTAGCGCTCTCGTTAATACAATTTACACTCGGAGCAAATGTGACAAGTGCAAATGTTTCTCAGAACTACAAACAGCAGTGAATAGTAATGCCAGGGCACGGCAGGGAGGATGCTGATACAAATGACTACCATAATCCCACAGTAGCTCCAGGCGACAGAAGTTATCTTCAATTTACGGCATTTAGTTAATACACTTGGAACCTGGCCCAAAGTTTCCCCTCTTCTTCCCGACCTTTTCCACCGTGTCACTGTCAGAGGCGTGAGGTGTTTGTAGAGCATTTGGAGGCTTTTAGCAGGTCCTGTGCTCACCCAGCGAGCCGGCTGCGGGGACACGGGGCATCCCCCGCGGATGCGAGCCCCCATCCCGCACTCCAGCGCTGCAGAGGTAAGGCTGCGGTGGGAGCAGTCCTGGGTGAGGCAGAGCAGGCACGTTCAGTTGGCTGTGGAACATCTGCCCCATGTTTCTCGGTTTCCCGGTTGCTGGAATGGGCTGGTGATGCTGCTGGAGGCGCAGGCGGGTAGCAGGTCTCCTGGTTAGGTGCAGGGGGCTCTGGCAGGGCAGTTAGTAAAATAGGGGAGTCACTCTCCTGGCAGCATGTAAAGGCAGTGGATGGGAGAGGAGGAGGAGGGAGGGGAGTTTGGAGTGAGCAGTCATAAAGGAGGGATGTTCAGGTCAAATGCAAACTAGACTTGAGCAGCATGGTAAGTCTTAATTCCGTTCATGTAAAATGTTCACATATGAAGGGGAAAAAAATGAACGCAACTTTGAGAGAGAAGGAGTAGTTAGCAAAAGAAGTTGCAGCACATTTGCTGCCTTTCTCCACGAGTTTTGGAGGTGGGCAGCAACACACAGCTCACCTCACCCCTCACTGGCGTGGAGCTGATTGCAGCCGGGACCCCCGCAGCCTGGGCAGCCCTCTGAGCATCCTTGTAGCAGGGAGGCTGATGTGGTTGACTGGGAAAACAAGTCGCTGCTGTAACAGGCAGCCGTTTCTGAAAGCAGCTTGGTGTTAAGCAGCACTACTGTAGAACACGTGTTGTGCCACCAAGGCCGTATGAGAAAGCCAGAAGGGTTCAAAAGCCACGGGCAAGACAAGCAGCTGGGAGGTGCCTTCGGGAGGAGGGAGCACGATAAGAAAGCCCCAGTGCAGCCTTGTGCTGGGTGCTCGCTGTCTGCTCCCCACCACCGCTGTGGCCATCAGGGGACAGTCCCACTGAGGTCAGCGGGCTTTGGCAAAGGGCTTTTTGCTCTTTGGCGGGATGGCAAGGTGGTTGAGGGTGATGGTAGTGAGCAGTCAAAAGATAGATCTTGTCAGGACTGGTCAGAGACTTTGGTGAGCCTGTTCAGAGGGAGTTTTCCACTAATGGGCAAGTCTCTGTGACAGCCTCATCGATGTGCTCCAGGTAGGTGAGATTCATCAAAATGGCAAAAATCTCAAAATGGTAAGTGGGGAAGGGAGAAGCTTCCCAGCACTTGCCTTGCACGAGGTGGGGATGGGGTGGAAGGGAGCCCCCGGGAAGCCCCGGGAACCTTGTGCACAGAGCGAGATGCCAGTTGTGCTGCCAATGTCCTGCCGATGCTGCAGCTGTTCACTGCTGGTTTGGTTACAGAAAACATGCATGGGGCTGTGTTGGCATTTGCAGTCAGGCTACTCACTGGCGTAGCTGTGCAAAGCTGTTCAGGCTAACGCTGATCAAGGAGTCAGATTCTGCCATCGCTGGTGGCCAGTAGTCATGTGGGAAGAGAGCTGGCCATGGGGTTTGCACCCATGGTGGCAAGAGCGGAATCGTCCTACGTTCCTTGTCTCAAAACACAGTGATCAGGCTTCTCTCGCTGTAATGTGGCTAATTACTCGCATTGACTGTTGTGATTAATCCTGTCTTTATTTCTCCTGGGTGTGGGGGGATGGGTTTGCTGCTTTGCCCGATTGCATGGGGATGGAAAGAGAGAGGGTCCTTCTCCTGTGCTTGCTCTGGGAACTGGGGGACTAGCAACGACTTGGTTTGTTTGGATTTTTTTTTCTCTTCTTTTTCTCTTCCCCTCCCCCCCCCCCCCCCCCCCCCTTCTCTTTCTTCCTCATGCCTTGTGTCTCTGCAGACCTCTGGTGAAAAAAAGCGTTCTGGCCACACAGCCAGCAATGGCTTTGCAGGTCACATCAATCTGCCTGACCTGGTGCAGCAAAGCCACTCGCCTGCAGGCACGCCGACCGAGGCCCTGGGGCGAGTCTCCACGCATGCGCAGGACATGGACTCGGTGCCTGAAGTAGGTGGTGGGGGGCTCCTCTTTTCTCCTTTGCATCGCTTTAAACAAGTATTAACATCTCTGCCCCGTGAAGGGGGTTTTCCTGCTTTCCTCCCTGGCTTTCTTGTCTCTGTCTCTGTTTCTGGTCCTCGTGGATGAGTGTAGTGGAGATGCAAGGGAATCTGGTGGCTTATTGTTGTATGGGTCTATATTAGGTCTCCTGTCATGCCCACCAGCTGGAATTTCGGTGGCGATGGCTTGAACGCTGCTAAATGATGTGAAAGCCCCATCTTTTTTTTGTACTTGGAAATACAAGGCAGTTACGAGAGCCAGCGATGCCATTGATTTCAGCCGGGCCCAACTTCCACCTGTGCAATCCCTGATACTTGATGTGACTCAGAAGGTTAGCAAGAAACAAAGCCAACAGAACTCTGGATGGTTCTTCAGACTAGAAAAAAATCTGCACATCTTTAA
The DNA here is from genome assembly GCF_015220075.1 of Falco rusticolus. NCBI lineage: Eukaryota > Metazoa > Chordata > Aves > Falconiformes > Falconidae > Falco > Falco rusticolus. The sequence goes on from NC_051199.1 coordinate 24,656,969, forward strand.
AATTGTGTGTTTCCTGTCATGGCAAAGTATTCCCTCCTGGTAGCGGTTTTACAGGGACATGATAGAACATTAACATTGTATAAGGTGTAAAAAGTCTTAGAAATAAGACAATTGTTGTGTCCTGCTTACCATCACCAGCTATGGGAACCAGGCACGGTTCTCTGTTTCCCCACGAGAAGTCAAGCCATTTGGTGCTAAACAAACTATTTAATTTAGTTTTTTCTTGTCATTTTGTTGGTTATACATCAAAACTTCTGTCATCATATTCTCTCTCATAGAAAGGGTATACTCATTTTATGGTGTACTTTTACTACCAGTATAAAACCAGAAATTGCTTGGAATTGGGCATTGATAAAATGTAAGAACAGATGGTGCGTGACTTGACCTCAAGGTTTTACCCATTTCCTCGTTGCCTTTAAAAGCGGCGATGAGCGAGTTGATCCTCGAAGTGACACCTTCCACGGTCATCCTGGGACTGCTTAAATGCAGGCAAGGGTTGGCTTTAAATATATGCATTTTTAGAATACCAACCAAGAAGATCTTTTCCATTTCTAAAACTGCATTTTTAGGGCTGAGCCGGGAGTGGGTGTAAGTGGAAACTTGGGGATTTAGTTCGCAGGCTTCCAGGTGACTCATGGTGCTGCGAGCAAAAGGAAGAGAGCAAGCACAACCTCACCCTGCAGCTTGATGCTGTCTGTAAGCCACCGTGGAGGTTTATAGGCAGTTGAACAGGACCTGAGGGAAGATGAGGCCTTAGTATTTAAATAACAGACTTGGAAGTTATTAAAATGCCAGCTTCTTAGGAGAATAGCTAAATCTGAGCAAAGAAAAGAACTGCTCGGTGCATTGGGATGAGGGGTCTCTTTGTAATTCATTTGTCGGAAAGCGCCTGGCTCACAGCTGGAAAGCATCCCTGTAAATGCTAAAATTTTTCGCTTTCTTGAATTGTTGGTGTTTTATGGAAAAGACATCCAGCACAGGGAAAAAAATGTGTTGTTTCTTGGGTATGAAAGAAGCACAAAGTAGCAAGTGTATCTGACATGCGCACACAAATACGGCCATACTGTGTATGTAAACGGGTGTCTGTTCCTGCAGCCGTCCCTGCCGCAGGCTGTTAACTCCTTCCATGGGTCTCGGTTACCATGTACTTTTTGGAAATCCATCCCGTTTCTATGGAAACCGGTGGGCTGTCAGGGGAATAGAGACAGGAGGGAGGCGGGATGTGCAGCCTGGTTTTGGCAGGCGCAGGGCATGGATGCCTGCTCACCCATGGATGCCAGCTCCAGATTGCTTGGAAAGTCCCAAGCCACAAGGGTGCTCCCACAACCGATGGGTTTTTTTGCCCCTAAATCTTTTTGTGGCCCGCTGGAGGGCAGGTCCGAGCCCAGCCCCGTTTGGGTACGGATGTGCCGGGGTGGTGGCATTCCCTATGGCACACCTTCCCGGGGCACTTGTCAGCACCGGGGCTGTGGCAGTGATGTGCATGGGGAGCAGCCTGGGCTCTGGTGGCTCGGTGACATGGAAGCTGAGGAAGATTTATTTCAGGGAAGGAAGATGTCCTGAGGAAGAAAAACGTAAGCAGTGCTGCTGCTGCAGCGTGACTTGGGGTTTGCTGCTGTTACAGCTCTTAACGGAGCTCATACATAGAGCACAGCCTGGGTGAATACTGGAGCAGGAAAAATAAGCTTCTTGACAAGTGGGGAAAATCACATCACTTCAACTCTCAAGGCAAGGATTTCCTTTTGCCTGGGAGAAGGTCTTAACCTCATTTTCTGCCTTAACAAAGCAATGGCTTTAAAAAGAAAGCAACGCGATGTTGCGGTTTGTTCCTCCCCAAATGCCCTTGGCAAAGTGTTGGCCCTGATGTTCCCTGCGAATACCTTCAGGTTAAGTTTTGGCACCTTAGAAGTGGCCCTGTCTGCAGTCCCACCTGAGATGCTGCAGACAATTTAAAACACTTCACTGAAATGGCAAGCAACCGTACGTGTTAGCCCCGTGAGGTGTGCTGAAGACCAGACCGGGGGGTGCAGGGGATGCAGCGATGTCAGGGATGCCCTCTGATGAGCCTGAGTATCCGAGGCATCTTCAGGCACCCCCTGTTGAAATGCCCTCCCTAAAGCACTGCACAGCTCACCCCGAGCCTTCCCCACCTCCACCGCTTAAAGATCCTCCCAAAACTGGAGCAGCCAGACGTAGTCGAGCGTTGCTGGGTCCTGTCTCAGCAGTAGGTGTGAAGATCAGCGATAACAGCCTAGCAGAATGAAAAACAGGTGTTTTCCTTTTCCTAGAGAGCTGACTTTTCCTACTTTCCCAGGGGCACCGATATTTTGGGCTTAGCCCAACAAACTCCTAGATAACAGGCAGTAAAAGCAGAGTGATATTACGGCTGCATGAGCTCTCCTGCTTTACAGGTCCTAAAACAGATTTCCACGACTTGTTCGAATAAAATCTTTGTTTGGACTGTGCTAGTTAGCGTCTGGCTTTGGCACAAGGAAAGCAACGGTCCCACCTTTCCCAGCTCCCTGAATTACTCTGGTGGGTCATGGGTGCCTGTCAGCTGCCTTCCTGGGGCTCCCAGCGTCCTGCCAACCTTGGCTGCACGGTGGGCCAGTGGGAAAAGCAAACCCTCGCCTGCCCGGCCCCCAGAGCGGGCTTTTTAAGGCAGGTGTGTTAGATGCAGACAAGTTGTTTTTTACCTGCACTGACTTTTGCCTCTGGCCCTGCGGCTTCTCCGCTAACCGGTCTCATGGCTGGGCTGTGCTTCTGCCTGCGAGGAGGGCAGAGCCGAGTCCTGCTCCTCTCGCTTTCTGTTGCTCGTGGACACTCACAAATCCAGTGTAATGTTTTTCCTGATTAGTTATGGGGAAGGAGGAGCAAATGTTCACAGAGGGCTCGGAAAGGGCACCGCAGGGGCAGGCACTGTGCCTGCGCAATTAGAAACTCTGACATGTACACACACGCACAAAATGATTGGTTTTTTCTGTGCTCTGAGCTCTCTTCGCTGTTTATTTTCCAGTATGGTATGGGAAGTAGCACCAAAGCCTCTTTTACCCCATTTGTGGACACCAGAGTGTATCAGACCTCACCTACTGATGAAGATGAAGATGAGGACGAAGAGTCATCTGCTACTGGTAGGAGACAATGTGGCAGGTTTAGGAGGGGAGGGCTTCATGGAAACCGGGTTGTGGAGCCTGGATAACCCCACTGAATGTCTTCCACGTTTCACTTGCCCTTGTCTGCACATTGCTCGTGTCAGCAGCCTTGTGCTTTCCAGTTTCCATCCAGCTTCTTCTCCCCACCAAGTGAAATGCCACCAGAAAGGTCAGGGAGAAAGCCTGGAGCAGCAGCAATCCACCCACCCACCTACCTGTGCAGCTGGGAGAAATGTTACTGGCAGAACCAGGTGGCAATCGCTCCAAAAAGCTGGCAGCTGCTCCAGAGTTGTTGAAAGTGGCTGGATGTAGGCAGGCTGCCCAGCGCGGTAGGCAGGGCTGGAGGCATCACCTGCTGGCAGCTTTGGCGTTGGTTCCAACCCACGAGAAAACCCTGATGATCCCTCTCCCAACTAGTAGCTTGTAACGTAGTGGTGCCTTCCCCCATCAGGAATTAAAGCAAGTATGGTCATCCTGTCCCCAAAAAGAAGTGACAGGAGAGTCAATCCATCACACCTCCCTGTTTTGTTGTGTTTCCTTGCAAGCCCTGTTCACCAGCGAGCTGCTCAGACAGGAGCAGGCCAAGCTGAACGAAGCCCGGAAGATCTCGGTGGTGAACGTTAACCCCACCAACATCCGTCCCCACAGTGACACCCCGGAGATACGGAAATACAAGAAGCGCTTCAACTCGGAGATACTCTGTGCCGCTTTATGGGGTGAGCCCTCGGCATGCTCCCGGCAGAGCTCCCCGAGCCTGGGGCTGGTGAAACCGAGCCCCTGCCGCTGGCTGGCCCCTTCTCCATCCCGGGCAAAGGCAATGTCCTCGAGTCCCTGTGCTGTAAGGGTGACCCTTGGTGGGAAGATCCAGCCGACGCTGGGATCAGTCGCTCTCTGGGTGGCAGCAGAGGCAGCTCCGGGTGTCGTCCGCGGGCACAGCCGTGGCTCCTGGTGCCCATTGCGCTCTCCTCTTCAGGTGTGAATCTGCTGGTGGGCACGGAAAACGGCCTGATGCTGCTGGATCGAAGTGGGCAGGGGAAGGTCTACAACCTTATCAACAGACGGCGATTTCAACAGATGGACGTACTCGAGGGCCTTAATGTCCTCGTGACAATATCAGGTATGCCTCTCATGCTCGCACCCCATCAGTCACCTTCTCAGCCGTGTGCCTTGAGCAGTTCCAGCTCGGACAAAACCTGCACGCTAGTGTCAGAGGGAAGCTCCCAGGCGAGCTGGAGGTGGTTTATTCCAGAATCAAAGGCATTAGACCTGCAAGAATGCCTCCAAGAGCAGTTTGCTCCCATCACCTGCTGGATCCACTTCATCTGCAACACTCCATGCTCCTTTAGCAGGGAAGGGGAGGTGCAGGGTCCCGGCAGATACCCCAGCAGGGCAGGTAGGCACAGCTTGAGGGGGCAGCGAGCTCTGCTTTTGGGTCTGTTCAGCTCTAGCCGGGGCAGCCGTGAACCTGGCCTCAGGGCTCCACCTCGAACTGTGGCTGTGCTTGGGGGGCCCCAAGCGTTATGAGGGCCACGGGCTTGTCACTGTCCCCAGGTCCAGCTGGGAGCTCTGTAACTCTCAAATCAGGGTGTTTTCTGGCAAAAAAGCAAAAATTCTGTAGTCAGTCTCCCAGGAGAGCACCCAGCGTCCTCCCTGCAGAGCAGCCCTGTGAAGCACACGGATGGCGGAGCTGGGGCAGAGCTTTCTCCTGCTGATGATACCCGCCCCGCGAAGCTCACAGAGGACAGCAAGAGAAATGCTTGTTGGGGAAACTGCTTGTTCTCATCCTTCTGTTTTCACGTTGTTCAACACCCCCCTGGGCTCGCTCTGCATTTGCTTGCAGATTCCTGCTCCCTCCATTCAGACAGAGCCCTTTAAAACCGCCGTGCCATTTACCTCGCCCTGCAGCTCCCCTGTGCTCTCGGGGGTACAGCTGTAGGAGTAAGGGGGTTAGTACAGCTGGAAGGTGGAGTGGGGGAGCGCTCCCCAGAGAGCACTGGCCCCCAAGACAGTGCTGAGAAGAAGCCCTGGGAACTTGTGGAAAACCTGTGAGCAGACAGAGCCCCTGGTTTATGGTTTGGGTCCTCTCCCAGCGGGCTGGGTGCGAGCTGTGCCCTGTCCCTGCAGCAGGGGCTTCGCAGCACCAGGGAGGTTTGTAGCCAGGTCACAGCCGCCCGAGAGCAGGCAGGAGTGCAGAGCTTTGGCAGCCCCTCAGCCTCGCAGAGCCCAGCACCAGGCTTTGTGGCGAATAGCGGTGTCTGTTGCAGGCTGAGGAGCTCGTGTCTCAGCTCCAGGGTGGAATCAATGTTGCATGAAGGAGAAGGGAGGAAGGCAACCAGGTATTGCACGGGTGCGTAAGCTCTGAGTTGCAAGAGAGCTGGGGTCGTGGCCCCGCTGTGCCCAACTGTTCCTCCACGAACACTGATTTATAGGAAGAGGAGCATTTCCAGCCTGTGCGAAGAAAGAGCCCGGCTCTTCCAGTACCCACCTGCAATCTGGGGGACAGAGGTCTGGGCTCTGCTTTCCATACGCTTTTTCCCCAAGGGAAAAAACCCAGCACAACAGCTGAATTACTGTTTTCACCTTCATTGTGAAATGAACTTTAATTTTATCATCTTGTGGGTGAAAATAAGCACCGAAGTCTCAAAGATGTCCAGTGCGCACAGGCTCTGCTCTGACAGGGAGGTTTCCTTTGCCCACAGGAAAGAAGAACAAGCTGCGCGTGTACTATCTCTCCTGGCTGAGAAACAGGATTTTACACAACGACCCTGAAGTGGAGAAGAAGCAGGGCTGGATCACGGTCGGGGACCTGGAGGGATGCATCCACTACAAAGTTGGTGAGTGGCCTCTCTGAAAAAAAATGCCTGAAGAGGTGCATTTTTGTTCTCTAGTCGTAGATCTGACCTGACGATTTATTTTAAAAGTATGGGTAGACCATAACCACAAATAGATTTGGAATTCATCTCTGTGTGTCAGGCGGACACTTTACCAAACGAGAACCACCAGAGAGACAGCCTGAGAAGCTGTTCCCATAGATGAGTTGTTCAGTCTTGTTGGAAAGACAGTGAAGTTTTTTAAAAACAGTTTTATTTTCATTTTAGTGAAATACGAAAGGATCAAGTTCTTGGTGATTGCCTTAAAGAACGCTGTAGAGATCTACGCTTGGGCTCCTAAACCATATCACAAGTTTATGGCATTTAAGGTATGCTTATCTTTTAACCGAGATACACTCAGTAATTGTAAATACACAAGATTTCTGTGCTACGTGGCGCTGAAAAGCTGCTTGCTTACGTAGTTGAGCTCCTCAGGGTGCCTGGCAGGCGTGAGAGATGGGATACGTTCCGTCTGGAGGGACGGGGTACGTTCTGCTTGTGGCTAACACTTAGACATTAATATTAGTTTGTGCTGGCAGGCTTTACTTGGTAAGTTTGCAGAAAGCTGACCAAATGCCCATGAATAAAATTGAGTTGGGGTTTTTGATGGTGGTTTGGGTGTTTGTTTGGTTTTTTTAAAGCTCTGACTAATTTTTCACGTACAGTATGAAAACAGGTTGGCATTATTTTCCATTTTTACTTTGCAAGTTACTCTCCCCTTCTGCAATGTGGATTCTGTTTCAAGACAGAAAGTCTGAGAGAATGACCCACTCTTTCTCTCTTTTGCTTTCCCTTTGTATCTACCTCAGTTTCCTTCAGTGAGAACTTTCTCCTCCGTAACCTGCCAACGGGTATTTTGTACTTAGTCCTTTAAAGCACTTTTCATCCTAAGCTCTGTGCAGAGACAAGTCACAAGGGGCAATGCCTTCTGGAGACGTTCGTGCTGAGTAATCTCATTTTGCATCCTTCCAGCACAAATGGGCTTATTCAGTACTAGGTCACATTTGCTTTTCCTGAACAAAAGCCAGAATAAATGGTCTCAGTGACATGGAGAGCTCAGCAGCACTCAAATGGCCTGGGATCCAGCTCTGGTGAGGATGCTGGTTAGTGCTGCTGGTGCTGCTTCTCCAGTCTGGGGGGGGGGTCTGGGCATCCTTTCCTCGCCTCGTAGGCAGGGATCTGCTGGGAAAGTGGGAAATCCCACCCACTGATTTTCCCTGTCAGAGTCAGAGCGGTCCTTGCACAGAGAGCCAGGAGCCCTCTTCTCTCCCTGGGGGTGTTTCACCCTCCTGCAGGGTGCTGAAGCCATGGAGAGACACTCTGTCCTGGCTCCATCCGTGCCAGGGAGCTGGTTCCAGTCTGCCTCCAGCAGGTTAGATCAGACAGAGAAAAGTAGGTCTTTGCTAATCTGACTCGTTTCAGCTGCCCAGACCAGAGCAGTGGTCCCTGCCCAGAGGGGAGGTGGGTAGCTGCAGCTCTCTGCGGACTTCGCTCACTACCTGGGGCAGCGCCGGCGTGGGGGTCCCTGTGTGCTGGCTGTGTGCACGCTCATGGGAGATCCAGCTGTTGCCTTCCTTTGGAGACCAAATCCTCAGGCTGGCCTCGGGCTCCTGGGGGGGGAAAGAGCTGTGCGTGGCAAGGGTGAGCGCTTATCTGCTGGGATGGCTGGAGCGAGCGGGTAGTACCCTCTGAGGCATCTGACATAGGAACAGAGAGACAGGAATATAAATAACCGCGCATTTAGCGAGAAACACAGTCAAGCAAACACGATTTCAAAACCGTATCGGGCTGCTCCTACGGGGATTTGTTGGTTTTCCATGAGACTCACTGAAGGGATTATAAAAGTCTTTTGCAGATCTCCAGCACAAGCCGTTGCTCGTGGATCTCACTGTAGAAGAGGGTCAGAGACTGAAGGTTATCTTTGGATCACACACTGGTTTCCATGTGATTGATGTAGATTCTGGGAACTCTTACGATATCTATATACCATCTCACGTGAGTACATGGGGGAGTGCTGCTGCATGACTAACGTAGGTCACCAGCGAGGTCTGGACAGGTTCTTGGTGGCTCAGAAATGGTGACCGGTCAGGTGACATCTTGCCATGGGTATGACATTCTCCAGTGCCGTCCTCATTGATACTCACTTAAAGAGGACTCGGAGGTATCACGTACTTCATGTTCGTTATTCGCACGGGCTGTTTGTGTCCTCGTGCCCGAGCAGTCAGGTTTAAGGTTGCCATGTCCCACAGAGAAGAGAATCTGTCATACGCTGCGTGGAGCAGTAATGGAGCTCTCTGCAGGGCTAGATACTGTGAAACCAGGTTCTTGGTTGTTGAACAACATAGACCCACCCAGAGGTGGATGCCCAGTGCACTGTCCCATTGCGTGGTGTCCCAGATGTGCTCACCAACACTTGATCCTGCTGAGGCAGCACAGTTTGCCCAGTTGAATGTCGCAGGGTAGCCCGAATCTCAGTAAGCCTGCTTCTCAAACCTCCCACCCCCCCTGACAGCAGGGACTCGCCACAGGACCTCTCTCAAGTCCATCAGCTGTTTCAAGAGAGAACCAGTGCTACAGAAAATACTGTAAATGAGGATTTTCTCGTTGGCTTATTTGAGCTCCATCCGTGCTGCTGGCCCAAGCAGCATGAGAAGCTGGTCTAGAAGAGACCGTGTCACTAATGAATGCAGGAACTGCTGAATCTGATCCGAGCAGCAGAGCCTCGCCTGCAAGAGGTGGCAAGAAGAGTAGGGAGAAACACTGGAGCAGTTTGGGATGGTTTTGTTGTCTTAGCCATGGAAGGGCAGACACGGGTGGAATGTCACTGTAGCTGCCCGTGGAGCTAGGGACTGATTGTTAAAAAATGGGAATATTTCCTCCCTAGGGCTACCTGTAAAATTCTGGGTTTATTTGCCTTAATTTGATCAGGAGATGGATTCATCAAGTGAGCAGTTGCTTATTTGTGTTACAGCCAAGTGTCAGCCATCAGTCTTGGGGGCGTATATGTTGTGATCTCTCTATAATTGCTCAACCTGTTTATCCTTGACATATCAGACAGCTTTGATGGTAGGGTAAACATGACAGTTTATTCCCCTTCAAGCTTATCTGTGAAAGCCAATGCCTGTTTGGTGAATGAAGGGAGGGCTTTGTTCTCGGGTTGGTTTGGGGTTTTGTTTTTCTAAGGTTGTGCTCCCTTCCCCCTACCTCTTCCTCCATTCAATGTAATTCTGACTTTTAGGGTTTATTTTAACTGCAGATTCAGGGCAATATTACTCCTCACGCCATTGTCATCCTGCCTAAAACAGACGGGATGGAGATGCTTGTGTGCTATGAGGATGAAGGCGTATATGTGAACACCTACGGACGGATAACTAAAGATGTGGTGCTCCAGTGGGGAGAAATGCCTACTTCCGTGGGTAGGTCAACCCTTCCTCTTCACCTGCTTAGAATACAAGTGGCAAGAAAGATGAGGAGTCGAGAATGCTGAGATGGAGTCATTTGGGCTTTTGGTTATCAAAGGAGATTCCTCTCAGCCAGCTATGAGTTGCGGTTGACTATATTTCTGCACTTTGGTCCTCCATAATAAAAGCGAGTGAGTTCTTGAAAATTTGATCTCTGGTTTATCTCAAGTGTAGGATAATATAAGCTGTTGCCCTGGTGGGATACTGCGTTGAGCGGGAGAGGGGCTGGGTGCGGAGCTGGGAGCACCACTTGGGTTGCTCTCCTGGCTCTGTTGCTCAGCAGCTCCACGACCCCCAGAGGCACGCCACTGCCCAGCTCCTCACCCACAGAAATCGGAAGAAGTGATGCTTTTTCCGTTTAAATTACTCAGCAATTTCTGGATGAAAGGTGCTCCATAAAGGCTACTAACCCTGGGGGCACGGGCCAGGCGGAGCTCTGCCATTGATCTACATAGGCTTTGAGTAACAGCTGATGAGAGCTTTTCTGCCCGTTGCATAATATTTAGCTCAACGCGCATTGTAACACCTACCAAACACTTCTTTTGACAGCCTACATTCATTCCAATCAAATAATGGGCTGGGGAGAGAAAGCTATTGAAATCCGGTCAGTGGAGACGGGACATTTGGATGGAGTATTTATGCACAAGCGAGCTCAAAGGTTAAAGTTTCTATGTGAAAGAAATGATAAGGTAAGTTCACTCAAAGCTTGCATCCGTGCTTTAAGCTGCAAGCTACTTTTAGACTTTAAGTCTGGCTTATCTTGAGGTTAATAAGAATTAATCTGAAGGTTCTGTTTAATAAGCAGTGCCCAGAAGTCCACTGCCAATTAATTCTCTCCAGTGGATGCAGACCTTCAGCCTGCGGTGGGAAGATCTGCAAGATCTCTTCCACCTCTAGCTTTGGTCAGCACTGACTTGGCTTGACTTTCTCCCAAGTCTTGCATCTGGACATTAACTATTGAGACTGCGAAGTAAACTCTGTAGAAGTTGAGAAATGCTAGCGGTAAGGATGTATGGAGTGACCTTGATTTGAGCTTTGGTGCAGAAATATTTTGATGCGGTTTTAGATGCATTTTGAAGCATCATGAACTCTTTCTGTCCTTGGAGCCCTATCTTTTTCGTGGGCAGTACTGTTAAATACTGCTCTGGAGGGTCACCAGCACTGCACGGGGGATGCGGCTGGCAGGTGGATGACCCCTGCCGCACGTGCTGCTGCTGGGCGAGGGGTGCAGGGAATGAGGGAAGCAGAAATGGCTGCAGGAAGAGGAATATCAGCATGGAAGAGACGGTTGAATGCTGAGGTCTGTTTCTGCTACGGCTATTTCCTCATCCACAAAGTTTCACCAAGACGAATCAGGACCACGCAGCGGGGAGTTCTTTAGTAATGAGCACGAGCACAAAATGTGTGAAGAAACTGATTGCCCTGTCCACAAAGCAGGGTTTAATAACATGGGATAAATAAGGTTTGAGGCCATGACCAGTTTGTTGGAGAGCTGCTCGTTAGTCGAGCGTTGCCCTGTCTGTTGCATGGAGTTGGGATGAAGCTCTGCAGGGACAGTGTATCCTGCCCTTGCAATTGAGTGTACCATGGGAAGCTGCCCAAGAAGGTGAATTTTACTTGCCTAAATACCCCTAGTTTGCTTTTTTCCTAACTTTTGAGTCCTTGACTCTGCAGGTTTTATACTGTTGGGGTTTTTTTTAACAATTGTTTTTCTGGTTTGCTCATTTTTTTCCCCCTTTTCTAAGAAAACCGTAAAAAACCCACCTCGGTCTTTCTGAACTACTGAAACCAACTGATCACCGGTGGGTTTGAAATACTGAAACCAGATGTTTCTGGATAAATGGTTAATGATGAAAGTCATGTGAAGATTGAATAATTTTTGGTTTAAAAAGGACAGGGGCTTCAGATTGTCTCCTTCAATATTTGCAAATTATAACTTACTTTTTTTTTTTTTTTAAGACTTCCATTGGGGTCAAATGCTGGTGGATCCTGGCAGAAGCACCAAAAACTGTATTCTTCGTAGAGAGTCCTGATACGATTCTGTGCTTTGAGCATATTGAAGGAGAAGTAGTTTAGTTTTATCAAGCTTTAATTTGCGGAACAGCTGAAGTGCCAGGACTAACTGTTCTGAAGAAAACCATTGCAAAGCGAGGCAGACGTTGACCCGAATGGTTAACATTTAGCAAGGTGCAAACCACTGCCAGCAGTCGCATTAATACTGCGTAATAAATGGCGCTGTGGCACTATAATGTGATAAACTTGCTACTTTCAAGGTGTCCCAAACCTCCCTCTCTTTGATAATGATGGAGAGGGAGGTGTTACTACTGTGTTTACCAATAAGCGGTTCGATTTGATGCGAGTCTGGCATGGGTTTGCTCCGGACCCTTAGCTCCACAGAAAACTGGGAACTGGGCAGCAGGTCTGTGTAAAATTCCTGCGGTCAGCTGGAGAAAAGGAGCCGGGAGGGAGGGTTGGGAACCATGGGGTGTGGGGCAGCTCCTGCTTGCCTCGCTCACTGAGACAATTAACAAACTTTTTCTTGTACAAGTTATTAATAAGTGGGTTTTTTTGCTTTCGAACAGGTATTTTTTGCATCGGTGAGATCTGGAGGAAGCAGCCAAGTGTTTTTCATGACCCTCAACAGAAACTCCATGATGAACTGGTAACAGAGGAGCACTTGGCACTCACCGCCATGGCATTATTTCTAATTTAAAGGACATTTAAACACGTGGACTAACACTGTAGAGGCAGATGCGGAGCGCGCCGAGGATCACCGCTCCCCATGCTCCCCCGGCACCGACAGCCCCAGGGCGGGGGCTGCGGGCAGGGATGGACTTTCGCGCTTGGACCCCCCGAGGTCTCCTGATTACGCTGTGTTATAGTGGGTTATGAGTTTTCCTTTTTCCCTTTTTTTTTTTTTTTTTTTTTTCCAATTTTACTTTTTCTTTGTCCCCTACTTTGTAAGAACGGGGAAAAAAACAGTGTCAAGAAGTCTGTTTTTAATTCTGTCTGCCTGCTAGCATCAAATATATAGTATGTTGTAAAGTTACCAATTAAATCTGGTGAGAGACAGCACAATAAATGTACCTTTTATCTTTGTGATGAAGGCCATAACCATATAGCTGGGTAATTTTAGAAATCTTTTGCCTTCACCAACATTTACATGTTGCTTTTGGCAGCAACGGCTTAATGGATTTTTAAAGAAGAGAAAAAATAATAGGTTTTTTTCCCCTCTTTTGGGAAATGGATTTTAAATGGCTAAACTACTAGCCTTAGACTAATAAAAATCAGCTACCATTTTTGTCAAGTCTGTCAATCCATATTTCTATATGGATCTTCACATAATGGTGTGTCTTGATAGGGACAGAGGTGCCATTTGTTGTTGCTCCGGAGGTGCCCGCCTGCCCCGGGGCTTGGCCGCGGGCGCCGGGACGGGGGGATCGGAGGAGGAGAGGACGGCGGAGCGGTCGGAGGAGCCCCGCGCTCGCCCATGAGGCGGGATTTGCGGCCGCAGATGGCTCCCGGGATGCCGCGGGCGCCGGACCCCGATGCTGAAGCCGGCGCCAGCTGTGGGTGCTCGGTGTCCCCCCAAGCCCGGAGCCGGGCGCTGGCGTGTGGAGGCAGCCGGCGTGGGGGCAGGGACCATGAAACGAGCTGCCCGTCCCCCGCGTTGCTGGATTGGGCTTGTAAAGAGCTTAAAACAATATATATATGTGTGGTTTCTTCAGCCGAGGGTCTGAATCTCTACTTGTTTTCCGCCCCCTCCGCTCCCTAGGAATTACCCGACATACAGTGGAAGACAACATCTGTGCCGAACCGTGTGTGTGTGTTTAGTTCAGGTTGAATCGTGTCCTTATAAACTCTGCTCAGTTGATTTCCGTTTTCGGTGCGTATCTGGGGTTTTCTTTCTCAGTAGCTGCAAGCATGGCCGCCTGTGGTGTTGGGGTGTCGCATAACAAGGTCTGTGTTGCTGGTTTTAACCTACCTCGTTTCAGTTGGGGTTTGTTTTTTGGTTTGGTTTCTTTCTTTTTTTTTTTTTTTTTTTTTTTTCCGTTCCGCTGTCGATCACAGCGCTGTTACCTCCAGCGACATATAGAGAGCTTAACTGGCAATCTTGGTGTACTCAGTAACGATGGCTTTATTAAAAAATGATTAAATCAACAGGACTTGGTCCAACTTGAATCTTTATCAAGGGTAGAGGCGATGCGGGGTGGCGGGGATGGGACGGGACGGGAAACCCTCTCCCGGAGCATCCCGTGGGCAGGGCTGCATGGCAGTGGTACCCACACGGGCAGGGCATCGCGGTTTGGTACCGGCAGGGATTGCCTGCGCTGGGACTCCCCGGCAGGATGCGGTGTCCGGAGGAGCACAGGCAAGAGGTGCTTTGTGGATGCTCTCTTCACCCACTGTGCACCCTCCGACTGAGCCGGTGCAGCCTGCCCAGTGCCTGGCTAAGCACCCTGCACAGTGTAGGGAGGGCTGTGAGACCACAATACTGGAACTAAAACCCCGTACAAGTCCAATCACAGGCACTGATTGCCACCAGCTCTTTATATTTTCACTGTGGTTAAAACGTAAGTAAAATAAAGCCCAGAGCTTTTTATTATGTTGCAAACTGATAACTGGTTTGGGGTTTTTTTGTCCCCCTTGAAGTGACAGATACACAGCTTTGGACGATTATTTTTTTTTTTATTGTGGGGTTTTGAGTACAGTGATGACGTAGAAGGGAATCGTTGTGTTTAAGCATAAGGTAGTTTGTGGATGTATTTTTTAAAATCTTAGAGTCATTTGAAACAAAAATAATGAGAAACCAATATTAACGCAGTCTTGTCTACAGAGTGTGTATATGGAAGCAGCATAGAGCAAACGCATTTCTGGTGCCAACCACAATAAAACACAAAGCTTCAACATTCAGCCATGCCTTTTATGTTTGGGTAAATAAAACCTGGGGTGTTAACCATTAGCAGGTCATGGGGGTAAGTGGTTTTTCAGGGCTCTGAGTCGCGATGCCCTTGGCCTGGAGGGTCTCGGGAAAGCAGCAGGTTTGGGCAGGATGAGCGCGGGGGGACGGGGTATGTCCCCTGCGATGCTGCCCAGCAGTGAGCAGTGGCTGAGGGATGTCTCCATGGACCATCACCACCTGAAAACTTCTGCTTTTCTACAAAATCCACCTGCGATTATTGTAAAGACATGCTTTCCCCTCCAAATATTCCTAGCTTTGATTTATTTGTCTTTTGTTGTGAGTAAAATATGCTTGTAGTTGATCTATGCTATCAGAAACTACTTAATTTTAGTGTTTAAAGAAATAAAACCTGGGGCTCCTTTTAAAGCCCTGTTTCTGGGAGTTTTTACCCAGGAAAGGAGATGTATTTGTTCAGCTGAGCAGTGCTGCAGGAGGAAGAAGAGAAGTAATAATGTCTGTGCCTGCCGGAGTCATTTGAGCCTGTTGCAGATCCAGTTATTTACAGAGCTGCTGTGAAATACTGCAAGAACTTCAGGGACGAGTCGTACCCTCCATGGTAAATGAAAGAAAAGCCCTGAGAGCTGGCGTGAGGCTGTGCTCGGCCACTGGTTACCCCCCAGCACACTGCATGCACTGGGGAGGCGCTGGGTACCATTCCCAAGGTAAAGGATGCTCAGAGGTAAGGCCGTAGCAGCTACTCGTGGGCATTCAGTGTCTTCAAACCTATTTAGAATGGTTCTCAAACAGAATTTTTCTTGTTGTGAGATGGTTTTGGGGTTGATCACGTATTTTGGGACAGAAAGGGGATGTTCGAGACGACCCTGGCGCAGGTCCCAGAGCTGGGCTGGTTGCTGAAAATGGTTGAAGTTGTCGTGCTGCAATTCCTTGTCTCAACACGAGCCCACACGGGTCAGTTGCTGCTCACGCAACAATTTGCACGTTGATGCTACGTGACTGGGGCCAACGTGAGCAGCGGGGACCGAATCTGCCTGTTCCTGAAGGTGCGGGGTAGACCTCCGTACTATACTGTGCCTGTGCCCAGGATGGCGGCACAGCTTCTCTAAGGAGATCCAGCAGAGATGCTCTCAGCAGTAAGGATGCAGTTCAAGGCATAGGATGCTTATTGCAACCGCTGCACCCCTGCAGCATCTCTTTATTGCCCTGGGTACCGCTGCAGAGCTGCTGCTTCCCGTCTTGGCTGTCACTACCTACTGCAGAAGAGGTCTGTGGGTTTGCTTCCCAGTTTTTCTGTTTCGGGAGATACTGCACCACCCCGAGCTGGGGGAGTGGGAAGGGGCCCATTAACCTCCCCTGGTTGAATGCCACTAGTTTTTGCTGGAAGGGTATAAGGCAAACACACCCCTCTCTTTACAACAGTGCTGTAAATGCACCAAATTCTTCCTCTCAAATGTGTTTTGTCAGCCTGAAGCCCCCATCCCATGGGTGGCCCCAGCAATCCTGCCTGCCCTGGCTGCTGTGCACATAGCAAAAATGATCATTTGTTGTGTTCTTTTTGTGCCAGCCTCTGATGTGCTGCATCAGCCTGCTCTTACCTGGAAAGCCACAGCCTTACGGTCGGGATCTTCCATTTTTTTCCTTTTTGTTTTTGTTTATGTTTTCTTTTTTTTCCTTTGTTTTGTTTGTTTGTTTGTTTGTCTTTTAACATCAAAGCTCCTTCAGAATGACTCAGAGGCAGTCAAATGGGTGTGCAAATTACCCCAGCCACAGAGAAAGCCTCACTGTCCTGGAATCTTTACATTCCTTCTGCTGATGTGACAGCATGTTCAGTTGTTCAAAAGCAAAGCCCAGCCTTAAACTTCAACCCATTGCTTTGATCACATAGCATTAGATTTAGCAACACCACCAATAACAGCAGACACAATATATATAGTAGGCAATAAGCATGGTAATTCTGCATAACAGTAACATACATAGTTCTTCTACTTCATTATTAAAATAAAGCATTAACAGCAATGCAAGCAGTTGTTTGCAAATAATGTAAATTATCTTTTCCAGCCTAAATGATTCTATGATGCCCTTCACAAAACATGAAAGATTCATGTCACAAGGTGCAGTCACCCAGGGCAAGGAGCTGGATACTCTTTGGGATTCTTGGCATTTACCTATTGTGCACGCTTGGGCAAGGAGAAGATAACAGTTTGGAGCAGCTTCTTTCTGGGAGCCCTGAAAAAAAGCCACAAAACGCTACAGCACTGGCCAAAGTACTAACCGGGGCTGTGGTGTGTGCTGCTGTCCTGAAAATAGTGAAATATGTATTTCTGCAGCACTGCACCTGGGAACGGCAGTGATGCCCTCAGTCCGGGGTCACCTGGACCCACGGCAGCACTCAGCCACATGCGTGGAAACCCACATTTGTCACCTGCATGTTTCACCTCTGCATCACACCATGTTCCCTGAATAACTGTGGGATGAATCCATCTGGCTGAGCAGCTCCGTTTGCCCTGGCCAGGAAAGCCCTGTGAGTAGAAGGGGACAGCCTTTGTGCAAGGCAGCATCCGAGCTGACCCAACACTCTCATCACCTTCAAACATCTGGGGTTTTTTTCCAGGGTTTTGTTTTTTTTTTTCATTATTCTGAGGGGCCCTGAAGTTTTGTGCATCACTTTTTTTCCAGCATCTGTAGGAACTGGCTGGCAAGCTGAGCAGCTCTGCGGGCAGCAGCCTGCCAGGTAGTCATGTGGCTGCTGCAGCTGGGGCTCAGGCAGCTTGGGCTAGCACATGAGGCGTAAATGGGGTGCTGAGGGTCCCCTGCAGCTGCATGAAGCACATATGCTCTTGTCACCCTCAGACACATCCAAACATCATCTGAACACCGCCAAGAGAAAGTACAAACAAGCCCCAGGGCTGGCAAACCTGGGTTCCCGGCAGTGAGGATGAGGATGGCAGGGCTGCACCTCCCCTTTGCCCCTGTGCTCTCTGTGCCCTTGGTCAAATCATTTACCTGCTGCCTGGTGGGGCTCACCAGCTGTGGGACGGGTTGGGATTGCTCCTGAGCTGCACTGCGCTGGTACCCACACCCGCCGGTCTGTGGTCTCACAACCGGCTGTCAAACATGCGAGAGATTCGATGGCCTGATCATTCATCCCGGTGGAGTCGAGCCCAGTGCTGTAGCATGTAGGAATGTTGCACTTCAGTTTTCCAAGCTAACAGTGAAGGTGTGATGCTCCGACAGTCCCTTTGGGAAGTGACTGCAGTGGGAGGCAGATACGCACACTGACCTTTCCCATCTGTTAGCCTTGGGACCTCGAGCTGGCCTCTGCTGACCAGCACGCTGCCTCCAAACCCCTGCTCAGAAAAACACAGGAGCTTGAATCTGGTGGTGTTGCTGGCAGCAAAATGTGTGCTTCCACTGCCCAGGGGCAAGGCTCTGGAGGAGCACACCACAGCCCAGCCGGCATCAGCTGGTGGCTGTACACCAGAGGTGAGGCGAGGCAGCATCCAGCCCGGCAGGGAGGGTAAGAAGGGCCAGGGAGGGATGGGAGAGCCCCAGGATAACTTGGTGTCTTTTGCCGGCGGACCTGGCCGAGGGAGGCTGGTGGCCATAGGGCTTCCAGCCTTTGGCATCCAAGGTTTCCATGGAAGTCTCTGGGCTGCTCCTGGGGAGGTGACTGATGCTCACCCATGCTGCCCCAGCCGCTCCGCACCCCCTCCCTGGGAAGCCGGATTAAGGGAGGGTTCTGCTCTGTAAGCAGCAGCGGGGGGGACAAGACAGGCCGCAAGCCCCAGAAAGGCCACCTTGCTCTCTTCTTCTGGTATGTAGGTGGCCTTTGCCCCTCAACCGCCTCCCAGCTGGGAAAAGCATCACCCTCCCTCGGCCAGGCAGCCGCAACAGCATGGGGACCCCGGGGGGGCCACTGGTCCTGGCCAGGAGTTTCACAGTGCCGGCAGGTTTCAGTTTGGGATGTGGGGTCAGGGCTTTTACTGTTTTCTGAGTCAAACTTGAGCACCCTGTTAATTGTCTAATCCTGCCAGCCCCCAGCGTGGAGGCATTTAACCTCAGTGCAGAGAAACGGTGCTTGTAAATGCCTAGGTATCCACACAGCACAAGCAAACAAATGCCACGGGCAAAGACCTCCGCTGGAAGGACAAATATTGGGGCAGCCTCAGGGTCCTCCCACTTGCAGCTACCCCAGCCTGAGAGGAGAATGCAGGTGTTTGGAATCAATGCCTGCATGAATGCAATGAACTCTTCTCCTCCAGTTAAAGTTTTACTTTACTGGAGGAGACCAGTGCAAAGATTAGTGGTCTTACACTCATCTCTTCTTTTTTTTTTTTTTTTTTTTCCTTCCTCTTCCTCTGTAGAAAGTACATTTTGTGCCCATTTGAAGCCTGGCTGACTGAGAGCATCACTCAATGAGTCGCTGTAACTTGACTTTCGGACCCACCAGGGGCTTTTCTGGAAGGTAATGGCATTAATCACCTTCTCGGCCGATTCAGATTCTGGCATGTCTGCGATGGATGCCACCATCCGCCCTGGCCCTGCATCTCCTCTTGCCAACGACATCAAAGACAGCAAAGCCCAAGCCTGAGCAAGACCAGCTCAGACCAGCTTTTGTAGATGTGCAAAGTTCATGGCTACGAGTGAGCCAAGCCAGGGCTGCAATATTTGGCAGCATCAGTAGGATTTGCTAGCACCGGCAATATTTGCTAGCATCAGCGATAGTTGACAGCACAGCAATCAGCTGGGGGTCTGGAAGGCTCAGCATTCGCGCCGTGTGGGCTTTGTAACAAAAATGTGTTATCATAATATTCTGGGTAATTTTGCTCTATCTTCACACACACCCCGACATCTCCTCTGAATGCCCAGGGTACATACATACAGGTGTGCACTAGGGTAATACATACAGATGTGTACTAGCGTTGCAGCTGCGTGTTGATGGGGCTTTGTGCGTGCGGGTATGTATGTGGGTATGTATAGAGAAACCTGTGTACATCTGTATTTATATATGTTTGGCTGTGTATGTTATATACACACATAAATATATTTAAAACAGGTGCCAAATGCTATCTAAATAAAACACTCTTAGTCATTTTCTAGCTTCTTTGCTACATATGCTGAGAAGGTTTCTTCTTGCTAATTCAGCAAGAGCTTTGTAACGTAGCACATAAACCCAGCACAGAAGCCAAGAAAGGTGTTGAACATCCCTAAATAGTCTGTAGCATGTTCCCAGGTCCCTGGCATGTCACATTGCAGACTGTTCAGCTGAGGGCCAGCCCCGAACCAGCCTTTCAGCTGGATCATTTGAATTTCCCAGGTCCACTCCATGTCTGTGCAGATCTCCCATTGTTTCATTTGTCCCCCCAAATGCCAGGATTGGTAGTGGCTGCTCTGAGCCGTGCAGTGGCCAAAGAACGCACGGAAGGCTTGGGTTTCTCATTAACTCCAGAGTTGATATAGTCCCATCTCTCAGAGCACCAGCCAGTTTTGCTGCCTCCATCCCAGTCCTGCTGTCCCTCTTTCCCTGTCCAAGCTCTCACCTCACCCTGCAGCCCAGGACGGTGACCGCTCCCGGGAGGACAGCGGCGGAGCTGTGGGATGGACGAGAAAAGCAAAATGCAAGCAGAGAAGGTAACCGTGGCTTGGTGGTATTTTTGCACTAGAATTTCTGTAGGAGCCCAGCAATAAGCATTGGTATTTTTCACTTGCCAGCACTGAAACTAACTATAAAATTTCCCTCCTCCAATTAATTGCTCTTTGATGTCTGTATACTGAGTGCAGGGGCAAAGGGGTGAAGAGATTATTTTTTATTTTTAAGAGCTCTGGCAGCTCATTGGATAATTGTAGCTGCGATGGAAGGATATAAAACTTAAAACAGCCCTGCTGAAAAGCACCGTTTTGGTCATTTTTTCCTAGCTGTTCTGCTTCACTGGTGGTGCTGCCCGTGTGCTGGGGACGGGGCAGGGCACGTCGCTGCTGCTGCTGCCTGCGCTGCTGTACCAGGCAGAGCTGCCGCCTGCATGAGCACTGGGACAAGGACGGGCAGCGCAGCAGGGAGAGCCCTGGCACACATTGCTCTGTGTGGGGCAAAGCTGCTCTGCCCCTGGGGGCCTGATCCTGCCTACCCCCAGGGGCTTTCCCTTCTCTTTTGGAGTCAGCCAAAGCGCCCGTGCTGCTGCAACAGCATCCCTGGATGCCGCTGTCCCAGCCAGCTGGGCAGTGGGGTCCCTTGGGATAGGAATGGGGTGCAGCCCCCCAGGTTTGGGCAGGACTAGGACAGCGGGGTGAGGCTGTTCTCTGCTTCCTCCCCCAGCACCTCACAGGAACACTGGTCCTCTCCGTCTTCACTGCAGTGTTGGGCTTTTTCCAGTACGGCTACAGCCTGGGTGTCATTAATGCCCCCCAGAAGGTAAGCTGAGCCCCCAGTCTGCACATGGCCAAGTGACAAGGGCTTCAGGGCAGCCAGGGCTGGTCTGTCCCTTGCAGAAGCCCTCAGGAGAGCTCCGTCCCTTCCCCAGCTGCTATCTCCTGCAGTTCAAAGTCCCTGCAATAAGGCAGTGGGGTGAGAAAATGGCGAGGACCCCCCCCTGCCACCTTACTAGTGAAAGGAGTAGGGCTCCGCACCTCGTGGTGCCGTCCCCACTGCAACGCAGTCCCCGTGCCCAGACCGAGGGACAGCACCTCTCCGTGGGTGCCGAATCCGGACACCACACTCACCCCATCCCTGAGAGATGGCACTGGATGAGGGGGGATGCTCCGCGCCTGCCCCTGCGGTCCCTTCCCTCTGAGAGTCTGGGTGCTGGGGAGCTGTGGGGGACCCCAAGATTTCACCCCTGCAGAGCCTGTGAAGAAAAGCTTCTCCTGGGGCAGGAAAAAAAACCAAAACAGGGGTTGATGGTGGCTATAGATTTGAGCTGATGGCATTTTTCCTCTTTGCCTATCACAGGTGATAGAAGCCCACTATGGGCGTGTGCTGGGCATCGTCCGCCTGGACAGACATGCCACCAACACTTCTAGGGAGGATGGCACCATCCCTGTCCCTGGCACAGAGCCCTGGGGTGGCACCGAGGGCACATTTGCACCCCCAGCCAACATCAACGATGACCTTGCCACCTCCCTGCACATGCTCACTATGTACTGGTCCCTCTCCGTCTCCGTGTTCGCTGTCGGCGGCATGGTCTCCTCCTTCACCGTGGGGTGGATCGGTGACCGGCTGGGGAGGTGAGAGGACCTTGTGTGCTACAGCCCAAGCTTTTTTCTTTGATTTTTCCTCTAGAGTCATTTCCTCTTCATAGAAATAAAATTTGCATTATTTCCCCCTAATTTAATGAAAACACTCCCCCTCAAATCTCCAAAATACTGTTCCAACCATCACAGAGGTCTGGCTTATTAAAATCTTCAATTATAAATCAGACATTTTGTTGCAACTTTTAGCGCTTCAGACAAGCAGCTAATGAGCAGCCTTGATTAACTTCCGAATTCCCCTCGCTCTTTCTTTCCATGGCAAAAGGAAGACGAGAGCATCTGAACAGCATTTGCACAGGATGTATAACATACTTTTAGCTACCCTGACTGCACCTCTGCCTGGTATTTTTCAGTGCCTACATTCATTCTTTTTTCCCCTGTAGTGCTAATTAAGTCACTTAATAGCTCTGACTGTATGTCGCGATGGCTGCTTTGGCTGAAGAGGTGCCAGAGCAAGCTGTGCTGCTGCTGCCTTGCAGGGTGAAAGCCATGCTGGTGGTGAATGTCCTCTCCATCGCTGGGAACCTTCTCATGGGGCTGGCAAAATTTGGGCCATCTCACATACTCATCATTGCCGGGAGAGCAGTCACGGGGCTGTACTGTGGTAAGTCCAGGCAACGTCAAGCATTGCAAACTAGTCCCTCAGCAGGGTGCTGAGTGCTCCAGGGCTGTCATTAAGAGTTTCCTATATTTTTTCATTAATTTTTTTTTTTTTTTTTTTTTTTTAATTCAGAAGGGGTTTCACAGGTTGGAGTTTCCCTCATCTCCCTCTGTCTGTCCTTCTTGATCCAGGATCTTTCCCAGAAATATTTGGGTTGGCTCTATCATGAAATCAGTTTATTTTGTGTATCCTAGAAAGGAGCAAGTCCCTCCTCTGTATCTCAAGGCTTAATCTTGCTGGTGGCAGTTGTAACAGTGCGTTATTAGCCATGCTGTTGAACAGGTTCCCTAGACAACACTACTATCTAGCAGATAGTACAGGAGCATTGTACCTAGAGAGGATAAAAGAGTAGGCAAATAATATGGAATTACATTAGAATTAGCTTAGAAATAACAGCTCATTATCACTGTTACTGGTATGCAAATACAGTACAAACACTAAAGGCACGTTTTAAGAAAGCTCTTTACTCTGTGATAACTTCTCCTAGCAGATGATCTCTGCTCCATGCTCGCTAGTGTGTGTTCAAGCAAAAAGGCTTCCTGGCTTGGGGCTCTGAATCCAGGGATATCCGAGCCCCTTTGCAAGGTGCAGGTGGCTCCCAGCCAGGCACGGGGGTCTTGGTGGGATGTGGGATGCAGCACACAGGCTCCATCCTCCTTTCCTGTTCAGGAAGTGGTTTCTGCTGGTTGCGGAGCTGTGGTCTGGAAGAGGTAACGCCCGTATGTTCTTGGTGCAGGGCTCTCCTCCGGACTCGTGCCCATGTACGTCAGTGAGGTCTCTCCCACGGCCCTTCGAGGAGCGCTGGGAACATTGCACCAGCTTGCTATTGTCACGGGTATCCTCATCAGCCAGGTAAAAAGGAAAGTGCTTGAGTCCAGAGAAGCTATTTCAGACATGAGGGATACCCCAGTGATACGCTGGGGTGTCACTCACCATTCCACCCAAAAGCTGAAGGGCAGTGCAAAGCAATCTGCTCTGATGGGGTTAAACTCCCTCCCACCTTGAGTCAGAGGTGTCTTAACAAAGATGACTTCTCATGAACTAAAAAGTACTTCTGCAAACAAATTCTCTCCTCTCCTAGCAAGTTTTTGTTAGCATCTCGTCAGAGTCAGGCTGGATCCTGAACACGAGATCCTTGATATTCAGGTACTCAAAAGTGGCTTCATCACAGAAGTAGGGAGCCCAACGTGCCCGTCAGCATTGCCCACCGTGGCAGGAGTCCCAACTACATGACAGATGAGCACATAAATGTACCAAAACCCAACACATCCAGAAAAACTTAATGCAGCCACAAGGTTCATCTAATCTGATTTAGCCACAGACTATGGGCAGACCATGGGGAAAAACACGCACAAGGCAGATCCTGCCAGCTTCACTGGCTGTGGGCATACCAAAAATGCTTTGCAAATTATGGAAGGAAAAAGGTTGCAAGTACTCACAGCCTCTCTGGAGCACCTTGTCCAATACCATAATCACACGCTGAAGCAAAGCTCGAGTTAGCTTGCTTGCTGAGCCTCATGCTGCACTGCAGCCCCAGTGCTCAGGCTGTGCTGGTTAACAACTGGGCATCTGGGGCATCCTGCACTGCGTGGACCTCCATCCACACTTTGCTCCTTTGTAGTTGCTTAGGTCACATATGCCCATAAAATCCCACACCCTAGAAACCCACTGTAGCAAGGTCTGAGGAGAAAACATTTCATCATCGTGCCTGTATTTGCTGAGCTGTTTATGCTGTGGTTCTGGCCAGGCACAGGTCTGCTGGTGGCACATCCCAAGGAGGACTGAGTCACCCCAGGGTGGGGAGCAGGCTCGCAGAGGATTGTCCCACGGCATCTGTAAGCCAAAGTCTTGCTCATGACATTTTATACCATCTGTTCGTTCCCTCCTTGTAAATGTGCATCACAGTTAAAGAAATCTAATTGCTAGGACTGAGAATTGGTATTTGCTTCTAGTTCTCTTCCAGGTTGTCACTTTGAAATGCCACGGTGGTCAATTGCTCTCATTTTCTAGGGTATAAACTAAGCCATTCAAACATGCCTCAATTATTCCAGGTTCTCGGACTAGAGTTTCTCCTGGGTAACGACAAGTTGTGGCCCCTGCTCCTCGGTCTGTCTGGTGTGGCTGCCCTCCTGCAGTTCTTCCTGCTTTTGCTGTGCCCCGAGAGCCCCCGATACCTTTACATCAAACTGGGGAAGGTGGAGGAAGCTAAAAAAAGTAAGATAAACATTCTGGGCTTGCTTGGAGTTGGTTTTATACTATACATAGTATTAAACACAGATGGAAAAGCCCAGCTGAGGGCTCACATGAGTAACTGGGTATAGTTGCTCCGTCCCACAGAGCACATTTGCAGGAGGGATTTCAGACACCTGATACAGTCTCTGCCTAAGGCACGCTTGCTTCTGTGTTGCTGAGGGTGGTGTGAGCCTTAGCATGTTAGTCCTTTCCATCAGAGATATCGAATCTAACAGATGCTCCCCCCCAAAAAAACCCCGTTCAGTTGGAAGGGATTTCAACCAGGTGTATGAAGGACATCACCTAAGGGCAGCTGATCCCTTTGTCCTTGGTGCTATTTGCAACTACACAGCAAATCCACAGCAGTTACTGCAACCTCCTTGGCTGGTTCCAGCCATCTCTACAAGGAGTAAGAGCTGCCAGTGGTAGGACACAGCTGAAACTGAGGTGAAAACCCGTGGTTGAGTAAAACAGAGCATGTCCACGTGCCTGGGGGCAGAGTTGCATGCCCATGCTCCGAGGTGCTGCAGCATAAATTAGCTGTGGACCAGAAACTGTTGAGATGTGTTTGCATGGGATTAATCAGCATTGCTGAGGGATGAGGCTCAAGCCGGGTGTCTCAGAGCTTTCGCAGAACTAATGTGCTGCTGCCTCTTGCCAAGCAGACACACCTTTGATCCTTGATGTGCCATAGGAGTCCTCAGAGTAAGAGGACACTGCTGTCCATGTGGCTGGCTTACCCTGAGTTTTGGCTAGACAGATTCTTGTCCTTGCTCTGCTCCCTATCTACCATTGAAAATAAACTGTCAATCTTTTTTTTTCTTCAGGTTTGAAAAGGCTTAGAGGAAACTGTGACCCCATGAAAGAGATCGCTGAGATGGAAAAGGAAAAGCAAGAAGCTGCTAGTGAAAAGAAAGTCTCCATAAGACAGCTTTTCACTTCTTCAAAGTACAGGCAGGCTGTCCTCGTGGCGCTGATGGTGCAAATATCTCAGCAGTTCTCAGGCATCAACGCGGTGAGTCTCCCCAAAATGTTTGTCTTTAAAGAAATGCGTGCTGAGCATGAAAAGGCAATGCTGGCTCTGTCCAAGCCATGTAGGGGTGAAAAGAAGGTTTTCCTGGGATTGCAGTAGCCTCCTCGGCCACCGCCATCCATGTTGAAGGTGGACTTCGCTGCCAAGCTGGGCTGCAGGAGGGGAGAAGGTGCAAGGGAATTCCGCACAAAACCAGTGGGCACAGCAGGTCCACAATGAGGTCTCCCATGACCCTCCGCCTATCTGAGTTCATCAGCTGTTTGCTCTCTTTAATGATTACGTGCTCACCCCAGGAACCACAGAATCACTACCTTCTAGCTATTTTTAGCTAAATAGGTTGTGCATCACCTCCTGAGATACCAGAAATCACCATTTTACACCCAGGAGCACAGAGCCTCCTTTTCAAAATCAGCTAAGATGCAAATTTTTCAAAGTCTGGTGGCAACTTTACAAAGGTTGAGGCCTCTGTCACACCAGCTTTTAAAATTCAAAGAGCATTTCCACATCTCAAGGCACAGCAGCACTCAGGGATGCTCAGCCTCAAGGGGCTGAACTGGGGTGAGCATCCCACGGAGCCCAGCTGCCCTGGCTCAAGGCCATGCCCAGCCCCAACCACCAGCCACAGGGTCAGCCACCCATTTACCTCCTCTCCTTAACTTCCACTGGATAGGAATTGTCTTATTTTTGGACAGAAGGGAGAAATTGGAGTCATTCCAATGTAGTGATAATATTTTAAAATTAATGTAAAACTCAGTCATATTAAAGTATTTGTCTTCAGCATGCAGTGCTGGTGATCTGACTTTCAAGATTAAACACGGGCCTACATAGGAGAAAACAGTTTTAAATGTGCAAATGCAGTAGCTCAGGAGGGGAATTACAATGAGCTTTTTAGCTCCCTCAGGCTCCTTTGAAAGTTTCAGCTTTAATTATTATAATAAGCCATTAAAAGTTGAAAAACTAATCATAATTAAATTACTTCACATCTCAGCCAAGCAAACGCAACTCTTCCCTCAAGAGAACAAAAAGTTCCACCAGCCCTGTTGCCTAATCCTTCATCCTAATGTATTTTGATAGATCTTTTACTACTCTACAAACATTTTTGAGAGAGCTGGAGTTGACCAACCAGTTTACGCAACCATTGGTGTTGGAGTG
The DNA here is from genome assembly GCF_015220075.1 of Falco rusticolus. Taxonomy (NCBI): domain Eukaryota; kingdom Metazoa; phylum Chordata; class Aves; order Falconiformes; family Falconidae; genus Falco; species Falco rusticolus. Next base: position 24,683,696 of record NC_051199.1, read on the forward strand.
GTGAACACAGTCTTCACTGTTATCTCCGTAAGTAAATATTTCTGCCCCCCAGACTACAAAAATACATAAGCTACAATGTCATTTTGAAAGGTGGTTTTATCCTCGAGCTGGGGCTGGGATTTGCAGTTTTGCAGGGCTGACCCTGCACATCTTAGAGTAAAACTCATTCCCTGGGCAAGTCTCGTTTGAAAAATCAAGCCTTGAAACGCAGCCTGTCACTACCAAACAGCACTGCTAACTGCCTTATGAGTGAAAACTGCAACACATTGTTCAGGGAAGCTTTGGTAGCTCAGCATTTCCCCCCAGAATAAAAGTTGTCTTTGAGACCAAAATCCTGTAGGTCCTGTTTCCCTTGGGGAGCAGGCAGGGGACTGGGGGTGTGATGGGGAAGGCAGCAGCTCACAGTCTCCTTCTTACCTGTTATATTTCAGATTGTTTTCTGTATGCACATAGCACCTGCAGAAGCGGTATCCAAAGGCTGTTCCGCAGAAACAGAAGTAATCTAGCACCTAGCCTCATTGTAGCTGTGCAGTGCTCTGCAGCAACGAAGGGATGGTTCTGTTTTCACAGCCTTTCCCTTCGTTTGTCCCTCTCCTGAGAGTATTAACACAATTCCTATCAGCAGGCAACTCTTTTTTAATGTGGCCATTAATATAAAAAGATCAGAAAATGCCAAGCCCATTTCCCTCACACCTCTAGAGGGACTTAGGGAGCAAAGGACTTACACCCACCACGAAGCAGGACCAGCTGCAAGGCAGAAATACACAGCTCTAAGAGATCTTCGTACAGTGTGCATGAGATAGGAGGGCTTGGGGTGAACCTGCTTTAGAGGAACTCTGTCACAGGTCCCATACAGAGGAAACAACATGAATATTTATTGGGAAATGAGGCACGGAGGTGTGTGGCTGGGAGGGGTCTTTCGCCAGCTTGGAGGGTCTCCTGAAGTTTGATCTCAACCCCAGGGCTCTGGTACTTGCAGCCTGCGGCATTTGCTCTTTGCTTCTTTTGGCCACAAGCACTTAAAAATTACCTGCATTTGTCAATAAATGACAGACCCTGATCAAAAGGCAGAAGCACTGACAGCCGGGTGGACCTTGGCAAGGGGAGCACGGAGTGCAGGGGCTCACCCTCTGCAGCTTCATGAGGCAGCAGGAGGAACTGCCTCCAGCCAAAGAGGTGGTCTCTTGGAAGCATAAATGGCTCACTGCAGTAGCAGGAAAGGTTTTGCTGATGGCCAAAAGTGTCCTTTCGAGCAGAGGGGAAGAAGCAGGCAGCCTCAGAGGCTAGTGCACAGTATCTTAGAGCAGGCCAGATGCACCGTGCTCTGGAGCTACCTACATCTCCCCATGGGGTGAAGTGATTGGTACAGACTCAGATGTCAAAAGTTGGGTGAGATGACCAAGAGGAGCTGAGAAGGAGCAAACTAAGCCTTGTGGCCTAACAGGGAAGCAAAAGGTGTCTGGGAGCAATCGGAGGAAAAATCCTGACTCCAGCTACTACACGACTATCCCTGCCATAGGACAGGCAAGGTGCAATGGCCCGTGATGTGACTTGAATCATGCTACATTTTGAAGGCTGCTTCCAAATTAATGCAGACCTAGTAAGTTTGTTCTTCCCGGGGAAAAGAGGGAGAGAGAAATCCCAGAGTCAGTAATACATGTGTAAGAACAGTGGGAAGTCCTGAGAGCTTGGGATTGCACGAGTTCTGAGTATCCGAGGTTTTGCCTCACCCTCAGTCTGGCTCCCCCCCCCAGCCACCATCTGAGTTTCTGACACTTGGAAATCAGGACATAAATCTCTGCCACAACAGCTAAAAGAGCAGGAGTGTGGCGTAGTTGTTCACGGCTAATGGACCTGATTGAACCTCCTGGGAGCAGCGGTGCTGGAGACTGAGCTGCTACATGTGTTTCTACAGGTCTTTCTGGTGGAGAAGGCGGGCAGGCGGTCCCTGTTCCTGGCTGGTTTGATGGGCATGTTAATAAGCGCCGTGGCCATGACAGTTGGACTTGTGCTCCTGGTAAGGATTTCTCTCCATTTTTCCTCCATGGTTTTCAAACAAGAGAAGAGAACCCACCCCTTTAAAGTGAATGTTTGCATTTTCATCTCAAGTTTAGAAAACATTTGTCCTTAGAAGGGACAGTTCAAATAGCTGGAGCCACCTCTGGTTACAGCAGTGCCGGAGGACATTGCACTCTTTGGCCCCCGAGATACACCCAAGGCTGCTAGAAAGGACGTGTGTCCCCTGTCCCCTCCCTGAGCCCGCTGAGAACCTCAGCTCCTTACACTGTGCCATTCCCACAGCATAATCCCATGCCTGCTAAGAAAACCTAGGAATACCTCCACGTGCAAACAGTGTGCCCTAAACCCTCAACCTGCATCTCCCTGGTTTGGTGCAGGGATGCTAGTCTAGTATCTTCTCATAAAAAAGGGACAAATTATTCCTTCCGACATCCAGCAGAGGGGTCAGGCTGTGAGACACGGGGCAGAACAGGCAGAGGATGGAGCTGGCCCCCATCGTAGTCAGTCCAAACCACTGGTGCAAGCTTCTGTCAAGATGTAAAACCAAGCGAGGGGCGGCCTCCTTTACTGAACACCCTGGTTATTAAAGACAACAGCATTTTGCCTCTTCCTGGCTGGACTGCAGGCAAGGAGAGGGCTTGAAGGCACAGCTGAGCTGATAGCTGTGAGCTCCACCGTCCCTCTGCAAGCGGCCAAGGTGGCACCACACACCTAGCTGGCACCTTGCACAAGAGTTTAGAGCTTTAATTATTCATGTCCAGTCCCCACTTGTCTGAATAGAAAGAAGTTTCTGAAATAGAAGCCTAATTAAAATTATTAGTGGTAATTAATGAGAGTCGCGTTGGGACCACAACACCGAGTGCACCCCCTTACAGAGCCAGTTTGCCTGGATGAGCTATGTCAGCATGGTCGCGATCTTCCTCTTCGTCATCTTCTTTGAAGTTGGGCCCGGGCCCATCCCCTGGTTCATCGTAGCCGAACTGTTCAGCCAAGGCCCGCGCCCTGCTGCCATCGCTGTTGCCGGCTTCTGCAACTGGGCCTGCAACTTCATCGTGGGAATGTGTTTCCAGTATATAGCGGTAAGAAATCCCTCTAAACCCACACAAATCAATGACACTTGGGCACGACCAATGACAATTGGGACACAATGACAATGGGCACGACCCCACTGCTGGGCTCCCGAAGCAGCCCAGTGGGACATGGCCGTGCCTCCCAGATCTCCGCCCCCAAGTCCCGTGGGGCACCTCAGCCACCCAGGGTAGGAAGGGGAAGCTGTCCCTGCGGCGCTGATGGTGGTGTCCCCTGTTCCCACTTCCCCCACTGCAGGATCTCTGTGGACCGTACGTGTTTGCGATCTTCGCGGCTCTGCTTCTAGTCTTCTTTCTGTTTGCATACTTCAAAGTACCCGAGACGAAAGGAAAGTCCTTTGAGGAGATCGCAGCCGTGTTCCGCCGCAAGAGGCTCTCAGCCAAAGCTATGACTGAGCTGCAAGACCTGCGAGGCAGCGAGGAGGCCTAGACATTGCCATGCACCCGGAAAGGAAGGACCAAGCACGGACCTTCAGGCACTGCGGAAAGAACATTGGGCAAAAGTCTCATTTCACATAAACCTTGCAGCTGGCAGACCAGGAGGACCCCTCCAGCAGATGCCTTCTGGCTGCTGTGGCTCACACCTCTGAGCTGCAGGTGCTAACCTGGCATTTTACGCTGAAATACTCGGTACAACTGTGCTGCAGGAGAGCCAGGGAAAGGACAGGAGGAGTATGTTACATGTGTGTCTCCATGACCCACTGGAAGAGCCCAGTGGGATGACGATGTTACTAGTTGACAAAGCATTACATTGAGCGGGGTCATCACTCACCTGGAGCTAAGGACAGACAGGCTGGCTGATGCTGTAGCCTCATGTTTTCACCTTTTTGTCCCATGCTTGCTGCCTCCTGCTGAGTGATCTGATGCCTTTGAGAAACCAACTACTAGTGCAGTTGTGCCACCAGCACACAGCGCTGATCACCTGAGGCGCTAAGGAAAATGGACTGAGCAAACTCCCCCTTACTCTTGCCCGTGCAGAGGATCAAGGTGGATCCCACCTGCATCAGTTGGGATGCACATCACTTGCTTTTCTCTCCAGGCATCATGGAAAGGCTGTCCGATCTCATAAGGATTTCTCAAGTCACAACATTTTTAGGAGATTCTTGGAAACTCTGGCTGGGCTGATGTGCATTTTTTTTCTTCTGTTTCAGCCCGAATATTTACCTCCTCTTTCCTCCTAGGAAGCCTCTCCTCCCTCCCTTATCCCTGCTGCAGCACAAGACACAGCACATCACTGACCACACGACAGGCCCAGGCACTCCTGGCCACCAGGTCAGGACACTCAAGTCCTGCTGCCGTTCCTCCCATGGCGTGACCATGGCCAGGTCACCTCCCCTCACTGCTCCTCCTTCCCCACCCTCTGCATCTCCCTTCCCTCCCTTCTGCCCCGTGCTTTGACCCACAGGCTCTGGCCTGAGGCGAGGCCTCGGGCTGCCCATACCGTGCCCTTACAATTAATGACAGCCCCAAGGGGAAATGGGTATTGCAGCATTAACTGGAAGGTGCCCCACTGACCTGACCCCCACTTTGCACCACTTACAGTTTTGCTGGCTGGACGTGTTTCAACCATGACAGTGTGCAAGCAGGAGGTTGTGTTGTTTCTATAGCCTTGTTTGTGCTCTTTGCTTTACGAGATACCTTTATGTGACAAAATCAGACTGCAAGGATTTTTCTTCCTTTTTTAGGGCATATGTTGGACTAATTGTAAAAGCCTGCTCTCTGCTTGACTTTTAAGATTTGCATGTTCCTTGTTGTGATACCAGGTTACCTTCTAGCAACTTTCTCAGGACAGAAACCCATTATTTACTGAGAGATGAAACACCAGCATTGCTCGGTCACTGCAAGCTCATCACGACTGCCAGTGAAGCAGTGACCATAACCTAAGAGGATCAAGTATAATGAAAAGCATGAGAATAGATGGGCCAAGGAGGATCATAGGTGCTGCTCTGGTTTTAGTTTTAGGGAAAGTTCATGCTCTTTTTCATGTGCCTGAACTTCTTTCCTTTATAGACTTTACTTTCTTGGTATTAAGACCCTAAAGCAAATTCTGGTCCCTTCCAAGTGATTGGAAGTGTAGCCACGAGGTCCCCTGGGACCAGGATGTGCACCGAGGCAGTAAGATTGCACCAAAGGCTTTCCTGAAGTGACTGCTGGTATTTAACTAGAGGAGAACTGGATCAATGCTGTCATGTGCTACAGAGGTGGGGGACCTGGGACTGACGTGGGACACGCAGTGCATGTGGGAACCAGGGCCCAAGCTGCAGTGCACGGAAGTGAGCAGCAGAGCTGGGACACAAGCTCTGGGTTGAACCATCAGTCTGTGTGCTGCAAACAGGTCTCCCCAGGTGAGACTAGCAGAGACGGCAGGCTCAGAAGCTCTCCCTGTCTACCGCAGATAGTTAAATATTATAATGGCTTGTCTGAATGCAAAAAAAGGGGGGAAAAAAAGAGACCGGTTCTTGCTTTCAGCAATGTTATCTATGACTGTTACATAAAAGTGACAATGAACAACATCTATGGCATGTTTTGGCTTGCGCTGTTGTTTTTTTTCTCCCCTCTGTACATCTCAGACATATGTCCAGCTCCAGATGGGAGGTATTTTCCTGGCAGGACACATTTGCTCCATGGGTGGTAATTGCTGTGCAAGCCCTCAGCTAAATCCCTTTGAAATGGATGGTCCAGAGCGGGGCTGGGAGGCAGCCCTGGAGCTGGTAGGAGCTGGCTCTGCATCACGATGAACCCTTACCAGAGGAGTGCCCTAACCTAGCTCCAGCTGTCCCCACTGCCCACCTGCAAAACCCCACTGTGAAGCACACCTCTGCTTGCATGGACACTGGTGCAGCTCCAACTTGGTCCTGGGGCCTCTCTAGGCACAATAAGCAGGAGGAGCATTTGGGGAGTGATGGGGTTCAAAGCAGACTTGTCCCTGCTCTGAGGGCAAAGCCAGGCTGGGTTCCCCCCAGGAAGGAGAGGATGGGACTGCAGAGGCAGGGCGGCAGTGTGGGTGCTGGCACCGGGCTCCCAGATGTCCCTGCTCTGTCCATGTGAGCTGACCAGTCTGTACAAACAGAACGGCTCGAGCTATAGCTGCCCAGTGCTCACACAGGTGGTTTAACATGAGAAAGGCTATCCGAAACCGCTTCGCTGAACTTCTGCTGAGCTTTGTCCTAATGCTTGAGGGGCATCAGTCAGTGACACTGTCGGTAACTCAGCAGGGAAAGGTCATTTATTTAGGAACACTCTGAGCAGCCAGTCTTTGCTTTCCTGTGTGTTACTAGGGGAATGATAACAGAAAGCCTGATCGATTACAGTAGCACAGCCCATAAATTAGTTTAACAAAGCCCACAGCATTAACAATTAACATAACCCATAGCTATATCACTGAACTTGCAGGAAGATCTGCCTGGGATTCAGAGGCATTTAAGTAAAACTAGTCGGTGCCAAGTTTCAGGCTGTGCTTCCCCGCAGCAGCTGCTCTATGGAAGGGAAGCAAGCGAGAGTCTTTTCCTTCCAGGTTGGGACCTCCCACTGGGGACCCTCTCAGACCTTCTTGGGCCACAACTGGACAAGGTGTCTTCATGCATTTTACTGTTATCATTCAATTTCTTTGTATATTCCCCTGGAAATGATGCTTCTCTCATCCTGGGATGTTTCAATTCTGTTAATGGTTGCTGTGGGGCAGGCTGCAGCCTGGGACAGGTCATGCCGAGCTCAGCACCGCTGAAGGCTGCAGCAACCCCTGTCCTCACCAGGGCTGCGCTGGAAGGAATAAGATGATACACTGGGCTGAACTATCACGAGCACTTTTACTGTGTCTGACAATGCAGGAAGGGGTCATACGAGTTCGTTAAATCTGCCGATATGTTTACTTCTGTCCTGTCCCATCCAGCTGGTAATTAGGACTGTACACTTTAGCTATCCTGGCTACATGCAAGCTCCAGTTAAAACTTGTTCTTGAGAAACAGCTTGTTGAATTGTTATTTTTATCTCTCAGTGTTACAGTTTTACTAAGTTGCTAATCATTAAGAAAATTTAAAAGACGGAGTCATACCTATTAGCTAAATGGTCGTTGCATTTTAGTTAACATGCGAAGTATGTTCTTATACTGTGGCTGGCTAATAACGCAATGTAATTAATAATCCCTGAGAAAGCATCTTGTCAGTAACAGCTTTGACAGGGTTCTCCTAATGTGCTGAGATGACAGCCATTAAGACTGTTCTGTTGTGTCAGATAAATGGCTAGTGATATCTAGTTTCCCGCTCTCTAGGCATAATTTTAAAATTAGTTTGACTTCCCTAATCCAATAACCTCTGGACATTTGGCCCCATTAACACTTTCCACACTAATTTATCACAGATTTTTCTGCCTCACTTCAACTTGTTTTTCATCACTGAGAAATGCTATCCTCTACTTCCCAAGTCAAACAGCTGATGAGGATGAAGCTTATCTAAGTGCTACATATGCAGGGACCCAGTCTTCGAGGCGATACATTTTCTGAGGTGCTCAATGACCTTATCTTTCACTGAAATCTATAGGAGCTGAGGAATTGCATGGCAGGACATCAGGTCTGGATCCAGCAGTATGTGGTGTAATTTAAGGTAATGGAGCCTGTGCTCGAGTGTTTCACTAAATCCCGAAGCAACCACTGGCAAATTTTGCCCAGAGGCACAGCCTGAATAGCTGTGCTGAAAGGGAAGGAATCTCCTTCCCAGCAGGGTGGCAATAAATCCTGGCTGTAGATCAGCAGTCCTTAAATTTTACCGGCTGTGGATATAACTGCAGATCCAAGACATGGGCAGAGCCTTGTGATTTTGCCTCCCTGCATTCTGCCCAGGAAAGAAATCAGCTCCCAGGACTATGAGAAGCATCAGGCCTCCCAGGCTGCGGGTGGGTATCGCTGTGCCAGCACCATTGCAGCCCCAGCAGGCAGGAACCGCTGCAGTTCCTGTTACCCCAAATCTGGGCTCTGCACCCCATGTGCGAGACCCCATCCACAGAGCGCAGACACCATTTATTGCCTGTCTGTGCAGAGAGGGGTGCAAGGTGGTTATCCACAAAGCTAGCTGGGAAGGGGGCTTTTAGTAGGGGCCTCTCTTTGCTCCAGGGTGGATCTTTTAGTATGCTAATTAGGATAGCTCACACATAGTTCCAGCAACTTTCTATTTAGTCTCATTAACCATTTGGCTCTCCTTAAGTCATCTTGTTGTGCCCCAGCTTGTCATACTGATGGTGCCCGTTCCTTCTCCCAAGGCCATGTTTTGTTAACTGTAAGGATTTAACTAACATCTCTGTTTTTCAAATTCTTTCTTGTTTTTCACTATAGATAATTACTTTTTTTTAGTTTCCCCCCTTTTTCTTTTTTTCTTTTTTAAAGTAAAAAATTCTTACATCATTACTACTTGCTTTCCCTCTTCCTAGTGGGAGTTACAGGTGGCTCCTGCTAGCTCGGTGTCCCTGCACTGCCACCGCTGGCCTCTGATCTCCAGTGTGTGCCCAGGGGAATTCAAGCAGCATGGTGGTGTGCTCACGCCTCATCCAGCCGTGTTTGCCCCGCTGGGCGATTGCGTGGACCACAGAAAGGTCAGCATGACCACGGAGCAGGCACAGGCAGTACTGCAGCAATTTTTAAGCGTCCCAGGGCATGCAGCCCCTAATAGGAACCATGCAGCAGCCCCCAGTCCCTTCCTGAAGGCCGATGTAAGTGCATGGTGGCTCACAGGCACTGCACAGGAAGGAGAAAGCGAAGGGCAGGATTATAGCAGTGCCTGGAGCAGAGCGGGGCGCCTATGGCAAGGTCACTACAGAGGCTCTTTAATCTGGTTCATGCTACACGGAGAGTGTACGTCGGAGCTCAGAGGGTCTGCTGAGCATGGCACTGTCCTTTGGAGGTGGGGATCATTGGTCCCCAGCCTCTCTCATGTTGTCCTGCTCGAGGCTGCACCCAGAAGCCAGTGTGAACCCTCACCCCCAACAGTCAGGACACAGTGGTGGTTCCCAGGTAAGACAGCTCAGCAGTTGAAACAGAGAGACACTTGCTCAAGTAGGAATGGGGTTGTTTACACTGCTTTGCTCATGACCTGCCAGTTCTAATCTTTTGACTTGAACCAAGACTTGCTGAATGAGCCTCCCTCTCCTTTCCCGTGTTGCTTACCCAGCACTGAGGGGAGCAAGGCCGGGTAAACAGCTCACCGTGACTGGCCCTCTCTCAGTTAGCCTGCAGGACTTTCCTCCGGCACCCTCTGTGCGCCCAGGCCACCACCCCTGGATGTCCCGGGACAGGGCTGCCCTCCTTGTTGTTCCCCAGAGAGACTGCTCACAGAAAGCAGCAATGCACCAGGCAAGTGGCTGGAGCAAGGAGGCAGTGTAAGCTAGGCTGCACCCACAGCTCCTGTTGGTGTGACCACCACCTCCTGCATTCTGGTGGGTTTGCTTGGAAACAAGGTGGGATATTTACCCCAGCGCTGGCTACAATGCATACTCTTGAGGCTAGGCTTTAAAGAGATGCTTTAGGGCGTCAGACTTTTCTCCAGAACATAACTGAGAACAGATAATTTAAACATTCCAGAAGTTTTCTAATCCTTGATCAATTCTGTAATGTAATTCATATAAAGACTTAGATAGGAAAACCAAAGCTTGATAACATACTTGAGTCTACTAGAAAGATGTGTGCGTGATTCACCTGTGCAACACTGGAAATACATTTTAATGAGAAAGGCCAAGGTATTTACAAATACGATTTGAAATTGAACTGTTGCTGTTGTATAGAAAAGCAGGATCATCACATTAGTACTGCCAAGAAGTACACTTTAGAAAATAAACATTGATCCAGACAAAGGAATGATGCCTGCAAGCAATGGTTGATGGAGCTGATTTCCGTTTTTTTTTTTATTGAATCTCAAAATAAAGACTGCCTTGGAATACTTATTTTGTGTCTCAAAAATAAGTATCATCTACAGCTGTACTTCAGTAAAAAGTCTTGATTTAGTCGAGAAGATCTCTCAAGTCATCCAGAATGAATCTGTTACTTGTGGAAAACCAACCAAATTTATAATCTGCTACTTGAGGGAAAAAAATTTATCAGTAGCGCTTAGCCCCAGCCTGCTCCAGTTTGGCTTCAGAACAGTTGGTAATTCTCCCACAAAATATTTTATTAGCGGAAAAAAAAAAAGCCCTATAGCACATGCAACTGGTCAGACACCTGCAGGTAAACAAACACTCACTCCAAATGTAAAAACACTTAACAGAACGCCCCAGACCCTGCTTATCAACTGGCACAGAAGAAAGATGGGCAGTTCCCCGGGGTAAAGCATATAATCTCCACAGCGGACTGGGTGAGGCAGCATCTGCTGGAACCCTTGGTGACAGAAGAGAGTCACCATCTCGACCTGCTGGAGCATTACGAAGGGGCCCCGTGTAAACAGCCGAACCTATCTCCTCGGGTACAGGCGGCACCGTTTGGAGTGGAACCTATGTAACCAAGGGTGGGACCACAGGCGAACAGACCACACAGATTAACACGAATGAAATAAAAGATGGCAGGACGAACTATTTCAAAAGGTGACGTTCAACGTGACTCGTGTAGCAACCCCATTAGAGCACAGACGACAAACTCAGGATCTCCACACAGAAGGCCCAGGCCAGCACATGTGGCAGAGGCCAGCTCTGGCAACGCTGCCGCTGCATTTTCCTGCGTTTCCCTGTGTGGTTTAGAGGTGATTCGCATGGCACCCCCGCGGCTGGGCCCAGCCACTGGCAGCGCCACACAACAGTCAGTGGGTGAATTTGGTCCGAGAGCTACAAGTATTATAGTCTCTGACTTGGGAAGTTTTATCAAAAATAAAACGCTTGGGCTGCGTTTTGCCCAGGAGCCGGCTGCCTGGCTTCGGCACCGCGTTCATTGCCGTGGCTCCCCTCAGCGGGGCTGTGGGGGCGAAGGGGGCCCATGCCGCCAGCACTGCTGGCGAGGGGCAGGGCACGGAGCCACCCCGGCCTCACGGCGTTAATGGCAACCACCTCCCGCCACGGCTTCTTGGTGCTTTCAGGCCGTTTTGCCCGGTTACTGCGCCCTTGCAAAGCGTTCCTCCGGCTGTTCTGGAAGGGCAAACGTTAAGCAGTTGTGTTGACAGTCAAACATACCTCTCCGTGAAGCTTTCTCCCGCCAGGCTTTGGAAACACCCGTTTATTATTATTATTATTTTTCTTTAATTCGTTTAAAACCTAGTTTCGTGCCAGCGAAGCCACCTGGCCGCCCTCCAGGGGAAGCGGCCGCCAGAGCCGCCCACGCGCCAAGATGGCGGCGGGCGGGGCCGGTGAGGAGGCGCACGGCGCCGCCTGGCGGTCGAGGGCGGCCCCGCGCCTGCGCCAGCGCCGGGGCGGGGTGGGGGGGACGTGCTTCCGCAGGGACGGCGCCGCGCTGCCGCGCTGGGCCCAACCGCGCTCCGTAGCGGCGGCGAGGGGCGGGGCGGGCGAACGCGGGAAGCGCCCCTGGCACGTGGTCGGGCGGCGGGCGGGCGGGGGAGCGGAGGCCGGCCCCGCCCACTCGGCGGGCGGGCGGGGGGGGGGTGTCGGGGCCGCGGGCCAATGAGCGCGGCGGGCGGCGGAAGCGGGAGGGCGGGGCCGGGCGGTGCGCGGTGCGCGCGCTCTCCGCCGCCCCTTCCCGCCGGCCGCCGCAGTGGTCGGGCGCGTGTGCGCGGCGCCGTGCCCCCGCCCCGCCCGGCCCGGCCCGCCCGGCCTCCCCCGCCGCCCTCGCAAGGTAAGGGGGGCCGCCCCGCCGCCCCGGGGTACGCGCGGCTGGGCCGCGCCGCCGAGTTGGGGCGGGGAGGAGAGCCCGGGGCCGGGCTACCGGAGGGAGGGAGGTGGGCGGGGGGGGATGGGGAGGCTGGGGGCCTCGGCACGTGGCGCGGCGGCGGCTCCCCGCCCGCCGGGCACGTGTGGCGGAGCGGGGCCTCCCCGCCCCGGGGCGCCGCCATGGCGCCTCCTTGCCCGGCGGTGGGGGGGGGGGGGGGCAATGTGGTGCCCCCGGGCCGGCCCCTTCCCGCCGCCGCGGCTCCGCGCTGACGCTCCGCTTTGCGTGCAGCCCCCGCCGCCAGCCCCCCACCGCCATGGCTGACGAGCTCGACTTCACCACGGGCGATGCCGGCGCCTCCTTCACCTACCCCATGCAGTGCTCGGCGCTGCGGAAGAACGGCTTCGTGGTGCTCAAGGGCCGCCCCTGCAAGATCGTGGAGATGTCCACCTCCAAGACCGGCAAGCACGGCCACGCCAAGGTGAGCCCCGGCCCGCAGCGTGCGCCCGCGGGCTGCCCGGCCGCCGGGGACGGGTGTAGCGTTTCATCTGGCAGAGCCTGCTGGATCCTGCTGTGCTCTCCTCGCGGCAGCCTCTCGTGTGTCTCCCGGCTCCAGAGTTAGCGCCAGGGTTTCCAGTAACGTAAAGCGGGAAGGATCGAGGACAGGGGGTTGGGCGGAGGGTTGGTTTTTTTTCCTCCTAACTTGTTAAAAAGCTCTATGGCTGATCGAGATAAAACCTGTTTCTGTAGTGGGGGTAAGGTAAGTTCTGGAAGGGGGGCTGATGAAATCGCGAGGGCGTGGTTGGATTGGGCTGTCGCTACCCACCAAAGCACTTCTGTGCCTGCCTGTGCTAGCGGACTTTCACTATCGCAGCGGTCGACTTAAGCGCTTACTAGAAGTGCCCATATTCCATTACATAAGCCAGAAGAGCTCGGCAGACCGTCGTTACCTCTCTGGGCCTGCTCTGGCCCTATTTTGCTGGCTTGCCTCGCTGCTTCTTGCCTTTTTTCAGCACCGAGCGAGAAGTACCTTCCCCCTCCTGTGTCCCAGCAGGGACATTCTTAGCTGCTGTCTGGGGCTGCAGTCCTGCTGCCTAAGCAAGTTGGCTTATGCAGCTGTCCAGAGCTTGGACCGAGGCTAGACTCCCCCTTCATTCATTCAGCGACACTTTATGGTGGGTATACTAGAGTTTAGAGACAGATCCTTTACAAGCACCGATTAATTAATTTTTACATTTCCACAACCTTGTATGATAACCTGTAGGTGTGTAAGGTATTTAAGGTGTTGTCAAAGCTAGAATATACCGAGCCCTTGCCAGCTTTTCTCCTTCCCCTTGCTTTTTTTATGGCTTTTTTTATTAGACAGATCCAGTTTTCTTAAATAGTGGAACAGTTGTGAGAGTGAAAGGACCTGAGAAAAGCAGACGCTGAACTGGTAATCCCAAGTGCTAGCTGCAGCGGACAGCTGCGCTAGCATAAAGAGAGATGGGAGCTGCTTTTAATCTCTGTGCATAACTACCTCTTCTTTTCCTCTTAACCTTCACACTGTCACTGTGTTTCTCAGAACAGCTGGAAGTCAAAGTAAATGTTTCCTTAACTGCCGCAAACTGAGATCTAGTGTGCTGCTGTAAAACTACGGAAAGCTGTGGCTATGGAAGATAACAGTGGCTGATCTTTGTTTTCATGTAGTGTTTCTATAGCGTGCTATGAAAGGGTATGAGGCCTTCTTCCAGTGCTTGGGCTGCTCTCATGCTGCAGGCAGAGTCTAGGCAGAATCTGATATTGCACGTGATCTCTTAGAAACCTACGTGGAACCAGCAATACCGATGGCAATGGCTTCTCTAGGACCGATGGTAACTCATGTTACGATTTTTTCTCTTATAGGTCCATTTGGTTGGTATTGATATCTTCACTGGTAAAAAATACGAAGACATTTGCCCATCAACTCATAACATGGATGTTCCAAATATCAAGAGGAATGATTACCAGGTGAGTTTAACAGTCACTGTGTACTCACACACACTAAGAGGCTTTATACTCCTCATGCCATACATAAACCCTCTTCATCCCAAAACTTGCCTCTCCGTTAGTAAAGTACTGCTGTCACAATTAATGGAATTTGATTGTCTAGACACGGTATTGCTGAACTTGTAGCATTTACCGAACTGTTGAAACTGGCAGACCTTGCTGATGGAGAGCTCCTTACTATACTAACAACCTCATGTTACAGTAGCGATCTTTAGAAATGGCAGGTAATAGACGCAATTCAGAACTGCACTTTTTGTAGCTAGTGTTGTAAGGTCACTTTATTGTTTGTGGTACTGGCATCCTTTAGATTCTGGAGAGGTGTTGTCCCTGCTGCAAGTTATTATTAAAGGATAATCAAAATCTCACTACAAGTAAATTTGAATCTAAGCATGTATTGTCAGTCACAATTTCACCCTTACATAGGATAGACAGATCAATAAGACAGTCTTAAACTGCATCTGATGCCACTTCTAACTTGCCACAGTGCTTTCTGCTCCTTGAATGGAAGCTGGCTTCGGTTGATCTCAAGTAATTTTGAATTTTGGTTCTCCTGAGCTCTGCTCTGAAATGGATGTAGGGAGGGGACTTGGCAGGCTTCTGTAACGCCTTCTGTGATACAGACAGCGAGCTCTTAAAAGCAGCACAATTCCGGTTCTGAATTATCAGCTATCTTCCTATTGTCTTGGGAGTAGTTCTGGTCAGGAACTGATACATAAACATCAGTTGGGAAGCTGCAAGTGCTTGACAAAGCCAGAGTTCAGCGTGTTAGCAACCCTTTAGCACAGCCAGTACTGACTGAATGAAGGGTGACTGGGCTTAGACCTTCCAAGAAATTCTTAACGTTATCTTGGGGATCTTTCTCTCATGTTCTTGGGTCCTTACTGCCACAGGAATTCTTGATGTTTATCAGACTTGGTAGGGCTGCCTTTTGGGTTTACTGTTATGTGTTCCAAGTTCCCTAAGCTGCTCTGTCAAAGTAGGTGTTCCCCTTAGCTCAGGTTTTTGGTTTGGCTGAAAACAGCATTGTGAAAGCAGTCCAGAGCTTGGTGGATGTAACCCAATTTATTCATTGGCTAATGTAAATGATAGTATCTCACTCTACAAATGAAGGTAGAGAAATGTACAGTTCAACCATTGTGTACTTTGCACACTTTATGGAATAGTGCTGTTCAGTGAACAGTGTTCCAGTTATGGTTTCTAATTCACAGATGTAAAAACACTGAACCAGTGACCTGGAAACCGTACATTTTCTAAATCACAAAGATGGG
The DNA here is from genome assembly GCF_015220075.1 of Falco rusticolus. Classification (NCBI taxonomy): domain Eukaryota; kingdom Metazoa; phylum Chordata; class Aves; order Falconiformes; family Falconidae; genus Falco; species Falco rusticolus. Next base: position 24,698,884 of record NC_051199.1, read on the forward strand.
TTGTGCAGTGCCCCAGGTACAAGGAAATAACCAGCAGGGTTCTGGTGTTATTGATAGCAGACTGGCTTTTGCTACAGTTGCCCCAGCCCTCGGAACTGTTGCTGAAATTTGACTTAAATTAGGTTCCTAACTGTTACAAACACAGTACTATAGAATTAATGTAACAGGTAGAGTTCACTGCCTTTTGCTTATCTTCAGCTGCTGCCTACTAGTGACTCTGATGTTAGACTTCCTAAAAGTGAACTTCTCTTCACAGCTGATAGGTATTCAGGATGGGTATCTCTCCCTGCTGACAGAAAGTGGTGAAGTTCGTGAGGATCTAAAGTTGCCGGAAGGGGATCTTGGCAAAGAAATAGAAGGAAAATTCAATGCCAACGAAGATGTGCAGGTAAGTATAGAGGGCAGACAAGAAGAGTTATAGTTAATTACACTTGATTATACAATGAAGAAGGCTTACTTTGATACTGACCATTTGTATCTCTCAGTGAAGAGCGGGTTAGAAGTAATGGGAATCAGTTTTTAGAGATGTAGAAGGGCTTTTGTACTGGAGCACTGAGTATGGCACTGAAACCCAGCTCAGTTGACAGTAAGGTGATATGGGTGTCTCTCAAATGTCTAGATAAATCCGTCTCTCAAGTGTCTAGATAAATCCTGTATTGTTGTCCCCACGGTATGGATAGGAGCCTCCAGGCTTTTTTAATCGGGAAGAAGTGAAGAATTTTGTGATGTAGTCTGAGTAGTTTAATTTGCTGTTAGCAAACCGGAGCTCTGCAGACTGCAGCCTGTAGTAGGCCCCAGCAGTTGCTGGTTCAGCTCTGTTGCAGGAGCTTGTTTGTCTACCTCTGTTGTGTGAACTTCAAGCTGTCAGCCAAGGTAAGACAGCAAAGAGGAGGCAGCAGAAGAGCAGACTGGTGTGGGAAGGGCATTAGTCTAATAATGACTGAATTCTACCAGCTTCAGCTTCCTTTTTTTCCTCTCTAGAAAGATACAGGATAGATACTAAGATGTGAAAGTCTGTAACTTCTAGGAGCACTTCCTCTGGTGTCAGTTGGAGCTCACCTGCCTGTCTTTTCTTCCAGATATCCGTCATAAGTGCAATGAATGAAGAATGTGCTGTAGCCATAAAGCCTTGCAAGTAGAGAGGATCGCCAGGCTCGGGCAACTGCTCAGGTCTGGACAAACCACAGATCTATAAATTTGGTTCTTATTGTCACCAAAGCTCTGGCCTTCACAAGCAACCTCATTTCTTTTTTGAATTGTTAAAAAGCAGTGCTGGATTCTGGATTAGTGTTGCAGGCTAACTGGCAGTTTTCAAAATCACTGAGATTTTAATTCCTTAATTGTAACTATTTTAACATTCCTGTGGGTTTCAGCTACGGATTGAAGAAACCAATCAGGTGTTACTAGTGGATATATTTTTATTTGCTTGAGCAAAACAGTGTTTGTCTGTATGAACAGACAAAATACAGTATTCAGGGGCTTTTAGATAAGCTGGTAGGTATCTAGGATTATAAAGTGACCTAGAGCACAAATAGTATTTTTCTTGACATGTTTAGGTAGAACTGACAATAAAAGTAGCTTATTTTTGGTTTTGTTTTTGGTTTTTTTAAAGCTTAAGTATTTTGTGGATTGGGACTCTTGCAGAACTGTAGGTGCCAATCACAACTTTTAGACCAAGAAACTCAAGTGATCAAAAATGCCAGCTGGCTTGACCAAGCCCCAGTGGCCATGTGCAACTTAACTGTATTACCTCTGTACTCTTCTTTGCCAACTTGTTGGCTTATTGTAACGATAAAATTGTGTCAAAGCCTACCTGTGGTTTAGGCAGGCAGTTGGAATATTGGGTAGATAAAACATAGATAGGTCAAGGGGACACAAAGGTGAGAATGGACGTTAAAGCTATAGACTTTCACTCGAGGCCTTTGTCAGACTTGAAAAATAAAATAGAGAAATGCAGTTCAATTGCTTTCCTTTATTGTATTTATCTTAAAACTATTAAAGGGTGACAAACTCCATTGGAATCTGTTGCAGTGCTTCCAGCTTTAGGTTTTAAACTTCAGGTTCAGACCATATTTTTGTAGCACAGGGACCACATGTTTTTCAAAAAGTGGGACAAACTGTAGCATTGAGCCTAAACTAAATGCATGTGATTCTTTTTAGAAAAATAAAACTATTGTATTTTCAAGGTATAGACTTGACAAACAATACTGAACAACCATGGCTTAACTATAAAAGTAAATTGCTACATAGTTAGGAAAGCTAGCTCCTTTCCAAGGGAGTTCTGAGTCACTGAAACACGCATGCATGTCTCTTAACTATTTAGTAGCTTAACAGGCAAACACAAGGCTTCACAGCAATAGTTATGGAAGGATAACTAGCCTGCTCCTGTTTAAGGCGTTCAGCTTGAATTCTAAGACTTGATGACTCTTCACAAGTGGGAAACTTCCTTAGTCCGTGGTTCAGACCTCTCTTTGCAGTTGATAAATCGTTTAACGAACTTGCCTTAAGCTTCAGTGGCTGTTGGCTAATGGAGGACAACTTGTAAGCATGTGGCATGCTGCCCTGGACAGCGTGCACAATTCACACTCTATTGGCAGCAAGATCAGACTTCATGCTGCTAACTGCTTGAAATGTTTTCAGCTTAATAATATGTACTCTCTAACCCCCAGAGGGCTCACGGCAACGGTCCTGAACTGCCCTTGTACATACTGTGGCAGGGCTTAGGAAATCTTGGAGGTCTAACGTAGATGGCAAAACCATGCGTTTCTCACGGACTTCTCGTGACAGGCAGAGCAGTACCAGTGAAGGTGAAGACAGCAATAAATATACTCTGGTAATAAAGCACAGTTACTTGCGACACCTGTCAGAAGTAGGATACTGCCACATGCTCTTGCCTAGCACAATACCCATTGCAGGTGAACTCTAAATAGCACCTTGACTGAAATGGCAAAACAGCTTTAGGAAAAAAAAAAAGGCTGTAGGTGCAAGAGATTGAAATGCGTTCAGAATACTTTTGAAGTGCATGCTAGTCTGCACTGTGCTCCTTTCTGCCTCTCCATTGAACTGGTACCTGAAAGACAGGTTTTGTCTTGGAGGTGGCTGTGAAACCGTTGATGGTGGTCTTGACAGCAAGCTGAGCTGTGTGATGTTGAATGGGAAGTCACAGGTTGCTATGCCAAACTAATGCAAGTTCTAATGTTACCACCATATTACAAATAACTACCTTGAAAACTACAAGACTTGGATTTGTCTTTGTTCTGGTAGTGCTTTAGTCTCAGGTGCCTGTCTGTCCTCTAAAACCTTGTTGGAAGACAGGTATTTGATGCCACTGGCCCACAATCTAGGCATTTGTTTGGACTGCAAGCTCTCTGGGGCGAGGGCTGGTTTATGTCCTGTCCCTACAAGTGGGGTCCTGGTCTGACTGGAGTTTTCAGGTACTACAGCAATCTAAAGATAGAGGTTTTATGACCTCCAGCTTGCTGGAAGAGCCCTCCTTGGGACTTAATGGGTGTCCTTCTATTGCAACCTTCAGTTCTGCAAGATTTAAATGATTAAGTACTTCATTATAGATTTGTTCTTATATACTTAGTTGTCTTTTGTGAAGCACTTCAGACACTGTGGAAGTGCAGAGCATTGGCTCATCATGCATGAAGTTTCCCATAGGTAATACATAAGCATGAGTCTTAAGCATAATCTCCAAGTTTCAGTAAGGTTAAAGGTTGCTTCTAAATTAGAACATGTATTTGAGGCATTTTTTTTTTTTCCAAAGTAAGATGTTTCAGTTTACTGTCAGAATCGTTTGCAGCGAACTTTGTTTGTGATCAATAGTCCATATAGATGCGTATTTTTAAGATCCCTAGCCACGTGCTTAGGGAAGGTCTCCTTTCATAACTTTACTTTAAAAACAAATATTACCAATGTGCTTGTTCTGTCGTACTGTCTTAACACTTAAATTGTGTCAAAACCGAGAACTATAAACTTCTAATAGCTGATGGCAATTGCTTAGAGTAAAGGCTGTGAAAACTAGAAGGTGAAGAAAAGTATTTCCACTCCAAATAATGCATATTTTTTTTACTGGCTCTGATTCATTGAGTTTCTCTTACTACTTTACAGAATTGGAAAGACTGCAGTGTTTCCTGCCTCAAACGTTGGCAAATAATACTTCTAAGATTTCAATAGATCCTTCTAATTTTTGCTTATAATGGTGGTTTTTCAACTAGGCTCTTGCTAGTTGAGCCATGTTCTCAGGGCTGTTTTTTTTAAGAAGTTAGCTGAATTTCATTGTTTTAACGTAACTGCTTTCAGGCCTCTTGCAGGTTTTTCTAATCCACAATGTACCCAGAAATGGTGCACAGTCTGTAGTTTCACAATACAGGTAATTTTACATGATCTGTAAAGAAGTCAAATTTGTTGACAGTTCAAACTCTTATGGTTACTGCAGGTCAGTGTCACGGAATTCAAAATTCAATAAATCCCTTTTATTTTTTATTTTTTTTTTGAGTAATTAGAATGTAGTATGTTACAGTAGAACTAAACTTCAGGATTTAAAAAAAAAAAAAAAAGACCTTGTTAAGGATATTTCAAGTATCTCACTTATACACTGAGAATGTTAATGAAGGTGTAGATCCTGGAGACGGTGTGGTGGGAGCGCGGTGGAGCGTTCAGCACAGTACGCCGAGATGGTCAGAAGCCTCTCCAGCATCTGCAGCCTGGCCCTACGGTATTTGGCATCTGAGAGTTACTTGGTTTGTGAGCTGAAACCGGAATGTTTGCTATGTATCACTGTATCGCAGAAACCCCCTGTTGTCCTGTGCTGTATATTGTAAGCGTAACTGTTGTTCGGTGCGGCTTTCGAACGGTGGGGGGGGAAAGGAATAATGATGGCGATGGCTCGTTTTACTCATCGTGGCGAAAACCAAACCCTGTAAATCATACGAACCAGGCATGGTGGTCCTCGTGGTGCCGACGTGTATCTATTTTGGAAGCTGTATTGTTTTCAACACCACGCGAACGATCAGGAGAAAGATGTGTATGTGGTTTGTTTTTGTTTGTTTTTTATTTTTTTGCTCCAGAAATAATAAAAAGATGTCAGTGCTGTGGGGAGCCGGGTGCTCGTTCAGCGGAGGGGGTGGCGGGAGGGTCCCTGGCGCTCCGGTGAAGCCAGGGCAGCTCCGGGCCTGCCGCTGGCAGCGGGTGGGCCCTGCCCCGCTCTGCCGGCGCCCCCAGCTTCCCCCGGGAGAAACCCCTCGCCGGGCGCGCCTCGTACGAGAGCAACAGAGGCGCTTGTGGTTTATTTGTGTCGGTCAGAAAGAACACCGGAACGCAAAAGCACAACAAGACAGCCGCTCGCTCCTGCCCTCGCCGTGTGGCGCCTGCTACTGCCGCGGGGGCGGTGGGGCCTCCCGCTTCCCGGCATGCCCCGGGCCGCGCAGGCGCCGTGCACCGCGCGTGCGTGACGACGTCACCGCGGGTATAAAAGCGTGGCGTGCAGCGCGAGGCGCCCTTTTTGCGGGAGCGGCGGGCGGCCAGCATGCCGCCGGTAAGCGCCGTCGGGCCGCGGGGCTGGGGGCCCGGGGCGGGGAGCTGCGGGGGGCGAGGGGGAGCTGGCGGCCTTCCTGCAACCGGTGGCGAGCGGGCCTCTCGCCCCAGAGGGCCGCGGGCGGGGGGCGGGCGGCCGGGGCCCGGGCCGGGCCCAGGCGGCTGCAGTGAGCCCCGCTCTCCAGGCGGTGTCGGCCTGGGCCGGCCGCGGGACGCGCGCTGCCCTGTGTCCCTCGGCCGGTAAAAGCTTGTCGGGTGTGGGTTGTTGTTAATGCTGGGGGTTTTGGTGTGTTGCAGCAAAAAGACAGAAAATCTAAAAAGTCGACCTGGAAGTTTTGCCTTGATTTGACCCATCCTGTGGAAGATGGAATCTTTGATTCTGGGAATTTTGTAAGTCGTGGTTTTGCTTGTATTTCAGGTGCATAGTATAATAAAAGCCTTGGTACGGTACGATAACTGAATTAACAGCCGAAAGGTTACATTCTAAACTAGTAAAATCAATAGCTGTTCTTTAAGTTACCAGCACTTTTTGAAACTTTCTTGCGTTTAGATGTCTGTCGTAAACAAGATGATTCATACCTGTCCTATGAATGCAACTATTTTAAATTGCATCCTGTTTTAGCACGGGAGTGATTTTTTTTAATTACCTGCTGTAAAACTTTACTGTGTTGTAAATGCTTGCTATCGGGATGTAAGTAAACAGTGATTTTTAAACATCGCTATATGGCTAGGGTCCCTTCCCTAGTTCATACCTAGGGTGCCATTCCCTAGTGTTCTATTTCTTTAATGTTGAAACAGGAACAGTTCCTAAAGGAGAAGGTTAAGGTCAATGGAAAAACTGGAAACTTGGGCAACACCGTTCACATTGAACGTCTGAAGAACAAGATAACAGTGACGTCAGAGAAGCAATTTTCTAAAAGGTTGGCACAGGTTTCCCTCTGCTGTATTTGTGGTGGTGGAATTTGAACTGTGGTATGCTGAACATGATGCACCTCTCATAGGTATGGAGAAGGTGTTAGCTCTAGCCTTCGTAGCAGTTGTAAATATTAGTGAAAGGTGTAATTCAGGCAAATTTATGACATTAGATACATAAAAACCTGCTCTTTAAAACTCAAAGACTTGATGGAAAATTAATGCTCCCTTTAATATAAAAATGTAAGAGAGAGGTGCTTTGTACAGGTTGTTAGAAGTGAATCAAGGAAAGATAGGCTTTCACCAGCCATACTGAATTCACATCACAAGTGGCTGTTTAATTACTTAATTGGTTGTGTTAAAATGTGTGTGTACACAATATGTGTTGTGTCAAAAGAGCCCCTTAAAGCCAAATGAAGTCTTAAGCCTCGTAGCATGTTAGGGCACGCAGCTGATGAGTATGCTGATAAGAGGTGTGTGAGTTCGTTCCTTGCATCTCCCCCTTCAGTTGCTGATACAGATGCACCAGTATCTCATGGTAGAACAGGGTTTAGAAGCACTTCTCGGTGCTTCTGAGTTACTGGCATTGTGCTGTGTAGCCAAAAAGCATCAAATAATAGTTTCTTGTGTATCTTGAATGAAAATATATTTTTAGTTGTCTGTTATATATGGTAATTTGTTGTTTCGGGATATAATTAGTGTGTCGTTGCCCTGCTAGAGCCATGTCTTGGGTGGAGCGCACACAGAAGTAAGGGTTGTTAAAATGAGAAGGTTCTAACTTCTGACTAAGGTTCTAACAATGTAACTACTGTTTTCAAGGTACCTAAAATACCTCACAAAGAAGTACCTCAAGAAGAACAATCTGCGTGACTGGCTTCGTGTTGTTGCATCTGACAAGGAGACATATGAACTACGCTACTTCCAAATCAGTCAAGATGAAGAGGGATCAGAGTCTGAGGAATAATTCAAGCTTAGCTTTATACTCGATGTGGTGTACAAAAGACTACAACATCTATTTATAAGAACACTTAACTTATTGGTGAATAAAGATTTCGTACCCTGTTTGACAGAGCATGGTTAGTTTTCTGGTTTGTTCTTAAATTCTAATTCGAAACCAGTATGGGGAATCATTTGATTTAAGTTCAGCATGACATCAGTGAAAGTCCAAGTAGAAAAGAACGGAGCCCTTCGCCCCGTACTAGTGTAGGACAGTTACATCAGTGTTTTACTCATATTGGTACAAATGCTAGAGCTTTTTGTGACTCAAAAGTACCGGCTCCTGCTAATTTACTAAATACTGTATCATTTGCTCCACATAAAAGTTTACTTTTAATTATTTTAGTTGAAAAACAGGCTTAGATATTTTGAAATAATTTGTGTGATTTATCTATGTCAATTGGTTGTAGTATTCCTGTGTATGACCACAAGTCAAATGATTATAACATGGCAACAATGTATATTTAAAAACAGTAATATAGCAATGATATGTTAGCCAGGTTTATATTTGGTTCACAAGTAAGAAGGTAGAGATCTCATTGCCAGTGTCTGTCTACAGGTATTTTTTTGGTACAAGAGGTGGGTTCTTCATTAAAACACAAATCACTCCAGTTCAAATAAACTACTTTTGTTCATGTAATACCAATAGAAGTTTGATTAGTTTACACTATGAAAAAGCATTTGTGAGCTTGCAGTAGCTGTTGCGTGCTTATGCATTTCAGTACCATATTCTGTCAAGCTGGTAGTATACTCTGCATCTGATTAATTAGAATATTTACTGTCCAGTTCCAGTGCAGTGGTGAACTTTGGAATAGACAGCAATGTGCATAGGCTCTGATACTGAGCTTTATGCTTGAACAAATCTGCTAATTTAGGCTGAAGTGTGCTTACTAAATTGTCTAATTTCCTGATTTTTTTAAATTAGTATTATTTCAGCATTGTTTCTGCTGGCAAACCTCTGAGAGACTATTTAGAAGGTTGCCGAAGCACAAAGCAATGCATTAACAGTCGCATGACGCCCACTTGTGCTTACCTAAATGAAGAGTACAGAAAGGGAGATGAATGTTGTCAGCAGCCTTAGGGTCTCATTTGTCATTTTTCAGCGTGCTTCAGTAGCTGTTCCTGGAGATGAGTGAAAGCAGCAGTGGAACAACAGCTACTTGTATGATCTCTGCCTTGCTGATTTGTTTCATTTTGCTGTTTCGGAGCTAGCCAGAGGAGTGGAGCAGCATGTGTAACTGGCTGCAAGGCCAAGGAGTATTGCCCAGTTCATGTATGTTGAGCTTTATATGCTTCCAGTGTTGCCCCCTGCTTTACGGTGCTGGATAATGCTGGAGTGCTGCTTCAGAATTTCCTTTTTGAGAAAAAAATCAGGCACTTCTGAAGCAGTAATTGATGGAGATCATGTTCTTCCTTTTCTGGAAATCCAAAAGATTGCTAATGTTTTAATACTACCGATACCGTAACTAATCTTTTAACTACTGTGTTGAACAAGCAACATTGTTTTTCACAGTAAAGCTACAAATATTTGACCACCTCTGGTCTGTTTTCTTTGCTGCACTAAATTAAGCAGAGGGCACAACTTAACAGTTGTATTTCAAAATACATCCCCACCATTTTTTTTTTTTTTCAGAGCTGTGCTTTTATGCAACAATACATCCTTTACACTAGGCTGACACAACAGAACTGTTCCAATTAAATGGAACAAACCCAAACGAAATCAGCTAATAGGATCTGCTGCCTTGTGATCCTTCCTTTTGAAGCAGGCTGGCAGCTACATGTGTGGTTGTGGAGCCTAGCAGATACAGATTGTCACTAGTCAAAAGACAGGAAAACAAGGCCTGGGATTTCAAGCAGAGCAACTTACTTCATAGCTGGGTTTGGAGGAAAACTGCCAAAAGTGCTCGTGTGAGTTGTATTACTCACTGAGCTTCATTCACAGCAGTGAGGATGGAGCCTATGAGTTCCTTTCTCCGATGTTTGAAAACATAGTAACCTGTAAAACCAAAACTCCCAAGTTTCTGGTAAGTATAAGAAGTGTGAAACTGTAGAGTGCTTAATAAATTCAGGAAAAATTTCCATCCTGTTCAGATAGCAGCCAGATATTTTTGTTCTATTCCTGTGCTGCTGCCTCAGCTCTGCTGGCTGTACCCAGAGCCCCGGCCCGGCTCTGCCCTGCAGAGCATGCAGGCTGTTGCCGCTCTCATGCGGTTCGGAGCTTTGTTGGGTCAGTGGAATCTGTCAAGGTGCATATGTGTGTGTTATGCACAGAAACCACAAAGAGCAGGGGGGTAAATTTAAATGGAGTGTTGGTTTTTCACTGCTGGTTGTTAGTTTCATGGAGAAAACTAGCTGGAGTACACAGATGAGAAGCCAACCTCGGACAAAGCTTCGGAAAAGCGGAGATTCTTTCATACTTCCCCATATTCCACAGCTGAAGAGGCCAGGTGCAATCAGGCAGCAGGCAGGAGACAGCCTGTTACTCTTCACATAAGGTAATCAATACGAATTATCCAGATCAGAATCAAGGCAAGCTTTTTTAAAAGCCAGAGGTCAGTGTTTCTCTGATCTTTGACGGGGTCTAACTCACTGAGATAGCAGCTCTGCTGCGCTGGGAGCTGCCAGGTACCTTCATCGGGGGACCTGGCATGCCGGTTGTTTTTTTCCAACTAGAATCTGCTGTAAAATAAACAGTTGCATTCATCTTTGTTTTTAAAGTTCAAAAGTCCCCAACAGCTTCAAAACGGACAGGATTGACTGCTGGAATTTTCCATATTTAGTGCTGGACACGAGCCCAGAAAAGCCCTGCTGGAGGGAGGGACGGGCTCTCCTTGGAGCTGCAGAGACACACGCTCCTGCGTCAGCCGGGCGATGAAGCTGCTGGGAAAAATAACGTGCCCACAGTGCGAAGACTTCACAGGTGGCCAGGGCTGCTGCCGGGGTCGGTCCCTGTGCCTCCACAGTAACATCAGACGATGCTCAGGGTGCTTTAGCATTTCCAGAAGGCACAAGCACAAAATCCAGCAGGAGTTAGTGCTTCAGGAGCACCGCTTTGCCTCCACCCAGCTGAGAGCCCTGGGCCATCGAGCCAGGAGTTTAATGTGGAAAGAGGAATAATCATTGCAAAGCACCAGTTGTGCTGGTAGCACAGCAGATGGGCCAGGGCCAGCCCCTGTGGGCTCGGGGCTCAGGGGACAACGGCACTGTAGCTCTGACAAGGCTTTAATATAGCCAAAATTGTGTGTGTGTTATATATATTCTCCCCCTTTTATTTTTTCAATAAATGTTTCTCCCCTTCATTTCTCAAAAAAAACCTTTTCACTGCTGTCTTCCAAATAAAATCCATTTATGAGAGACCTCCCACACATGGAAGATTTCAATGTCTGGCAAATAATAAAAAATTAAAAAAAAAAAAAAGAAACAAAGATTTCTAAGCGCATGAGCTACACAACTGTTGCCAGAGCAGCAGCATCACCACACAGGCTATTTATACGTGAGCATACAGACATATTTTTCTGCACTATCAGTCCCTTATTGCCTTTACTGCAGCAAAACTCTCACTGATGTCTATTAAAAAAAGAACAACAAAAGCCACAAAATTCCACCAACTGTAACCACCGGTAGTAAAAGTTACTTGTAGATGTCCCTGTGTACCAGCGCGCTTTCTGTCCACTTGGCCTTCTGGCTTATAGCCCCATCAGAAAACAGCTTTATCATATATGCAATAGTAGTAATATCAGCAATAGAGAGGTAAATAATAGCAGGAAATACCTGAGAAATGTGTTGGAGTACTAATGTACGCAACAGACCCAGCATGTGGCAGGTATTAAAGGCAACGCAGACTCAACATATTCACATAGCATCAGCACAAAGTAATTGGAAACAGAGGGGCCCATGGAAAAATAAATAATAATAGCTTCAATGTACCCAACAGGAGGAGATGAGCTTCAGTGGTGGGAGTGATCTGATTACACCAAATTTAGACAAAAATAAGGAACATTTGTTTCTTTTTAAAGTCAAGAACCAAAACAAAGGCTTCTTACTGGGCACTTACAAGGGACTGAATGCCTCCTCACCCTGCCTGTGCCGTGATACCCTGCCAGGTTTCCACCTAGTCCCATCCCAGTGCCCTGAGCAACCCCCTTGCCCTGCCCTCGCAGGGGCACCCACACCAGTTTGAAAAGTTCTCAGACACGAGTGGTTTTCCTACTGATGCCCAGGTATGGTGACCGGCACCCCACAGCAGCAGGAAGGCAAGCAGCGACCTGGGCATCTATTGCCTTTGGAGATCTTTTCCACCTTCCCACTGTGGAATATATATATATGTAAAATACAGCCCCTGCTTCCCACTTAAGGCAAAAAAATACTGTTTATTTTATATGGACATGCTTGCTATTGGAAGTAGAGCCTTTGTCCCATGAACTTAAATATCTGTGCCAGGTGATGTGTCCTGGCATGAGCCCACTCCGTTGAGCAAGGGACTGCGGTCCCACTGCACGTTCAGACTTTCTTCCTGCTGATGCCTGTCCCAAGGGCCGCTCTCCAAGCCACCAATTTGTAGGCACAGGAGCCGTAACTCAACACGGTGCTGCCAAAGCCGGGAGAAGGAGAAGCAGGGAGTAAGTCAGAGGCACCAGGCAAGGGCTGGCTGGGAAACCTCCGGCCAGCAGCGTGCTTCTGCCTGTGATGGCAGGGAGGGCACTGGGGCTGCCCCCGGCAGGGTGACTCCCGCAGCCCCCTTATTACGCCAGCTTTACTATTAAATTTAAGTTGCCCCAGTGCTTGCTTCCAGGCCTGCCAGAGCCCTCTGACTTGGCTGGCAGGTTACAGCTCTGTGCCAAGAGGTTTTCACTAGCAGCACTGCGGCAGCAAAGTGGTTGAGAGATGTAGAAGGGCACCAAAATTTGTGGTATTGGCTTAGAAGTCACAACATTGAATAAAAAATTATTTTTTACTCTTCTGCAATTTAAGGCAGTTATTCACCTAAACACCATCCCATTTCATCATCTAGCTCCAACCGACACGTCCTGCTGCTAGCCTCCGGTTGCTGCCCAGCAGTCGTGCAGATGCATGAATATCTAAATTCCCATGGCACGAACATTTTTGGCCGGGTGCTGGCATAAAACCGCTGTTAGGCTTACCTTGGCGCCGCCGCCGCTGCTGTTTGAGCCCCATCTCATGCCAAAGCTGCTGCTTGAGGGAAATGCTGTTGCAGAGCACAAACCGTGGTGGGAGAGGTGACCTGGGGACAACAGAGTCAAGAGGCTACAAGGTGCCCCAAATCCCCCCCCAGCAGGAGCTGTGAAGCCCTCACCGAGGCAGTTGAGGGATGGGGGGGATGTTTCCAAGGCAGGTGCTTCCCTGACCCTTCCCAGCCTGGAAACTGCCCTTAAGCAGCTTTTTGCACCTGAAGCCCTTTGCTAATCAAGGGCTAATAAACTCACAACGTACCAAAGAGCCACCAGCTGGGAAAGATTTTTCCACTGCTGTCCATCCATGTTAGTTTTAAAAGAACAATTAAGAGACAAATACCTTAAGATTCTACTAACAAATCTTTTTTCTTTAATTAAGAACTTTAACTTGGCAAAGGCAGTTCAAACAGCCCACCCCTGTGGGTGTTTGAAGCATTAAGCATAATATAAGTCTCACGTTTGTTACAACATTCTTGTTGTCAGGTTAGGGTTTTGGTAGGGATATGAAATGAGGCAATGGGCATTTTTTTTCAGTAGCTCATTGCCCACACAGTGTCTTGATCACTGCACCAACGACTCCCCGCATGCCAATGGGATGCTCTGAGCACAACCTCTGGGTGCCAAAGCCAACAACAGCATCAGCATCTTCTTAATCCCTGGCACACGGGGCAGGGGGAAGAAAGAGAGCACCAAATAATCAATACAGCAAGCTGCACTGACAGCAGAAGTGAAAGCAGAAAACTAAAATGCTTCAGTTTGGTGCAGAAGGGCAAGGTGCTTCTGGGTGCAGGCTCCAGCAGGGACCCCCAGCCGTGCCCCGCTCCAGGGCCAGGACCGATAACCAGTTCCCAAGTCAGTGACATTTTCCAGCAAAACTGCAATTGTCAGTATTCCTTCCAGCTCATTTAGAAAATATTTACACTGTTGGAAGATAACGGCCCTGAGATAGGGGTGGTGTTGCTGACACAGTGGGCTGGGAGTTGTAAAGCTTCCAAGCTTCTCCCCAGCAGCTGTTTCAGGGCTCTTTTTCCAGCCCCAGCCTGGGATGCTGAGCCCCCCCTGGGGGTAAAGACCCTCCCCATGGCACCCAGCTGCCATGGGGCACGGCATGGGGCTGGCAGAAATAATTGGCAGAGCCTGCCGAGGGTCAACAAGGGGTAGCTGAACTGGGGTGACTAGTCTTAAGCCCGAAGCAGGAGGGTCCTGCCATGACTTCTGGCTGCGCAGCACCCACCACACACCCCAGGGACCTGTGTTTTCCTCCTCGTGCAGGTTTTGGAGTAGATGGGTATATGCTGGAAGCAGGGATCAAGTCATCTTTTCTCTGGATAGCCTCAGGAACGCAGGACCGAGGATGCTGCTGTGGAACATCACAGGGAGCATTGGCCTTCTGGAGGTGAAGGGTGTGCTGCCACGGCTTCTGTGCTGCTGGGATGGGTGGGTGTTTCCATGAGAAGCCATACTGGAGCTGAAAAATACTAACAAAACCCAAACCCAGGAGCCCCCTTATTACGCCAGCTTTACTATTAAATTTAAGTTGCCCCAGTGCTTGCTTCCAGGCATGCCAGAGCCCTCTGACTTGGCTGGCAGGTTACAGCTCTGTGCCAAGAGGTCTTCACTAGCAGCACTGCGGCAGCAAAGTGGTTGAGAGATGTAGAAGGGCACCAAAATTTGTGGTATTGGCTTAGAAGTCACAACATTGAATAAAAAATTATTTTTTACTCTTCTGCAATTTAAGCAGTAGTATTTCCCAACTCTTCTTGGCGGAACAGTTAGAAATTCATTTGCTTTTAAGTTAAAGTTTCAGGAAATCTAGTGATGCCTAGGGCTGAAGTTTTAATCTAAATACGTGGAAAAAAGGTGTAGTGGGTCTGACCGAAGGTGCTGGACCCCAGTGCCCTTCCTTCAGTGGGGGTCAGGAACAGGAGGCAGCACTAGCCGTACCCACCAGCCTGCAGCAGTCAGGGACTTTTGCAGCCAGGGCTGGTGTCTGTGTGCTCAATAACCCTCGCTAGATTCCTTTCCTGCCATAAATGATGTCCAAGTATTTCTCCAAACACTAGTTATTGCCGGGCTTGCAGTTATACAAAAGCAGCGTACCTGTGAAGCCAGCAGAAGATGGAGCCAAATCAAGCAGGCGTGTTCTGAAGATGAGGTGGGTGCTGCTCTCCTAGGGGTGACCAGGGAGCAGGGTTATCTGCTGCAGTGCTGCTGGCTCTGCCTGCATCCTTCTGCTCCTCCTCCATAGGCAAAAGGACATCCATTCATTTAAGCAGAATTAAAACACGCACCACATTTCAGGCACAAAATGGGTCAGTTTGCCTACCTCCTGCAGCCCACTTGGCCCCTTGGAGGAAAAAGTCCTTAATTAATTTTTGCAGAGGATCAAGCCAAGCCCAAGTGCATGCTTAGAGCCCAGGGTTGGGCACAGGGACTGAACATGACCGTGCCACAGCTATAAAAAACCCGTATATATATTTTATATAATTATTCTATATAATAGCTATTATTCATAATAATAATATATAACACATGGAATACATAGGTAATGTGTGTGTGTGTATATATATATGCAGATTATATGTATATATTATAGTATTATATATATGTATAATTCCCAGGGAAAGTACCTCTCGGAGGACAGGGATGACGGAGGCAGGGTGCTGACAGCACTGTACCACATCCCAGCCTGCAGCGAGTGCTGAGCCACCGCACAGCTCCAGACACCATCAGGGTACCTCCATAACTACATGCTGCACCCATACAAGTGTAACCGCGTACTTGGTGGCAATCCTGAGCCCCACCCCTTGGGTCTGGGACAAGCTGTATGGTGTTTGGAGGTTAGCAGAGAGAGGAAATCTGCTTTTTCTCAGTGACTTCTGACCATCAAACCCACCCTGGAAAGCTCAGGAGGGCTTTTTTCCTCTCCCTGCAAACACAATAAAGAGGCACAAAGTGAGCGGTGTTTTTGCAGGTGCAGGGTTATCTGTTGGGAGACCAAACTGCAGGGAAAGTGATATGAAGCTGCAACTCTTCTGTCCGTCTTTAGTGCTTCAAGCATGACTGATCACTCTTTTTACATTACTTTTAACAATAAAATGAAAAGCGAGGGAGAAGATCCAGGTCTTGCAGCAAGGAGTGGTACGATGAACGCCAGGCAAATACCCACACACAGTGTCTGGGGAAAACTCTGAACTGACGCCTGCAGGGAGCACTTGGATTGAAACCAAGGCACATGGGCATGCAGGGGAAGAAGCTTTCAAGGCTGTGACAACCCACCCCGACCTAAGTAACCACTGAAGTCTCTTCTTGGGCCTTTAGCAATCAACTCTGAGAGTTTTAGATTATATTGCACCTCTTGCAGCGCCTGCGTGGTGCGGAGCCATGGCTGGGGTTGTGTACAGCTCATGAGGCAGGTGTCCTGCTGGGTTGCGTAAAGCAGGATTATTTTGGGTTCTGTAACACTGCCTTGCAAATAATTTGAAATTTGAGTTTAGTAATTAAAAGTTCTAAGGTGAATCCAGGATTATGGAAAAGGGCTACTTGCTCAGCTGGTGCACAATATTTCAGACATGCACAATATACTTTTTCAGCTGTGTGCATTATCTATAACCAATTTTACATTTCCCTGGGTATTTTTTCCAACTAACTTCCAGAATTAACATGCTGGTATGTGCATGCACATCCACTTGTACTTTCAGATTCCTCCTTTACTCCTATTTGTAAGGAATTGCATTGCTTTCAGCATCTAGCATCGTTTACAATACCTTGAAGCCCAAATATTGAAACTAAAAAGCTTCAAGACCCTACTATTAATGAAATTACACTTTGATTCATTGCAGGTGCAAAAATGACGACCAAACAAAAACAACAGGCAAATGGGAAGCAGAACTAGGATGCAAGTTATCATCCACATCGTGGGATGTTGGTCTATTAACTGTGACAGCTCAGACTGACTCAGGCAGAACCACAATTACTTTATGCCAAGCCTTTAAAAACCAGAATCACGTGGAAGAGATGAGATATGGTAAAGCTAGATCCCAAGTGAAGCTGGAAACTCAGCCTAGATCCAAGCAAACTGCTTACTGAGAATAAAATAATGGGATGCTCCAACTTGCTTGCTGAAATAGCTGCCCAAAAGTATTGCATTTATGGGAAAGCATATGTTAGCACAGCCCAGGAGCAAATGATGGATCTCTAGGAGAAAGAGCTGGGGGGAATTGTTGACAGGCTGTTTTTTGGTTATTTAATGAAGATCAAACACTCCACGGATACTCCCCAGTTTTGGTGAAATGTTTACATAAGTTGGGAAGGTTTCCTCCTGTATCTATTTCCCTGGGCAGTTTATCTCACTGATTGAAAATTAATATTTTCCCTTAAATTTTAAGCAACCAGCAGATACAGGAGCCTTCCCAAGGCAGCTCCTGGGAACGAAGAGGAGGCAAGGGAAGAGCTGTGACCCAGAGAGGCTGGTCTGAGTCCAGCTGCATCCCAACAGTCCACTAGCCTCAAATACCCAGCCAAAATAACGCATGGGAGTTTTGTTGTCACGTTTGGCAGACTAATTAAATACCTTGGAACACCCCCACAGCCACAATCAGGTCACACCAGCTCTGTTTGCCACCTCGCCAGCAGAGACACCTCGCTTGCGTGCCATTCTATGCCGGCTGCTGCCTAAAAATGAGCACAGATGCCAAAAGATGCTTCATCGTCTACTGATAGGCAGCTCTTGCATCCCCGCCATCTGTTCCCTACCGCAGCCCAGGGACCAACACAACGCTGCGGTGCCACGCTACGGTGGCAGCAAGCACCCCTTACTGCGGTGGGCAGCAGCCTCAAGGGCAGCACCCGTTTGCTTTGCGGAGGTACCCAAGGACAGGGTCTCGTGTCCTCAGCCCGGTCCTTCTGACGCGGTGCAGAGGCTTCCTCGCACAGCTCCACGGTCGCTCCAGCAAACGCCATGACGTCCAGCTCCATGCCTGGAGCTTTCCAACTGCCTGGTGTCATGGAAGATGCACCAAGAAACCCCCTCGGCTTTCTGTTGGGAAATAGTTAAAACACCAGCTTTTGTTTACAACTGGGATATTTAAACAACATAATGAATGTAAGCTGCTTAACCCTTTCCCTGAATGAGCTCCCCAAGCCTGGTTGGGGCCCGTCACAGGAAGGTGGAGGTGGCCTGGAGAGGCCGATGTGGTACCCACACGTACCCCTGGCTACAGCAGCACTCTGTATACACCAGTGTCATTGCTACAGCCAGACTATACTAAACCAGTTTCTCTAAGCTACGTGCTCACCACTGAGAGATGATTATGCCTCTCTCCTTTAATCCCGAATCCAAGGGACCAGGACAAATGAAAGATGGTTGATCACTCAGCAGACAAAATTCCCTAATGACAGTTTCACCCCTGTGACTGCCTCCAAGGTCTCTGCCAGCACAATTTAGGTGGATGCATAAACATGTACAAACAAAAATGCACCCCGATTCAAGAAGCGTTGCCCTGATGAGGGAATATTTGCTGTAATTTGTTTTGCAGGCACTTAGCAAAAGCAGAATAGGAAGAAATGGGGAAAGTGCCCAGCAAAGTAATATGAAAATGGAGCCTCTGGCAGCCTCTGAGCTGCACAATTTTAATACAGTTAGAGCAAGGAGTGGATGATGGACCTTGGACCTGAAGTAGCCAAACTCTAGTTGGTTTTTTGTTTGGTTTTTTTTTTTTTTACACTGTGGAAGAAGTACTGATGTGTCTGCACTTCTTAGCTCTTCTTCCAGCCAGGGAGTGCAATGAAAAACCAAAACGCAGAGATGAACACCCTCTTTGCCAGCAGTCACTGGCCACAAACGATGCCGGGTGCCATAAGGGAGCTCTCCCGTGGTCCCCTGTGTGTGGCCTGGCCCCAGTGCTGTGCATCCCCAGGGAACACGCCCCAGGGCTGAGGCTCACCCTGCACCACCAGTCCCGGCAGTGGGAATGCTCACACTGGTCTGGAGCCAGCCACCTCTCCATGCCCAGCTCGGGCACATGTATCTGAGCCCATCGAGTTCAGGCGTCCCCCTGGGCACGAGGGCTTGCCTGCAGGTGCAATTACTCCTTAATAGCCATTCTGATCAGAAACCTTCATCAAAAAATGGCTTGTTCCCAAACAGCTTAATCTGTGTGGGATCTATTTGGACAGATGGCTCTCGGACAGGCTGTGCAGACAGGAGCTGACCTACCGTGCCCAGCTTCCCCGCCGGTGCTGCTGCAGCTCATCTCCTTGTACCTGCAGTGTCCCGGAGAGTCCGTGTCTGGGGCTTAGCCAGCTCAATTGACAACAGCCACGTGCACCACCTGTGAGGGCAGCTTTGCCTCATCATATCCCCAGAGAAGGAAGGGTCCCGAGTGGGACCACCCTGCTCGGCTGACTGCAAGACAGGAGCCCACCAGAGACACCTCCAGCACATCAACCACCACCCAAACCTACGGTGGAGTGCCTGAACTGCAGTGAGCGCTCGAATGCTTTGGAGTGAAAGGAATGACAACCCCACCCAAGAAATACAAAACTTGCTGCAGCCTGAACACACCACACCATGCCAGAGGAAGGAGAGCATCTACAGCGCAGCCTCCACCACCTCCATCCCTGTCTGAGCTGTGTCAGTGGTTAGAGCTGCAGGTCTGAGCACAATCTGTTCCACAAGTAACTGGAAAATACATTACAGCTGCGATGAAAATGGATTTTTCTTTTCTTCTTCACCTACTGTGAAATACGAATTGGGAATTCGTTAGCTATGAGCTGCTGCAAAATAACATTGCTCTTAAAATATTCAGTAGTCTCCTGGCTCCAAAGGACCTTGGTTAACTAGACAGAGCAGAGGGGTTTTTCATTTTTAAAATGTCTTGGAAAGGATCATTAGGAATTACTTACAGTTTCTTTCAGAGGCTTTTTAATTTCCATTTGCAGACTCTCAGCAGAGATGTGGAGAGTGAATCTGCAGCGGCGTTGAGTCATGAAGGCGAGAGTACCGCACGCTCTGCTGCTCACGGGGGCAGGAGTGGGGAGGCAGAAGGAAAAGCATTGGGGAAAGCCAGTTGCGGCTGTGGTTTAGCAACATCTCAGCACCCTCCTGTGGGATGCTCAGCAGCTTTAGACCTGCTCAGGTTCTTGCAGGTCCAGCCAAGGGTCAGTAGACCAAAGACTGTGTGAGGACAGGCACGGGCAGCCTGGATGTTGTTGGAGATGTGGGGCTGCTGCCCCAGGTGGGGACGGGTGTGTGGCCCTGCGTGGGCTGTGCTCCATCACTGCAACATCTGAGCAAGGTTTTGGAGGTACAGGGACCACCAAGATCCGCCAACAATAGGCACAGGCAGTAGGGGTGCGAGGGATGAGAGTCTGGGACTTTAAAGCCTTCTCAGTAGTAGAAGAGTTTGGTCTCCACGGCCTCGGCAATACTTGATATTGCTGCCAAGAAATCACTCATCATGCTCAAGTCTGTTTTTCAAGCAAATGATTAACAGTCCTGCTACTCCAAGGTCTACTCAGGGCCGGTGTAAGCCACCAAGCGTAGGTGGCTATACATCTATCTGCTTTACACAAAGCTGGGGCACAGTCTGGCTCCATGGCCAGGTCCCAGCTATGTTTTGGTTCCAAACAACCCAAAACTCCCAGGAGAACCAGGTCGATGGCTTAGACTCAGGCCCCCAACAATCACCGTGTTAAAGAGCTGCTGGGGTTGTTATCAAGTGAACCCAGTGGACCTGATGGGCATGCTTCCAACATCATCACAGAGTTGTAATTAAACAGCTGCATGATGAACTGGACCATGCCAGAGTAACTCAACACCACCAGAGCTGGAGCAGCCTTTGAAGTCAGCACTTGCCACCACCATCCACCACCCGCACAATTAAACCTTTTTTTTACAAAACAGCAGATGCCAACACAAACAGAACAAGCGTCCCCCGCGCTGCTCTGCCCACCACTGGACAAAGCCACGATGAAGGTGACCCCAAGCCCTTGCGGGGAGCAGGGATGGGGGCGCGCCGGGGCACGCGGGGTCTCAGAGGCAGGAGGACCGTGCTTGGGAATGGCAGCGTCATGCTCTGCAAATGAAGGGACGCAGAGGTCCTCCGGCATGCAGCAAGCAGGGCAGGGTACTCCCCCCTGCCCCAGCCTGCCCACCTCCCACCACACATCCCCTAAGGGCTTTTGGACCTGTTTGCCAGCGTTGTTCTGAATTTGATGTGACAGCAGAGCTCCCAGAGTGTTCCATGTGCTCAGATTTCAAGAAATTGGTGATTAAAGCAGGAACGAAAATGGGGAGAGGCAAAAGCACCTCCTGCCCACCCCGGCCCGATGGCACCACGGGACACAATGCGAGCACTGGGGACCAATGGACACCCCTGGGGACCTGGGGAGGGAGAGGTGGCAGGGCAGGGCAGGGGACCAGGCACACCAGAAGCTCTCAGCTTAGCTGCTCGGGGAACAATTCAGTTTTGAGGGCTTTGAACAAAAACTCAGAGGAGTAACATGATGATTTCACAAGTACCTAAAAGAGGAGCTGTAATATCCTTTCTTCTGGCTGCAGCTGAATAGATTTCCCTGAAGTTTGAGAGGCCAAACAGCTCCAGAAGTCCAACACCTCTCAACAGGCAAGAAGCGGCCGGCTGAGAATTAGGAAAAAGAAACATGTGAGGTCTTCTTCAAAGCCAGAAATATCTTCAGAGCTGTAAAGACAGATCTCTTTGAGCTGAAGAGTCACTCCCACCTCTGCTGTGACTTACCTGACCTTTTTGTTTGGCAAAACTCTGCCGCCTGGAGAGCTGATAAAAGCTGGTTAAAAAAAACTTGCTTACAGGTTTTTGGTAGAAACAATATGCTTCCCCCACAAAAAGTTTGAAACAAATCAGTTAAAAAGAAGTTTCAAATCAATTCAAAAGCAATTTGCAATTTGGTGGTTAAGTTTTTTCAGCTCATTCCAACTGGAAAATACCAAAAGAAGATGGTAACTCGTATAATTCTGGATGTGTATTTCTGCTGGCACGGTACCTTCATGTCAGTCTTTTGGAAATGGTGAATAAATTCCTGCCTGGAGAACTTGCAGTGAGGAAAGGGGGAGCCTAAAGGGAAAACTGACAGCAGAAAACAATAAAAACAATTTCTTTTTTTTTTGGGGGGGGGGGGCGGGGGGTAGGGAGGGAACTGACATTTTCCTGTGAAAATGTGAAGTGAAAAATGTCTTTTTCAGTGGGAAAGCAACTCAAGGCAGTCAGTCCCTGCCAAGAAGCCATCCCACCTGCCCTGGAGCGGGGCTGTGGGCTTTGCAGCAGGTGGAGGTGAGCTGCGCACCGTGATGCTCAGCCAGCCCAGCTCTGCTGCCTCCCCCTCCCTTCCCTCCTGCTGCCTCCCCCTCCCTTCCCTCCAGAGAGGCTTTCTTTGCCCACCTCCCCACCCCCTTTTTCTTCTTCTTTGCATTTGCCTGGGGCTCACCTCCCAGGAGGACTTATATTTTACACCAGCATGCTGATAGCTATTGAAGTCCCATCAAGTTATCCCCTGCCAGCATCCATCAGGTCTCCATCAGGACCATCCTCGCGCACCCTGCAGTGCTCCTGCATGCCTTGGAGCTCTCTGAAGCCCCAGCACTAACACCCTGCTCTGCACCCAACTTTCCTGCATTTCCCCGCTGCCCTTTGCCACCACTGTTTGATTCCGTTTTCCCAGCGGTTTCACTCAGATGCGAAATGCTTAATTTCCCACCCTGCCTGTGCACCCACCCCCCTGCTGCCAGGCACCAGGGACCACCACCACCACCGCTGAGCTTCACCTCCCCTTTGGGCATCCTCCCTCCAGGTATCACGCATGTCTAGTAATGAAGAACTGGCATATTTTCAGTGAAAACCATCTCCCTCATATATATTCATAGCCACCAACCATGGCAGATGCTGCATCTCTCAAATGTGTATTCAGCGAAGGGAAAGTCTCAGCAGCAGCTTTGACTCTCCAGATGCCAGCGCAGAGGTGCCTCCTCCTGCTTTCTGGCCCCAGCGAAGAGGAATGATTGATTTTACAGTATCACAGCCAGATCTGCAGTCACAGATGACAGCCCTGGGGAAGGTTTTACTGCTGGCTCCTTGTGAGCTTTGAAAGATCCACAGTAATTATTTTTCCTTAAGAAAATAGATGAATTAATCCTTCTGCTAGGGTTGCGGTTAGTTTTGCTAAAACTAGTGTTTTCAAATGATTTCAGAAAGCAAATAAGACTGCCTGGCACAATTTTTCAAAATGATTCCCAGTCGTGTATTTCAAACACTCCATCAGATTTTCAGAAGAAAATAGATCAGATTTCTGAAGTGCTCTGTGGGTGCTGCTGGCTGCTAGAGAAAACAGGGATGTGTCTGGTGCCTCAAAGGAGAGCAGCAGATTTTGCACAGACCTAAGATATCGGAGATGGATGCCAAATACGTGCTCTCCCTGAGTTTTAGCTACATTTTCTTTTCTGCAATGATTCATTTATAGCTCCAAATATGAAATATGGATAAACCCAAGAAAGAGAACAGGAGAATCCAGCAACGGATGAAGAGTCATGACACGGGTTCTGTGCACGGCTGTGCTCCTGATGCCAGCAAACCAAACCGCTCTGCTCCAAGCCTCAGGAAAACATGTGAAAATGCTAGGTTTTGCAACATGCAAATCGCATGACACAACTAAGAAGGTTTGGCAAAGGGATTTGATGAGGGAGCTAAGGAAAAGCCTTACCTTTTCAGATGGAAATGCCTTCTGTGAAAGGCAAAAGGCACTGTAGAACGAGATCTCACAAAAATGACTCCAGTTTCCTACAATTTAGTGCCAATTAGTTTCATCAGTAACAGTTAAGCAGAAATGCAACCTGAAAGACCTCTAACCTTTCGATGTCAGACTTGGACATCAGCAATGCAGACGGCTCTTCTCTGCCACTGCTCTGCAGATCATCAACCAGGCTCACCACCTTTCTGTGGCTAGACATATATAACCCCCATGTTTTAGAAAGCAGTTTATTTATCAAGTGTCTCTGTTTGACTTTACAAGCACTTACATTTGGCAGGGGAAATCGTGGTCAAGTTAAACTCAGCAGAGGCTTGCTCAGCAGCTCCACAGGGCAGCGTTTCACCTGCTGAGCAGAGATAAACTGTTACAGGTCATCAGGATCCTGATCAGGTCTTCATTTATGGGTTTAATAATTTCATTGCTTGAAATAAGGGAGTACAACTTTACGAAGAGATTGGAAAAGTTTGACTTACTTAGCTCAAAAAATAGCAGGTTGAGAGAGAATACAACTGCCGTTTATAAATATATAAGGAATAACAGCAGGAAAAGAAAATAATTAAGCTAACAACACAAGAACTAGTGGGAATGAGCTGCCCATAAATTATTCAGGATGGAAATGAGAAGAAGTTTCAGACCATTAAAGGGAATCTCCATAAAACCATCAATTCTTGTCTCCAATTAGTCCAATTATCATGGGGCGGGGGTTGTTACATCTTCAAGCCATGACCTGAATTCCTCCTCCCAAGCTGCTGAGCACCGGGGGAGGACATACCCTGGAGACACCCTGGTCCTGTCTCAGCCTCCTCTGCATTAGCAAACTCTGGATGCAGCACGGGGAACCCTCCCTGGATTGCTTTTTCTAGGTTAGCCAGCCAAAGTCCGTTTGTCCATACATAGCAGCTGGCAAATATTTATATGTATTTTGTAATATATGTATGTCCTGGCATTTTTTTATTTCCCTTCTCCATCCCAATTTTACCGTCCCTTGAACTGACCTTGGGTTTTACCATCAAGGGTCCAGGCTGGCAGTGGAAATGAGTTCGTACCTCTACTTTTTGTATGTAAAACGGGTTTCAACTTTTGGCTCAGGCTTTTATGTAATTTATCCCCTACTCTGGCAAGCGGAGCTCCTCAGCACAGTAATGCAGCTATTTAAGACAAAACGAGCTGTCACCCAGCACGAAGACAACTTGGACACCTCTGATGTTTCTTGAGCAGGTCCCTGTTTTGGTGAGGGCTCAGTCCACCAGGAGTCAAAGCATGAATGTGCCCAAGTTCCCAGCGTCCCACTTCGTGACCCGGGGGTGGCCAGCCCCCCAGCACTGCAGGGAATGCCTCAGGCAGGATCAGACCCCAGCACCGCCTGGCAGTGAGCGGCAGCAGTAGCAGGGTAAAAGCCTCTTTAAACAAGGCAGCAAATACACGACCATGGCTCAGCCCACAAATACACATATTACGGACTAATGAACAGTCTTAGGGAAGAAATGGACACCATTCTTGGCTCCTCTTAGTTTATGATTTCTTTATTACTGCCATTAAGCATACTCAGGCATTTTCAGGGATGGTCTGAGAGCAAATTATGGGAAGGTCAGAGTAAAAATAGGTCCGTTAAATAAACTATTATTTTCTTAAACTTCCTTATGAAAAGAAATGTCTCTGAAAATTTAATAAGACAGCACTGCGGCCCTTGTCTAAACCCAAGGTCAGGGCACAAGAAAGACTGGTGTGGTTAACTGCAGTCTGAGTCTAATTTAAATGCCAAAAATGGAAGAAAGTGCTTGGGGAATGAAGGGTTCGTTAGTATTATTTCACTCTCGCCATCCTGAAAGCAGGCAATGCTGGTGACCTGCAATCTTCTGACCAGAAAAGATTCCTAGAGAGGAAAAACTAAACATAATTGGCAGGCAGAGGGTGGTTTTAAGCAACGTCCCTTCTGCGATAGCACTGTGGCCCCGACATTGTCCACTCCCAGTGGCAGCAGGCTTGAAGGCAGCCCCCTCGCTCCCAGGGATCTGGATCCTACCAGAGGCATTAATAGATACATCTCCCTTTGCTCCTCAGAAATACATCGTCTGAGGGACAACTCCCAGCAACCTGCAATATATTCCCAAGCTGGTTGATTGCAATTCCTGGAATTTGCAAAGCATCTTTAATTGTAGCACTCATCAAGGCAGTTTTTAGATTCTCACAAAGCCTTCCTCAGAAGGCTGCTACACCCAGAGAGAGAGAAGCAGGCAGAGATTAACTGATTGGCACAGGGTATGTCACCGCTCAGCAGAAGGAGCCCTGCCTTGCCTCAAATCAATTGCATTGCTATTTTACAGCAAAACCATGCAAAACCACACCAGGCAGGCCTGGAAATCTGTGCCCCAGCAAAGTGCCGGGCTCTGGGCTTTGCTGTGCTGCTGGCTCGTGGGTACCGCCATCACTGCCTGCAGCTCCCACCCATCGCCCTGCTTCACAGCGGGTCATTGCAAAAGGCAGGGATGCAAGGACGGGAAAACTCAGCTGGAAAGGTTTGAAGCTTGTTGTGCCTCTTTCCAAGGTGGTTTGCTTCTAACAAGTCCTAACAATGAGCTCCTGGATTGGTCCTATTAAGTAATGGTGACCCTTGGGGTGTCCCTAAGGACCTGGGAGTCCTTCTGCGCATACGCTCCCCTCCTTGCCACCACCAGGAGCTCCCCTCTAAAACCAGATCCCCCCGTATAAGCCCCCCAGCTTCTCCATGCAGAACTCATGACATGACCAGAGTTTTCCACAGCCATCCCAAATCTTTTCTCTTTTAGCCACCCCAAACCCAGAAGGGTAAGGGCTTCAGGGCACACTCCCACTTCCACATGTCACTCAGCAGATGAAGCGCCAGTGTTTCACCATCAACTTTGCTGATGGCAAATCCCTTCTGGCACACTCAGATCATCCTTTAAAGAGCTGCTACGGATCAGCCCCTGTCTGGGGTCAGCCGGTGCCAGTTAAGCATGAGCTTGGCAGAGTCGCCTTCACCCACCCCCATGGAGGACCTGGTGCAGAAATGCCAGGTTTGCTTAGCTCAACATATCCCTTATCAACAAGGATGCTCCTCACAGTGCTTTTTTAAACAAGAAACATCTCTGTGCAAGCCAGGCACTGTGTCTGGGAGAGGCAATCCCAGCCCGGAGATAACATGGATACAGCTGCCTCTGTTCCCTGGGAAATCTGCTGACAGGAGAGAGGGTCTCACATGGGGGAGCTGCTGTTTGTGGCCATTCAAACCGATGTTGCTGATTATTTGATACGAGGCAGCGTGGGCCAGGCTTGCTTTCCCAGTGTGCAGGACAAGCGAGGTTGTGAGGAGTCCGTGTTCTGTACTGCTCCACGCAGGGTTTATCTAAGGAAAAGGCACCAAGGACGAGCTGCAGACACACAGTGGGTGGTGGGAGGAGAAAAGCCAAGCACAATGATATCATAAAATGCTCCCTGAGTCATTAGCTACAACTCATATCTTCACTGGGGCTAGAGAGACAAGGGTTTGCAAATAGATGCCGTGGATAAATGCCAGGAGAAAGAGTTTCAATTTTACTGACGAGGCTATTGCTGATTAACTACTTTGCAGCTTGGCCTGTACCAAGGGCTATATCTGGACACAAAAATCCTTAAATTGTTTCTACTTCAAGTGTGGGCAGCCAGGGAACCATAAACTGCACAGCAGACACCTCATCCCCTTCCGAGTCCATAGTGCCCAGATGCTGGCCCGCATCCCTCAGGGTTGGGATTGGATGGTTAGAAACATGCACAGTGGAGCAGGTAAAGGCATATATTACATGTCAACAGGAGCTAATTAGTGCCATAAATACATCCTCCTTCTGAAGATATCTGAACTGGTTAGTGATTTTTCATAGCTAAAAGGTTTTGACAGGTTTTTTCAAGATAATGAAAAACTGTTTAACTAAGGAGTAAACAGGTTTGTGTAGATCTAAGGACAGAAGAGCGAGAAAACACCTACAAGATGAGCTCCTCTGCAAACGCAAACCCTGAAAGTTCCAGAACCCATCAAGTAATGAACAATAAAGGAGTAAATAATAAAAGTAATAATCCATAGAGCAAAATGCTGCACTTCCTCTCCAAAATGACCCCAGCGCCCAGCTTGCTGTGCTACCGTACCTGAGCACACGTCCTGCTAACGCACACATTCCCTCCCTCTTAGGTATCACACACTGTGACTTTCCAAATCATTTTCCCTGAGCATTGCTTGGCAACTCATTTCTGATTATCAATAACTCCAAGCAGTTCATCCTAATGACCATGCTGAGGTTTTTTTGTGTTTTTTTTTGTTTTTGTTTTTGTTTTTTGGTTTTTTTTTTCCCCAACACTTCCCATGCTGCTGCTTCTAGTGAGAAACAGCAAGTGGCAGCAATTGGAAAGCTCTGGACAGAGACCATGGTCTCTGCAGGCCAACCTGTTCCCTGCTCCCCTTGACCGCCAGGATGCTCCTGGGCAGCCAGCACAGCTCCCCTGGCCCAAAGCACCCAAAAGGCTTCACACTCATTTAAGGCTCCATCATGACCCATCCAAACCTTTTCATAATTTTGAAAAACCATTTGAGCACCAAAGGCCAAAATGCCTTGTTCCCTTGCTGGGGCAATCACTGGCTGCAAAATGAGGTTGCTCTGTCCCCATCCCCAGCCAGCCCCAGGTGGTGGCAGAGCAGCCCTGAGTGCGTGCAGCAGGTCTTCACCTCCAAGGAAGGTCTGCAGTATAGACCGCCACACTGGCTTCTACAGTTTTCCATGCTACAGCAGGCATTAATTAACGTGCACATGCAAATTATGCTGGAGAATTGTATGAGAAGAGACCGTCATCCAAAACAGAAGGAAAAGTGGGAGATGTCTCTAATTACGTGCATTTATTCCTTCAAAGTGTGCTTCTGGTCAGATCATTAACTGCAAAGAGCCACTCAGACTGCAATCCAGTATGCAGAGGTTTCAAATGTCTCATGTCTTCTTGTGCCAAAGGAATATTTCAGCCCCTGCATCAATCTCTCTTTCACCTTCCTCACCACCACCACAATGACAAGTGCCTTTTCATGGTTTGTAGCATCTTGCCGGTCTCCTCAGGCAGAAAATTTCCCTTTCTGAGTCACCGTAGAACACCACAGGCTGCAGAGCAGCCAAAGCCTCCCCCTGCTTTCCAACTTGCTGTACGGTGTAAGAAAACCTTTGTCCCAGCCAGTGGACAGAGCTGCAGTCCCCTAAACAGCATAAACATCAAGAGATATCTGCTATACCCTGCGCTTTGCAAGCTGCAGGTGAATTTATCTCTATGCTGCTGGTCAAAAGTGTGGTACCTGCATGGGCAAAGGCAGGTCATGAGTGCTGTGGCCTCAGCTGCTGAGTTAAGGAGCAACGTGCATCTGATTTAGGTGGCCTGCAGGGAAATATGTGTGGAGGACACAATCATGGCTCCAGACAGACCAAACATTGAATCTCAGGATGGAACTAGGGTCTTCTGAAACATGAAGACACACTGAAACAGGTCGTCTGCATCCTGAAACTCAGCTACTCTGAAGCTTAGAGTCTGCACACAGATGTGTTGCTAAAATTTTATTTTACTGGGACAAACAGCTAAAACCCAACAAACCCTACTTATTTTTGAATGACCCAACCTGAAACCCTCTGAGATGCAGCAGATGAAACCTGACTTTCCTGAGCAGGAAGGCTGTGGCATCAAGGAAGCAAGGGCTACCCCAGCACTGCCATCCTGTCCAGGTTGTGTGATCCTGCTCCTGGCTGGGCAGTCTCAGCATCACATGGGAGCTTATGCCAGGCTACGCAATAATTGCTTGTTTAATGCAAAACCAGTGGAATATGGCTGATAAAATAACACTGGGAGCTTCCACACCACCCAGCACAGCATGACTTGAGTGATTAAAGCTGGAGATTTCCTACCTGTGTGTGATCTGGCTCCACTGTGGCCTAAAATCAGCATATAACAGGAAAGGGCGGGTGGGGGGATGGCAGCAGGGCAGCATCACCTGAGCGCTGCAGCTGGTGGTGCTCCTCTGCCCAGCCTTGACCTGCACCGCTGTTCAGCGGGGAGCGAGCCCGAGGCAGGATCTGTGCGCTAGTGGTATGGGTTGGGGCAAATGACTTGGGTTTCTTGTTTCTACCAGCCTGTAACACCAGCTTCTCATCTGTACCACAGAGCTGTTTTGAAGGTGAAGGTAAAGAAAAATATAAGGAAGAGTTTGGTATCCACCTCCCACTGATACTCAAGTACAGCTGGCATCTGGAGGTAGCAGAACTGAGGAAAATAACAGAAATAGAGCCATTATCCCTTTCTCCTTTAAACAGCATCTTCCTTTGTCTTTTTTTTTTCTGTTTTATTTTTGCACGTGGAATCTGAAGAAGACTGAGAGCATTAACGCCCTGTATGTGCTCGCTGAACTGTGTGCATGTACCTTGCAGCAGTGACCGCACCGTCCCGGCTGGCAGCGAGCAGCAGGTCACAGCCTACTCCAGGCTACAAACACCAGCCCCTAGAGAAGGGGGCCAAAATATGGGTAGAAAGTTGCAGCCATTTGGTGAGTAGCTGCGGTCTGTGGTTATTTCAGCTAATGAAACTGTAATGTTCTCAATGACTGGTCCAAAAATAGGTTATGATTTTGGAGACAGGCAAAAAGCATTCATCCTGCTTCTGGGGTCGTTCCCTGCCCCGCAGCTTTGCTCTGCTTTCTAAAATACCAAGCTTTGCTGGCAATGCATGGCTGCAAATGCTCAGCTCAAAGGTAATTAGAGCAGGAGATAAATATGTCCGGTGGCCATCGGTCCCCCACCATCAGGGGCATCCTGGGACAACACATCTTTTAGTGTAAAAATATTACTGCAATCTGTCCGATCTGCAGCTTAATGTAATAACGTCTCTCTCAAGCGGAGCACTGGCAGATGTACAGCAGCTAAATGGATTTTGTAGGCTGAACCAGCCACCCGAACAGCAAAAGGGAAAAGCAAAGTTTCCCCCGGTGGCACAGGACTGGCGGGGAAGCCAGCAGAGCCCAGCCTGGGAGGCTGGAGGTGCACAGGGAGCAATGGTGATCCCTGCTCCCTCCATCCCACACCCTGGGGTGGGGGTCCCCGGCCCCTCTGCAGCACAGCAAGCCAGCAGCTGCCCCCCTCGGTCAGCCCAGGCTCAGCTGCTGGATGCAGACAAAATATAACGCAAATGCTTTGCCCTGGTGAACTTACATTAAATTTCTGCAAACAGTAATCTCCAGCAGGATGAAGAGCATGACACAGACCCTGAGCACACAGCATGTTGCAGCATCACAGCATTTCCTACGCGTGGAGAGCGCAGACGCAGACCCTGCACCCCAGCTGCCCTTCGACCCCGCGCTGTGCAAGACCCGGATCTGCCTTTCACCCTTCTCATTGCCTCAGCCTTGAAAATGGCTCATCCAGTTTAAAGCCAGAGAATTGCTAAAAGCTTTAAGGCAAGCAGTGAGTATCTTGGAGAGACTCTGAAAATATTAATGCTATTCCATTATCCAACAATGTTAAATTCATTAGCTAATTAAATCATACTACAGAGTAATAACAGATTTTAAAGGCAGTGTCTGGATTCTCAAGTCAATACAACCTTCCCAGTCTCAAAACAAAACCTTTCTACAATAGATACTGGCATCAGACAGAATTTAAGACTATTCAAACTGCTGTTAAGAGCCTCCCATATTACCTCCCCCCCTTGCAAACACTATCCAGCTTTTGCATTTTAATTGGGGTCCATCAGTGCACAAGACTGATTTGTTTCCCTTCTGATCTTCAAAGCAGGCATGCATGGTTCAGGCACGAAATTGAAAAGGAAACCTGAGCACTGCCAGTATTTTGAGAGACACTGAAACAAGCAAAGATTGTGGGAGAGGAAAAAGTGTTACATACCATGCAAAGAAACTAAGCAAGAGCAGGAGCAGCAGATGCTCCCTGACAGTGGGTACAGAATAGTGACATGCAAAACTATGTTTGGAGCCAGAGTAGGGCAGTGAGTAGAGAAAACACACTTCTGACTGTAAAAGGAAACTCCCACCCCCTTTTTTCCTCTTACTCTAATAAAATTGTTTCCTCTGAGAGCTGCAGAAGTTGCAAGCACAGCCACCTTTCAGTGTCAGCTCCTCATCTACCCAAGCATGGAGGTGCTACTTGCTGGTTAGTTTTCCAGATTCCTTTGTGGGTCATGTTAAAGATTTCCTTTTGTTTTTTGGGAGGTTTTTTTTGTTTTTTTTTTTTTACACTAGCAGCAGAGCTGCTAATTACCTGCTGAAATTTATAGTGAGGATCCAATATCTGCTGTGCAGCTACCTCAGTGCTCATCAGCTTCCCAGGGTGACTGTGGTAGGGGTAGAGCAGAAGCAAGGATACAGAGAGAATGGTGGAAATATCCAGCAACTTTTGGAAATACTAATGGGTTGGGAGTGTTTCTAACCTGAATCTCACAGGAAGGAATGAAAAAAAGCCCCAAACATATATATAAAAATTGGATATCCGAAGTGGAGTGCGACCCAACCCCACCAAGCATTATCTCCTCTTTGCATCCTCTCCAAATGCTGGGTGGACCACTAGCATTTTTTCCGATTCTCCTGCAACTCTTTTGTAAAAATGAATAAAGAAAAAGCAATATCAGATGCTCTCCTTCTTTGCTAAAAGCACTTTTAGTTCCCCCTCCTCTCTGATGTGCTGGCAGACCCTGACACGGTGAAAGAGGGGAACACTTGTTTAGATGAAACTTGACGTGACATGACAGCCATCCTGCCCGCAAGTGATCCTGAAACCCTGGGGCCAGGATTCTTTATTTCTGATGCAAGGGTCTGCTCAATAACAAGATCCCTGTGGGAGTATAGGAAACACACATCAAATCCCTGTGGAGCATCGGAAAACGTACAATGGCAACTGGCCCCTCAAGATGTGCCAAATTTGTATGATTTGTGTTAATTTTCTGGTTTCATCTTGACTGGGCCTGGTCACCAGGAGAGGAGAGGGGCTGGGGGTAGCTAATAGCATATGAAGTGCTGTTGCTTGAGGAACATTTTGGGGAGAGCTTCAGCCAGGCTGGGAGATGCTTTTAATTAAACCATGTCCTTAAAAGGCTCTTCTTGATGAAATGCCAAAAGTTGGAGCACTAGGTAACGAAACAAGCGATTCAGGTGAGATGTACACTGTCTAACCACTGGAAATGACTCAGTGAACTGCCCTTAACTCATCAACAGAGCTACTGAGATAGTAGCTGCTACTGAGATAGTAGATACTACTGAGATACTGACGCAAGTGGAAAAGATGTTTGCACAAAAATTCTGGTTTTTCTTTTCTCCTGGCTCTGATGACCTCCTGGAAATCCCTGTGCAGCCTCCCCTGCAGGCTGAAGGACCAGGGCTATTGACAAACCTCCTTCTTGCTCCTTGGAGGCTGCCCCACTGCTGGGCTGGCTGCCCCTTGCTGCCAGGGAGAAGCCCTCCCTTTGGGAGATTCACACCTTTGTTTCCTGGTGCTCCTTGTGGGTACATTTCACAGGAGCTTAAAAAAAAAAATAAATTAGAAAATCTGACCACGGTTAATTAAATAATATCTGCCTGAGCAGAAACATGACTGTTCCACTGCATCCCTCCATAACTCAAGAAGAAACCCAGATGGTGCAGGTGAGTATGTATGGTGATGCTTCCTATGGGTCCTCCTCAGGGGACCCAGGGCTTCAGGGTGGTCTTTCAAGGCCAAAGGAAGCCTTTTCCTATGCACAGATTAGCTGAAGGTTTTAAACACACTATTCAGTTGGCTTCAGTCGTTGTTGCTGAGCTCTTACATGTTGTTTATGCTTTGCCCACTAAGTGGAGCTGGGGACTCTCCCATCCATCCCCTCCCGGGATGGTACCAACACATTTATTTTCCTCCATGGACAAGTGGCAGGTCACCTGCTGCCAGCGTGGCTGCAGCTCACACAGCCCCGCAGGCAGGCAAGGACGATGGTACTTCGCTTGCTTTCCATCATATAAGTTTGAGATCTTTCTCCTTTTCCTGCAAGGAGGACGTGGTTTTGAACCCAACCAACGTAGCCCTGTCCAAGCAGGACGGTGAGGAACGAGAAAAGGAGGGTGAGGAGTGCCAGAGGTTCCTGCTTTAACACTCTCCTGCTTCAGCTTTTCTCACAAATTCCATTAATCAACCTTTCCAATACCTACATATACTGAAAGACACATCTATTAACACAGAGTCTTTTCAGGCACCTCTTTGTAACTTGGTCCTCTGCCGTGTTTTTAAAATCTGTTTTATATAAACCACCTAAAAATACCTATAGCATGATATGGCAGGTCAGCTACAAAAGCATTGCTATCGTCTGCCACGAGGATCGATTCAACCATTAAGGCAGCCTGTTTGCTTTGCTAGAGACCATCCAACACCTGCACGAGTTTATACCTTCCCAGTGAGACTCCCCCAGGAATTTGGGAAAGCAGCTGATGATGAACTCATCCACACACCACCACCTTTCCTGCTGCCAAGGATCATATCAGAAATAACCTCAGAGGAGAACAGAGCATGTCTCCAGAGAAAATAGAGGACATGGAAACAAACCAGGATAAAATTACAGCTTTACAGAATTCATTGCTTTACCCTGCAATGGAAAGATAATTAGGAAATTGTTTTTGTACTAATGATTCATATCGAGCGGGGCAGGAGCTATGTCAGGAACATGACTTTAGTTTATCCTAACATTGATGTACCAAAAAATGGTTTGCAATATTTTTATGCCCAGGAATCAGATGTACTGCCCTTCCTCACCCTGCCCCTTCTCCCCAAATCACTCAGACAGGAGCATTTGGAGATTACCTCCACAACCTGAACAACAGCTAATTATTCTTAATGTTGTTTGCAATGATGCAGATTCAGATTGAAATAGTTGGGTTAGTAGGATTATTTTCCATGAACCTGATTATGATTTTTGAGACTCAGTTTGTTACAATATGAACTTCTGATTGGTAAAGCTGGAAAAAACCCTTAAGAGCACTGAAACCTTATATGCTGAGACTGGTCCACATAGTGCTCCTACCTGGAGCAGTCTCTGAAAAAAAAATCCCTGATGTTACTTAAGATGTTGGAGTTTCCTCCTGAATGTCCCTTTCCTGGCAGTAAAGCTTGTAGTAAAACTCCAAGCCTTTCTATTCAGTTATACCAAACCTTGCCGTATATTAAAGGAAATAATTGCATCCAAATGTCAGCACGTTAACAATGTTGACTGAAATAATAATTTGTAAAACAAGTGTATTTATGCAGCACAAATATCTTATGGTTGCCTCTGCAAGGGTTTTCTTTGCAGACTAAATACTTGGCTGACAAAAATTTGTAATTCCTCATGGAAATGTTGTCCATGGAAACTGTACTGTTGATTTGCAATGAAACAGAAATATGTTACCCATTGCTGCATAGTAACCCGTGGGTGAGCAGTACATAGAGCAGATCGATGCATAGTTCAGCTTATGAAACAAAGTCGACTTGGTTTTCAGTGATCACTATAGTTATGTGGCAAACAATGAGTTCTTTTTAGTGTGTAATGACATTAATGAATTTAGAAGTGTTTAGTGACTAGTACATTTCATCTTTTTCCCTTCCTTTGCATCCCAGACTTTAGAGCAACTCAATGTCTCTTCCAAACTTGTAACGGGAGCTTCTTTCTCAGCGGTGGCCCAGACCAGCACACAAGGCACAAGGAATGCCTTGGAGGAAAGCAAGCTCATTGTAAACCAGGTCCACCCTAGAATGTAATAAACATATACTGAATATTGTGTATTTAAGTAAACTAAAACAAGAAATATCCTTGTAGTCAGCTCCTTTTAATCTAAGAAAAAAAGATTTCATAGCGTGGAAAATTTGCCAATATATTGAAACATATTGTCGTTATCGCTTTATTGCCAGTTATCGCAGGGGTCTTATCAGCACATCCACTTGGTAAATGAATAAACCCTTTCAAGATGCAGCTCTAGCACAGACACTGACTGCAGGATGGGATGATTGAGCAGAGCCCCAGGCAAGGCAGAGGATGCCTGTCCTGCCCACCGAGGACCCACCAGCAGGCACGTGTCCACCCGGGCAGCGCTGCTGTCCTTGGAGGCTTGACACAAAGCAAAGAGTTGGTGACTTAAAGACAAACAGGACCACATCCAACTACCGAACCCTCGACCTGCCCATTCCAGCCAAAACCATGGCAGGGGCTGGTGTCACACCAGTCGTTGCTGGGGGTGACAGAGAGGGGACCCATGCCACCAGCTCTGCTCTCGGGGCACAGATGTGGCTCCCTGGCTGCAGCAGGTGCGCACAAGTATGTTACTGGGTAGGGTTTGCCTTGAAGGGCTTAATTCAGTGGATGTCTCACTCCTGAGCAGCCTTTACACATTCCTGAGATAAAGAGCTTCAATCCTGATGAGAGGGACACCGTGTATAAAGGCACTGCTGCTGGTGGTGGGCTGTAGTTTGATGAATACATGGGGTTGAAAAAGAAACATTTCCGTGCACTTCCAAGATGCCTGAAGGGGATCCTCCCAGTTAAATCTAAGTCTCTCTCACTCATACACACACATATAAAAACATAACACCAGTCTAAACTTTCACATGAAGCCAGTTCTGTGCCAAGTGACTGAAAAAAATCCCTTCACTGCACCGATTTCCTATTTGTTTACATGCAGACCAGTGCTACCTTTCCTGTTAGATAGGGTTCCCATAGCAACGTTACTTTTATCACATAAGAGGATTCACCAGATTAAAACAGACACCTTCAGGTAATTAAAATACATGAAATTTATTTGTTATTTACATTTCTGCTAGTGGGGAACCACAATACTCGATTCAAACCAGGATGCTGAGGATCTTCGTGGCCGAACAAACAAGAAATAAAGCTGTCAGTGTTTGTCTAGTACAAAATGAGGACTTGCCAGCTGCAGGAGGCATTGCACACACAAAACCTCCCAGTCTGGAGCATGCAATGCAGAGAAGGGCAGGCTGTGCAACCTGGTATTTGCATTCGGAGCCGGTGCCAGAAGGTTGGGCTGAATGACTTGGTTTATTTTCTAGAGAGGCAGTTTTCAAGAGAAGACATAATGCATGGGATGCATAAGAGCTATCACCCTGGTGTCCTGGTCTGAATGATGGTGAGGGGTGGATTTGAGTGTGGTCACTGTTTCTCAGTTGATTTCAGCTGGACATGGTATTTGACACCTCTGCCTTGCATCAAACGTCCAGTTTACTGGAGGCTGTGCAAAATTCATTCTTCCTGAGACTGCAAAATTTGAGTTCCCATCAGAGGAGCTCAAAGATCCAAACCAATGAATTTAATCCTTTCCATCTTTGTCCAAAAGGTCTGCATTTTGGATTTTGCTTTGCCCCCTTAGCACTTCCAGAGGGAGGGTGCAGGGCTCGCTCCCAGCTTTACCCTTGCGATGCTCGTGGCTGCCCCAGCCTGCTGCAGGTGAAGGCGAGCGCAGGGCTCTGTCTCTCCCGTAAGGTCACATAGATCGGAGCAGCTCTGGGAATGCTACTGCTGCAGTTGAAGCAAAAAAGGAAAGTTAGCAGGGAAAGCTGGATCTGGAAAAGCAGCCTTCCTCTGGGCGCTGAAGGGCATTTTGCCTAGAGAGCAGGTTTCCTTCTGCTGGTTGCTATGGCCATCAGGTGCTGGGAGGCTGGAAGTAGGTGTTTGTCCTTGTCCTGCATGAACAGAATATCCAGCGAAAGGACTTCAGCTAGAGAGCTGAGTGAAACTGCTTGTTCCTCTCCATGGCAGGAACAGCAAAGACGAAGTCATTCAGAAAGCTGAATCTCAAGCTGCTTCACTGTGACACTAGATTTGGCACCACAGTATTTTGTACGTATTCCAGCAAACTGAAGCACTGAAAGCCCTTCTCGAACTAAACCCATCCTCGGTGTATTTGAAGATCTTTTTTTCTAGTGAATGTTCAGTTTGAGTGGCTGCTATGGAAAGCTTTCTTGTTTGGAAGTATCAGGAACATTAAATCCAATGTTGTTCTTAACTGCGTGCCTAACTACACCACTTCTTACTTACTCCACAGCTAGACACTGGAGGAGTGAGGACTTAAGTTGCACTACCTAAGAGGCAACTTTGGCTTCAACAGCAGAGACAGTTTGGGCTTCCAGCCTCCTTCATCCCTACTTCGAGATACAGTGTTTCAGCAGAGGTTTAGCATTTATTGTCCAACCTTTGGCAAGCCTCGGCTCCTCCCAGCAGCTACCACTACACAGACCAGTGGTGGATGAAAGATAGGGGTGTCCTCATCCTTTCCTCTGAGAGTCTTAACAGTTTGTCATGGAGATGAACAGAGCAGCTCACCCTCTCAGAAGCGAGATTCAAGGTCCCCACCATACAGAGTCACATTTCCAGCTTTTTTACCGGACATTACAACTAGGAACTTTTTTCTAAAGTTACAAAAGAAGAGATAACTTCCATTATTTGTGTTAAACACCACGTTCAATTTTGCCCAATATGGAACCGCAATTAAAACCTGACTGCTCTGATGACAGAAGCAACATGCAGCTGAAAGTACACCCGCCCCTGGAAATCCAGTTTAGTCCCTGGAAGGCCAATCTGATGCTGTCACAGATATTTCCATTGTAAATGGCCCATGAAGTCCATATGTGACATCACTGTGGCCTTGCGGTGTTCTTTTTATTGTCCTGGCATATCATCAAAAAGATACATTTGTTTTCGGGAAGATGAAATGGAAATAAATTGTAATGAAAAATGAGTGCAGAACTGATTACACACAAGGAAATTAAACCAACACTGTTATGTCTGGCAAGTCTCCTCCACCCTTTGAATAAGTCAGTCATCTCTTAATTAAAAAAAAAAAACAACCAAAAAAACCCCACACAGATAACTGGAAGACAGGACAGCATCCATAAAACAAAACTATAACCCCAGCCAACACTCTTCACTCATCTGGGAAAAAGAATGTTGATTTGGGGATATTTGGAGCAGGCTTAGATTGTACCATGGGGCTTTAATGGTGCTGATGCTGCAGCCCAACCCAGCAGGCTGCTCAGCGGCTGCTTGCAAGAGCCTTGTCGTTGCACGGGCTGGTGATCTCTCGGTGGTGAATCTACCTACTCCTTAGTGCAGCCTGACCTGCAGACTAAATCCAACACCAAAGCAAATGACTCACATGAAAAGATGGCAGCCTACAGGCTCAGATGACCATCTCAGTAGGGTTTTGAACTCATAAAACATTTATAAATTAACAGAAAGGAGTACAACTCTCTGCTTTTGGATGATGATGAGGAGCAGGATGCCAGGAACTGCATGTTCAGCTCCTCACTGCCCCCAGACCTTTGCCTCATCCATAAATTCTCTGAGCAGGCCCTGACGCCTTGTCACTCTCTTAGAGCAGAGCTATACAAGCCTAACGTCCAGTAGCTCCAACATGTAGTCATCACAAAAATAAGACACCACCTTCCTACCGACTTTGAGCACAGGATGCTCACAGACCCACTCAGACTCACAAGAGGCACTTGCTCTCTGCTCTAGAAGGTAAATAAACCAGCTGGCTTTGTGCAGAAGCAGCCACGTGTGCCCACACAGCAGTGGTGACCTGGCCACGGGGGCAGTAACCCCACGAAGGGGCACTAATCAGCCTCTGAGCCTCTTCAACGTGTTCCTAAAGCATTAATTTACTGAAGGGCTCAACCTTACCAGTCTTTACAATGCAAACCTTACCTGCTTGGAAATACTTGGATTAGACCTGAAACCCAGTTATTTTCTAGACATTTTTTAGTATAGAATTGCAAACCCCATTGTGAAAACTACCCATTCCCTACCACAGCTGAGCAGCGCACAGTAATGCTGCTGGCACACGCCTCTGCCAGGCTACACCTAATCATTGCACGCTGAGCCACAGCGCAACTACAAAAGCAGGAATTAACAGAGCTGGTGTAGATCATAAGTGTGTTCAACTGGAATCTTATTGAGATATGTGGCCATAAAACGTACGATTGTCAGAACATTTGAAAGAGGAGGTGCCTGTACCCTGGTAGTCCTCCCGCAGCTCATTACTGTTGCCTAGGTGGTCTTTGGACTTCAGTACACCTTGCCCCAGGCATTGCTCCCAGCCCTGTAACTGGTTTCATCTCTGCTTGGGCAAAGGACGGATGTAGAATCAGATCTGAATACATTTAGATTGGACCTTTAAGATCATCGAGTCCAACCGTAAATCTAACACTGTGAAGTCCACCAGCTTCAGGGTGGCATCATCTCATAACAGGATGAGACGCGGCTGCCTGAAAGGTTCCCATCTAGTCTAAGACCTTATCCTTGCCCTACACAGCCAGCCAGGGATGGTGGCGCTTCCTGATCATCTCACCTGCCCTGCACCGGCATGAACTCCAGGGTTTCCTCCAGAAATATCTTGGATTAGACATGACTCATGGAGTGATTCAGGCACCTGAACGTAAATGTCTAGTGACTCAGCTCTTGATTGATTATAATGTTCATAACCTATCTAGTAAAAGTTAACGTGAGGGTCGCTTTGAATGAAATAGGCGTCTTTCTAAGGATGGCTACTACCTCTGACACTTCCCTATATATTTTCTTATTTTGGAAAATGCAGTGACAACATACAGTATTGTTGAAACAAAGCCTGGCTCATCCATACAAACACGACGATCAGAGACAGAAGGTTAAACCAGAGTGGTTTCTTACTCTGCCATAGCATTTCCCTCAAGCTTAGGCATGGCCACTTTACTCCTGTTACCCTGCTTCTCGTGCCCATGGCTTGCATGCCTTCCTGCTGTCCTCTTAGCTGCCCGCACAACAGCTGCTTTATTTAAGTCCATTTTCAAGTCATACAGGTTTTCACCTTCCCTAATAATGGAGACTTCCCTACCTGGAAAAGGACATCCATTATAGGTTAATTAACAGTGGAGATGAAACCCCAGCATAACTTGGTGATAGCTTGCAGCAAGCAACACCACTGTCAGCAAGCAAAACATCACATGGTGGTCCTGAACATACTACAAATATTTTCTTTTCTTTTTTTTTTTTTTTTTAATTAAATCTGGACTCAAACCATCAATGTCCTAATTCTGAAAGAAACCCCTATAAACAACAGTTCAGCTGGGTCTTTGCTGAGAGATAACAACTAATTTTATGCTTCCTCAGAAAGAACACATTTCAGTCCCAAGAATAATTTTAATCCTGTTCCTAATTCACATACATTAACGCTCCAAAGTAATTAGAGTTGCACAACATAATCAAGTGTAAGCACTGCACACAACGCTCAGCAGTTTCTGCCCAAGGCAGAACATACCCTCAACAAATTTCTTTGCAGGGTTGCTCCTTTTGAGACTATCTGTGGATTTTTTGTTGACAAAAATATTTCCTTCATTTCCATGGTATTTGCCTAATGTGCTCCCTGGAACATCAAAAGAAAGAGGACAATAAAGAGGCTGCCTTCATAACTCTTCATACACAATTTATGGTATTTATGGTTTGTACAAGGCCCTCTGAGCCTTTCT
Organism: Falco rusticolus; assembly: GCF_015220075.1. Classification (NCBI taxonomy): domain Eukaryota; kingdom Metazoa; phylum Chordata; class Aves; order Falconiformes; family Falconidae; genus Falco; species Falco rusticolus. The sequence continues at coordinate 24,739,826 of NC_051199.1, forward strand.
TGCTTGGCTCTTTGACACATCTGAACTAATTTACTTTGGGTCAAATCCAGAAGTCTTCATTGTGGCAAAGATTTATTGCCTCCAAATGACCAAATCATGGAAGAATCTTCAGTCTCCAGACAGAAACCATCTATTCAATTAGGCTACCTCTCTACTAATAAATTAAATATGCTCAGGACCACTTTCTCAGATATTGGCCAGCTGGCACAGGATGAGCTGTGTCCATAATGCTCAACTCTCTCAACCTGCAAAACAAAAAGTTTGTGTGCAAATTTCCCGTGGGAGGTGTTGACCCATACTGACTCCTGCACAGTGGGATGGTACCAAGGACTGACCTGCTGCCCCAGGGAACGTGACCTCCAACACGAGGTCAAACTTAACCTCAAAGTCTAACTTGGGTCAACACTTGTTGCTAAGTTTGAACAATCCTTCATCAGGGAAGCTATCCGTGAATCCAAACATAGAAAGTGAGCCCAGGCTTCCGAGTTTAGCAAAATATTACAGTCTTTGGGTTAATCTTGGAAGCTTGAACTTGCAAAGTTTTCTGGTTATAATACCTTGTTGATGCAGTTGATAGGAAAACCTGATGAATTCTTGTGCAATCCACCATGCTATTGTATTTCTTCACTTAATCCCTCATGGATAAGAGCGAGAGGAAACATTAACAGAGTATGATAAATTGACACTGACTATTGACAAAACAATGTTGTGAAATAACCCAGCTGATTCAATATCCTCAGTGCTGAACATATTGCTGCCCCTGAGCAGCCACAAGGGAGATCTGGGCTTTGGCTGCCTTGGCACCACACAGAAACCATGGCATGGTGCCTTGCTCTGCTTGCCGCCTCCTCCTCAGGCACAGCTCTTGCCTAAGGAATGACTAATGCTGTATTCAATTTCCTTAATATGGCTTTGTATTCTTCATACTGCAATGGAAATTATATTTGAGTGTCAACAGAGAGAACCTGTACTGAAGACATGAGGAGGACAGCCAAAGCCAGAGGGACTCGGGCTCGCCATCAGCTTCTTGCTGGTGGCTCAGCAGTCACGCTCCCTGAAGGGCACCATGGCCCTGTTCAAGACAGCATCTTACGCTTAAATCAATTATTTCAAAGTATTTGCTCCTTGATCCAGTGTCTGCTCCCTCCAGAGGTCTCCCAACAAAGCCAAGGGGAGTGTTAAACACGGACTCCGAGCTGCGCTTTGCACCGTAACCTCTGTTTAGCACCGTCCCTCTGGTGCTCAGCTCAGCTTACTTGTCTAGTCCTTCACTCCTCCAGGCCAAGCAATATGTTAAAGGGTGTCTCAAAGCCTCAAAAACTCCAAAGATGGCTTTTCTTCTCTATTGCTTGAAGTACTTAAAAACCATTAAATAACTTCTATCGCCCGTGTGATACAGGCAGTATTGTACCACCCGAGTTTCACATTCAGGGAAAGAGAGGCAGCAAGCACACACCCAAGGAAAGGCCATCAATTTAAATAGTGCACTGGGGAGGGAAAGAAAAAAAAAAAAAATCCCGTAACCCACAGTTTTTGTTTCTACAGAGTTTAGGATGATATGGAAGTGAAACCACTTGATCAAAGAAAAGTTTCCAGGCTATTGTACAGCCAGTTGGGGTTTTCCTGGGTGCTGAGCCGTTTCCCAGTTCCTGCAGACATTTAACCTGCAAGCACTGCTACCGCAGCAGCCTCAGCAGAAGACTGGAATTGCCTGCAGGGGCCTTAAATGCCCAGCCACAACTTCACGTGTGTTCGCTGCCCTCCCACACAGCCCTGAGCATGTGCCCTGAGCCTGGCACAGCTCTGCACATCTGCAGGGACCAGGAAAGCCAACAGCACAGATCTCTTTTGGACAGAAATTAATTTTCCCCATGTTTGCTACATTTGTCATCCATTCTGATCTCCAGCACGAGCAAAATGGGAAAACAGAGGGAACACCCCCCCTTCACCAGGCAGTGGTGTCCATCGGCATGAGCTTGGTGGAGGGACCAGACCGCGGCTCCATTGCGATTTGGCCAGAGCACGGAAAGTGGAGGCAGGGAAATGGCTGTGGTAGTTTGGGGTAACAAGGGTCCCGATATCCTGATTTACCGAAGCTAACGTGCCTTCCCCCCCGTGCTCTCAGTTCTGCAAGCAAAGGCTGCTCCATGGCTGGGGCATGAACAGCAGCAATTCAATCCCTCACCCCTAGACACCACCACGGGATTACACAGTGTGTGCTGCAGCTTCAGCATTAAAACAAGGCACTAATCCACACCCAGCTCTTTTCAAACTTAAGAGAAAAAAAAAAACCCAAGACATTATGGAGCAGCAGGCTGGACTGGGAGAGCCATGAGCAACAATTTTTGACTCCATGCTGATGCTGTTAGGTATAAGGAAATGGTTCATTCTCTCCTTTTCCTACTTTAAGTTCTTTAGAGTTTTTCATACTTCTCACAGAAACTCTGAGTTATACCACCAGCCTCCAAAACAGTCTTCCCACAGCACAGCATGGTGTTAACACAGCACAGCAGTTCTGTGTGCATGCAAAGCAGGCAAGGTGCTGGTGGACACTGGTTCTCCCAGGCATTGGCAGAGCTTTGGCCAGGGTTGGCCTAGTTTGCAAAGCCTGAGATATTCTGCATTGACATCAGCCAGGTCTTTTACAATGTAAAATTGAAAAAGAAAAATAAAGAAAAATAACTGCACCAGAAGTCAGGGAAAACACATCTACTTTAACTCCAGGGGAGAAGAATGAGGCAGTGAAATATTCCATCCTAACAGCTCAAATGGTAAGTATTGACTACTTCTGAGAACAAAACTATTATTATCACTAAATTCGTATTATTATTTCAGGATGTTAACTCCAAGCTCAAAAACTGTCTCTGACAGGAGTCAATGGACTGCAAAGGGAATGATTAGGGCAGCAAAGTGTTTTGGAAAATGCCTTCTACCATCTGCCAGCCCCCATAGCCTTCCAGCACTTGGATAGCATTAATGCTTGTCCGTCTGCAAGCACACTACCTTGTCTCCAGCTGCTCCATAAACATTTCTTGGTTTCTACTGCCCTTTGGTCCTTCTGCATTTATAGTTACTCCTCCTGATTCAGCTATGTGCAATGATCTCCAACAGATCACCAAGCTGTAAAACATCAACACTCCCCCAGCCACCTCCAAGCCCTCGCATCAGCTAAATAACCTCAGGACAACACCCCCAACCCGTGTTGCTCTCTTCTAATCACTGTACATTTGTTGTCCCATGCCACAGGCTGCCCAATGGAGCCTTTACCAAAGCCCACAGGCTGGTCACAGTAATCAGCCGAGAGACGCAGCGGATGAAGCGCTGCAATCCTTACTGATAGTAGCAGGGTTTATTTGTCAGGGGATCTGGCCTCCTGGAGAGCTGGCAGTCACCGGTACCCACTTGCAGGAAAGCTTTAGGAGACAGGCACCACCAGGTGACAGGCACCTACCAGGTGACAGGGACACAGTGTTTTAACTCAAAGTCGTCCTTGACAGACACCGCCCAGCCCTCCTGTCCCAAGCCTGTGTTGCATACCAGACCTCAGCTCCAGAGCTGCCCAGCAAGGCCCTGCGTGAAGTAACGCTCAGCACAGCCCTGACTAAGGGATTCATCCAGCACAGAACTGAACAGGGATGGGAAGTAAAGCAATTACATTAGACAAGACAGACGGGAAATTTTCTTTTTTTTTTTTTTAGCTAACAACAACAACAAAAAGTAACAGCAGGGAGATACTGTGACGAGTGATGGGTTAGCAGCCTAGCAATATCTCCAGAAGAAATTCTGCATCATTTTGTTTTGCTCTCGAGAGCTGTGATGGACGAGCTCATCCTTCACATCTTCCCACTATTCGAGCAGACTCTGACTGAGCTGGATTTGGCTTGCTCCCTGTTTGTCTTGACCTTTTGGGAAGGAACAGGGTAAATCCCCCCCAAGGTTTCTCAGCAGGCTGTGCCATCAGACCCAGAGCTGCCGGTCTCTGCCCAAACAGCCTTTGGCCAGGCCAGCACAACCCAAGGGAATGGTCATCACTGCATCAACCACTTGAAGTCACTGTCCGTACCTCTGCAAGGTGGAGTCCCACCACCATCAGGCTCCAGGGTTACAGCCAGGGACCGCTGTGCCACCTGTGAGACGGGAGGCCAGCAATCTCTTTCTAATACAGAAATGTTCAGTTGAAAAACACAGATGCCAAAAATCAGAGAGGAAGGTGAGCATTAAAGATCCAAGCAAGAAAAAGCCATGTCAGGTTGTTACTCCATAGCACCAAACCTGAAAATGGGACAAAACATGTTCTGGTGCTCTGCTATTACACAGTGCAAATAAACTGTTTCTGCAAGAGAAATAGAGTTGGTTTTTTTCTTTTTTTTAATCAAAAGAAAAAGCAGAGTGAGCATCAATCCAGTTCTGTGTTCTTCAGCAATATAAAGCATTAGCTACTCCAATGTCATTCCAATCATTTGAAAACAAAAGTAAAACCTTTAACATATATTTTGCTTTCCTTGTAAATGTTTTAAAAATCACAGGGTCTCAGTACACTGGTATCACTCCACAAGTGTTACTGAACTCACCTCCAAAAGCCTCCTGGAAGCAATGGAGTAAAAGGTTAGTCACCAAGGTGGTTAATTATAAAGATGATGGTGCAGACCTAAAGGTCCAGGGTCAGTCTTGGTCTGGACCTCAGACATGTTGTGCACCCCCAGAGCAAAGTGTTGACTGCTCACTTGTTCCTTGCTGATACTGATGTAATGAAAAGCTGGTTGCTTTTGGTGCTGGAGAAAGCACGGTACCCCCTGCCAGCTGCGGGCAGGGAGCAGATGTGTTCAACTTAGGGAAAAGCAGAGATTTTAAAGTCTCACTTGATCAAATTCACTAAGCACTATGATAAATAAACAAACTTAGTGCCAGAGTTTATTTTTCTTATTTCCAATCTATACTTATTGCTTCTTTCCTTCATTTCTGCCCAATGTTTGGCTGATGTTTACTACGTCTGGACTGCACTCCTCCCCATGGGTCAGCCTCCCAGGGATGGGCGAGGCAGTGGAAAACATGCATCCAGACCCGGCTCAAGAATTTGCATACTCAAAAGCTTTGGGGGGGATCTCTTACATTTTTAGGGTATCTCTCACATGCACTGTTCAGACCTACCCTTCCCTTAGCCCATCCATTGGGTGCTCAGGTGGGAGGTCAGAGAGAGCATTCATCAAACATTAGGAAAATAAAAGAAACAGTGCAATAATGTGGAAATGCTGAAGCTGGGAGAAGAAAAACCAAACCAAACACTGTTCTCCTGCCCAGAAGCAATTTACCACTGACTAGCCATGTTTTAACTTTATAAATATCTGCTTGCCATTAAGCATTACTCATGCTGCCAAAAACAGACTTCTGTTTGCCAGCTCCTTCTTGTAAACTGCGACCTCCTTCCTCCTGTGGAAGCAAAGCTGTGATGAATAAAAGCACTGCAGATTTACCAGATAATTGAAATCATCACAGACAGTAGTGTTATACACTCTAGACTTTGCCTTGAAAGCATCAGAGACATGCATATTCACAGCATTAAAAAGTAAGCTTTTAAAAAAACATCTATTCACATCTTGGACTAGATATGGTTTTCAATTTTAAAACACAAATCAGCTCTTGGTCAATAGTGCTGGGCTGGCGCTGAGGGGGCTCTGACCCAGCTATAACAACAGAGCTTTTCTCCTACAGTTACAAATGGACCACAGGTCCCTTTTGGGAAGGTCTCCTCTACAAAGACAATGATTAAAAAAAAAAAAAAAAAAAAAAAGTTGATGAACCTCAGGTTCCTAAGTGCCAACAAAAGCACAAGCTTGAGCCATTTCCTCAGGTGGATTCGATGATGGCAATATCTACTCCCGAAGGAAGCCGCTGAGCTGCATCCCTTCCTGTAGCACATTTCATGCCAACCACAAAAGGGAGCATTTGCTTACAAAGCACTTGTTTTAAAGCCAAATCCTGACTTTCTAATTTATTGGATATTTGTTCCCCTTGACTGAAACTTCAGCAGTCTTTCTCTGCCAGAGCTAATATTTTAAATTGTGTATTTTAACACCATTTGCATAATGTTTTCAAAATATGTTATCACTATCTGTGTTCTCCTGTTTTACATCCTGCCTAATCCCAAGGTCAGGGAACTCAATAGGAGCCCCTTGATTTTTCTGGGCTTTGAACAAGAATTTACAGACCCAACAAGAGAAGTCTGCCAGCGATGTGCTGCATTCACCACGGCCTCTCCCCTCTTTCCTGCATGCACTGGACACTTGACAGCAGGACTGTTCTGTGTTTGTTTTTATTCACTCTGTGCCATGTATTTTAAACTTTTATCCTTGCTCAAAAAGCCAACAACTATGCTTGCAACACTCTTTTGCAAGGTCTTTCACAGTTACAACAAAGACTTCAGTTAAAACCCGAGTAACAGTTAAAATTAGTTTTTTTCCAAAACACTCTTTCACAGGAATAAGGATGCTAAGGAGAGGGTGTCTACAAACTCAACACCCTCAACACCTTTTGAAAAGCTGCAGGTAATTAAGACTATGCAAGCAGGAGTCACTCACCTGTGAGCCACAAAAGCAGAGATGTGCCAAGGGGGATCCTGACCTGAAGTGTGGCAGAGTTAATGGAAACGCTCCGTCTGGCTCCTCTGAGCCAAAGCCCATCCTGGCTCAGAGCAAGAAGGTCTCATCCTCACCCTGCTCTGTCAAAACTCAGTGGGCTTCTTTTCACCCATCCCCACAACCTGGGCTTCCACCTCCTGCTTACCCCCAGGACTTTTAGGCAAGGGCACATGTTCGTTCCCGTTATATCTTTGCTAAGGTAGGCCAAGCTGGAAGAGCAAGGAGAACATGGCCATTTTGGGTGCTTCAAACCAACATCCCTTCCATGTCGGCACTTAGCTTTGGGTATTATCATTATGAAAAAGGCTGGCTTTGGTGCACATGGCCCACACAACCCAATAGCAACTTTTGTCAAGACATCAAATTGATTTTTGGGGGGTTTATGAGGTGCCCTTTTGCAATCTGTGCTATAAATAACACCATTTTTAATTAAGGATATATAAGCAGATGGTTGACAAGAATAGTTACCACTGGGCAGGTATATATGAAGCTACTTTGTATACCATGTTAGGGAACGATGATAGACCTGTTGTATATATACTACTATTATTCAACAGTTCTACTCTGTCCTTGCACTCCCTCCACATAAGAGTCTCTTGGTTTTCAGTTCAGGATGGGAACAGAACTGAGACTGTTTCCCAACACCAGTCAAACAGCCCATTTGACAACCAACCCAACACAAATCTGATGGCAATTCTGCTTCTATATTAGTACACAAAAATTATTTTGCATGGGTGATAGTTTTTAGACAGGTCATCCAGCAGTTATTTTCCAAGTCACATCCCACCTCCCACACAAGAAAGTGGGATGAGCCCATGCCAAAGGAGAGCACACCACTCCCTAGATGCCTTTTATTCAGTGGGTCTTTAACCCATCAGAAGCAATTTCTTCAGGAGAAGATTATTGACTCTGAATTGCATCATCCATAGGATGCAGCAATCTGACATGATTGAGAGGATGTGAAGGAGGATACAGTAGCCAGCCAAAAGAACAAGGAAAATTAAGGTGTGAGTGGACCAAATATCTTGAATGAACTGAAAATCAACAGCAACACCAGGGACAAAAAAAAAACCCAAACCAGAAATCCTTCTTATGCTCTCAACAAAGCAATGGCAGGAAACACGTTTTACTTGCTTTCCCCCACATTTCTGACTGGCATCCTCATCTTTAACACTTATAGAGAAAATAAGCCTTATAGATACCATTTTTATTCCTCTAAAGCAAGACATTTAGAACTGAAAAAGAGAAGAGACTTGCTGCAAGCCCTCACCAGCCCAACCTACCATGCTGCTGGACAAGGAGGAATCCCCACATCTTGCTGGGACAATACTGGTCTGCAGCTGCACGAAGGGAGGTTTCCTCTGCTGCTTCCCCAGGGCTTGAGTATCCCCTACACACCTCTTGTGGGGTGGTACCTACAGCTGGGTGAAGCATCACCTCCTGTGGGGTAAAATGCAACTCCAGCTAGCACCAAAGCAACCAGACACAAAGGGTAATCAGGCCATTGCTTTCATGCATGACTCCTATTTAAGAAGATCAAGATCAGGCCAAATCCTGTTTCACTGGCTTCATTTGAAAACCAGCAGACCAGAGCTGCTGGGCTGCAGGCTGTGCGCTTGCTTTTGTCTGATGCTGCCTGGAAATACCCCTGTGCCCTCACTGCAGAAAGCTGATGAGGGTTTTGTTAACAGAGAAATATTTTTTCCACTCCTTCCCATCCACTTGAGCAGGATGATATTTTCATTTCTGTCCATCACAACTGACTCAATGATAATTTGTATCTCTCAGATCAGCTGCCCCGTATTGATGGTGTTTACCCAGCACAGCCCGTGGGTGGGTGGGATTGCTGTGGGAAGCAACGGACCCTCCACCGGCTGAATCAGCCCAGCTGAGCCAACTTGCAAGGCCGTCAGCTGATTCCTGCCAGCTGAGCCTCTGCCTTCGCCTCCTGTGACTCATCCTCCTCTGAATTAAACAAAGAGCCCCCAGACTGCAGGCTGAGTCACATCTGTTTTGAAGGTGGTAGCAGGGTGGCTTTTGTGTCACCCCCTCCCCGCCTTGGGAGGGAGTACCAGGGAGGAGGTTGTCTTTGTGGCAGTGAACCTCAAGTCAGAGATCTAAAAATAAAAGCGGGAGGAAGAAGAAAGGCCTCTAAGAACAGGACCCCCTTTTCAGCCACCTTCCATAATAGCACTTCAATCTACTCCTGCAGGGGCAAGGGGGGACGGTGGATGTGTGATGGAGGGGATGACCGAGTTCCTGAGGACTGTAATTGCATGGGATTAAAATGCACAGCTCTGCAGTTACATCTTGACAGAGAATTACAACCTCAACAAGGGAAAATGTCAGGAAAGGGCACCAATAAAACAGAACAAGCAGGGCAAATTCAGCTCTGACTTAAGCTGCTGGATTTGGCTGCTTGGCACCTACCGACAGCTGTGTATTACCCAGCGGTCCTTCCTACCGGAAGCAAAATCCCAAATTTCCTTAGAGATGGTGTAGCTCTGGCCCTAGATTTCTGCTTCAGTGTTTCTTTCCTCCCTGCAGACACCAGCTGGCTCTCCTGCGGAGAGGAGCTGGTGATGGGTTCCTGGGCTGGGCACAGCCTGCCAGGGACATCCCTCCCCTCCTGCTCTCCCCTGGCCAACAGCAACCCGGGCTGCCCATCCCCTGCTGCCTGCCTTCAGAATCGTTAATTATCATAAGGAGGAACATCTCCTTTAACTGAACAATGTCAAATGACTCTTCAATTTAAGCACTCATTTGTTTTCATCAATCCAGAGCCAAGCTGTTGTGCTGCTGTGTGATGAGACTGACTGGTAGCATTCCACTTGTGAACATGCTCAGGCTTGGAAATACTCAGACAACCCACTGCCAGCAGGAAATCACATCGATAAGTAATGGAAAACCCAGAAAAAATGGAGGATAGGCTTGGATAAGTGCTACGAATAGGGAATTGGGAGGGTGGGTAGGGGCTGTCACTGGGTATCTTTGAGGAATCCATTAGGCTGAATGCCTGCATTTCCAAGAAGACTAAATCATCCATGAGGAGGTTGGGTTTGCTCAGATGTTGCTTTAACGTTCAATTTATTCAGAGTAATTTAGCTTCATTTGGGGAGTTGCAAATGAACTGTTACTTACTCTGTGTCAACAAAACACTGGGGTTTCTTGCTTCAAACGAAAAAAGGAAAACATGCATCTTGTCAAGCTAGTGTTCCCTGTTCATCACCCCCCTCTCGAAAGACCAGGTGGTGGAGAAGAACCTGGGACAAGTCACCCAGCAGCGGCCAGTGATGCTTTACAGCAACTTCCAGACCAGTGCCCAGCAGAAAAAGGGCAATTAGTCTGCTAAACAGCTATTTCCAAAGTGGACAGTGGAGTCAAACACCCAGCAAACTGCATCTTCTTGCATCCCCTCCTGTATGCTGCAGCACCAGAAAATTCCCAGAAACCCCAGGATAAATTGGCTTTGTGATTTGGTGTGGGCACAAGAGGATAAAAATTGCCTGCAGGCATGCACGTCTGTAACATATCTAAGGAGCCGGTGTTGTCAGGCACCACGTGCCCTGTGTGCAGCGTGGGGCATCAGGCAGCTCATGCTCCCCGGTGAGCAGGAAAGGAAAGTGGGAATTCAAGCTGGGTGAAGCCTGTTTATACATACGTTAGTCAGCAGGGTGGGAGGGGGGTTAAATAACTGTTACACACTATAATATGTGCTATCCTACAGCAAAATTTCATTATGTGTAACTCTCTTTACTCCTATCTGTGTAATAAAAAACACCCCAGGAAATTCTGTTATGCTAAAATTAGGAGTTAAGTCACCATTCAGATCTCAAACTAGAAATAATCCTGTATCAGCATAATAAAGTTGTTAATCGTAGAAACAGAATCATTTAGGTCAGAGAAGACCTCTAAGATCAAGTCCAACCATTAAGTCCCCCAGGAAACTGTGTCCCTCAGTGCCACATCTACACACCTTTTAAACACTTCCAGTGATCGTGATCTTACCGCATCCCTGGCCAGCCTGTTCCGATGCTCAACAGCCCTTTCAGTGAAGATGTTTTTCCTAAGATCCAATCTAAACCTCCCCTGGTGCAAGAACAGAAGACCAATTCTAATTTCTCCTTAAATCATAGATCTGCTATGAAAAGCATATCAGTCTTAATCCCTCTGGCAGCCGTTGGTGGTCCTGTTCCTCCTGCCTGAGCTCAGCCCCACTGTGGAGCTGCTCCTGTGCAGGCAGCGGGTAGCAGTGAACGCTGGGCAGGTCCCCACTGTCCCCTGGGGTGACCGGTGCCACTGCACAGGAGCAGCTTCTGGGTCAGCAATAGCTGGCTGCCATTTCCACGAAGCACATGGCAGCTTCATCCCTGGTCCTCCAGCTCGATGCTCCCCAGCAGGAAGGACTCAGTGACCAGCCCCAGTTACCCAGGCTGCAGAACAGCCAGCGCTGCAGCCGTCAGCTCAGCACCCAGCTGTCGGCCAAAGCAAAGGGAACAGCAGTAAGAAACTGGGGTTTAAAACCTTTTTATTAGGCCAGTGGGAAAACACTAAAGCATTAGCATTTTTTAATTGCTTGTGATACTGCGTATGCAAAAGATGCAGATGAACACTAAGCAGAGGGCTTTTCCTCCTTCCCTTTGTAGCGCTACATAATCATTTTGCTGTTCAGGTTTGTTTGCTTGCTTTCTCATGCTCCTGTATGGTTAAAAACTACTTGTTGTTAGCTTTGCCCACCCTGCCAAGCCCCCAGCACATGCCATGTGTCCCCCACCTGGCCGGGGCACCTGGGGTCCCAGCTGTCCCCAGGGGAAGCCATTGAGCTGTGGCACAGCACCTTTCCTGGCAGCAAGGCATCCAGCCCGCAGCCCTGCGCCCTGGTTTGATGCAGGTTGTCAAAACACAGTTCAAATATTGTATTTTTCACAGGCCAAGTCAAACGCAATACCCAAACAAGACAACGGTGGGCAAGGGCAACTGCACTGGGCGGATCCAGGCTGTAAATGCCATCTTGAGTGCTGGGCGGTGAGGACCACCGACGGCTTACAACCCCTCGAGGGGATGGAGAGGGGATGGAAGGGAGGGACTTCCCTTTGCCTCCTCCCCTGCCTGCAGCGGGGATCATTTTCTAACCAGGAGTTGTATAAGCCATGAGAAACGTGATTGAATCATACGCTTCGGAGTCCTCGCCAATCTCTGTTCTCATAAATCAAGGAGGTAAATATAGATCGGTTATCGGCTGGGCTTATCAGGGCATATATGAGCAGAAGCCAGGCTGTCGATGCATTACGTGGACAGTGAGGATGCACCCCTAGCATTAATCTGGTTTGTCTAATTGATGTGTTTGTTTCTCTTTTGCTGACTGCATACATTAAGAAATTACTCACTCAGTCCTCCTGGTTTTTAATTGAAATCTACTTCACTGTACCCAAAAGCAGGAAACAAAGCAAAACTCTTTGTTTTCCCACATGCTCTGCACAGTGGAGATAGAAACAGCTCCTTCTTCAGTACTCGTTTCCACTCTGTTCAGTGCTGGTTTCATGAGACTGAAAACATCACCTCAGATTAGGTAAACCTTTCCATAAAAACCATTAACTCCCCTGTGGAAAAGCCCAGTGGATTTTTCCTTGAGATGTAATTTCTAAAAGCCTGTCTTCATGAAAGTGTAAAGTGAAGGGTAAGGAAATAACAACAAATTAAAAAAATAGCAGAATGGGTCAACATAAACAGCATTTCATTTATGTACAAACCCCCTGATTTCAAGAGCTACATCACGTCTATACCCAGCCCACTCCAAACCCCATTCCTCAAAACGTGTATCTTTTAGCATTAGATCTAACTCAGTTAGAAGCAATGCTATTATATGTTTTGCATTCTGGATCGGCCCTTTTTTTCTGTCTACAAACTAGTGGAAAAATGTATTTTTTCTTTAATTTTCCAATCCTTTCCCTGCATTGTAAGGGCAGAATCTTTTTGCATGCTAGCTGGCACATCAGTGATGAAAAACATACTGTCCTAATATTCTCCCCCAGCAGTGCAGAAGCTTGCTTGAAACCTATTTACTGCTAAGTTGTGCATATTAATGTCTTGTCTTATTTGCCTCAACAAACAGAAAGGAGGCTATTTTAAGTTACTAGAAGATACACAAACTAACTGAAAATCCAATCTTCATTTTCTAGAGAAGCCATCTGGGTCATGTTCCTTCTTTTGAATTAGATTTAAAACATCTTTGGGGTACTCTTATGGACAGCACACCCCAAGTATCAAAGGAGGGCCATGAAAGGACGGTCGCTCATGCCATGGGTCCCTATGGCAGAGACCCGCAGGCAGCAAGCCATCGCACCAAAGCCAGCGGAGCCAGCAGCCATGCAGCTCAAGATCCCATCAGCAGCTCGTACGGGAGCCAGGACCCTGATCGCTGATAATGGTATAATGAATACCAAATTAAAACCTAAAACTATGCTACCACAGGCTGCGATCTTATCAGCCTCCCCTGAAAGCTGAGCTGCATCCAGCCCTGTGGCTCTTGAACACGAGATTTCAAGTAATATGCTTCAGGTAATTCAACCCGTGCCGCTCGGCTCTTTCAGGTAGCGCTCAGCCAGGGCTACATTACAATATTAAATCCATGGTGACTTCAGAGGTGTAGGCTTTGGCACATCGTCCTTCAGCTGAAATACAAAATCAGGTTGAAGAGAGCTGGAATGACCTAGCTGAAATACCTTGGCTGAGCTTCAACTGAGAAATTGCGTTTAGTCCAAGGAAAACTGCACCATGGTTTCATCTGGGTAACATTTTCGCCTTCAGTGCTGACCCTTCCCAACACTGCCCTTTGGCTTTAGCTATGAGAAATCATCAGGGAATAGTAGATCAATAGAAATGTCAATGACGACAAACTATCAGATCGATATAGTCCTTTTTTTCTGCAGAGCTGCCAGTTCTGGAGCAGACGTGCAGTGCTCTCCTGCTGAATAGCTAATGCTACTTAGCTTCAGTCCACGGGATGTTCACAAACCTTTCCTTTCCTGCAAGGCCTGCAGTTATTCTGGACACGCAAAAAGCTACACTTCTGTGCAAAACGAACAACAGACAATAAAACATCTTATTTGCATGCAAAGCAAATACACTCACATGAACAGCAGCCTCTCTTCAAACCTTGGGATGGGCAAAGCCCTGTCCATTATTAGCAGCAAGATGGATAAACCAAGCAGCCAGTTAAAATGCCCTGAAAGCATTCACTTCTATTTCTTGCCCCCTGCCAGAAAAAAAATGTTTGGGTTTTGTGGTTTTGTGGTTTGGTTTTTTTTAATTCAAGCAGAAATAGTTCAGTCTCTGGGTAAATATGGCATGTAAATGCTAAAATAGCCTGAAGACCACTAATTTTAACCTGACTCTCTGAGCAGTAGCAAGCAAGCTATTTGTGTTTAAAATCCAAATGAATACCGTAGCCTAATGCTGCTTTTACTGAGGACAACAGAAACAGCTCCTCCAGTGCGCAGGCAGCCCAGCAGTGTGAGCTGGACCTGTCACCCTAGTGGGTCACAGTGGGGACAAAGGGCTCGTGGATGCTCCCAGCCCTGTGTGCAGCTCGGGGGGTAGCACTGCCCACCCAGCGCCCAGCTCTGCCAGCCACATACAATAAGGTGCAGGTGATGAGGAGCTGAAATGATTCTGGAATAGGACCATGAGAGGCAACAGGGGAAAGCAATGGCTATAAACACAGCCTGGTGTGTGCAGCACCACAGCAGAGCCAGTCAGCCCCCCAGCAGCTGCCCAGAACCAGCAGCCCTGCAGCAACACATCTTTCCTGCCCCCTGCTCATTGCAGGTGAACCGGGCTGCGGGCCCTCTTGCCAAAGCCTTGCCCTCAAAGCATTACCACACTTTGAACAAAAGTATTTACAGCACCTGCTCCTATAGCAAAGAAAAAAATGTTCTCTCGGCTTTTTACTGATAGAGTTTCTGCCTACAACTAGCCTTGCATGGTTCCTGCTAGACCCACAGCTGTATTAAGATGAGTAGATGGTCAAACCAAGCCATCCTCTTCAGAAGCGTCTCTTTACAGAGCACATGAGAGGTGGCAAACACCACAACTCACCCCCTCAAACTAAACACGGAACCACCACAATGGGTCGGTGCCAGCAGATACAGACATCATGTCGTACATCACATCAAACCCAAGGTGGCTGGGAGCTTTGGGAATGCTTAAAGACATCAGGTAGGTGCTTCCCTTCTGACGAGCACCCAACGGGTGTCAAACTCATGCCTAACACAGTCCAAGATGTTACCCTGTTGCACCCTGCGCACAATCTGCCAACAAATCCATCAAACATTCCTGCACTGGTATCATTTTTGTGCTATGGTACTTCTCCTGTTACTCTCAGAACAGATAACTAAGACCAAATCCTGCCACCAGCTGCACCCCCATTGCCTTAGCTGCAATCCAGAAGAGTTAAACCCACCTGCAGGACAGCAGGCACTGACACTCAGCGATGCACCCAGTTCCACTTGATTAAGACATAACCATCACAGCATACATGGTGTGACCTGGGTGGACAGGTCACACTTAACGGCTACACAGTGGCCCAAAACATTCATGTTAAACCATAGGATGAAGAAAGTGAGAAGGCAACACACTTCTGCCTGGTTTTGTTGTTAAAAGCAGTCTTCTCTGGATAAGAAAAAAAAGAGTGTGTGGTCCTTTAAATAACACAGCAGCCTCCAAACAGTGACTCATTTAATCCCCTCTCGCTGGCAGCTGCTTTATCCCAGCATCCCCCAAAGGCCCTGCAGCTCCTGGCCCCCAAGGTGGGGTGTCGCCACATGTCCCCCCTCCTCATGCAGCCCCCAGCCCCATCATATAGGTTTTTATCTGCCCATGTGGCCGAGGTTAACGCATCTGGTTTGGTGCCAGTGGGACGTCCCCACTGGGGATGGCGGCGGCACAACCAAAAGGCATCGCTGCTTTGGCAGGCACCGGCGACAGCCTCCAGCCAGGGGAGAGACCACAGCTCATGCTGGAACTAGACTTGGGCTGTACTTTCACACACAGCTTTGAAAGGGATTTCTTTGATGCTCCTTCGTGCCATCTTTATCTGAACAGGAAACATGTTTGGTGGATGTATTACCCACCTTCTCCACTCAGCCTGGCATGGAGGATATGAGGCAAGAAAGAAAGAGGCTGGGAGAAATCTTAGCTGGATAAAATCAAATGGCAAATCATCCTTGGGCTTCTGTACTGGGATTTTACCCCAATTTCTGTTTATACCCACAGCCACTGAGGTTCTCCTCCCGCAGAGCGAGGAAGCACCCTGATATGGGTTTATGAGAATCAACCACACACTATTTTCTTTTCACCCATCCAAGATGCTGCTTAGCAGGGCAGAATAACCCTCTTGGTTGCCCTAAGTACAAACCAAGCCCATGGCCAGTCCCACTACAGACACAGCTTAAATAATGACGAGTGGGCTGCATGAGTGCTGGGCTCATTCCCTGCCCAGCTGTGTCAGGGCAGCAGCACCTGTGCATCAGGGTGAGACCCCGTGGGGTCAGGGAGGAGGGAGGTGCAGCTCGGCGCTCCAGGCATGTTCTTCTGTCTGCCCAGCTAATTGCATCTGCCCAGTGAGGTCTGGATCCCATAAAGCACGTAGAGACAGTCCCTCACCCAAAGAAATTACAGCCCATGCAGCCAAGACACCACCTGAGCCTAGGCAATACGTTGACTATTGTTTCTTGGGACTACAAAGAACAATGAAGCTCACCCAGGAAACCTGTTGCAGAGCCAATGACCTGAGTGAAGTTTTCTAAGTCTCAAGTCAAGGCTTTAATGACAGGACTATCCTTCCTCATGCTGGCATGCATCATAGCACTCACTAGTCGTGAACAGGACATGAGAAAGCAAGATTAATGCCTTTTCTTACCCTCCTACACTAATGCCTCCATCACTTTGACCCCTATAGGGTATTCACTGAGGTTCCAACTCATGCAAAAGAAAGAAAAGGAGTGGCCAAACATTCTGGCCACACTTCTAAGAATATCAGCGCTTTTGCAGGGCTCTATATGGTCTCTGCTCAGAGACACTGTCAACTGAACTTCGCAGTGGATGTCCAGCAGGCAGTGCTGTTCAGGGAGTTGTCTTGTGATGCCCCAGGCCAAGTCGGAGCAAGAACACCTGCCAAAGCCATGGACTTGAGTTACCAGACATGCGGAGTGAGCAAGTGGAGGTCTAACTGGCTCCCTTCACTACATCCCAGTGGCTGCCTAACAGGATGCCCCTGTGCAGCCTGGTGCTTGCAGAAAGAAGTAGTGCTTTTCTGTGAAATATCAATTTTTCCTAAGAGCCAGCTGACACTCTCCAGCCGCCTTCACTAAATGATAAGTGTGCGATGGAGACTGTGCTTTCAGCCCTGCTCATCTAAGAGGAGCTGCTGGAGGGACCGCAGCCAGTGCATACGGACACAGCAATGGCAAAGGAAAGATGCTGCAGCTTCTCCCTGTTAGCGCCCAGTGGAGTTTAGTATCAAACATTTGAAAATACATAATAATTTTCAGTTCTCATGCTGACTTCAAATGTAAATTCTGACTGGAATTTGATTTGATCCCAAAATAGGTTTTCTTTTACAACTTTATTTGTTTCAAGTAGCTTTTTCTTTGGAAGCATAACCAAAATCAGCACACCTTTGCAAAACCAGCAAAAATGTGATGGGGCGACCAAGCACAGCCATGGGGAGCCTGGTGTCAGTCCAAGGGGAACCCAAGCTATTTCTCTTGAACAGCCCATTAGTCACATTTGATGATGTCAAAACATTTTGAGAAACAGCTCTAAGGAAAACTCATTAAAATAAAGGAAATGGAGATCAGCCTTTCCTTTCTGAGGAGGTCTTATGAAAGGAAAGACGGCCCACAAGGTGAGGATACTGGAAGCCCTAAAGGGATTTGGAGGCCAGCAGGCCAGAAGTATGTTGACTGTCCTAATAAAAAGCTTTGTAGGTAAAGAAATAGCCCAGAAAACAGCAGGAACCATGGTATTTAAATGGCACAATTAATTAGTCACAAATGAGACAAGTATGAGGGGATTATAAGAGGTAAACAAACGTTTTGATAAAAGGAAGACAGAAAATCAATTGGGCAGCTTCTACCCATGTATATTCAGAGTCACAGAAAAGAAAGTTACATCCCACGAAATTGGAAAGGCCGTATTTGATGCTGATAAGCAAAATAGCCAAGATAATGAGGTAGCAGCTGGTGGAGATCCCTGCTATAAGGTGTTATTGAGGCCAAAGCCTTGGTCATATTCAAAATAGGATTAAGTATTTAAATGACTAGTTAGGCAGCTGCTTGCTGTTACAGAAAAATGGACAGAAATTATTTTGATCTAGAAACTAGGCAGTGCCTGGGGACAGAGGAAATTCTGCTGCAAAATCTACCACTGTGTGCTTGGCTGCTTTGGGAACTTCCACCCTGATCTGAGGGTGATCTTGCTGATGGCACTTGTCTGGAGGGTAACTTGGCCTCATCCAGTTCTTTATCTAGATGACAGACTTGTGTTTAATCAACTTGAAGAGACTCATTAGAGGGGCAGCTTGCAGAAATTCATCTTCCTGCAATACTGGAAGTTGTAAAACTCATGAGAACAGGGTAAAGATTAAGGAGAAAGAGCTTAAGTGAGCCTCACTCCAGGTGGTAGCAGGCTGTTTCAGGTAGCTGGCAGTAGGTACCACTGGATAAAACAGAGGCAAGCCTATAAAAAGTAGATCAAGGTTGGACTGCAACAGGGTCTGGAAAATATTATACAGCAAAGTCTGCCAGAGCAAGAGGTCTGAGCAGCAGAGGGAAGGTGGAGGGCAGGGGTGGTATCATGGTACTGCAGAGTGATTTGTACAAATGTGGGTGCTACAGGTGTTTGCTAAGAGGACATAAAAGCTCCTCTCGGTTGATACCAACCAAACTGCCACAGGTCAGACACGTGCTGATAGCACCAGCCTGTGGTCAGCTCTCAGGGCATGCAGCCCCACACTCTGGTATACCAGCCCCAAGCAGTTAATATGACTCAAATGACTCCATAACCACACAGGCAAAGAAGTCCTGTTAAATCTTGGCTGCAGTGACAATCATTTCAGAAACACCCGCTCCCTGCCGTGGTCTTTACTCACACACTCTACAACCACAAAGGAGTCGGATGTGAGCACAAAAGGCTGGTGGTGCTGTCAGCGAGTCCACCACGGTCTTAAAACCACTGTGAAAAAAGATGCAATAACAAATGCAGAAGCTTTTCTCTTTTGCTCAGATTTAGCCAAAGGGAAGCTCCCGAGATCAGCCATCCACGGCTGCGCCTGGTGTCCACAGACTGAGCTACAGCAGCTGGGGGAAGCCTGTGAATGAGAAGAGAAACAACAACCAAATGGGAAGCACGGGTACTACAGACAGGGACAGGAGAGCAGCTGCAGCTCACAGTGTTGCTGTCAGACAATCAAAGAATAAGGAAAAGCATAAAAACAGGGTTTCAAAACTGCTGGTTGTGAGGGGGGTAATCAGCTGGCTGCACTTTGGCTCCAGCAAGGCTTTTTCTGCTGTGTGCTGTACGGTGTGATGTGTGCTGGCAAGAGTGGCAGGAAGGGAATGGAGCATCGTGTCATCCTGTGATGACACCTTCTGCTGACCAGCAGTAACCTGGAAGAGGTGTTTTCTATTCTTTTTCAGGAAGAGAAGGGCTGCAAAAAACCTGCTGTGAAGGAGGGAAGAGAGGGAAGTAAAGCTAAGCTGGAGAGAGGAAAGAATCTGGTAAGAAACTGGGAAAATGATGGTGCTCATCTGGAAAGCCACAAAAAATACCACAGAAATCAAGGCTGGAGAGGAAATCAGAGATGACATTATCCTGCCCAGAGACAGGAGCATGGACATCCTGGCCAGGTTTATCTGTGCAGTGTTGCTGTCTGCGTGTCCCCAGAAGGTCATTGCCACTGATGCAGTTCCTGTCGGGGTCACTCACATTAGGCAAACATTGGCTTCCCAAACTGCACTGAAACCGAAGGACCACGCGTTTCATTTTTACCAAAAGTCAACAAACACTTATTTCAGCATTTAGAGAATGAATAGCTTCTGTCCACTCAAGGCACACCCCACACCCCACGTCTGGGGATGGGTCCTGTCAGAAGTGACAGCACAAAGCTGTAATGGAGACTGGAATCTGACCCTCGCCAGACATCACTGGAGACAAAATCATTTTGGGTTCGGAATCAAAATGGTCCAGATATAGATACAGAGAGGGAGTGTTTCTAGAGGGAGCCCCATAGCAAGAATCAGGAAATAAAAATGCAGTAAGGAATAATCTTGCACATGAATTCCAGTTATCTTCAGAAGCAGCTATGGATATAAAAGATAAAATATATCCTGCACCTGATACCTAACTCTTCCCAGCCCGGCCATGCAGAGGGCTGGACAAGACGGCATGCTGCAATACAGGATGCATCCTAGCAGTCCTAATTCTGCCCGTTCCGGGGTGACAGCATCAGCACCCAAACCTCACAGTGCGGCTCAGGGAGAAGACAAGGGGGAGGGGGGGTGTCCCACCCTCTGTCCCGGGGGTGAGGAAACCCCTGCTCCGGAGCAGACAGCCAGGGGAGTTATTTTTCAGCAGCCAGCCAATTCGCAGGAGGCCCCCGGCAGCCGTGAGAACACTCGGGCAGGCAGCGCGCACTCGGTGCGTGGGGAGGGGGCGGTGGTGGCGCAGCCCCGCGCGGGGAGGTCCCCCGGGCCCGGCCCGGCTCGCCCGGTGGGTATCGCCGGGCGGTCACATGCGGCAGGCGGGGAGAACGCGGAGAGGGGGAAGCGCTGAATAATTGAGGAGCTGCAGCGCCCTCCTCCCTCCCTCCCTCCTCCCTCGCTCCATCCCTCCCTCCGCCCTGCGTGCGCGGCCGGGAGCCGGGGTCGGCGGTGCCCAGCGCAGCCCCCCCGCGCCGGCTGCAGCAGCGCAGCCGCCCCCGCCGGGGTGCGCGCCCGCGGCGGCTCCGCAGCATCGCCCGCCCGCTGCCCTCCGCGCCCGGCGGTGAGTGCCCGCGCCCCGGCGGGGAAGGGAAAGGGAGGGAGGCAGGGCGCGGGGGGGAAGGCGCTCCCCACGCTGCCACCCTCCTGCCCGGGGGGAGCCGCTCGGGGTGCGGGGGCCCGGCTGCGAGCCCGGGGGAGGGCTGGCCCGGCGCCCCGCGGGGGAGGGCGGCGCGGCCCCCTCTCTGCCCGCACACGGGGCCGGCTGCTGCCCCGCTCGGGGCCGCCGCAGCGAGGGGAAGCACCCCGGCCGCTCCGGGCCGCGGGGGAGGGACCCCGGCCCGCTTGGGCACCCCCTTGTCCCGGCCGGGCTGCGGCTCCGTGTTTACAAAGTGTCGGGGCACTCACCGGAGGAGGTGGGGGGGGGGGGGGAAGGGGGAGCGTCGGGGGTGACAGCAGGGGATTGATAGGAAACGGGGGGAAACAGAGTGCGAGGAGAAATGCCGGGTGGCCTGAGCGGGCGACAGCTCTCGCTACAGGTCACCGCCGGCGCACGTGAGGGGCAGGCGGGGGGCTGCGGGCAGGGGCAGCAGCCGAGGGGCAGGGGCAGGGGCAGGCCGGAGCCGGGCAGAGCCGGGCGGGCGCTGTCCGCGGTGCTGAAGCCCCGACGGGGCGGCCCTGGCCCCCGCCGAGCCCCCCGCCCCCCGGGCCGCGTCTGGCCCACGCACACGGACCCGATTTACGGCTCCGTCCTCCCGCCGGCGCCTGCAAAACTCCCTCTGACTTGCAGGCTGGCAATGGAGTTAGCTTCCTTTTTACGTCACCCCCGACTCAGTGCTGTTTATCGATTCCACACGGGTATTTTTGAGCTGCCTAATACCAACCGTCTGCCCGCCTCAGCCCCGGGTAGGTGTGCTTCAGCATCACTGTATTGAAAAACCTAATCTCTTTTCTCGGAATTGCTTTCCAGCCTAGGTTTTGTGGCCTATTAAATGCTGGTTTATACAGATTGACTTAGTGCCTTTCTGTCACAGGCTGTACTGAGAGCGCTCTAAAATATAGGGCTTCCTAAATCAACACAGACTCTGGGGAGGAGGAGGAAGCAGTATTACTCCGGTCAACCCCAGAGAAGACTTTTGGCTCAAAAGGGCCATGTCTGATTTAATCTAGCATATTAACTAATTAATCCTCCCAGTGTCCCTAAGTAGTAGGCAAGTACATTTTAGCATGCCAAGGCATTTGTTTAATTGCCCAAAAACTGTCATGAGACTGAAAGTCTGATTGCTGAAGATATTTACATGTGTTCATTTTATTGGTACACATTGCTAAGGCGTATGACTTACCGTAGTTGAACAACATACTGCAAACAAACAAAAAAACCAGCCAAAAACAACACTAGGGCGAAGTCACCTAGATTAAAATAATTATCTGTTTTGAAAACGTACTGCTACGTGGGGAGCCTTTGTTGCTTGAGAACAGAGAAATGAGGGGTTCTTGCAGACATCCAAGACTCAAGCACTATTCCCCTTTTTCATCTGTCAAAGGTGCTGAACTTTGCCAACAAAACAGAGACTGATGAGTAGCATGTGTGTAGTAGTAGGATGATGACAAAGAATCTTGGGTCCTCTCAAAGTAAAGTCAAATGTACAGCACATATCTGAGAAGACAGAAAGGAGGCAATATCTGAGATAGGACAAGACAGAGGGGGAAAAAAAGCCTTGTTCAATTGCTGCTTAGTAAGGGGAAATGTGGGAAGGAAATTCTGTCTCAGGCCTTGGAAACTGAGACTGCTAGGAATACAGTAGACATCAACAAAAATGACAATAAAATTTAAATTAAAAAAAAGCAAAAGCCTGTCAAGGACCAGAGAAGGGCCCTTTCAGTGGAGGAACTACAGCACCTGAGCAACTCACTTCATTAAAATTAAGGGTGGGAGGTGACTCAATTCTTGAATCTAAGAGCCTCTACCGAAAGAAATTACTAGGCACTAACTTATTCCTCCGTCTGCCAAAGAAAGGCACAACATGAACCAGTGCCGAGATGCTAAAGCCAAAACATTCTGATTTAAGTGAGGGATCACATTTTTGAACAGTGGAGGGCTGATGACCTGATGAAGGAGCTATCAGAAAACCTGCTGGATTCTCCATCTGTTTATGTCAAGACTTGATGTCCTCCCAAAAGATGCAGCTTAGCCAAAGCAAGTCATGGGGCTCCCTGCAGGAGTAATTGCCTGGAATCTAATGGCCTGCAATTCAGACAAAATGAACTTGGTGGACTTAAAGGTACCTTTGATCCTTAATTCCCTAAGTTAGGCACAGGGATGTACAACTTTGCTCCCAGGTACCCCAGCCTCCCCTCTAGACAAGTACAACATTCCCAGCAGGTGGGATATCTGGCCACATACCAAAAGCAGAACAAATGAATGACCAACCTATATTTTGAATCCCCCAGTTTTCCAACTTGTTTCAGTAATTAACTCTCCCTACAAAGAGTATCTTTCTTTGTGCATATTGCATAAATTGAAGCAATTTAAAACACAAATCATTCTCCTTAGGGAGTCAGTGACAACTCCCAAGTCAAGATGGATCTTACTTTTCTCTAATTTTTAGGATCATATGATGAAAATTCATTCTTTGTGGAACTTCAGAGGCTCACATGGGATCATATCAGATAGGATTCCAGCTCAAAATATTTTAAAGGATATATTTATAGGCTGACTTGACACTACTTCCTTCTTGAATGCAAGACAGACTGTTTTCTCAGTTCTGAAATCATACAAATATAATAAGATTTCATCCATCTTCCCCTGAAAGCAACAGGAATTTTTCTAGAAAATTCAGTGAGAACAGGATAACCTCACAATGGTCAAATTAATAGTTTTCCTGTGAAGCCCTGCAACATTCAAGCAAATAGGACAGCAAGAACTTACAAAATGTAAATACAATCCTAGGCTCTTCGTGGGAAGGAAAAGAAAAAGAAGAAAAAAAAGAGGATAACAGAATAGTCTGTAACAGAATCTACTTAGTCTGTCAGACTTCTCAACCCTCAAATAATCAAAACATTGCTTTCAGAGCACCTGAGCTATTAAGAGCATCATAATGTATAAGTCTGAGCAACATGTTGTTGTTTGGATTATTAAGACATTTTAATAATAGGAATGTAAGAGTGTTAAAAAGAATCAGATACTTCTTCATCCATGTGAGGTAGTGGGATCCCTTTGCCACACAAAAAGGCATTAGCAGATGGGTAGCATTTGTCTTTTTTCACATCAGTTAAAAAAAAAATAAAAAAATCAGTCACAGATTGGTGCTCTCTACAAAGCCATGGTTCAGCCTGAACTTGTCACTCTTGTGAGAGACAGTAGAGCTAGGGATGCAGAAGGATCAGAGTCGAGAAATATAGTAGACGTTTTAAAGCTACTTCCTATGAATATGAAAACCTGGCCAGAGTCTCACCTCGGTTCAGGGTGAGTCTGCTTAACTCGTTGAACCACCCACAGTGTAAATGGAAAGATTCTAACTCAGATTCATGAGCTACAGAGATTCCTAAAACATTTTTCACTTACAAGCGATGAGATGTAGCTAAGCTGCTGTTGTCAACTGGAAACTGCCTTCTAGTACTGAGCAATTTTTCTTTTGTACATGTTTCCTTGGCTCATGGAATAGCAGCCCTGCCTCCAGACTATGCGGTCATCGGCGCAGGGCTGGGCTCCAGCTAGCGTTGACTCGGCCACCACAGCCCATCCCTTTCTGTCATCAGGCTGGAACATCGCTAGGAGAAAACTATTTTTTCCCACAATAAAACTGTCAGAGTGAAGCCCAGGCGCTTATGAAACAAAACCAGTGAGGTGGAGGCACACAGCACATGACTCTATTGTTTCTGTTCCTCTGCGTGGTGACTGTATCAATAATTTACTGAAAGACATGACACCATAAATTAAATCCACCCGGCAGGTGAAGAGAAGAAGAGCTTCTGTAGCACAGGTCTTTCAAGCACCATGTCCTAATTCTGAGAGGACAGAGTTAAAGGATCAGGTGTTTTGCTGTCTATAGGGAAATGGGTTACCCCACAAGTGTCCATGGGGGTATCTATGTCGAAACTTTAGCTAAATGTCTATAAAACCAAATGTGTGGGTTGGAGGGCAGCCCCTCTCAGCAGCCATTGACTCTTGCCTGTTGGTGACTGTGAGCTAAGTTGGTGCTTTGGTCCGCTCCTCCGGCAGGCTGGGTTTTACTCAACAAAGTTTTTTGAACCTGAGGATGGAGACACCCCTTTGTGCTGAGACACCACTTGCACATCTGGGCACATTCCGCCCACAGCAGCACAATTAAAACTTAGCTTTAAACGCGTGCTTGTGCATTATTGAACCAGGTCTCATTAGGGCCTGTTGAGTGGTACTAAATGAGCAACTGCTCTGTGATGCTCAGCAATGCCAGGGTGGCCTGCAGGTAGGATCTGGACACTCTAGCCTGATAGCGAAAGAAATGAATGCTTCTCCTGGTCATCCTTCATCCTTAGCTGGGAACAGGCAGAGAGCGCTGGTGACAGGTCTCGTGCCACTCCAGCCCCACAGCAAGGCATTGGGGAAGCATCTGGGTACGCCAGTGCCTCCTCTAAGGCACCTGGGCAACAGCAGGTGTGTTCCACTCATTAACTGGCTACGGAAGCAACAGGGACCAGGAGATGTGCAATTAATAACTCGGGTCACCAGCTCTGCGCAAAGTAAATTAAGACAGAAAGAAGCAATATGTCAGGTTCCTTTGGCTGAGAGCTCTGGCACAAAGAACTACAGCGATTATATTTCAGCAACTCTGCTCTTAATTGCATGCAGGCACACCAGTGAAGTTATGCTTGCCAGGCAAGGCAGCACACCATGGGGAGACTCTGCCTGCTGTAGCTGGGAGACAAAAAGTGTTGCCTCAGTGAAAAGAGGTTGGGGTTTGGGGTCTCACCAGTAAGGGAGGCTAAGAGCAAGCATGCAAGTAGCTACCAGGGCTTCAATGGCAAGCAAATTTTAAGCTAAAGGTAATCGTGTTGGTTCATGCTGATTCCTTTGCTACACAAAGACATCTCCGGGCACTGTATGTGCATCACTCAGGAATATTATAATACCCTAGGTTTTATGCTATTAGCATTTTTAAAAACATATAATGCTTCATTTAATTCTGCCTCACCAATACCATCCTAGATGCCAATTTAGATATGCATTCGTAACTCACCGAGAAACGTCAAAAAGCCCTCATGCCACAACACCAGGCATTGCTCACACTACACACCACTTAGGTCTTACGCTGCATTTGCCTGACTGATGATGATAAATGACTAAACACAGAAGCTATTCTAAATCATCTTCTTTGATCAACTTGAGCTCACATTACTCATATAATCAGTTGTGTTGAAATGCAAGAAGATTGCTCATGTGAAGCAAGGATTATTTGTCCTAGTGAATAATAAGAATAAGCAGCCAAACATGTAATAAAAGCAGCAGGAGCTGCTATTTGCTTCCTTGAAGTGTGTTGAATCTACCTCACTTCTGTTGAGGAATTCAGTGACACAGGCTACAACCAGCCAAATTACCCCGCAGCTCTGGGCTCCCTTTTTGATATGCAAAAAAAATCCCCATTGATTTGCATATACTACTATTGCTTCTTCTGGAGCCTTTTGTAGGCTGGGGATTGAAGTATGTGTCTTTCCAGCTTCTTCTAAGGAAAGTAGTTCTTTGAGAACCTCTCCTGCATTCATTAGCTGATAGCCAAATCGTGGAAGTGGGGCAGCCAGGCATAATCAATTACATTTGTATAACCGCTGATGGAACACGATAACTAATTAATGAGACCATGTGCACACACAAAAGAGAAATGCATTCGAAACCCGGCAAAGGCTGAACCGTGTTTGTAAGCCTGATGTGTTTACAGTGTAAAAGACCAATTCAGGCTCCTACTAAATTATTACAGAAAGCCGGAAAGGCCGCTGGTGAGTGCGAGTCAGCATTGAGAGGGGGAAACAGTTTCTTAGTGGGGAATGAAGGAATTCTATAAAATCAGTAATCTTCAAAATGGAAAGTAGAGGCTTAAAAACAGTGAATTTTGAGATCCTCTTTTGATACACAGGTAATTTCGCTCCCCCCCCCCCCAGTTTGGACAACAAAGCCAAAAGTGTTAAATTGGCATTTTACTGAAAGATTTGTGTTTTTGCCACTGAAATTCAAAATGCTACCCAGAAATGGAATAAGTTGTCATAATGATGCATCAGCCAGACTCTCACAACAGTAAAAATCCATTCTGTATAGAGAGCCTCACACATTAATAAATAAACTATTCTGTGAATTATGTCAAATGAAAACAGCTTTCATGGCTGGCCTGGAGCAAACCATAATGACTTTCATTCTGCGATGTAAAAGTATAGATCCACAGAGGAAAGAAAAAGGAAGCACAACCCAGTAATTACAGAGATTTCCTCCTGCATGTTGTTAAAGCAAAGACAGTTTTTAAATGAGTATTCTAGAAGAGACCGTCTGGTATCCCGGGTCTAAACATTTCAGTGATACAAAGGCAGCCTTTGTCCACTCTGACAGTGAGATTCATTACAGAAAATGTGTATCTCATCAAAGCAGTAATTACTGGAAGTATAATCCGCTACCCCAAAATAGGAAAAAGCCCAGAGTTGCAGGCACAAGGCTGCAACCACCCTGCTGATGCCAGCAGCAATCATACTGCCAGAACAACATATACCTAGCACTGCAGACAGGCAGCTCCCTACGACCTGGAGAAGACACCATACTATCAGGAAAATGCTTTTTCCTCTTGTGACAGCTCAGGCTCTGGAGCTGCTACCACCAAAACCAGAGGGAAGGTTGCAGGAGTATGTGCCAGCATATGCAACAAATCTCAATTCCCAGGCACCAGGCTTGCAGTGTTTCAAATGTCTGAATTTCAGAGGTCAACAGTCCTTGAAACAGCCTGAGCAGCCAGACCTGGGAGCTGAAACTTCCTTTAGGAGTTTCAGGTGTTTGACACTGCTGTGGCTCACGCCTGCAGGAGGGTGTGGGACACTGTGTCCCATAGCCATTGGCATTGGTATCAACATCTGCACTTCAAATGCAAAACGAGGGTTTGAAGGTACATAGTGCCACAAGGGTCCTTCTGCAGATGACCATGGACAGGTACAAAAGCAATATGGGTTTCAACAAGGCACAGCTCGGGGAGTGATAATAGTTTTTAGTGTGATTTCTCTTCCACTCCCTTCGAGAACCCAACTGAATTAACCACTCAGGCACTTCTGTAAGACAGCTACTTTCTCCATTTTACTGATGGAAGAACAAATTTACTAATTTCGTGTGGTTTCATCACTCTGTCAGAGGGAGGCTGTCAGAGCAGTTACAAGAAGTTCCTGGTTCCCCATCTCCCTGCTCAACTCACCCATCTATTGATTAGTCATTTCCCTGCATTAGCAGTATTGTTACATTTTTAAAGGCTTTTACTTTGCCATCTCAAGACAACAATGACAAACCAGACCTTTTTGAAAATGTGCAAATTGATTATACCTCTTTCTCTGCAATTCTTCCCCCCGCCCCCCCCCTTCTGCTGATTAAATAGCTTTTTTTCCAAACACAAATGGAGCACTTCATGCATATTGCATTACTTACAGCTCGGCACTCACAGACTGTTTGTTGTAAGTGCCTTGCACTCAGTCCTGTGCCACTCTGCACCACAAGGAATCACTGGTACCCATACAAAAAGGGCAGAAAACAGCGGAAAGCCAAAGTGCCAGGCATTGGACTGTCTTCTACAGGTGCAAGGGAGGAGGGCAGCAGAAAACCTGGTGTCTTGGGAGGGGATTTACTGTCTAAGGGGAGGGGATGCGGCTGCAGGGATGCAACAGGACAACAGGAAACGGCCTCAAGTTGTGCCAGGGGAGGTTTAGATTGGATATTAGGAAAAACTTGTTCATTGAAAGGCTGGTCAAGCATTGGAACAGGCTGCCCAGGGAGGCGTGGAATCACCATCCCTGGAGGTGTTTAAAAAACACATTGATGTGGTACTTAGGAATACAGTTTAGCCGTGGGCTTGGCAGTCCTGGGTTAACAGTTGGACTTGATGATCTCAAAAGTCTTTTTCAACTTAAATAATCTCAAAAGGGCAAATGGTGCATTTTGGTTTCCATCACCTGCAGGCTATAAGAGCTATAGGCGCTACCTCCAAACACATCCTGCCTCTAGGAAGGAAGAAAACACTGATCCCTCCAGCCTAAGAGCTATTTGTCACTAGCCTGATGCTCCAGAGGATCCCAAGGGACCCTGTCAGCCTGGACTAACTGCTTCTGAGGTTGACATGTAATTGACCCTGGCAAAGTTTAGAACCCAATATCAAGGGATCTGCTGGCCTTCACCATGACCAGCTCCGATTTCACCTCCGAATGTGTTACTTCAGGTCCCACCTATTCTGCATCCAGGCAAGAAGATGGACACTCAGCCACCTAAACATCCTCACTGCTCACCTGCCTGGACACACTGCCCAAAGATCAATGCTCAAATACTGAATTAGCTATTTAGTTTTGGAAATGGGACCCACCAGCTGCAAGGCAAAAAGGAGCATTGACATCTCACCCATCCTTCCCTCTGCCTTTTCACCCTGATTATTCGGGCAGTCCAGTCTCTCCCCAGAGAGAGAAGTGGTTAAACCAGCACACCATATCACCCCTCTGAAGGCTGGGGAGGGGAAAAAAGGGCAATCTCTATGTACCTGCTAATTATTTTACTGGATTACACATCTATGGTCTTTTGACTCTTGCACTAGAGACTAGAATACGAAGTTTGAGGACTCCTGGGTGCTGGCACTGCATCTGTGGCACCCTTGCCTTATGTTTTGGTCAAATTAAATATTTCTTATTTTATTTTGCTTATTTGTCAAAAGCAGGTAATGATGTTTAGACACCTCTACAGCAGAGCTAACATTGGTAAAGCACTTAATGTAACACAGGTGGAAGTAACATAGGAAAGTGCTGTTCAATCTCTCCACTCCCACGTTGCTATGAAGACACACACAAAATATCCATGAACCCATTTTTTTAGTGGATGCAACATACAAAGTTGGTCTTAAACCTGAAATATATTACTAGTTTAATTTAGCCAGCATTTTAATTTAAGTTAACCACAGCTCCACTTGAATTGCTCAAGCAGAAGTAAAAATGGAAAGATTAAAAATAAAAAGAGCCCAAATTTAACAGCAAAGGCACAAGGCCAGCTTACTGAAGCTGGACCCACGTGAGCAGCGCCGGGACTGGCAGGGACCAGTCCTCGCTCTCGGCTCTGTGCCTGGCTTTTAAATCCCTTTAAGGAGGGCCGATGATGGAGGTAGAGCCAGCTTTTACAGTGGCAGCCCAGCTGGGGATCAACACTGCAAAAACAAACATATAAAACTCCAAATCAAATTGCATTTGTAATGAAAACATTGCCGTGGCGAGCGGCCCCGGCAGAAGGCATCCCTCTGGTTGGCGGCCACCAGAGCTGCTGCCTGACTCCTGCTGCGCCGCATCGCGCCGCTGACGTCATTCCTCTCCCTGCTGTAGGAGCAGTAATGAAATTCAGTATCTTGTGTCTCTTCCTGCACTCGCCTCACCCTTACCAAGGTAGTAATTAAAAGAAAACGAGGAGGGGGAGCAGGGATGTCAGGCTAGCATGTTTCCTCCCCTTTCTCTTGTCCTTCATCTGGGATTGCAGCAGGTTTGCTGGCAGCAGCCACCCCTCGCATCACCCCGAGCCACCCCTCACATCACCCCGAGCCTTTGGGGCTCCCTTTTCCCAGGGGCGATGCTGCAGCCCAGCTTGGCATGCAGCCCCCACACGGAGCGAGGAGGGGCTCGGGGGGGGCTGTTGCTCCTGCACTATAAGCATCTGTGTGACTGTTTCTGATGTCCACAGCAGGCACCACCTCAGCGTTTGATAGGAACCTGCTTTGATCCTGCATTTCTGGGGCACATCTCCCCTGGGCAAGGAGGAAAGGCTTTCCCCATAACACCCCCTGCAGCAAGGTGGGCGCTGCTGTCCTGCATGCTGGGGCCAGAACCACACTGGCCCAGCTGCTGCTGGGGCATCAGCAAGTTTCTGTAATAATTACTTCTGAGCCGTGAAAACCGAAGAAATCCAACCTTTTCCTCTTAATGAGTACCCCTGTCTGGCTTTCCATCAATACACCAACAGGAGCTCTGTTTTTTCATTTATCATCATTGATGTTCTGTTTCTGTTCCCAGTATTTTTTAATAGAGGTCTTTGCTTAAAGGATACCCCTATGGACTCCTGGACAGAGGGGAGTCATTAACAGACAAATCAAATAAGCCATCCCAAAGCACAGACTAGGTAGGGGAAGCTCGCCTGGGGAAGCTGGAGCTGTGGGGGTGATGAGGATCCGTGATGCTGGGGGGCACTGTGCTGCATCTCACCAGCATGGGGCCACCAGCAGGAAAGAGCTTTACATCAGGAAGAATTCAGCGCCGACCCAGACGCTAAGGAAGATCCGTGCCTGTAGATACCTAGGCCTCTCCTTCTGACTTGATTGCTGTTTTAGTTAATTTACCCTAATGAAGAAGAGTGTTGCGGTACAAACAGCGGTTGCTAACAAGCACGTGGTGGCAGCAGCCAGCATCAGCTGGGGAGCACCAACCCAGGCTGCCTGGCGATGGAGAGCTGCACAGCTCCAAAACCCACCCGCAGCTCCCCGAGTCAGGCTCACCCCCTCCAAGCCACAGCTCCCTTCATCTTCCCAGGTTTACAATGAGGAGAACAAATACAAACCCACAAGTAAAAATTCCCTTTCCTTCCCACCGTGCGCTTCCAGCCAGCCAGGGCAAGCGGAGCAGAGCAAGAGTGAGCTGGCTGTGCCCCGCGTAAGTGGCTGCCACGCATGAGGTATTTTTTTATGGTTTTAAATGGAGTGAAAGGATGTTTTCCAAGCTACAGAGCACAATATGCTGATCTCACTTAAACATCTGGAATAGTTTCAAATGATTGCTTTATGTGAATATAGTGGCAATTATAGAGTTATTTTGTTTCAGATGTTTTGGAGGTTGTTTTGTTGGTTTCTTTTTTTTTTTTTTTCTCCTTAGTGACTTAGGAGGGGGCATACAAATTGCAGGAGGACCTGGTCCCAGCCCCAGGCAGCTGGAACAGCTCAGCAGCCTAAATCTGGGCACATCACAGATCCACCAGCCAGTTCCTGCATTAAATTTAAACCATTTAAAATATTTAAGGTTTCTCGTTATTCTAGCAGTTTAACATCCCTGGACAAGGCTGCATGTCTTCCCCTGAAGTTCTTTACAATGCTGATGACAAAGTAATTTCTGTACCCTGATGTGCCTTGCAAGTGAACAGGGCTGTCTAGATCAGTCAGGCTCAACTCTCTTTGGTTTAGGGGACACACTAATTTTTCCAGGGTGGATGTGGATCCCTCCAGCAAGACCCGAGCATATGCCACCCTTCCCAACTCCTTCATCAGCCACTCATGGGCACCGCAGACAAGATTATTAAAAACTGCTGATATCAAACCACATCAGCCCCAACCCCCTTAACACACAGGCACGTCTTCCCATGCCAAAGCACAAAGCTGGGGATGGGACCAAGGACCAGCCTGCAGCCTCAGCACCTCCATCCCACACCATCCTGCATCTTCTAGTAGCTTCTGCGATGAGACAGCCTTCAGAAAAGCAAATGGAATGGTATAAAAACATCAAGAGACACAAATCAGCTCTTCCCAGTGTTCATCTCTTCCCATAGTTAATCCACCACTTTTATTTGAGGTTGGTCCCACCTCAGCTTCCAGCCATTGATTCTCAGCATGCTTTTCCTTACAAGACTTCAGAGCTGGCTCTTCAGTATTTATTATTTTCACTTTGCAGCAGGTTTTTGGCAGGAGTAAACCAAAGACGGGTTCACTTAGGAAAGGCGTTTTCTTACAGCACTAAGTACGCAAGAACATTGCGCTGAGATAGGAACATCCAAGTTGTAACAGTTCAAAACCAGACAGATGTCTGCCCTGTTTCTTGGCTAGTTTAAGTCAGTTTGGCACAAACCTAATTATAGTAACCTGAGTCTTTCACGTTCACCTAGAAGCATTCACAAAGTCCAAGAACAACAATTAAACAAAGGATGGGAAGTGGTTGGGTGAAGCAGAGCATGACCTCTTTGCCAGCCCGTGCTTCAGAGATGCTGTGCTTTCGATAAAAGGAAGATGAATTTTGGGTGGTTATCACTTTTCCTAGAGAATTTATTTTCCCCATGGCTGAAACACTGCCCTGGCAAAGCAGAGCCACCCTGGAGGTGCCAGCACATGTACACACTGCCCCAAGGACTGCGCTGCTTCATCCCCGCTGGCGCAGACCCACCGAGCTCTGGCCCAGCTGCCCCTTCCAACACAAACTTTTATTTCAACCAGAAAGCAGAACCTAACCTGAGATCCCACCATGCCACAAACCAGCTGACTCCTTGAGCAACCCAAAAGCCAAACCCAGTTTGTATTCTCAACCCAAAGATGTACGTATGCAGTAACAGGTTTTCCTTATTATTATTCCTTGTTAGAACATCCAGCCTTTCAGCTTCTGGTTGCTCAAGGTAAAAAATGAGCACAATTTGAACTGTGATCAACCAAAACATGAAATGAATGCTGTGTTTTATTTAATAAACTCCAGCCACACAAGGCTGCCTGACAGACACAATGTAATTTGTTTTGGATGTAAAGATGGAAAAATAATTGTTTTGTCATCAGGGCAATTAAAAGAATATTTCTGTAATAACAGGAAAGGAGCTGCCTGGTTAAAATTAATATTAATAAACTATGTTACCTGTTCCTTTATCTTAACATGCAGAGATTGTCAATTCTTGTTATTTTGCTCAAAATCAAGAGGTCATCACTTGTCACTAGGAAGTCACTGCTGCTGGTATCAGCAGCTCGCCTGAGAACTACACCGTTTGCTGAAGAACAGCAAAAAGGGAGGGGGGGAAGCAGCAGCAGGCAAGTAGTTCTTGAGAATATGGCTTAGAATGAAAAAGCACAGAGAAAGAGAAAACCAAGATATTTTCATATTTTTAAGACAACCCTAGAGCAGATGGGTTCAGGCAGGAGGATTCAGAAGTATTTAAAAACGGCTGCAGCTGGCTATGCTGTCGGCCACTGGCTCTCGAGGGGCTGCGGCACTGCTGCCGCCGCGCTCCTGTCCTGGCTCGCCCTAGCTATGCAGAAGCCAGACCCCAAAGCGTGTTGCCATTACATCATAAAAAACACATTTCTTAATTGGAAAAAAAAAAAGTTCCTAAAATGTATTCCAATGACTACAAAAATGAAGCGATAAATTGAATGAAGAAACCACTCCAAGGGCTCATTTAACCCACACAATTCACTGGGACCTGAACAAGCAGCACCTTTAAAAACTTTCTCCTGCAGGGTTCACCAGGATGATGGCAGCATCCAAAAATTAAAAACAATCAGTTCAGAAGTTTATTCTTACAGCTCCCTGGCTATAGCACCAAAATAAACAACAAAAAAAATTATCACCTGTCCTTGTAAGGGCCAATCCATGGTGATCACAGCCCATAGCCAGGCACAGCCTGGCAGCGATCTCAACACACTGGATATAGGAGTGGAGCTAAGGTCCCAGATTTTTTACAGCGCAGGTGGAGCACAGTGATGTCCCACAGAAGGTCCCTGCATGGCCCAGCACAGTGATGGTGGGCTGACACGCAATGCCAGTGGGAGCATCCCTGCTGCTGGAACATGCTGTGATGGTGCTGAGCTTGGAGTTGGGCTTGGTCTCCACAAGGGCCCAATGTGCCACGGTGGCCACCAACACCTCACTGTTATACATAGCCATCATCGCTTTTGGTAGCACTTGAAGGGTGTCATCTTCTTGCTCCTTATGGGGCTGTGTTTACTGGGGCTAAAACCACACAGACAAACAAAGGGGGGCAGAGCATCTCTGTTGTATAAAACAATTGGGATGGACAAAAATTTCTCCAGAGCAGCAGCGCTGGAGAAGGCAAAGCTCCCCTTGGCTACCAGGGCTCACCCAGCACTGGGATCCAGCCAGAAACTGGCTCAGGTGCCCTTTCCAGTTCCTCCACATGGAACACATCCCTCTTTGCTATTGCAGTTAAAAACTGTGTGCCCCTCTTTTGCAGCCAGGCCACCAGCGCAGGAGGGAGATGCAGCCGCAGCCCTGAGTGGGTGCTGCCAAAGCCATCTGTGACCCACCTCCACGGAGCCCAGCACCAGCCATGAGCAGCTTCTTCTCACGCCTGGACCCACGGCGGGTGCCCTGGGGGGTGGCGGGCCATGCCCTGCGTGCCCGCATCCTGCGCACCAAGCCCGTGGAGTCGATGCTGGAGGGCACGGGGACCACGGCTGCCCAGGGCACCCGGCTGGCCAAGGTCCTCACCACCCTTGACCTCATCTCCCTTGGCGTCGGGAGCTGCGTGGGCACCGGCATGTACGTGGTGTCCGGCCTGGTGGCCAAGGAGATGGCGGGGCCCGGGGTCATCGTTTCTTTCATCATCGCTGCTGTTGCCTCCATCTTGTCAGGTGAGTCATGTGGGTGGAGTTTGAGTAATGGGCCATCTCGTGCATCCTCTGGCTCCATTCATGGGTAAACACCTGGCAGGACCCACGCTCAGCAGCAGAAGCTACAAGAAAGTAACAACTTCTCCATAGACTAAAAATCCCTTTCACACTGGGCTTACCCAGCTGATGGGGTGCACTGTCCCTCGTTGCCCTAGTATCAGACCAAACCTTGTACTGGGAGCCACCAACCCAAGCATAATGACCCCAAAGAGCTGCTGATGGCTTCCCCACGGATGGAGCCTGTGGTCAATGTATTTTGAAACAGTTGAGAGTTTGGCAGACGGAGCCCCAGGCAAAGAGCACGGCCAAGCCACAGCACTGGAGCAAGAGCAAACGTGGCTTGTGGGAAACCCTGTTTTGACAGGAAAGATGCCGGTGGCTTGGGGAGCGCCAGGGCCGGCTTCTTCTCTTGTGACGTTGCTGACAGTTACAAGATTCCTCAATTAGTTTTGGAGTTGATTTTATTGGCTCCTATTCATGCAGGATCGCTCTCTGAATTTCCAAACAAAAGTCCCAACAAACAAAAGTGGAGAGAGGAATTACGTATTTTAGTGAAAAGCTGGTGAATTCCATCTCCTCCGTAGGAACCCAGCTGAGCATATGGCTCAAGCTGTGGTTTCCACATGAAGCCAGTACTGCTGGCATTTGTCCTTTCCAGATCAGTGCTAACACGGTGCTGTGATGTTCCTGCTCTCCCTGCTCGGAGGACTTTGCATGCTGTGTCAGTCTGGTATCCAGCTTTTATCCGTGGGCTGGATAAGAAAACTTGAGTAAATGGCAAAGGGCTTTGATAGACAACAGGAACAGCAAACACTGCTAAATGACCCAGCTCAGCCTTCCAGGTCTCTGGATTTTTGTAGGAGGAGGTGGAAGCACATCATGCTCTCTCCATAGAGGTTGCAGTGCTACTCCATGGAGCACCTCCATGGAGATCCTGCCAAAACATGTGCAAGTTTGAGCCTCCAAAACCCCTGCAGCCCAGAGGCACAGCCCTGGCACAGCACGAGGATGGGCCACACTCTCCAAAGCTGTGCCAGGGAAAGAGCCCAGTGATGCTGGCTGGGGACAGCCACACAGGCTGCCCTGCCTCCCTGTTCCTTAGTTGAACACCAGGCTGACAAGGCTGCTTGGACACATTCTACCACTGATTCAGCCCAGAACAAGAGCTGAGCAGGCGCAATAAGATCCAACGGTTATTTGAGATCCTAACACAACAGATGAAGCAAAACGTCCATTTTTAAACTGAGGCGGTAGATAGCATTAGTGACTATCCTTTCCCACTGCCTGCTTTCTCTCCTCTGCAAGGGTTTTGCTGCCCGTGATGCAAACCAAGAGCAAACGGAGCTTGGGTGGGTCTCATCTAACAAAAACACCCTGTCCTCCAAAAGGGGCTTTTTCACCCCAGACGCGATCCCTGCCCCACAGCAGGGACCTCCTCCTGCCTTCACCCACGGGAGCCTGCGCCGCTTCCCACTCAGCTTTCATCTCGCCTTGCTTTTGTAGTCTTGGGAAAGTGTTTTGCAAGGGATGGGGTATTTTGATAGTCTCTTTGGCTGCTTTCTCGCCTCATCATTGACACTGCTGTTGTTTATAACAGCAACACATTTTTGGCAAGTAAAACCAAGCATGGGTTTGGGAGCTGGATGGGCTATCAGACTCATCGGGGACGTGATCTCAGCTCTCACATCATGGTCACTCCTGGCGTGTGGGGCAATGAGCTTGGGCAAACTTGCACAGACAGGTTTTAAGGAGCTTCTCACAGTTTTAAGGCCAGATGGGACCATTAGATCACTCATTCTCCCTTGGTGCATCACAGATCACCAAATCAGATCCCACTGCCTGCAAAGTGAGCTCAGGAGGGTTTTGGCTTTAAAAAAAAAACTTTTCCAGAAAGCAATTTAGCTCCCTTGGGAGATGGCCACGGGGAAGCCCTGCCAGACAGGTCCTGCTGGTGGAGAATCTCTTTGCAGTCTTTAGCCTGGTTTAGGACAGGGCTTTTTTCAGTTTCATCTACCCAACAAATTCCAGTTATGCCTTCCCTAGGTTTAAGCAACATGTGCCTCATCAGGGTACTTACTGACATATTAGAGACATTATAATCAATTAAACTGATAAATTAAGTGAGATCAATCACTGGAAGGCCTTTTATTCAGCTCTCAAACAGAAATGCTTGCCCAACTTCCCTCCACAAAGCCCCCAGCACAGGGGACACCGCAGGCTCCCTCCATCAGCTGTGACTGCTGGCATTCCTCGCTCCCACTCCCAAATCTCACCAAAGCCCTTCCTCAGCAAAAATCAGCAGCTTCCATCTTACCCAGCCCCATTACCTTCTCGACCAGCCACTGCTTCTCCCTTTGGTGATCTCCTTTCCTATACCGTGTTGATCACAGTGTGCAAACCCCTCACTGCCAGCTCAGGCAAGGGTCGGATCCTGCCCCACCATGGTCACCAGTATTGGATAGTTTCCCCCACCACACAAACCCGCAGTCTTTGGTGCCAGGCTGTGCAAGGGAAGAAGAGACTTTCTCTCTCCCATGGGAACAGCTCTGCAACAGCAGAAACTCTTAGCAGGGATTTGAAGCGCCAAGCCATGCCACGTTGGAGCGCATTGCCATACTCTTACCTGGTACCCACGTGGGAGCAGGCTCAGCAGCATCCAGGATGTGATGGAGCAGGGTAGAGCTGAGCACATGCCTCAGGTGCAGCCTGGCTGCAGGATAAGGGCTGGGATGAGGGGCTGCAGCTGCAGCTGATGATGACCTGCTTGGGTGGTGCTGCAGAGAGATAGGAGTCCTTTTTCTAAGGAAACTTTCTTTATTGAGCTGCCTTTTATATATCTGCACACAGTGGTCATGAAACACAGTGCATGGGCTCAGTGGCTTGCTGAAAATAGGATTTTGCTGTACATCTGCCTCAATAAATTGGCTGCTCTTGGTTAACGAAGGACCATCCCTTTGGATTTCTTGTATGGTAGCATGAATTTACTGGCGCTACCTCCAGCGGTGCTGAAAGCCCTCCCCAAAGGCTTGTTTCACCTGAAACGTCACTCACACCGAGCCAGTGCCCTGTGGGATGTCTCATGGTCCCTGTGTGGCCTCATGCCAGGCAGCAGTGGGAGGTCAGCATCCACACCATGGCCACCACTGCACTGGGACACCAAAGCAAAGCAGCAGCCACGAGGGTGCCCCGAGCTGCGGTGCTTGCACCAGGTCCTCGTGCCACCGGTTGTGCTGCCCAGCAGCTGTTGCAGTGCTGGGGTTTGGGGGTTGAAGCCAGTGGGGACTTCACGGTCCCTGCCCCGCCGAGGCACTACTCACCAGCAAAAGCCCCCAGCAGGCAGGTCAGGGTGCCCAGTGTGACCCCAAGCCACCGCTAACACAGAAACATCAACACTAATCCTGACATACTGGCACTGTCTGCAAAGCTGCTGGTGACCTCACCTCCTACCTTCAGACAGCATAAACCAGAGAATGGAGAGGTCAATTAAATCTGACAAATGGAGTTTTGTAGATGGGATCTTGGAAGGGACAATGTCATGGACCAAACCACTCAGCTGTGTTTATGTCCTCCTGAATAAGGTCAATAACTATAATTACACCAGTGTAGTGACTG
This sequence comes from Falco rusticolus, assembly GCF_015220075.1. NCBI lineage: Eukaryota > Metazoa > Chordata > Aves > Falconiformes > Falconidae > Falco > Falco rusticolus. Next base: position 24,778,655 of record NC_051199.1, read on the forward strand.
TCAAATCAATTACACAGTATAGCTGATATTCAAGGAAAAGAAATGGTTGTCTGAAAAGATTGCCTTCCACAGCAGCCACTGTGTTGGTTTATTTTCAACAGAAACTTGTGAACACTCTTTACTGGAGGCAAAAAAAGAAATTCATCTCCAAATTCAAAAAGTTATGTTGGGGAGGCTGTGCCTAGCCTCCGCCTGCAGCCCCGGAGCCGAAGCACCAGGAGAGATGCATCTCCCCGGCTGCCAGGGGGTGAGATGCTCGGGCACCAGGGACACCGAGAAGTAACTGGGTAACACAGTTTTGTGTTGCAGTTTTATTAAAACACCACTACCACCACCACCACTAACAATAATAATAGTAAAAATAAAAAATACACTACTGATGCAGCAGAAATTAGTGAGATAAAATCTGTGCCCTAATAAACTATTATTTGCACCCAGATAAAATTTGCACCCAAATAAATTATGATATTAACTTCCTCTTTAAGCAGAGAGGGAAGGGCTGTGAATCAGTTTCTGATGGAGGACTTGCAGCACCGCAAAGCAAAGTGATGTGATTAATGCTACCAAATACATCCACTTGCAGTCAGGGATGGACAGCAGGTCTTGCATCACATGCTATGATAAAAAGCAGTTTATTTTCTTAATATATGCTGATACCTAATGCAAATATCCACAACGTATTGCTGGACCTGATGCACAGTGGAAGATTACTCTTCTGTTCTGGGATCCTAATAGAGTAATTGAAAACACAAACATTTTATACATATTAATGTCTTTGGTCTGCCATTATCATCCTGTATCCTTATCTTGTCATTGGCTAAAAGCAGAGCTGCCTCCAAGAAAGATTATATGATTTTTAAGGCCATCAAAGAGAGAAACTAGATACTTGTCCCTATCAGAGCACCTGTTTCATAAATCATTCAGGCCTCTAGTTATCGGTGAATGTCTTGCCTTTGCCGAGCACATGCATTTTTCATCAGCTTTGAATAATGACTGTCTGTAGGGCTGGATGGTGGGGATGTCTTGCCGCTCCTGCAGTTGGGTCTGCTTTACAGAAATCGAGTTGTGAAGGGTCCTGTTGCAAAGCACTGCCAGCATCGTGCATGCAAGTTAGTGAACGGAATATGAGAAACCTCTAATACCAAGAAAAGAAGCACCACTAAATTCAGCCTAGGGGTTCAATAGTTCTGTGTTTGTGCTGTGTAAAAAACTGCACCTACAGTAAGAGTGGTGACCTTGTAACATTTCTTCTCTCTATACTGAACTGATCACAAATTTGAAGCAATTATTATCTTCTAAATAGAGAATAGCAGCTGATAAAGAACTCCATAATAATTACTGCGTGTTTACACAATGATAATAACAGCCCTAACCCATTAACTCCTATGAGCTGAACAGGGGTCTTTAGGGCAGGGGCTTAATCAGTGCTAAACACGCAGGACACAGCGCATCGTTCCAGCACTTGTTCTAATATTTGGGTAGTTTACCACTAAGTCCATCAGTTCCTCTTAAATAAAAGCTAATGGTTGTTTTAAGACAACAATGTGTCAGGGTCAGGGTTTTATTGAAAAGTATCCTGACACAGTAAGTACACAAGGAGTTTGGAAAGAAAGTCCACTGAAATCTCCTCCCAAACAGTTCCAGTTAAATACTTCTTGCTTTTCTTCTTCTACAAAGTCAGTTTTGCAAGTGCTCTTCAGAATGGGACTTCTATGTAATATTTTAAAGTGTTAAAATAACTTACATTCTCTATGTAAGATGGCTTCAAACTCTTCTTACAACAGTAGGAATGAGAGCAATGCCTGGTGCCTGAGTGCTGGTGCCTGGATCTGCACAGCAATGACCCGAGATAGGCATCTGGAGATTGCACAGCTGGGGCAGGGAGAGGTGTAGCCTTGTGTGAGCCCTCCTGTGGCATCTTGCATGGATCCCATGCAATGACTATAACCATTCCTGACCTCCTTGTGCCCCACGGTGCTTTGGAGAAACCCAAACACTGTTCCCTGGCAGGTCTCACTGTAACCACCTTTGCCTGGCAAACCCCAGGGCTGTGATGGTTTCTGCAGCCAAAAGTGCTGGGAGCTTGTCAAAATACTGATACCACAAACAAAGCATTCGATAAAATCCCAGGAAAATGGCAAAAATCACATTATGGTGTCACTGTTGGATGGGGAAGGAGAGGTATCTATCACTGTCAAAGCTACTGCAAGGAAACAGGGCCCCAAGGACCGCACCACCGGCGCTGCCCAGTTCTGCTCCCTGTGCATGAATTCCCCCCAGCTTTGGTTTTTGGGGGCTGCAGCTGGCCATCAGAGGCATGCACCTGTGAGAAGGCTCTTCTACAACAGGCTGTAAAGGTTTGGCTAGTTTGAACTGCGTATCCTCAGGAAAAACAAACAAACAAACAATCACAGCTTCATCTTAATGGGAAAACGGGCTGGTTTTTAAGCCAAGCAACTGGAGAAGGAGGGTCACCATTGCCCCCTGCGATGTCTCTGGGCTCATGATGGTGGCCACAGCCCTAGGTACCCCCTGGCACCTCCAGGCAGGTGGGACCAAGGCAGTTTTACTTTTTCCTTTTCCAAGCACATTTTCCTTATGTTACTTTGTATTTTTCTAAACAGGTGTTTGCTACGCTGAGTTTGGCGTGCGGGTTCCCAAGACCACAGGCTCTGCCTACACCTACAGCTACGTGACAGTGGGGGAGTTCGTGGCGTTCTTCATCGGCTGGAACCTCATCCTGGAGTACCTGATCGGCACGGCCGCGGGTGCCAGCGCCCTCAGCAGCATGTTCGACTCGCTGGCCAACCACACCATCAGCCGCTGGATGATCAACAGCGTTGGGACGTTGAACGGGCTAGGTGCGTCATGCCATGTGTAGCTGCCTGCACTAATTAGGGCCTGAAAAGTAACTGGAAGCTCATAAAAAATCAGACATGAGTATTAAGCTTCATTCATTATTTACCATCCATCTGCCTCTGGTACTTTGCCTTTGCCGTCTGGTTCACAGACAGGATTAAGGGGGATGGGGTACACAATACCTTGGAACCCCGTCGGGATGAGCTGGTGTTTAGCAGAGTAAGCATCCAGAAAAACTAGTCGAATGTCAGAAGCTAACGACAGCATGGGGGCACTTCACCCAGTGCGGGTGCTCTGCTCGGTCCCGGTAAGGCACACGCAGAGCCTTGTTAGAGGGTACAAGCCGGTGCCTGCACTACTCCATGTAGGAACTCAGGGCTCTGGTGGTTCTGTATAACCAGCAGTTCCAGCAATACTTCATAGTTCCTACCAGTAAGGTAAACAGCTAGCTGTCCTGCACCCGTGGCATGAAAACTTACTGTTTAATTAATTTTTAATTACTACTTGGCAGATACATGTTTTGTAAATTGGGACCTGGTCATTTGTTTGCTGCCCTCCCCAGACTCCAAACAGTGTCTTGAGGCATCAAGATTTATCACCTTAATAAAACAATTTGAGCTAGCGGAGGCAGGGGCACCTGGACACCACCTTTGCAATGAGACCGAGCAGTTCTGCCAAGGTCCCCGCAGAGTTTCTGGGGTGCACAGCTGTGGTTGGAGAGTTAGACACCTCTTTTCTCTTACCTAGGGAAAGGAGAGGAGTCGTACCCTGACCTTCTTGCTCTGGTCATTGCTGTCGTCGTCACCATCATCGTGGCCATGGGGGTGAAGAACTCGGTGGGGCTGAACAACGTGCTCAACATCATTAACCTGGCAGTCTGGATCTTCATCATGATTGCCGGTCTCTTCTATGTCAAGGGTGACAACTGGTCTGAAGGGCAATTCCTGCCGTTTGGATGGCCGGGGGTAAGTCCTGGGTGCACGGAGGGACACACAGACCTAAGCGGTGCCACCCAGCTGCCACACACTCGTCTCTGCCCGTGCTATACGCACCCTACTTCCACAGCACTCCCCAAATCTCAACCCTGTTAAACCCAGCTGGACTTTGGCCGGGGACCTTCAGCTTCCAGCACTGCAGACTTGGATCCAGACCCCCTCACTCCACCAAACCAAACCCAAGGAGTATGGCAATGCTTTGCCTGTATCTCCTGCCACCTCTTAGAATAAACTTTTCCAAAACGTCCTCCTGGAGAGCCAAACTCCGCGTGGGTCCCTCCCCTAGGAAATGCCGCTCATTGCCGGGCAATGGAGCAAAATGCAGTGGCCACCCGAGACAGGGCGCTCAGGAGGAGCTCGCTCAGCCTCTGCGGAGGGGGAAATACTTGTGTTGGCTGGTTTTCAACAACAATGTTCTCAAGCATTTGTTTTGAGCACTTCATAATGCCACCTGCCAGTACTTATTTTATGGATGTTCCCTCAAAGCTTACTGAGAATTTGGACATATTTGGCTTTTTTAGCTTGCTTGCACTGGTTTTTATCCAAGGATGAACAGAGACTGAAAATATCTCAGCTGGCCTAAACCCAAGATAATTTCTCAGATTTACACTGCTTGACTCCATCGGGGTTTTGTGCAGAAAAATAAGCAAGAAAGTAAAGTAAACCAAGAATCCTGATTATCGAAAGGGTCCCGAGCTGCCATACAGTCCTTGCACCTCCCTTCAGTAAATCAGTAACTCTCTGCCAGGGAACAACAATGAGGAGAGGAGCACTGAGGCTTATTTGAGAGCAGAGGTTGTATTTACCTTTGGATTGTTCTTGGCTTTCTATGCCATACAATAGAAATGGAAAGGAGAAAGTAGAAAATAGCTGTTTTTCTCCAATTCAACTCACCAAATACCTCCTGGCAAAAAAACCCCCATGGTTTTAAAACATACATATCCAAAACACATCAAAACTGATAGGGTCTTCCCATCATTTTCAGCTGCTTGTTCGTCTCCCAAATTGTTTGTAAAAGTAAATTCACCACACCACAGACATGAGCTCCCCAGAAGCATGGGGGATAATTAGAAAAGATAATTACAGGTAGTCCCCCAAAAGAGGTGAGTTTTACTGTGTGCTCCATCAGTAGACAGCTGAGATGACAGGTGTGATGGACACGTGGTACCCAGCTAGCTAGCTAGATGCATGCGAGTGTTTCACAACGGCAAATTAGCTCACTCAGCCACACAGTTTTTACCCTGCTTCAGTGTTTCTTTCATATTAATGTCCTTGCTAATATCGTATGTTTTAAAAAATCGCTTTAAAAAATAACTAAACAGTACAAATAAATCCTCATCCAAGTGCTCCAGCGTGTGCTCCTAACCTGTCGGCAGCTTCCAAGCAAAACAGAAGTTGTTTGGAAAGCGGCACACATCTGACTGTGGCTGCTCTCTTCTGCTTCCTCTGCTAGCGGATCTTGCTGCCACATGAGACATCTGGATAAGATGGAACGTGTAAACATGCTCCAGATCCCTACTAATATATAAACAGATTTGGGGCGGTGAATTGTGAAGCAAACCTGAAACTGGCTGATTGTCTCCCCTGTTGCCACCAGGATCTCCCAGCAGATCGAGCACCGCGCAGGCACAGGGTCATGGTGCACCATGAGCAAGCTGCAGATGCCTCCAGTGACTCAGACCACACGTTAAAATCTTTTCCCAAGACCAGATCTCTGAGTTGTGGGTGCTCCCAGGGTCTGTCCCTAGGTGGGAATGCCCAGCTCTGTGTGTGCACCCCTGACCTGCCCCTGCTCACCCTTTAGCTCAGGCAAGGCAGAACTGGGCTCCTTCATGTTTTGTGGAGTTCCCCATCCCTGGCTGGGTGCCAGACCCCCTCCTGGCACTCAGGCACTCCATCTTCCACGCAGGTGCTCAAAGGGGCTGCAACGTGTTTCTATGCCTTCATCGGCTTCGACATCATCGCTACCACGGGAGAAGAAGCAAAGAACCCAAACACCTCCATCCCCTACGCCATCACGGCCTCCCTTGTCACATGCTTGACAGCATACGTGTCCGTAAGTACTGGTTATACATACATAAATGTACATAAATATATATTAATGCATATATATATATATACACACATATCTAAAAAATCAGTATCTATACATAGCACGTCCCTTCTGGGCATCTGCGTGGCTCCCCTGCCCCATGAGCCAGGGTGCCAGTCTGACGCTCAGATGCTTGGACAAGGGCCCTTTCTTTGGAGGGAGCCGAGACACCAGCTGTGCTTCGTGTGACCGCACCGTCCTGCCGAGGCTCCCCTCGGCCCCAGCCCAGCCTGTCCCCAGGCTCTGGTCACCCTGCCGAGATCCTTCTGCCGGCTGCAGGGGGGTGATGGCAGCTGGGTTTTGACTGATACCTCATGCCCACCCACACCTATTTTTACATCCAGCCTTGCAGCAACTTTTCTTTGTGTTTTTGGGAAAAGCAGCACTGCCTCTGCTGGAGATATGGGAGAGGGTCCATGTGAAAGGAAGGATGGGCAGGGGTGGCCATGCGAGATATTCAGCTGCTCTGCACCCCAATAAATGCACGCCTGTACTCAGGGATTTTCCCTGTAAAAGAGCAAAATTGAATCACAAAGGAGAAAAAAATTATTGTTGTGATTGTTCCAAAGAAACTCACTCACTGCCTCTCCTGCAGCGTGGTGGGCTCCCCTCGAAACCAGCATCTCTTTGGCTCAGATAGGATCAGGGTGTTGCCCTAAGCAATGCCATCTGGGAGTGTGGGTCTGTCCCATGGGGCGTGTGTGACTCAGGGCAGCACTGTCCCCACACAGGAACATGGCCAGCACGAGCATCCCTAACCCCACCGAGCCCCACAGCCTCCAGCATCACCACTGCAGCAAGGTGCAAGGTGCCACCTTCTTGCCTTTGGATGGCAGAGACCAAGGCCCCGCATTCCCCTGGATTAACCACCCCACAGCAAAGCATGTATGGACCTTACCTCCAGCACTTTATATGCCCTCCGCAGGGGACACAGAGATACAGTCCCAATCAAACATGACATTTTTTGGCTTTCTACCCTTCAGAAGCAGCCCCCGCACCCTGCAGGTCCCCAGCAGCCCCTGGAGCTGCTGCTGACACCTGTGTCCTGCTCCTCTCGCCTCCCCCAGGTGAGCATCATCCTCACGCTGATGGTGCCCTATGATGCCATCGACACTGAGTCTCCACTGATGGAAATGTTTGTGGCCCATGGCTTCCATGCAGCCAAGTTCATCGTTGCCATTGGGTCTGTGGCCGGCCTGACTGTCAGCTTGCTGGGCTCCCTCTTCCCAATGCCCAGAGTCATTTACGCCATGGCTGGTGACGGGTTGCTCTTCAGGTCAGTTGTGCCCCTGCTGGCATTTATTTTTGCCCCCTTGGGACCCAGAGGGGAGGTGTGCTGGGGGGATGGGGTCCGTGCTGTGCCTCGACAGCCCAGTACCATCACTGCAGGGAGCAGTGGGTGCCCACAGACTCCATGCTTGCAGAATGGGGCATGCACCAAAGCAAAATCCTGGAGGGAGAAAGTCAGGAGTGGCCTATGCAAAAGTGTCTCATTTGGTGCTGGCACCTAGGGGTCCAGCTCATGAAAGCATGGGTGTTTAATTCAAGAGTTATGTGCAAAGGAGAGCAGCTTACATGTGTAAACCCTTGGCACTTATTTGCAAGTGTCCAAGTGCCCATTCCAGAGCTGGTTAGACCTAGATTTAACTCCAGATCCAGCCTCAGCAGTATTTCCAGTCCCCAGCTGTCACGAGTCTAAGCTCCAAAAAGCAGTAAGAGCCGAAGGGATCACAGCTCTGAGCCTGGCCCCTCCAGCCAGGTAAGGGTTATTGCAACAGGGAACCACTGCGATCTGCAATTCTAACTTTCTGCGACTGTTTCACACTCCAGATTTTTGTCCCACGTCAGTTCTTACACGGAAACTCCCGTAGTGGCTTGTATTGTCTCTGGATTCCTCGCAGCTTTGCTCTCCTTGCTGGTCAGCCTGCGAGACCTGATAGAAATGATGTCCATCGGCACGCTGCTCGCCTACACGCTGGTCTCCGTCTGCGTCCTGCTCCTCCGATACCAGCCCGAGAGCGACATCGACGGCTTCGTCAAATTCCTTTCTGAGGAGCACACCAAGAAGAAGGAGGGCATCCTGGCCGACTGTGAGAAGGAAGCTTGCTCCCCAGGGAGCGAAGGAGAAGAGTTCACCGGTCCACCGACCAACACGTGTGGGGCCAAAAATCTGCCATCGCTGGGGGATAACGAGATGCTAATTGGGAAATCAGATAAATCCACCTACAACGTGAATCACCCCAATTACGGCACAGTCGACATGACCTCAGGGATAGAGGCAGATGAGTCTGAGAACATCTACCTCATCAAGCTGAAGAAGTTGATCGGCCCTCGCTACTACACCATGCGCATCCACCTCGGACTGCCGGGGAAAATGGACCGCCCCACGGCGGCCACCGGCCACACCGTCACCACCTGCGTGCTCCTGCTCTTCGTCCTGATGGTCATCTTCTGCTCCTTCATCATTTTCGGGGCAGACTACATCTCTGAACAGAGCTGGTGGGCTGTCCTCCTTGTCGTGCTGATGGTCCTGCTGATCGTCGTGCTGGTGTTTGTGATCTTGCAGCAGCCGGAAAACCCCAAGAAGCTGCCCTACATGGCACCTTGCCTGCCCTTCGTCCCTGCCTTCGCTATGCTGGTGAACATCTATCTCATGCTGAAGCTCTCCACAGTCACGTGGATCCGATTTGCCGTCTGGTGTTTTGTGGGTGAGTCCCAGATTCATTTATTTTAATTTTTTAACTGACACTCTTGCAAGGGTGTTAATAATAACTTCCCTAATTAGAGTGCTTAGGCTGATGCTTCTTCAGCTGGGACGTACCCAGTCCTTTGTGTTTGCCCCTTGTCATCCTGAAGTTCTTGGAAACCTCGGTTATTCAAGCCCTCAAACCACAGCTAAATGGAAAATCACACCTCCAGAAAATGTCACTTTGATGAAAGTAAACTGCTCCTTGCAAAGGTGACTGTTTTGATGAGTCTTTTGATGCAAAGTAGGTGGGCTCTGGAAATTGCCTCACAGGCAGGTTTCCTACAGAAATGTGCCTGCTTTCCTGCTATTTCACCCACTTGAGCTCTTCAGCAGCCCACACCAAAATCTCAGCGCTGCGTTTCCAAAGCCCAGAGCTGCCCAACCCCAACAGCCCTGGGAGAGACAGAGCCAAGGGATCTGTGGACTCTATCTCCTTTTCTTGGTCTGAGCCCTTAGCTTTGTGGCAGGGAGATCTCAGGACTCACAGACTTAGTTGGGGACTTTTTTTTGGCCATATTTAGGCCAGGAGCCCGGCACACCCACAGTTTCCCTTTGCTTTACATTGCAACCTGCTTAGTCCACAAACCCAAGAGAAACAGAGAAGCTCTCATAGCTCCTCCTGAAGGCTCCCAAGTCTGGACTATAAAGAACTGAAGCAACAAGACAATACCAAAACCAAGGACTCTTCAGAGAAATAATAACCCTATGGGTAAACATATACATTGCAGCAGCCCACAGGAGCCCCAGTTGCAGACAACAGACACTGAGCATGGTGTCAGCACCCAAAAGGACCATTCCTGGCCAAATATCCCACCAGCAGCCCTTCCCTTTGAGAGCAGGCATCAGGGTCCTGGGTTGAGAGGCAGAAGGGTCTGAGGAAAGAGAATGAGGATTGATGCGAAGGTCACAGTCAGCTGCCACCTCCCGTAAAGGCAGGAATCACTCCTCCTGGAGCAGGGGTGGGCAGGCATGGGCCACCACACCGGCTCACCAGCCTTCATGCTTTTCTCAGGTGCCTTCTGCCATTTGTAGACGTTTGAGCTCAGTTGGAAGAGCCAGGAGATGACACAAACAGACCTTGGATCTCTCTCTGGCGTCTCAGAGAGTTTAGAGTAGTCTCACGGTTTCCTTTGTGGGGGCTGCTACCACATTTTTGCTCCATTTTACCATTCCTCCTTTTGCTTTGGGGTGAGGGCTGTAGTTATCCTGAGCCAGTCCTGCATGACTGAGGTCCCATAGCAAAACTCCAACTCTGCAACTCCCCAAACGCCAGGCCAACCTGTTGGGCAGTAGCTGCTATGTTCACTCTTGGGGCTGAAGAAGACACGCTTGGGGTTTTTTTTTGACCCTCAAAGGCAATAGGTGAAGCTGCAAATCCAGGGGAATCCTTCCCACCCACAAGCAAAGATGACTCCACAGCAGCAACTTTATCTGCTGTGATTAAATACTTTCTCCTGTGGGTGCATCTAATATCTCTTCAGCTGCCAGCAATTGCAATGACTCAATTAAGCTGCTCCATTAAGGTGTGATGGGCTCCACCAGCCCCATCCATGGCTGCTTGCCTGTTGGGGGAGGCACATCCCATTTATTTCTCTAGCAGACGTGTGTGGTCCTGCCACACAGACTCTGGATTTAACCTCACAAGTTCCTTGTGGCCAGTCCACGGGATGTGAAGTCTGGGTTTCTCTATGCACACCTCTGGGGTAGTTTAATCCCAGGACCCACTGGAAACGAGATGCATTTGCCTCTGGGGAAAGCGTTGGTGCAGGAGGGTGAGATCAGGTAGGGCTAGCGGGGGAAGATGAAACAAAAACCCCGCAGGGAGGAGAACAGGGTTTCAGAGCTGTTTTAGTACCGAGTACACTCATCCTTACAACCCCTGGGCACACGTGGCTGTGAACACCAGCAGGAGAGAGACTGAGAGCATGAGAAAACTTCAGAGAGAAAAGGGTAGCCGGGAGGGCAACCGGGTGGAAGCGTGGGGGCTGTTGGCACTCAGGAGCCTCCACACGTCTGTCTGCTGGGAGCCGCTGTCCCATGGAAGATGCAGATGGCACTGTCATGTGGCAGCAGCATCCCAGCTGATGTTTAAAACATATAGCCCTTGGGTCACAGCTGGCAGTCCGACAACACAAACTCAGCAGCTTCGAAGAGCAGACATCAACTGCACCGTGCACTAGCTTAAAAAATATGGGAATATTTACTTAGGCTTATCGCGCATCGGCTGAAGCCAGCCGGCGCTGGGTGGGAGGAGGCTGGCGCTGAGCTGGGCTGCATCCCCGACCCACGCCCGGCGTGGGCATCGCTGGGGCATGGCGTGTTTGTAGTGATGTTGTATGTGGGAACACGGGGCTGGTGCGGGTGGCTGGGGTCCAACACTCTCCCTCTCGCCCACCACAGGTCTGCTCATCTACTTTGGCTACGGGATGTGGAACAGCACGCTGGAGATCAGCGCCCGGGAGGAGGCCCTCCATCAGAGCACATACCAGCGCTATGACGTGGACGTCGACCCTTTCTCTGTGGACGACAGCTTCTCCTACGCCACTGAGGGTGAGGGCTACCCGGGCTGGGACCCCTCTGAGGACAAGGCCCTCTCGTACCAGCAAATGGCGGGAGCAAAGGAAAGCCATCGGACGAGTAGCAGGTCGAAAAGCAAAGGCAGGCACAAACCGCCGTCAGAGGCTCTCATCGCCAACGACGAGTTGGACTACTCGCCTGAGTAGTGGGGCAGGCAGCGGGGCACCGCACCACCCAGGCAATGAGGAAAGGTCCCTGTGGCTCCCCTGTCCTGCCCCATCCTCCCCGGGTCCTCCACCACCACCCCGCTCTCCTCTGGTTCTCGGGACACACTCTGCAACTGCCGTTGACCCCAAACCAAACACACTCGTGGCCCGTCCCACTCCACCGGTCAGGTCTCGCTGTGCTGAATGCTGGCTGATGCCCCGGCGCAGGCTGATCTCCTGGCACCAGCCACACTGGTGGAGGTGGTGGAGTGGGAGATGTGCCAAACTGGGAGGGTGTTGGGAGGTGGAAGGAGCTGTGTGAGGGGATGACACAAGTTGTCCCTGGGGAACGTCCACCCAATGGCCACAACGGTGGGATGCCACTCTTAGATTTTTGGCACTTTCTTAGCATGTGTGTTTTTTTCCTTTGAACCACCTAGAAGTAACAGCTGAGCCAGAGGGACAGACAGGTAGGTAGGTATGAAATGGAGATGGACAAACCCCTTTTGAGGGAGTCACTCAGAGGTGGATCCAGAGATGCTGGTCTCATCACAGAGCATTTCCATGGCCCGTTCTGGAGCAAAGGCACTTGGTGCACACAGCAGTGCTACCCCCCGTGTCCATCCCCAGGCAACCCAAATACTGTGATTCAAAATTAGTTCCTGTCTCAATCAAACCTTGAGGTCCCAGCATGGCCAAGCATCTGGAACCTGCAGTTGGGAGCATGGTCCCAATGCTGGTCACAGCAAGAGCTGTGACCCACTCTTGGCCCAACCCACCTTGTGCAAGAGGTCAATGAGGACCACACACCGTTTCTCTGAGCATCTCTGAGGCTGGGCATTGTTTCCACCACATTGTGTCTTCTACAAAAGTGACTGTGCTGCAATTCCCTCACTGTGGTGGGCACATTCCAGTGCTCACTCTGGCCTGAGTGCTTCAGGAACGCATCCATAGCCCTGCAGAACCGCATCATCCACAGGTCAGCCGTGTCTCGGCAGGGCTGGGCCGTGTGTGGCAAAAGGAAAGGACTCAGCTGCTGAAATCTCCCTCCCTGCTGCTGTCTCCACCTTGTACCATTTTCTCTGCTTCTGACCCTGGCTTGGTGGATGCTGTATGAAAAACACTGAAACACTGCTTGTTCTATAAGTGTCGGTATTTCAGTTTGAAACCAAACAGAGCTGGTGGCTCGCAGGGCAGAACCGGTCGGCAGGTGGGTGTTTCTCATAGTTAAACCTTTCAGTATAGCCCAAGCATGGCTCTGACCCCCAGCAGTGACGGAACGTTCCCTGCCACCAGCATCCCTGCAGCAGCATCGGTGGTGATGGGGTTTGGTGGCAGCCACCGTCTCCCGCAGCACAGAGGGCAGCTGTGCTGACAGCAGGTCCAGCTCTGGAGCCCATCACCAACATGCATAGTATAAAACACTGCAATGGAGGAACATCTTTTTAAATAAATAAATAATAATGAAGGGAAAACCCCATCAGACAGTGACACCCATCCTCCTCCAAAGGCTGCAGCTGGATCCATCCCCAGGGCTCCCCTGGAGCAGCCCAGACCAGCCCCCAATACCAGGGGCTGATGCTGGCGTTCTAGGGGACAATTTAACATTGGTAGGGGCATGAGGAAGGATTTGCAACATATGATGCTGAGAACCATTAACCCTTTGGTTCACTGGATGAGGCTCAGCTCCCCAAAACACAGCATGGAGCCTGCCTGGCATCCTCTGCAGGCAAGCGGGTTGCTGCGTGCTGAGAGTGCCTGGACCCATGCCTGTCCCCGTCGGTCCCGGCGCTCAAGGGCTCGACGGAGAGGCTCTGCCCGTGGCTGCAGAAGTTTCCCTGCAGGTCCTGTCCCAAATGGTGACAAACTACAGTCCTTTTCCCAGTGGAAAAGAGCATCTGATTCTGCAGATCTTAATCCAGAGCACCCCAGGCAAGTCAAGGGAAGTTTGGCCTCTGCCAGGGCTTCAGGATGGGAGCAAGGATTTGGCAGAAGGACCTGGAAGCTTTGATCTAGCATCCCCTCCCGCTGCCTGCCTCTACCACACTTCTACAAGCAGAAATCCCAAGTATGTCCCACTGAAAAGCTGTTTGCAATGTGCACACCGCTGACGGGCCAGCTCAGGAAACCTTCCTGGCGGTGCCGAGTGCCTCTCGCGAAGGTCACCTCTCACTCACGCTTGGCCGCTCCCACCCTTGATGCCTTAGAAGTACCCAAGAGAGATGGCACCTCGCAGGTCTGGCTTTACATTTTCAGGGAGAAAGATTAACGCTAAATTCCTACCAGCTCTTGTACTTACCATAGCCAAGGTAGTCTTCGTTCTGCTTCTGCACGGTACTTGGGCATCTGCCGAACCACGACCTCCTGCCCCAGTACCCTGTCGAACCGAAGCCTGTTATTCCTTCTGCAGCCTTAATCTCTCGCTGCAGAGCAGTTACCAGTACCAGTGTCTGTTGTCATGTCTGCTCTAGTTATGCCGTATAATTTGACGAGGGCTTGATCCCTTGCTCTTTGGTGTCAGTAGGAACCTCTCAGTTGGAACCATGCATCAAATGAAGCCCTTTGGCTGCTCCTGTTCCCACCCTCCTTCCCCTTCCCACGGAAGTGCTGGGGCAGGGCGGCTGTGCCACGTCCCCAAGACCACTGGGAAACAGCATTTGATGCCACGGCACCATCTGATGCAGATGGGCTGCCATCAGCCCTCGCCGTGCTGGGGAGTGGGAGCCGGATCTTTCTCCCAAGGCCACCATATCCCACCTTTCAGAAGTGTGTAAGGAGAAGGTGGTTGAGCCACAGGTTGGGTCTTGCCTGGGTTTGCCGGTGGCCGGTGCCCAGGGAGGGGGCTTTGCAGCGGGGTGTCCCCACCTGCGCGGGTGGCAGTGCCTGGGGGACACGCGGGTTCAGCCTCCATCTGGAGATGCACGCTTCCTTGTAGCAGGTGTCAGGGTCTTCAACGGGCACAAGCAGAAGCTGCCAAAGCCAAAATGTTCTGGCGTGCCCACCGCCTCTGGGCACCGCTGGCCCCGGGGGGCAGCTTCGGATGCTGGGAGGAGGCACAAGTGCTTGTTTTGCTATAACCCCAAATGCAGCCTTTCCCCCTGGGTGCCCTCAGGGAGGTTCTCACACCCCTGAGCCATCGGGAGGACATGGGCAGAACGTGTCCATCCCGCTCCCGCCACCGGTGAAGGCACAGAGCCCTTCAGCCTGACCGCCTCCGCTGGGAGGGACCCCAGGGAGCCCAATGCATGATACAGACGGAGCATCAATACCTCTGCCCTTCCAGCTGGACTCTGTACGGTCTCGGTCGCTCCACAGATTCACTCCGCACGGTTACAACCACTTGGTGTGAGGCCCAGCACGCCGGCATTCCTCCACACAGCAGAGAAATCACTCCCTGAACGACGTGGGATGTTGTAAATCCAGCTTGTAAATGATCTTCACTTTGTTTTGTTCAGTCTTTCTGATGTATATCTTGCTTTTTTTTGCAGATGGTACTTTCTGGTGTAACAATTCTCTGCAGTTCTGGTATGAAATCGGTGTATTTGTTAAAAAGTTTGTTCTATTGGGTTGTTTTGTTTTGGTTTTTGTTTGTGGTTTCCAGAAGCCCATTGGTGCACTGTACAATGGGATCTTGTAGTGTGTCATGAGAAAGAAAAAAATATGCAGATATGTTATGGAGTGATTTTTATTTTCAAATGATTGTGTTATTGACTACTATATATATATATTATTATCAAGATACTAAGAAAAAAAAATCTAAATTTACCAAAATCTGTATATTTTAATAAATGCATAAAGCTTTATTGTGTGCCTTTACATTTAAAAATCAAACAGGAACTAAGGGATTTCTAAAGAAAGCCAGAGACAGATGTGTCTTAGTATCAGTTTCCATAGTAATGTAAACCTTTGAAATGAAAGACCAAACCAAAAAAAAACAGAAGAAAACTTCCATGTAAATTTTGTTAAGCCAATCAGTACCTGAAGGTCCGATATTTTTTCAATGCTAAATCAAAGCTAGAGATGAACAAACCTTGCCATAAGTGCTGCAAAATTTCCTTTGTAGAAGATCCTTTTCCGTGGGCTGACTTTGGTATTTACTTGCACTGTTGTGGAAAAAAAATGGTTATCAGTTTACACAATAAAAAATACAAGAAAACCCCAAACTAAAGCCAATGACCACAGGTTGACTGTTGCAGTGTGAAGCTCTAGGCAGCACCAACGTCTTCCCATCTGCTCGCAGTGCTGGTGGCACCCACCTTTCCGTGGGGTGACTGGGGTGTCACGGTGCTGTCACCCCCCTGCATGGGCACCGGGGCCACAGGGAGGCAGGCATTGCTCACGGGGCTGCAGCCACCTCTCCACTTCGGGGGTGTGCATGGGCTCCCTCCTGTTATTCCTGTTATTTGGGGAGTGGGGAGGCTGCCAGCACGCTCCCCGTCACTGGGAGCAGTAGCTGGTCCTGGTAGAGCTGGGGAGAGCTCCACTGGGGCATCAGGGAGCACCACCTCCATGCCAGGGTGGCCACCAGAGCTCGCTCCCACCGCTCCATGGCTGACATTAGGCACAGCGTGGAACAGTTTTTCTGTTCAGGAGAACTATATTTGACTCTGTTTTGAGGCTCAGATCAGCAAATGAGCACCAAAAGCCTTCAAGTGCCAACAGCACCATGGCCAGCCTGGCCCCGGAGAACCCCACGGGGGAGCGGGGTGTTTTGGGAGGGTGCAAAGCAGGTATTTCAGCTTTGATCCTTTAAAAACTAGAAAAGTTTAATATTCTTTGTGCTTCCTCCAAACACTTCCCCTCTGCGGTGCCAGCACTAACATCCTGTGACGTTCTTGGCCCCATCTCCTTGCACCCCGCGGGTGCACGTGTCTGTTTTCCCCGCCGCTGCAACTGGGGTTGTTTTGCTTTCTTTGGTTTTTTCTTCACTTCCCTGAAACACAGCTTCTTCCTTCCTCTGAGCAGCTTGTCCTGGGCCTTTCAAGGGCTGGATTTGGGCTCATGTGCTGGTAAGCTGTGACCATGGGCAGAGCAAGCAGAGCCCCAGCACTGTCCCCTGCCGAGGGTCCCCAGCCCCACATGCCTGAAGATGCCAAGATGCAGCCTCAAGGTTTGGGCAGCAAAAAAACCCGTTAAGTGCTGCCCAGCAGGGCTTATTCCCCACTGGGTCAGGCACCACTGCCCCAGCCCCTCCGGCAGCACCAGCACCTTGCCACCCCCACCACCACCACCCCCCTCAGGCATCTCAGACAGGTTTTGCTCTGCTTTTCCCTCCCAGTTTACTCCAGGGCCGTTGGCTGGGCAGTGTTCCAGCAGCTTTCTGCTTGGAGGTCTCCCCCGCCGCCGCTGGCCCCGGGGTTAACCAGCCAAAGCGGCAGGCAGCGGCGCACAATCCACAATCCCCGGGCAGCCTGCACAAGCTGGCACGCCTGTGCGCCGCCCCTTCGCCCATGGCACCCACACATCAATGGCAGCACTTATAGCGTCTCTCCAGCGCGTACAACAACTGCCTGTGCCCTGCCTGTGATGTAATGGGCACAAGTGTCCTGCCACCAGCCCCGCGCCGCTGCCCGCCTTGGGTGCATTGTATAGGATGGCAGCAATGCAAAGTTCACACAAGAGACGCCTTCAAGACTGCTCGGTATTAAAGGCAGATGCTAGCGCTGCTGCCCATCTCTTGTCCATGCAGGCAAAGGGTCGTCGTGGAGCACAGCCATCCTCCTTCTGACTCCTTTTAAATGCTCTGGCCTCAGCTTCCCACATGGAGGAGGCGAGGGGTGGGACCTGCAGCATCCTTGCCCATGGCTGCGTTGCCCAGCTTGGGTTCTCCAGCTGAAGTAGACCAAGACGAGAGGACAGTCCCTAATCCGCCGAGGCTTGACTAGCAGCCATGTTTTCAATTTCTTCTCCGTCACCCCAAACAATTTGGTCAGTCCTTTCCCCTGCTTGCTCAGTGCCCTCTCCTCCGGCACTCAACACCTGGGCTGTCCCCCTTGTCCATGTCTGCACAGCGGCTGTGCCTCTTTTCCTGTTCCTGCAGCCTGGCTTACACAAATTATTTGAACTGAGTTAACATCTCTGGGAACAGATGGGATTTTGTATCACCGTAATTAAATTGCTACAGCCTCTGGTAAGGGCAGAGCTAGATCCTGATCTTACATGGTTTTAATCAGAGTGATGACCCCAGATCAGACTCTTATTTTAGTTAAGAGCACTTCCAGCGACATGACTTCTCAACTTCAGCACGCCCGAGCAGCACGGGGGTACATCTCCACCCCCTCAGCGGGTTTCTAAGTCCCCCTTATATGAAGAGCACCAGAGCCGGTACCACTGGTGCAAGCTGCTACTGGGAACATTGAAAGAATGAATGGGTAAAGGCAGCGGTCAGTACCATGCAGGAAGATTACTTCTATTTTAAATATTTAAAAAAAACCCACGAAAAAAAAGGCCCACTTAATTCTACAGCAGAGCAGAATCTCTTGTCCTGAACCACTATTAAAAAAAAATAATCTTCAAAATCATTGGGAAACCCCTGTCATGGAAAAGCTAGCTATGGAAACACACAGGAAGGAAGGAAAAGAAGCCAGTAGTTGCAGGTACTCTGTTATTTATTGTACAGTATTTCACTGAAAGTACAAAGGCATCATCAGTACTCACCAGAATTGTATTGTAACAGGTACATTATACTGCGTGTTAAAACGTGCTGCTTTAATGATGCAAGACAGAACGCAAATTGAGAGGAAGAAAGCAAGGAGTTTAAAAAAATGTAAAAATACATTTTTAGTAACTGATCTGTACAAAGGAAAAAAAAGAAAAGAAACCAGAGTGCGGGGATTAGAGCCCCCAAAGTCATTTAAAACTATATAAAAAGGCACCGTTATCTACCATGTAATTAGGACCTTTGGGTTCTGTTTCCTTCATACTGATGACTGTGGGGGTGGGGAAATACTGTTACTAAATGACCAAACTCATACAAAAGTATTACAGAGAAAGGCAGAAAATAATTCCCCCTACTCTGTTCCAAAAGAGAAACATTTGCCCAGCTGGGGAGCAGAGCCTTCCTCCCTTCCCTCTCGCCCGAACCGTGCCGAAGCGGTGACCTTGAGCGGGGGAAAGCAAATAGCAGTGGGAGAAGCTGCCAGAGTCCTTCTAACAATGGGTAAGTGTCTCTCTCCTTTGTTTTATTGCTTTTAACTCTCCCATAATCAGGGGAGCTAGAAGATAAAATAAAAACGCTACACCCCACACAACAACCCCGAACCATCCGAGTCATCCTGGCTGCAAGAAGGTGGGGTAGGTGGTCAGGACAAAATGGGGGGACCAAGAGGTAGGACTGGCTGGAGCTTTCGTTCTAGAGAAGGGGGAACAGATGGGGGGAATAATGCTTCAAACTACCAGACATTTGTGCTGCTTTTCTAAATCTTCCCCGGGGAGCCTGACAGCAGTGTGTGTCAGTAGAAGCAGGCCCAGGGCACACAAACCCACCAGCCAAAGCATCCGACGGCAGCCGTGGGACGTCCCTGGGGCGCTTACACGTGAGCGCTCTTCGCGTGTGTAGGGGAGCTGGATCCCGAGGCGTAGTAGAAACGGTTTTCACCGAACGTCTGGGCATCTCCCGAGCAGCAGACGATGACGCAGCCACCGAAGAGGCAGAGAGCAGAGCCGATCCAGCCCGTGTACAGGGAGTAGCCGAAGCTCATAATGGTGGTCTCACGGTGGGCACACACGGGAAACCAGATCGTCGCAACAACGCCGCACATGGCTGGGGAGAGATGGAAAGGACCGGTAAGGCCAGCACCTAACCCCACCATGGGGACACAAAGCACACCGAAGGGGAAGGAAGGGTCTGCAGGACAGGGGACAGTGAGGAAGCCCATCCCTCCTCCCTTGCAGCCCCACAGTGGGATGCAGAAGCATCAGCATCAGGGCCGAGAGATCCCCGAGCAGGAGGCAGCGTGGGAGCCTTGCGGGGAGAAAGATCAAGAGAGAACAGCCGTCTCTCCTGGGCATCAACAAACGAGAAGAAAAAACAACTGCTGCTCGACACAATCTGATATATTATTACAAGGAAACAAATTTGTTTCCTAGAAATATCTTTAAGTGGGAAGAATGAAAGTCACCCTGAAACCGGTGCTCTGGAGAGCTGCAGAATTAGGAATATGTTAGGTATGAAGCAAGGCCACGAAAGCCATATGCATCGGTGAGACAGTAAAATCGGTGGCCCAGAGTCAATTGGTTTAAATCACTATTTCTGCACGAACTCACGTACTATGTCCTCAGCCCATGTCAATCAGCGTCGTTGGAGTTGCTCCACTGAATGGTCACATACACATTAACGAAACATCCCAGCCCTTAGAAGGGCAGAGTAGGGTTTACAGAACACAAGCAGAAGATGGGCAGGGACAGAATAATTAGCACTGCAGCACTGTTGTGTTGGTTTTTTTTTTATGGAGGAGGAAATGTCCCACAACTCTGGAAAGCAGATTGCACTTCCCTGTAGAAAATTTCTCTGTACAGAGTGACAAACCCAGTGAGGCTCCCCAGAAACCTATTGAATTCACTAGAAACTGAAGGGCCTTGCAGAAGGGAAAACAGGATTCTACCTGGAGTCTACAGCCGGTCAAAAATGACCGCAGACTTCAAATTTTGCTTGAAATCCCATAGTTTTTTCCCCCCAAGACCAGGAAGGCTGCTGCAGTGGTGCTGCGAGGACCACTAGGCAGGTGATGCGGAGGAGGTGCCCTCACACAGTAAAGCGGGTTCAAATTCAGCACTTTGCAGGCAGCCAGGCTAGGGACCACAGGGTTTCAGTGTGCAGCACACACGCGTGGTTTGCTCCTAGCAGAGAGAAAACACGTGCCCTGTGTTCTCCTTGCGCTGCACAAGGTCACACTCGCTGCCCTCGCTAAGGGTCCTGCCTCCATCCTGCAAAGTCCTTGCATGCACCGAGGGCGACAGGAGTTGATGGCGTTAATCACCTCACAGGAGCAGGTCCTAAAACAATACTCCTTTATGGCCTGTACATCTGAGAAGAATTAATCTGTCAATATTTACTTGCCTCCGGGACAAGCTGTGCAGGACTCCATCCTTGTGGCTATCAGAGAATCAGAGCAAAACAATAACAGGACTGTGGCAGAGTTACAGATTTCCACCGACCGCGTTAAAAGGTATCTGGAGGCAGTGTCAAAAAGTTAAGGTTGCAAGAGGGAAAAAAAAAAGGGGGTGAGATTAAAAATAAAATTGTTTAGTTAAAGCAGAGAACAAACCATAGCTCCTGGCCCGTGCAACAGAAAATCCATCCCCAATAGCTGCAGTTATTGTGAGAGAAAATATTTTCTTATGGAAAAGAGAAGAACATTGGAAGGATGCTAATAAAGCCAGTAATAATTTCAGGCCTTCTCAAAGCAAGGGCCCCACAGCTCTGGAAGGAATTTTTAGAGAAGGCAAGAAGGGGAGAACAGCATTTCTCCTGCGTGTGGATCAGTCCTGCAAACAGCTCATGAGCCTCTAACGCTTTAAAACAAAAATGTATCAGTTAGGAATCCACAAAGCATTCTAATGGGCTGGAAAAAAACACTTCTTTGTTGTTCGGAAAAAGAAACAATCATCTTTTCTTTTTCTGTCAGCAGTAAATATATATATATATATATATATTTATGTCCATAGACTATAAGAGCCTTATCCATCCAGACCCTCCCCCACCACACAGGATCGAAGAAAACACTTGCACTGGGGTGAGAAGAGCTCTCAGGGATGCTAACACAATAGCATCTCTTGTGCGTGTGGCTCAGCTACATGTAAAACCACCTTATTTTAATGCTGACAGTACTAGAAAGCTGTGAAACACAAGCCAAGGACTTTGCACGGGTTAGCTTGACCTCTCTGCCTTCGGAGGCCACCAGCTGCCGTCAGTCACCGGTGACCCCTTCGCTCAGCCAGAGGAATGCCCTCAAACAGGGCTGGATTTCATCGCTCTGCGTAGATTAAATTGGGCTGTAAATCCTCCCAGAGGATGTGCAAAGGACAGTCTGCAACGGCAATATTTCTTGGTGAACTCAAATGCTGGTCTAGCTGTACCACAGAGAAAGGCTGAAAAAAAAAAAAGTTCATTTGCCAAGAAACTCAAAGGGACTGGAAAAGGCATTTTAAGGCAAGTTTCAAGTTTTAAAATAGCTGCCTACATGGAAAAGGTGTTTGAATAGAAATTAATAGCCCTTCCCTTTTGCGCTGCTGCTGAGAGACCCTTTGCCTTTCTCTAAATTAGAAAGTCTTCAGACAGTAGAGCTGCTGTAGTCAGTATAGTCCAGCAGAAAGGTAGGAGAAGGTCTGCAAACAGAATATTTCTATTAGACCAGCAGGGTTAGTTGGAAAAACAAGCGCGTTTGGGGACACACACGTGCTTTTTTGCAGCTCGAGCAGGCAGTCCTGCAAAAGCCACTGCCTCTACCCGGAAAAGTCATCTCAGTAACGCACGGTATGGTTGTCCTCGCTCCATCACGTCACTGCGAATCCACAGGGATACATCCCAGGCTCCCAGCATTTCTAAGTCCTTTTTGACTATGGACTTGCGGTAGCTCAGTCCACTGAGCTGAATCTCTTATTATTCTGCATTACAGGCCTGCTGGAACCAGATGAAGTGCCCGTAGACAAGAAGCACAGAAGGTGCCTGCGGAGGTGGGGCAGACAGAGCAGGATTACTCTAACTCAAGGGACAGTGAGTCCCTGCCAAATTCCTTAACAGCAAGTTCTGCAGAAGAAAGAATACTTTTTCTTTTGTGGCTAAATTTAATTATTCTGAGTTGCTGACTCAAAGTCACACAGATTTCTCTTTCAAAGCATTTGGTTGAAATACATTATCCATGATTTTCTCCCCCTCCCTGTGTTCAAGGCAATCTTTTTATCTTGATATCTATGGTCTTAGAAGTAAATCTCATGCAGTATCCAGAAAAACTCGTTAATATCCTTTGTTTAGTATACAATAGCCAATACGGTCATTTTGCAGTAGTAATCCACAGTAACTGATGTATTTTTCATCCGCGTTTTCCAGTGTCTCCAATCCCCCACTCCATTAGGAAAATGCCCGCTTGGTTCCCAGCAAGGGGTCCCCCGAATTAGTATCAACAACACAGGATGGGCCAGGGTTTTTCCATCAGCACTAGTGTATGAAATGTTTTCGTACTGGCTTAGAGCAAACTTCTGCTGACGATTGTTTTCAGCAATAAATCAATTCTCTCAGACAGATAGGATCAAGCAAAGACATAAATACATCAGCAGGCAGGATAGGAGGGTGTGCACACAGGTTGCACTCTGCAGCCTGCTATTATCAGTACACAGAAAAATCAATGGAATATCTGAGCCCATTGTTTTCCTGGCAAGTTTTCAACTTTTTCTTTTTTCTTTTTTTTCTTTTTTTTTTTTTTTTTTTTTTTGGCTCCACACTGTGTTTTAACCCCCGTTTTCCTTTTAAATAAATTTCAGTGACAATCTGCCACCCCTTCCCTGAGTTCAGCCCCTGTTTTCCTTCATAATAAATCTCAAACCGCCATCTCTTCCCTGATCAACAAGTGAGGTTTGCCATGGGGCCAGCTCCCCTGATCACATCTTCACTCCCTATTTCTGCTACGTTAGCGAGGGGTTTGGCATTTGTTCTGTTTTACCAGAGCTCTGGGAGTTGGTCTCCACTTAGAGGAAAAGGCTGAAGCCCCTGCAGCTGGGGAAAACCATGAATGAGGGTTCAGTGGCCAGAGGGTAAATAAGAACAGTCCAGGGTGTATTACTTCTAAAATATAATCAATTTTAAGCCAGTATTCTGTGTTTCAAGGCCTGATTCATGCTTATTAAATGCTCTGGAATCATAACACCTCATTTTGCAAAGAACAGATCATTAATCAGCCTAAATAATGTGAAAGTCCCAAGCTCTGTATATTGTTCTTCTTCCAAAGGGACTGTAAAAATAAATGTGGGTTGGTTTGGTTTTTTTAAGAAAAAAGCAACTTAAGAGCAAAAGGAGCTTATTTATTTTTCATTTGTGATCCAACAAAAAGAGCATTATTGTAATTGTGACTAAAACATTGTGACCAGGCTGCTGCTGCCAGCCCAGATCATTCAGGACTTGAGCGACATGAGCAATCACTTCACCTGTAGATGCTTCAAAACTCACAGGGGCAAGAATCCGTAAGAAGTCTAAATCCAACCCAAAGAGCATTTGTCTGCCAGTGTCACTGTAAATAATTTCCTTGCCTCACAGGATCTACCTAGTGGGAAAACCATGTTCTAAGGCAGAGAGGAACCTGGCTTACAGAGCATCACAACTCCTCTCGATCACCCTCTGACATCTGTTCTCCTCCCTGGTGTCACAGCAGGGTGGCAGAGCGGCACACCAGACCCCAAACCCTGGTGCAACCATGCAAGACACGGGACTTCATGTGCTCTGATGCAGCATTACCCAACACTGTCACTGCAGTTTGATTGCTGCGTGTGTGTTGGTCCTGTAATCCTGTCACCCTTCGGGATTTAGGGGCAATGCTCTCGCCTCCACGTCTGCAGCCATGCAAACAGGGCTGAGCTACAGCACGGGTCTCAGTCGGAACCGAAAACTCACGCTTATTTGCGACAAAGCACAGCTCTGCTGGGCCTCCCCCATCCTGGCAGGGGAAATCCAGCAGAGCGGACCCCTCCGGCACTAAAATGTCATTCATACACAGAGAAAAACACTTTTCCTTTCACTTCGCCGAGCCCAAATACGTGACTCAAGGTTTCAGGACAGGGATGAAGGTCACATTCCAACAGCTCTCTAACATGACTGTTCACTATGGGGATGTTCTAAACAGGCCCTATAAAGCTGATTTTAGGACTCCCAGCTGTGGCAACATGCTCTTAAACCCTTTTTTAAAAAATAAAGCCTTTAAAAAAAAAACAAAACCAAAAAAAACAACAGGCATTGAAAGGGTCCCTTGGTCCCAGTCCCTTATATTTCGGATGTAGTGACTCGTACTGACTGCTTCTCACCGAGGCACTCGAGGAGGGATGGCTGGCAGGGAAGGGGCGCCCAGAGGGCAGCCCCTCTGTACAGCTATATCCAGTGCCCACTTGAAAAAAAATGTAAGGAGAAGAAGAAGAAGAAGAAAGAAGACGGGCATGATGTCAGCGCTGGCTGCCAGCGACCAACAGAGCCACACAAAGAGGCCACTTTCCCTCCCCCCTCCTCCCCTGCCACACAGACGGGTAAAAACAAGGCACCGCAGGCTGTTGCTGAGATGACGAGGCTTCAAGAACATGCAGGTGTTGTGGCGGGGACAATGAGCTCCACAGTCTGCCCTGCTCAAAACAATCTCCTCCACAGGCACTGAGGATGGGAAGAAATTCCCAGGGGAACTTGGAGGCCAAGGGCAAGGCTGGCCAGAGGGGCTGGGAGGCACAGGGGACATACCATCCCTCTTCTCAGGTCCATGCCACCCAGCGGGCTTCCCTTCCCCCACCCCTCAGCTTACTTTGACCCTACTGCATCAGCGATGCCCGGGGAAAATCCAGAGGCTATCCATTCCCTGTAAGCAGCTTGAAAGTTTAGACCCTTTTCCAAAAATAACATCACTTCCACGGCGAACCAGCAAAACCAGTGCCTGCAGGCAGCTGCCTATGCGCAGCCGCTGTCACCCTCCTGCAGACATGGGCAGTGGCTGTGCCCAAGGACGCCGCAAGGCAACACACCGGAGGGGTTTGCAGCCCTCCCTTCCTCACCCTGCTTTGCTCCCTGCCTCCTGTCTTTGTCCTCCCGCTCCCCTTCGTGCCCCCCCAGACGGCAGCGCTGCTGGAGAGCTGCAGGGTCAGCCCAGCCCGGCCAGCAGCTGCCCAGGTGCGTGTGCTCAACCAGCTCGCAACGTGCCGCCCTGCAGCAGAGCCTCCGGCTCTCCGCGCCTTACCCAAGAGGATGATGAGGATCCCTCCCAGCTGGGACCGCCGGTACTTGGCAGCTCCAGGCTCGTGGCCCATCCGGATACAGGGCAAGACCGTTATCAGCAAGAAGATAGCGGGAAGACCCAGGACAGAGGCGGCGATCATCAGTGCTCGACATGCTTGGACATACCCTGTTGGCAAGGCAAGGAAAGAGGATTTTGATTATTTGGCACAAAAGAAGGAGACCTTTGGACAAAGGTTCCTCTTCGATTAGCTCCCAAGAATTGCATGGAGTACGGGAGACAGGTTCAACCCTTTGTGTAAACGTTAAATCTTCACCAGGCACGAGAGAGTGAGACGGCAGTACAGTGGGTAGCGCCTGAACACAGGGTGTGCAGGCTCAACATTTTCCAGTGAAGAAATAGCACTGCCCGGAAAACATGGGCTCTTCCCAGCAAGACACTGAGAAATCATGGAGGTGGAAAACATGGGAAGAGAAAGTAGGAGAAACAGCTAGGAAGGAGTGTTCCTGTATCTTTTCCTAGGGAGAGTTTTGATTAAATAACAAGATTTTTAAGTCCTGAAGAGCAGCTTGCTGTGAGCAGGGGAGGTCCACAGTCAGCCAGAGCAGGGCTGAAGAGCTGAAGACCCGTTACTGAAGCATGGGCGTCCACGAGATACGGCCACCGGCCGCCCTGAGGAGCTGAGGGCCGTTGACCTGGGAGGAGGAGGGATGCCCACCAGCCCCAGCCACCTCCCGATGCTGCACCGCGGTGTCCAGCCTGGTAGTGGGTTTCAGGGGAGACTCGTGGCTCCAGCTGACCGCCGGCACAGCTCTTCCTTAGCGAGCAGAAATGACCGCACTTTGCAGAGCTGCTTGAGTTGCCATAACCAAGGGCCGCGTTATCCCTCTGGGTCCCTACAGACATCACGGCATTCCCCGGTGTTTCGTCAGTGGCCATCCCTCTCCTGCCTGTCCCTTGCGCTGAACACAAGGCAGCGAGGAACAACTGGGGCCGGGGACTGTGGGTGTGCTGGGCAGGGCTGTGACATTTCTACCACTCTGTGATGGTCTATGTATAATAATGTATCCATTTTTATATATTCAGATAGATATAAGGTATATATAATTGTATACAGATTTTAATATCAATTTATATACACTATATAAAATGTATATATAAATAACTAAAAATAGGTCACTACCTGCATGCAAAAGAAAAAGAACAAGTGTCAGATTTGCTCTAGTGCCGGGTGAGCCTCCACCGGCTCTTGGAACGGTCTCAGCCGAGCAAGCATGCTGGCTTTCTTTCCCCTCTTATTAACAAAGTGAAGCTGCCACATGCAGATACGGAATTTTATGACGCCTCAAACAATACCAGCAAACAGGAGCCTCAAGCAAGTCCTGTTGACAGACAGGTAAGACACCGGGAATGAGGACTTTACTGTTCCTGGGAATGCAGACTGTGTGTATACTGAATATTTGCTTGATTTTTTTCAAGAGGAAACTTAACCAAAGAGTTACCTGAGGAGTTCAGAGCGAAAAAGCAACCCTAAACAAAGGAGACGGCAGTGCCCGGTGTGGTTTCTGTGTGCAATCAGTCCCAATTAAACGAGAATACAATCACATTCATTTCAAAGACTTGACTCCAGCAATGAAAGACTAAATACATTTCAGCTATCGGGCACACCAGGATAAATTTCCCTCTCATTGAAAGCTGTGGCTACCATATAGGTTACAAGCAGAAGCATCTTCTTTTGTGATTTGTTTCTGCTGGAGACAAGCATTGCTTTCTGCTGCCGAAAGACCTCTTTACCTATTTATTAAATTTCATTTGAAAATGTTTCTTCTGGGCAAGCCTTTTCTCTGTCTTCTGGGCTGGATCATATTGAAAAAGAGCAGCAATAAGGAAGGTAAGCCTACTGAAATAAAAGTCTGCACACAGAGAAAGGGAGAATAGGAGCTAGTCTGAGAGATTCAATATTGCTCAGCACTATGTGGGACAGACTAGGCTCTGTAACAGAGAAATTCATGAATAATCTTTCTAACCTCTTGTGAATTTATTTTCACAACAGCTTAAACAAATTAATAAGGAAACATGAAAGAAAACTACTAGGAATGGTTACTTCTACCCTGTCGGCTTTGGAAGAGGCATCTCTGACATGCTAGAGGATGTAAAATCTAAACCACAGAAGAATGAAGAAGTGCTACAGAGTTAACAGTGATTGAAACGGGTGAGATCATTAGCTTAACTTACAGGGACAAGACCACACAAGACTTTGACAGCTCTAATTAGCTCAAAAGATGTATTAATACTGATTAAACACCTTGCTTAATTTTTGCTTTGCAGCAAACTAATGAAAATTACTATATAATTAGAAAACACCAAGTTGAATATAGTGACATCTGTTTGCCATGTAAAAGTTCTGTCTTGCCTTAGAAAATGTGGGAAGCATCAGGACCGTCAAGACTAATGACGATCTTTCAAAAGATTAAAAGCCATAGCAGCATTAATAATAGATGCTGAAAGATTCATTATACTCAAAATCATCTTAAGGAATAGAACCTTCACATTTGTAATAGCTCATCATCATCTCAAAGCAAAACTCGAAGTACGCTGTTATACCTCACTACACTATCCATGTTTTGCAATGCAATCTAGATACAAGGCGTGAAAGGAACAGCGAGTGCTTACCATGAACAATGATTAAACATTAAGTGGACTTTAACAGCCACAGATAACACATGATACCTGGGTATGACTACAACCAGGTATAATTTATGAGAATCATGTTCAGAGCTGTCATTCATATTCTTTAGCCTATTTACTGGATC
Organism: Falco rusticolus; assembly: GCF_015220075.1. Classification (NCBI taxonomy): domain Eukaryota; kingdom Metazoa; phylum Chordata; class Aves; order Falconiformes; family Falconidae; genus Falco; species Falco rusticolus. Next base: position 24,806,802 of record NC_051199.1, read on the forward strand.
ATCTCCTGCGCTGGTGAAGACGAAGCTCCCTCATCAACCCATCTTCATCAACCCCCCCAGAAGCAGGACCGGTGCTGCTTGGAGCAAGGCGTCACTCCTCGCCGAGCGGGAAGGGGAGGACGGGGCACACGTACCTGGCAGGATGAGGATGTCCACGAGGGGCTTGCAGTGATAGAGACCTGTTGCCATGACGCAGTCTGCCCACAGCCCCTTGGATCCCAGCTCATCCATTTTCCTGCAGGTGGTAATGGTGTAGCCGCAAGTCACCACCCAGTCATTGGTGGCCGTCGCCACAACCACCCCGATCCACCCTATGAAACTGCAGACAAACCCAGCCAGGTGCAGGCAGGTGGCCACCATGGCGCTGCCTTGGTGGGGCGAGCTGGGCAGGAGAGCGCCTGCAGGGCTTCAGCCGGCCAGGGACCTGCCGGCTGCGAGCGGGAGGGATGGGGTCTGCTGGGATGGGTCCCTGGGCAGGCACTGCTGCAGGAGCTCGGCTGCCTCTGCCCAGCTCCCTCCCTGGGAGGGGTCAGAGCTGCCTCCAGCCCCATAGCGCATGGGAGGAGCGAGCCGGGAGCCCCAACTTCTGCCAGTTCACCCAGAGAGTCGGAGGGGAAGGACAGCGCGGAGAGGAGGAGATGCAGTTACACCCACCCGTGCATGAAAAACAAACCGCACTGCTTCAGTCACACGCAAACAGCCCGGCTGTTCAAAATGCAGCATCGAGGGAGAAACATTGAGGCAGTGTTTTCGAGCTGGAGGCAAATGATCACACTGATACCTCCACATGGAAAGACAGGGCAAGAAACACGGTGGCCAGAGTTACTCAAGAGGTGGAATCGGACACCTCGTCAAAGCCATCAGCGCCGCTGCAGGGAAAGGACATAATCCGTCTCGCTTCTTTCGTGCCGTTTTCAGTAACTGCAAAAACATAAAAGACCCATCGCTGCACTCTCTGCTTGCGCCTCGGTTTTCAGAAGTATCACCTAGCACTCCCGGAGTCTCAAATACGTGTTTACCAGCACCTTTTGAATGCTAAAATTAAAAGGAGCAGCTTTTTACTCAGACTCATTACGGGTGTAAATTTTAGTCTGCTTGACAGAAGCAGGAACAGCCCGCCTCTAAGTGTCGGCAGAGAAACTTTACAGCCCGCTCTGCATCAGGAGAAACAGGCAGGCAGGATATTTTCCTAACTTTGCTTTGCATTTTCACAGGCAGATCTATGTGTGATCGGGTGCCAGCACATCCCCGGTGACATTTCATCACCGCGCGTCCCCGGCGCTGCTGATTGTGCAGCGTAGCGCGTGCCTGGGGGGACCACTAGCGGAGAGGTGTCCCCACTGCACGGCGCAGGGACAAACCCGACAGGACGACGGCCCAACAATGAACTCGATTCATTCCTAGAGCTGTTAGTGAAAAATAAATATTGGAAGCTACGCTCCAAGAGGAGGTGCCGGGAGTGAAATACATCCTGCTCTGCATCCGACGGTATTTCGTTCCCTGTTCTGCAGCAAATAAAGTGAAAAACACAAAGACCATCTTAAGCTTCATCACATGTTCCTCGGATTCAAAATTCAAGCATGAGGCCACAGTTTTGGTTTGTCAAAGCTTCATCTGCATACTGGAGCTACTATGTAAATAGCTGAAAATTATCTTTGAAGAGGAGTTTTTACAAATGGAAATTTAATAGCTGCTTTCACATGTGTTTTATAATGTTGGTTACTCCTTCCCTAATCTACTCCTCAAACAATATTCCTGCTGATATATTATTCAGGAGATTTATCGTTCAGGACGATGTCATCTCTTGAGTGAAACTAGTGCCATCCCTGTTCCTGTACCATGCAATTACGTTGGACAGATCACGCATCACCCCCCGAGTTTGGAAGGAGACGGGCTGACAAATGAACACGTTCCTGCCTCTCCTCTTCGCTGACACAGTTCGCGTTTTTTCAGAGTGGCATTTCATCCATCTAAATTTAAATCATTCTGTAAATTAAAATTTGATCTTTTTGTATCGAGTATAAATGCACACAGCTTAATACTGCTTTTTGATTCAAACCGGGCACAAGGCTGCTTAACCACTTCGGGGTGACTGATCCCAACCTGAGTTGTCCAACAGTGCTGTCACCAGTCCTTTGGAGTTTCAATACCACACATATTCTCTAAATCATGCTAATACTTAGATATCTAACATACTTCAAAGCATTTTTCTTCAAATTACCAGAAAATTTTGCAAAATCTTGATATCCCAAAGCTGAGATGAGAGGCATTTGCCATGGTGATACCGCGGGCGCATCCTAAGGGGCAAAAAAGAGGGTTTTTTTAAAATGCTGTGAGATTTTAATTTGCAGGCTGTGGACACATCCTACTGTAAATCAGTCTCCTACAGCTTGGTTCCTCCAGTATGGTTTCCTTAACCACAAAAGCTCCTCATGCTGCCATGTTCTCCTTCACAAATGTATTTATCAAAGAATGTGCAGCAGCTCAACAGGCAAGAAGTAAATTTTACACTCCAGTAACTAGTACTGCTCAACAGGGCCCACAGGGCACTGTTTGAATTATTTTATTAATATCGATAGAGACAGGAAACATGTACTATTTTGTCAGTGTTATAAATAACACCACCAGTATTTAAGTGAATATAAGCTAATATGCTACAAGCAAACAATGATTCACAGGATCAATAAAATAAACAAAGGAGGACTTCCCAGCTATATGCTAAATAAACTGACACACCAGGGCAATATTCTTAAAATCTGCCACTTTAAAAGTGAGCGCTACACGTGCATTTATTTCAGCAATACTGTGAATGCTCAAAGATCAACCTTTTTACCCTGTCACTCAAGCAGGTTCCCCTCGATCAGCGTCATTTTCTCTGACAAATGACATGCGTTGCAATTAGTCATACTTACACAAGCTATTAACACCCTGTGGTTTTTTTTCTCATACAAGTGACTCACCTTGAACTTTTTCATTGCAGGGTTTTCAGCCCGACTGCTTCTCCCTCGCTCGCAAATGCACCAGTACAAAACCAGCATGGGGTGCAGGAATAAACTGCTGTAAGGGGCACAGCTAGTTGTTTTCTTCCACACTAAAGGCTGAGCTCATCAAAATATCACCAATTTCACCTTCACCTTGGTCCATACTGTTCATTTTTCTCTTCAGCTGTAAAATACAGGCAAATACATGGTAGCGTTAAGGATTTGCAACTATCTGAAACACAATCAGCATTTCCTATAGGCAAGACGAGCGCCTTAAAACGAGGACAAAGCATTTTCGCTCTCGAGGGGAAGGAAAAATATCTGTGTATGCCACCACACCTGCCTACCCACCACGAAAAACCTCTCGGTATGAATAAAACCACCCAGATCTCCAAAATATTGTTTCTAGTAAAAGTTGTATTTTTTTACAACAATATAGTTTATTTTTTAAGTGACCGATAGAACATAGCTTACTGCTCTAAGTGGAGAAGCGCCCAACTTAAAGGGAAGACCCACTCCCACGCAGCTTACAAGAACATGTTCCTCTTTCCTCCTTGACTCCTCCTCTCTCCAATTCTGAATTTTCTGCTACTTAAGCTCCCTGATGGTAGACAAAAATGTTAACCAATGTAATCATGACTCACAAAACCCAAGAACTCCTGAGAGGTGCTGTAGGGTGTGTTTTCCATCAACAGTACATATTTTTTTCAGGAAATACAGTAAAATTCTCATTTCTGATTTTAACTTCATATAACCTCAGCATTTTATCTGGTAACATGCAGGTTTTACCTTGTTCATTACTAAGCTATTTATTTAAGAGAGGTGTGAACAACTCAAACATTGCTAGACTAGTCAAGTAGCAACGGAGGTGTGCACCGGAGAACATGCCAACTACACAAGTGGATGTATTTACATGTATAAACACCAAAATTGTAACAAATACATAGAAACCTTAAGAGTAAATAATGCCTTTCTGGAGCCGTAAGAGCTTTAGCAAATGGGCTCACAGTGAGGGTGGGCTATTGATCTTGCACATCTTGCTAAAAATACCCTTTAGAAAACCGGGGACCCGCTGCAGGCAGTGGGAGTCCTGCTAATATGTGTCAGTGTAATCAGGTTTTAATTTACTGTAATCAAAGCAAGCAAGACTCTGTCCTCCTTAGAAAAGCGCTGTTGTTAAAATACCTTCCAAAAAGTCAAGTTTAGAAGTCAGCATTCAAAAATATTACAGAGACAGGTGTTCTGACATTACAGTTCTTTATTTGTTTTCGAATCCACAATCTATACAGGTATTTACAAGGCATGAAAATGGATAACAGCACAAAATACAATTGAGGTATAAGCTAAGAGCACAGTATGTCATGTTTCAATAAATATAATTCAGAATTTGTAAACTAAGTGACCAGATAGATGCATCTTGTTTACTAAAACCATATAAAATATCTGTTAAATCTCACGTGAGGTAGAGGACAGTTTTTGTGTGTCATGTAATGCAACCACAGCAACTCTGACAATAAGACTGTACATCATTGGCAAGGTACTAAAAATTGTTGAGTGCACTGATCGTTTTTCACAGGCTTCTACTATGGTTTCAGAATAGTCATTCAACCTGTTGCCTTGAGCTAATACAGACTCTGCTGTTCTGCAGCTACTTTCTGTAATTTCAGATATTTATACTGGCATGTCAACATCGATGAATTCTTCCAAGGATGAGTATGAAAACACAAAAACAGATTTTGTCCATCACAGAAAGCAACATCATGGCAACGAAATATTTTAGACCAACCTTTTATTATTTCCTAGAATTAGTTTAAATACAGTACAGCTGTGCTTTCCTTTAAGTGAGGTATCTATTTTCAGAGAAAAAAAAAAATCAATTGATAGTTACATTTAATCAATTTTCAAATAGCAAAATTTTATACCATTTGTTTGCTGTGCTTAAAACTAATTTTTCAAGCGTTTTCCAACTGAACCACTAATCCTGAAAAAAACAATTTTCTAAGTAATGGAGACACACTACAAAATTGTCGTGCAATTTGTAAGCAGTAACTGCTTTTGCGGAAGCTAAAAAATTGCTCTCTTTTTGAAATAGAAATATGCAACAAATAGAAAATTCTACACGTTTTCTGTAATGAAAATTGATGGAATACACACACTACAAATGTAATGAGCAAAAATAAAATCTAAATTTGCAGCTTTCTGCTGCTTTCTATTGGCAGCTTAAATAAAGTTACTGAAATATTGCAAGCACAGATTAACAGGTAGGTGTAATTATGTCTTTTGTCGACTTCACCATGTTATAGAAAACTCTTGTGTGGATTAATTACACAAATTAAGTGCAGAAAAAATACAAAGTTGTTATCTTTACTGACAATCAAAATATATACTCTACAAACAAGTGAATTCTAGGAAGCTGACCATGACAGCATTTCAAGGCCAACTTCACGACTAATGCTAGGAAAGTTTCCCAAAAATTTCATAACACATTCTAGCTATCCCCTCCCCCAATATAAAACAAGAATGTATGAATAAAACATTGTGACTTCTAAAATATGGGCCAGGACTTATTTTTTCAGGCCACCAATAGCTTTATGCTCCCACTCAACTTTTCCTACTTCACTAACTGCATTATGCCTTTACTATATACAACTGATATTACACCTAAGCTATCAATATATTAAATATAGCATAAAATTAGTTTAAGAATGTGAAACATAGCTACATTTATCTAAATGCTCAAACTAAATGATATGCTTTACAGTAACTAAAACACAGACTTCGTTAAGTTTGGAGATTTAGATCAAAATCTCTTTCGTCTAGGGATACACGGCTATGCTGCAAATGAGGGTGCTTTCAGACCACCTAAATTACAAGAGTTTTACTCTAAGCTCTTGTATTTTCTTGTTGATTAAAGTACACAAAGCATGTGAAAGTTCTAGTTTAAAAAAGTATAGGAGCAAACTAGATAGTCATCTTGAGTCCCACTTACTTTGCTCCAGAGAGTGCACTAGGCAACTTTGATCTTGGTCTAGGTGTTTAATAATGCAACTTCCAACATTATGCCCAATTTTAGGATTTTTTTCCTATGGGCTTCATGTCACAACTATCTGGGAAAACGACTTCCTGCCTGAAAGATCAGCAAGCACTAACTGAAGGCAGAACAAATAACAATACATAAAACGAGCATGCGATGACTAAAAGCGAGGACCTAATGACAGAATCAGTTTCTACCATTAAGTGTGCACTTAAGTGACGGCCCTTAAGTGTGCATTCCAAGCTCCTGTATCAGGCTGTAAAATAAACCATTCAATGTAACTAGCGTAAGGTAGTGGAAAAACAAGTCAACATATATTTGTTCTGGAACAATATTCAGTATTTCAGAATACTGTTCAATATTCAGAATAATGTTCAGTATTATTTACAATTTACTAAAAAACTATCTTTCAAAGACTGTGAACACACAAAATCTATGGCACATTTATGTATACATTATTACTTAAAATCAGTATAAAATTAAGTCTACACGTATGAAAACTGTTTAAGTAAAGAGCCTGAAAGTAATATTTAAGAATTGTAAGAGGATTACAATAATTTAAAATGCATTCTAACTTTAGATTACCTAAATGGAATATTTACAAAGCTACTTTTAATAAATGTCGCATTAGCGTTTTCAGCCAGATGTTTTAAAACAATTAGGAGGCCTTATCTGCAGCTGGAATTGCTAAAACTTCGTATAGCTGCTTGAGTTCTTGCAAGAGTGAAAATATTAGTACAAACTATGGCCATCAGCATTTTAATAGCCTACAGCGTAAACCAGTTAACAGCTGGTAGAGAGCTGGTTGAAGTGCTGGTTGAGGCACCGGAACCCGGGCTATACTAGTACTCCACTGCAATTGCCACTGCTGAAGGTCAGCTGGTGGCAAAAAGGGAAATTTGAGCCAAAGTCACATAACGTAGACAAGACCTGAATGGAAACAGAATATACGGTAGTCTAATACAATAATCCCATGAGGATTCCATACATTCAATGGCTAAGCTATAAATACTGTGGTAAATTAGTTACTGCAGCTGTATTAAACGAGGCTGTACGGCCTTATCTACACTGACAATCGAAGAAGTCTGGTTCAAAACACTGATACTGAAAAGCAACTAGAAACGGTATCTTTTGATCCCTTAATAACACCTGGATGAAACTTTTCAGTTTCCCAGGACGGTGTTTTCCTACTTGCCCATCTAGCTAATCCAACGTAGGTTCTGTCAATCAAGCTGGACTACTTCAAGCTCCATTCCCTAATAATCACACTTTTATCAGCTTTCTTACGTACTCTTCCTATAGCTGTGGTTTTGGTTCTTGTTACAACAAAACATTCATTGTGTTTTTAAAGCAACTTGGTGCATAAACAACCAGAGTAATTTACAGCCTGCACCCCTCCTTCCAAACCATGCTGCAAAGATGGGCTTTTGCCTTTTCATTTTTTTTAAAGCAAAAATTTGGAGACGGAGTCGAAGAAAGGAAAAATGTGATCTGGGTCTTCTTTTCTGATCAACACTGACAAAGAAAATTGGTATTTTTATACTAACCTGCTTTAGCCTTCAGTATAAATATGACACAGAGTCCATAAACAAAATTGTACACAGCTATAAAAGAATCACCCTATGACTCCATGACATTTGATTTACCACCTCATTTCTCATTCAGTTTAAAGACGTGCAATTTTATCTTTCTCTGTGATACTCAATCCTGTTACATCACTAAAAGAGAAACAAAAAAACCTCAAAAGTTTTCAGTTTTACTAGTTCGGGGGGCAGGGTGTGTGTGTGTGTGGAGAAAATCAACGTAGCCTTTTACTAGTGGTTTCACCCAGAATTAACTAGATTATTAAGAGAATAATAAACCCAAGTACCTCAAAAACAGAAGCTAAAGTACAGGTTAAAATTATGTAGTGAAATACTAGAACTACTAAAATATTCCTAGTCACTGATATAATCAGCTAGTATCTGTCAGCTGTATCAAACTTTTTGGAGAGGAGTGCGAAAAAAGTTATTTCTTCATCCAACTGTGTAGTCATGCGTTTAATCCACTAGGAACCAGACTTCCGAAGTACTCAAACATTATATATACATAAAACAGTAATTCTGTACAATTACACATTTTCAAATATTATAGCTTAACAAACATGCTGTATTTCTTAATTCATGGTAATGTTACCATGCCAATTCAAATACAGAGACTATCAAAATAATTTTCAAAATGCCGTATCTCAGAATTTTATTTTTTAAGCTATTATCGCCATGTCAGTTAAGGCCTGTTCTATGTAATGAAAGAAAAATCCACAAGTTGGCAAGAAGCTCAGAGTGTGGAGGCTTAGGGTACTAGAGAGACGAATACATTTTTTTGAATAAATATTGTTTTTCTTGAAAGCATGAGTATCTGAAAACCAGTTAAGTCAAGCTTTCTCATTTTCTAGAAGGAAACGCCCCACCTTTCAGCCTTTTATTAATGTTTCTTTCATACCTAGTATACAGAAGAAAACAAGAGAAAATACATGAATTTTTAACTTCCAAAGATTCCATTGTAATTCTAAATCTTTTAATTTGAAAAAAAATCCTAATGCTTTCTTCTTCCAGCATGGTAAGCAAATGCTGGCTCTAAACTCTTTAGATTCATAAAGAGTTGTTAAATAGAAAATACAGAAAAGATCAGCTTGACTTCACACAATGAAATTATGGGAAAAACTCACGCTGGTAAATCACTTTTGATGATCAATCATCTATCATTGTGGCAATTTTGAGTATTACCTTACAGATGAAAAGCTGCCTTTACTTTCCCCAGTCCGAGAACACGTAATTCTCACTGAAACCTGAACTATTTTTTATCTTGAAGAATTCAGAATGTTTTTAATGTACTTTTATAACTGGATGTGCAATTGATAGCAAAATAAAGATCGCCACATAGATTTTAACAGACAATGTTAAAAGGTATAGAGTCCTCAAGACTGCATTAGAAATAGACAGAAACTGGTCACTCTAAATCAAGAGTTTCGTATTTTTCATTGTTTGAGAAAAACACCAGTACAAATAAATGCAGATTTTCATTGGTTAGGAAAATCTAAAAATGTATACCTATCTATCTCTATTTATTTATATATATGTATATCTTCATCTGGATTTGTCTGGGAAACAGAAACCTGCAGACAATACTTTTTCTCACCACACAGAAACTGCTCACCATTCATTAAAAACCAAAACACCCTGTTTAAAGAATGCAGCTTCCTCTTCCAATCTCTATTTTCCTTTCCCATTTTTTGAAGATTTCAAGATCTGTAGCTTCAACTCCTTTATCATCATCTCTAACTTTTCCCTTGCCTCTCGTTCTTGTCTCAGTTCATCTTGAAGCTCTTGTCTGTCTGCCTCTGCGTGATCCAATCTCTGTCTCAATTCTGCCAGCTGTAAAACAGAGAGGAGAGACAGAGAGGCAAATTAATAGCAAACTTACTTGTAAATGTCAACTATTCACTTCAAGATGCCACTGATGACCACCCTATGCATCAGATAAAAGTATTTCAGTTCACCAGCATTCATCAGCTTGTCTTCTACTGTTACCAAGAATTATGCAGTTACCTACTACACCATTAGCAAATGACATCAATATACAGAGTTGCATAAACATCACACTGTAACAAAAAAAAAATGGGACAGTCTAATATTCAAATACATATAAATTGTAGTCGTACAACCTGTCACACTAGACCATGTCAGTAATACATATAAGCTGTTAGGAAGACCGTGACGATGTCTGCATCAGATGTTTCACAAATCCCAGAATAAAGAGCACTTTATCATTTCCCAAGTCGATTTCACTTACCTGACAAAATATTACTCCATTTCAAAGCCTGAATGCATTTCTAGAACAAAACCACCAACACTGTTTTTTGATACTTTTTAGTGTAAATGAAACAGCATTACCAAAAATGACATCCAGAAAACCTTGAACACAACCACCTGTGCATTTATGTGTGTGTTCAAATATAAACATGAGTCCACCCAAACTGGTGTTGAAACACAGAAATTACGTATTTTTTTTCATCTTCGGAGTAGAGTAAAACTCAAACCCGCTAGATTGTCCAAACTTATTTACAGTGAGATCTGGAAATGTCCGATGAATTTTTCAAGTGTGAGAAAGTTACTGTAAAATTGCTACCACCAGCAGTTAAAACAGGGAGGAAACTGGAAATTAGTAATCTTCTCTACCATTGATTTAAGGTGTTTTTTTCTTACAAAAAGAGCTCACTGAATCTAAAAAAACTCATCTGTGTTTGTAATGATATATATCCACCTGATCTAAATCTTCACTAAACATAAGTCTCGCTGAAAATGAGGAAGACAGCTGATGAGAATGAAAGGAGCAGGAGCACGCAGCGTCACTGGTGTTCGCCAGTTGCTGCAAAATGTACTGGGCCAAGGAACTGCTGTGCCCATTTTAGAGAAACATCACATTCAGGAGACGTTCATCTCCACTTGCATAACTGGAAATATTTAAATGGTTCTTTGTATAATCAGAAATATTTAAGCAGGTTTTAGATAGCAATAGGCTATTAACACAAGTCTTCTGACTCCACTACTGGAAGTAAACTGTTGCAGTACAATATGCCCAGTGCCCGCATGTTGCAGCACGTACTGCACAAGCACGTCTCTGGTTGATTTTGACTTCCACCTCTAAGGAAAGGTTCCAGTACTGGTTATACTGCCCTGTTGTGACTGACAGGGTAAAGCAACAATTAAACTAGATAATTCAATAAAGAAGTCAAAAAGGGGGAGAAGGCACTTTGTAGGCCTGTCGGAAGATGCACTAAGAAGAACAGACATTTAAGCAAGCTGCAAATCCCAAATTATTAATTTTGTTGCATGTAGTACAAAGAGGGTTCCTCCCAGTCCACAGTTCTCAGCCAGAAAAGGCAGCCTGGGTAACTGCTTCAAGAAGACATTGGATTAAGGCTTTTTAAATGCTGTGTACACAGCCTGGGGAAGGCACCTGTTGCCAGGACCTCTGTTTCACTTGGGTACTTCTGACAACTGCTTGGAACGCAGAGTCCGAAATCTATTCTAAGATGTAATGAGGAGAAAAAGGTTCAAATTGTATGTTGTGAATTGCTCTACCATTCAGGTAATAACAGAGTAAACTTTCATGCAAGGAACTATTTAGTTTTCAAAGCCTAACTTCAAAAGGAACAATCAACCAATCTCCTTGGGGAACAATCTATGGTTTTTACCTTTTAAAGAAGGTAAGCTACACAAGCCACATAAAACACACTATACACGATTACCTTCATAAATTAGAACATGTTGTTACTTGCAGTAATAGGGCTTGTACCAGATGTTTAGTAAATCAGGCCTTAGTCAGAGAGGATTATTCCTGGCAGCAAAGGCTAGGAATCTGTGGAGTGGGATGTCATGACATTAGATTCATGAGAAGGATTTACGATGTTTGTCTCTGTCCTACTCCCCAAAAATACCAAAACCTGTCTCTCAAGTACTGCCTGTTTCTTAGTCTGAGACAGTAAGGGCAGGAAATGTAGACAGCTATGATCAAACGATCACAAAACTTTACTGAGCTGAAGTTTTAGATTTTCTTCACTTAAAAAAAACAAAACTGTGAAGACTAGTTTTCTGTGACACTGTACAAAATATATCACCATACATTTAATTCACTATACATTTAATCATAACTGCAACTGATTTTCAAAAGCTGCATTCCAAGGCTCCCTTTGGCATTAACTGTATCTTTCCCATGGGAATGACATGAATAACCTCCAACATAAAGAAGCAATAGTGTAAGTTAAAAGGGAAGTGAAAGAGACAAGAAAAATCTCCATAGGTTTTGTCATATGAACCCAAGATGCAGGAACGAGAGACAAAAACATGATTTTCATTTCCAAGAGAACTCTTGGACCAAATGCTTTGATAGAGCACAGAAGGGAGCTCATTAGACAGTGCAGAAGATTCTACCACCAAGGAACAGATAGAGCATCAAGGTATGCTACTGAATTTACAAAACGCTGGTTGAGAGATTTGGGGTTTTTTTGTTTTAACATAAAAGGAATAAAAAGAGGAATAACTTATTTCTGTAACTAAAATGAGAACATTTAGTTCTACAACATGGGCAAGCCTATATACATTAAAAATATGATTTATTTTACATGAGGATGTAACAAACCTTATGTTTAAGATTAGTATTTCATCATAAACATCCTATGTTTCTGTAACATGCATTCTACCTCAGTTCCAATCAAGGAACACGGAAATAAATATGTCACTGTGTCCTATTCTGGTGTTCATCTATGGTATCAGAACACATGGAGAAGATGAAACTTTAAGGTGGCTGAGCAACAGCTTCACAATTTCCTGATACATTAAATATGGTTTAGCTTGAAATGAACTTTCCCTTCTCACCTGTGCTGCATATTCAGCTTCTTTGTCTTTTTCTAAATTGGAGTCACAGCTACATTTCTGCTTCATCACTTGGTCCAGTTTCTTCTCCAAGTCTCTCTGCTCAAAATAAAATTCTTCCATTCTTTGAGCATGCTCTGCCTGCAAACATTCAAGTTCTTTTTGTAAATTCTGCTGCTCTTCCGTCAGTTCCTTCATAGCTTTAGAGTTGCTTAACATTTCCACCTCCTGTCAAGAAAAACCAGCATCATATGCACCTTAGTTCTAAGACCAGAAAAGCAAAAACCTGAATTTAAACATGTATCTTGAAACAATGAGGCCAAAATGAGCACATTTACCTACTGATAATAACAGTTCGTTACTGGTATTTATCTACTTATAAATGACAGCCTGGAATTCTGCAGCAAGCATTTAATTTGTAAAAAATTATTGATACTTCCAAGTACACAGAGCTTCCAGAATTAGATTCACAACTTCCAGCAGCAAACCTCAGAAAGCAGCAGCACTGATTTACTAAAATATACTTTGAAAATGTAGAAGTGCATCATCAGAAAACAGAATAAACGTGTTCAATTTCTTTTTCCACTGGCATTTTGGTATTTTTAAGGGGGTTTTTTTTGTTTGTTCAGGGGTTTTTTAACTTATCTACAAGCTTTACCTCCAACAGTAGAACAACTTAAAAGCAGCAGCTCTAGGGCCCCATCTGAGCTCACAGATTCTGAGCTTAACATTAACTAAACTAAACTATTAAAGTCTGGTCTATGAATGTAGGAAGCAAAGAGACTATTCATCTTAATTCATAAAACAGAAATTATCAATCACAAGGGAACACCCACTTCTAATAATTATTATATTAATATAATAAATTAATTATGATATAAATATCATCCACTATTAAAAAGACTACTAAAATCCCCCTAAAAACAAGGGCTTATCAAATAGAAATAGGCAGTATCCTTTTTTATACAGGCCAGTGATAAGACCACTCCTACAGGACTTAAGTCTGCATCTCTAAAATCCCAAAAACTGACAAATTTGAGAGGACTTAAACTGCATATGACAAAATACTCAAATGTTTGGAAAACATTTTGAAGTGAAAGAAGTAGTTTTCATTTGGATAAAACAAATGAAGGAGCTGCTGGAACACAGCAGGTGCAAACTGAAGAGACACCGATTGTTAGCGGACTCAAACCCAATGAGCATAAGGGATATTAAGGATTTGGTGTCTGAATTGAAGCTGGGGCGAAAATTATCTGTGTGTTTCAGTGTTTCCAGTGCATGAAATCTGTGACATTGATTCTAGAACCATCAAGTTAACATCAGTGTTCTGATGTCACAAGTGAAACGCGCTCAGATTGGCACTGTACCATTTGAAGCTGCTGTTTCCTCCGCAAAATCGTATTTAGTTTTTCTTGCTGCTTGATGTAGGTTTTCATGACTTCTTCCATGATCCTTCCCTTGTCATCTTCACAACTGATGTCTTTCATGAGCGTGGGGGACAAGGTTCGCACATCACTGCCTACTTCAACATGGCTAGAGTCTCTAGCGATTTTGGAAGAAACACGTTCAGATTTTCCACCTCTTGCAGAACGAGTTGACACAGGTGGATCTACAGAGAAAAGAAGAACACAGCACAATAATCACAGAAAATTAAATCTCCAGAATAAAAAAATTCAAAGAAAACTGAAGATTACAAAACGGTAAAAAAAATTTTTGGAAAACTGAAGTGACATCACAAAATATTTGCTTAGTGTTCACCTTTCCAAAATTATATGGTATAAAAATGGAAATTCTTCAGCGTAGCTTTCACTACTCACCTAAACGTTTCTGCTGCTCCACGCCACTTTTCAAGTCAATTTTTTCTTGTTCTTCAAGAGAAAGCTCTGGATAGGAGGCAGCTTTTTTGTGCTTTCCACTACCAAGCTTCTTCTCTGACTGTCCAGGTGAGGACTTAATTACTTCTGAAGCTTTGACTGTTGTTTTTGCAACATCCTTATATTGTGATGCAAGAGATACATTTGGGGCGACCACTTTATCACACATATAAAGGTAGTAACTGAAATAGTAGAACAGTAAAATTAAGAATGAAAGGTAAGGCATAATAAATGATGACTGGTAGAGAGCAGTAAGTTTAATTTAATGTGATTTCAAACTATAAGAGCTTCAATGAAAAAGAAGCACATACTTTTTATATTTTTCCTATGCAAAAGGAAATCCTAACAATCCACTTAATCTTTACTGAGTAGATTATCTAGATAAGGTTTTGAGGCTGTTGAACAACAGGATTTTCCAAACATGGCTGATGAAAAAAAAAAAATCATACAGAAAATCATATGAAGTCTTCACTTCAATGCAAAGAGTGAAATTAGAATGCCACTGATTCCAGATTCTCTAGCATCTTCATATTCCTTATAGTAGCAATGGAGGACGGGGGAAGTGATCAGTGTAGTGGGAATGAGTATATCGCTCCTTCAATAGCAAAGCTGTGCAGCCACAGTGCTGGGGCATGTCTGAGACCAATGCTGGACCTTCTTTCTCACATACATCAAGCAAGCTATCTGGATTTTCACAGCTCCTGGGCTCCTGGGAGCACCCCTGTGTACTGCCCTAACCTAGCCACTCCGCTCTTGCCTACTACAGAGGGAAAAGAGTGCCAAATGTGTTCATGTCAGTGCCAAGATAATCAGTGGCACGACGCTGGGGTTCACATTGCTGTCTTTGACACCTTCCTTTCTCCTAGTTCTGAAGGCAGGCACCCCTAGGACGAGCAAACTGAGGGACCATCACAGAAGTTCCACCATTCACGCATTTGCGTGGGAACTAGTTTGATGCATATGTGTTGTTTTGATGCATGCTGCTAGCCAAGAGCCTGATTCCACCCTTATATGGTAAATGCACAACCACACGGGGATGAGGGTAAGAGGTTCGTCAAGAAAAACTGTTTCCGTTGTTGATGCAGATGACAAACTGTGTACTACGTTAAGAAAAAAAATGCACTTGGTTTTTAAAACCAGGACACTAATCAAGAGACAATTCAGCTGTAGCCATTGTTCCAGTGTGGAAGAAAGCCTTCAAACACCAAACAGTCTATTTGGAAAGGAAGTTAAGTTGCACTCACAGTAAACAGGCCCTATGCAGCTTATCATAAGAAAGATTAAAAATTACTTTCTGTCATTTCTACTCTGAAAAGGGAAATTGTAATTACATTTCCGTTGTATTGCCTACTGAAAAACACTCACAGATCACAGCTTGAGTCCTGCACCAACACCCACTCATAAGCAGTTCATTAGTATCTACACTAAAAAACACGTAAGAAGTTAGGGTTCAGCTATTCCTGTGCGATCCCTTGAAGTTCTCCTAACAGTTCAGGTTGCAAGTACACTTTTTTCAGCTTGAATTACCTTTAAATAGCCACAAGTATTTAAATACTTGTACATGCAGTGCTTATAGTTCTATGCAGGAAACTCAGTTACCTGGGATGGAAAAAGGAGGGTGGTTGAGGATCAGTTTCTGCTTCTTGCTTTATAACTGGATACCACTGCGATAATTCCAGGCTCTGCTGTGAATCTGCCTAAAGAAAAGAAAACAAACTGGTAACTGGAAGATGGGTACATGTTACTTACATTTTCATAAATGCTCCTCAGTAAAATGGCATTTACACCATTAATACACACACACCCCAGAGAAACTGGGGTACTGGAAAATGGAGTGTATTTGGCAGAGATGCACAGTGACGCAAGATACAGAAGTTTCATCCATCTCCTATTTCCCATTATGGGCAAAGTAGCAACAAAATTAAAAGAAGATCTCTTTACAAACCTACACAAAAGCTCTGTTGAGTTTCCAGAACTCTGCCAGAGGCATGCTAAAAATGTTTGGGAGAAACAGAAAGCAGAAACTAGGATTCCCAAAAGGTGGTAGGAGCCTCTTGCAATGAAGTATTCACATCATAGTAAGCACCTGCCAGATAATTTATTACAAAACAAAACCTATGAATAAAATGGAACTGGTGTTCCAGAGACAGAGCTTTCTCCGGTTGTCACAAATTCTTATTACAGAAGTGGGGAAAGCTGCTGCAGTTAACATGACAACTCCGTTCCCTTTGCAGTAACAAACAAAATTAATTCCGGTGCATTGGAAGATACCATCTTTAAAAACCTCTATGCATTCTGTATTTGGATAGCAATTCTGGTTCCCTTAGTCTCAAGAAATATTTTTTGGAATTACTCTTTAGTCAAAGTTACTGGGGATACTTCATGCTCCACTTCAAAGTTACTATTAATTTCAAGTGAAAAGTGTCTCATCATATATTTAAATGAAACTCATAGCTAAGAAATTGGTACTTAATTTGATGGTATTAAAATAGCCTTGGGAAGCAGGTTTTTGGGTAAGGCGTGGTTGGTTGACAGCAGCCCAGCACCCACGCAGCCGCTCCCCTCACCGCCCCCTGCCCTAGCAGGATGGGGACAAAAGCAATAAAGCTCCTGGGTCAAGATAAAGACAGTTCAATAGGTGAAGGAAAGAGGGAAAAAAAACCAAAACAAGTGAAGAAAAGGATATCGCTCACCACCTCCCACAAGCACAATGATGCCCAGTCAAGTCACCAAATGGCATCCACCTTGGATGCCAAAAGCCCCTTTCTTCTCTTTCCATCCCAGTTTTTATCGTTGAGCATGACATTATGGAGTATCTCTTTGGGCCCTGCCACTCTCTTGCCCACCCCCAGCCTACTTGCTGCAGAGGCCAAGTCCAACACAGAGACAGCCCTGACGCTGCCTAAGGGCTGCTCAGCAGCACCCAGAACCATGGTGTGCTACCAGCACTGTTTTAGCTACAAATCCAAAGCACGGCACCATACAGGCTGCTATGAAGAAAGTTAACACCATTCCAGCCAGACCCAGCACCTCTGGGAAGTTGCTCAATTTGAAAAAAAAAAAAAAAAAAAAGCCTATAAAGCTAAAAAAAATATAATAATAATAATTCTACTGTACCGAAAGCTTCATCTAGCATTCTAACATCTTCACAATGATACATTATCAGAACAGTTTATATTTACATACCCTGAAATAAACTGCCACAGAACTTCATCTGTGGCACTCAAGAGAGCACCCAGTTACACAGAGGTGGCCTGTATCGAGGTCTGCAGAATCAAACGCCACGTGACTATGAGAGATACCAAATCCCATTTACAATATTCTGGTCGAAACTTCCAGCCCACTAAATTCAGCTCTAGCAATGAAACTGAAATTTAACTCCACCCCTGCAGTTCCTCAAATCAGTTCCAACATAGATAGAAAGGAGGGAGGGCACAAGGAAGCTAAGCTCCAGAACAGTAAATTCATAACCAAGCCTTTAAATAATAAAGATTTGAAATACAGTGAATAATCTCTAGAAAAACAGCCTCATCCTGACACTTGTAGTTTTTTTGACTTATTCAGATCATTCTAATAATTTAAATAATGTACATGTATTCTTTTACTTATACTGCAGCTAATATACAGTAATCCTATTTGGATTTCTGAATCACATCTTGTCCATATTTTAGGACTCACATTTTAACATGTTTATATATTTTCATATGAAATTATCTATCAGGTTATCTATATTTTCAAGTTTTTAGGTCAGATTTTAACATTCCCACCTATTTCAAATGGAAACTGACTTTACTGTCTACGCTTAGTCTGCATTTTGCAAATTAATTTCGTAACATGCAATCAAATTTTTACTTAGGAAAGAAAATGAAAAGTAACTGCAAATAAACATGAAGTCTTTTTCTAACATGATTCTTCCCTCATCATCCAGGTTAATAAAATAGAAATAAAACATCTACTTCAATATATACATGTATATTTCACTACCTAACAATCTGTTTAGTTTAGATGCTCTAAAGAAATTCTGTGAACACTATATATTCAAGGTGAATTCAATGATTTCTACCCAAACTATTTGAAAGGGCTTTCTTCAATCCTGTTCTTTAAAGGGGGGGGGGGGGGAGGCAAGTAGCAGTTTCAGCTTAATCATGAAGCTACTACTTTTATCTGAGATGGGATTTATCACAACACTCAAAAACACTCAGAAGAAATGTTAACTCTCCACTATGCGAGCTTTTCCCTACGCACAATGACGAACTCTGGGAATTGTCTGAGTAGCAGGACAGAGTTTTAGTGCAGAGCAATTATCAGAAACTGTCACAAAGTCAAAGGGGATGAGGATCTGAAAGTGCAGAGATCAGCAGAGACATAGCGGCAGCTGTTCCATGAAGAGCAGGTGGATATTACACTGCAGTCTAGAACTCAACAGAAAATTAGAAACTCGGTGACAATCAAATACGCAGCTTACAGCTTTCCTATTAGCACAAAAACCCAGAGAGGAATTAACCTTGCGAGTACACTGCTCTTAAAACATTAAAAGCAGAAGCATATTTGCACTGTGAGGTTAATAAACTGAGGGTGAAATGCTAAGGAGAAAGGCAAGGCACAGGATCTAGGATGCTCCAAAGACTATGGGAATTAATTAATAATTTATTATTACTGGATGGACAAAAACCTAGCCAAGGGCAACTGTTCTTCCTGGGCCCTCCACAATAACCTCAAAGATGCGTCAGCACTTCTGAGGACTGACTCAGCAAAGGTGCTAAGATGGTGACAGAACAGCAAATGGAACATCCTGCACACACACTTCCCTAGGAGCGTAAGAAAAAGGAACATCCGCACATTGTACCAAATACCTGTCTCACACCACAGATATGAGGGAAAGAAAAGATAACTGAGGCAGCCCAAGCTGCCCAAGGACAAGGAAACAGAGGCTGAGCTCCCACACTCCCCTGTTAAATCTTTTGTACTTTCCAGATGAATATCCATGAGACAAAAAAAGGATAAAGAACCCTCCCCCACCATTTTTTCTTTGTTCAAGTTTTCAGTTTCTCTCTCATTCTGATTTCATATGCCGCTTTGTTATAAAGAACTACACAGGTCTGCAGAAGACTCCAGAAAGTTTTTGTATTTCATTTGCACCGGTTCAGTCCAAATTACTGTTACTGCTAATTTCAGCTGTTTTTTTCATCTGTACACATGAAACAAAGATCTCACGGACATGCTACCATGAGAAGGGAAGCAGTATTATAGGTATGAATATAGAAGACTATTTCCAATGATGCATTCACCATACTATCGTTTATTACCTACACTGGCATTGCAAGGACAAAGACTGCCATGTCTTTATCAGATGAAAAGCAAAGTCTCCTTGCTATGAACCTACCCACATCTTCAACTAAATCAGCACATGGAAGCATGCCATATTGCAGACTTTCGTGGAAATTTTCTGCTACAATCCCTTACTGTAGACTGGCAAAACTATAAGAATACCTGTTACTACAGTAAGCCTTTCTGCAATAGTGACTTTTCAGAAGTTTATGCCAAAAGTTGTCAACTTACAGCACACCTTTTTGGACTCAACCATCTGGACTGCTCTTGCTGCTATATTGAAATCCACCATAAAACATCCAACAGGCAAAATGCATATATAATTGAACCAGTAGCGATCAGACAGACATGTAAATGCCAAATACACTAAAAAAAAAAAAAGTCACGGGGCAGGAAGCATCTAAAAACCTCTTAAGTTTAAACTGTACCCCAAAAATTGCACCTTCTATGAACGGAAACATCTATGGTGTTTAGTATTTATCTGGTGCTTGTCTTTAAGGGGAAAATAAGCTCTGTATTTTTGAACCACAGTGCAGACTTGCAGCACTATTTTAGGAAAAAATACGATGTCTATTATTAACCATTGTCAAGATACCGGCCCACAGCTCATTTCTTGCGCTGCTTAAAACCCCCTCTCTTTGGCGTATTTTCTCTATACTAAGTGGTTTAAACAGAAAGCTACTGCTGAACAAGCAGACTTTGGGCTTCTAAATTGCAACTTAGCAATGCACCAGTACCCTGCATGCCAAGTCATGAGATGGGTGGCTAGCAAGCCAGGCTGCCATACACCGCACCTGTGTGTGCGGGAGTAAAAATAACACATGAAGAATTTGTAATACTTGATTTTCAAGCTCCTTTCTGCTTTGCTCAGCTGCTGCAACACACACTGCATAAAACATACTCAAAGGTCAAATAAGAACAAAAATTTTCACAATAGCTCTGCATTTACAGAACAAGAACCAACAAAGCCAAACCAGCTCAAATGAAGTTAACTTACAGCCCAAAGAGGGAAGAAATTACCGCACCTTTTAATGAGAAATGTATTTCCATGGCGAAGCTCTCCCACAAATTTAACTTAGGCTTGATTTGACAAGCATTCCCACTTACAAAAGGCAAGCAGTGCGCTTCCAAAACAAGTATTTACGTGTGAGCAGAAAGAGATTTGGGAGTTTTACAAGGGTAGGTGAACTTACTTTAGACCGAGTTCTTTTCTGATTTTTCTCGCTAAATTTCTCCTTCATTTCCTCCAAGAGATGCTTCAGTTCCCGCTCCTCCGACGTTCCTAAGTATTTTTGGTTAATATGCAGGTAGCAGTGCCACTTGGCTGATTCAAATCCCCAGTGGCAGGTCCTCTTGTCCGGGGATCTGTGTGAATGCATCACAAACGTCTGGGGTGAGAACATCCCGTAGCACTCCAAACACTGGATACACGGGTCATCCGGCGCAAGGTAGAACTGAGGTGCAAACAACCCCTGGCACTTGCCCAGGCATTCGTGCTCTACCTCAAAGGCACTGCCAGTCTCTTTCAGCTGGGCCAAAGTGTTCTTACCAGGGAGAAAACTGCCATTTTGTGGGAAAGTGCGAGGACGCAGTAAAGCATTGCATAGTCTCTGAGCATCAGTCAGCGTAATTAGCCCACAGGATGGAGCATTAAACGGAAGAATTCCCAAAACCTTCAGAATATGAAGCTGGTCAGAAGTGCACCTTGAGCAGTATATATACAGTTCATCACACACCGTATTGATCTGCTGCAACGAAAAGTCTCGGAGAACTGAATTCAACACTTGTGGCAGGCAAAGTCTTTTCTCTCCTCCAACTTTAAAACAAGAGATAGACTCCCCCTCCAGTATAGTCTGGGTGAGTTCCGTGGAGCTGTCCGGAGGAATGAGCAGCGGACCAGAAAGTATTTGCGGCGACGGAAGAGGCAAGAAGACAGCGGGTGACATACTTTCCTGGGAATAACGAGCTGAAAAAGCTGCCGGTCCACCCAGTGAGCTCTGGCTGCTTAGGTGGAACTGTGCCAACGTGTGTTTCAAACCTGGATTTAAATTCAAAGGCTCTGATAGTGAAGTACTGTTCAGCTTGGTGGCTTCCCCATCAGCCTCCACAGTAGTTTCATCATATTCATCCAAGTTCTCCTTCTTTATTGTTGGCAATTTATTTATTACAACTTGTACTTTGCTATTTACATGCATTTCTGTCATTGCTTTTTTTAATGGAGGACTTCCATCCTCCTGCATCCCACTCCTTTTCTGGTCTGAAACTAGACCTAGAGAGAAGTTTATTTGTGGGCTTTCCATCGCTAAACACCAGAACTTTAATTAATTAAAGTCTTGAATGTGCATTTTCCTGCTTGTTCATACAAAAAAAAAAATCAACAATTTCAAGTGCTCTTGATTACCAAGCTTTGCACTCTTTTCAGTAAAATGTTACTTCTTCAGCCTCCAACAGTAAAATCTGTAACCCATTTCGCATGTGAAATCACAAAATTAATAATGGAGAGAGGTTACAAAGATTTTTCTTTTATAGTTATTTGTTCAGTTTTCTAATACAAAACCCCCACTGCAACACGTATACAAAAGGCTTTTCTTCGTACGCTCCCCGCTATTTTATACAGTTGTCTTGTACAACGATTTAGTAAAAAAACCCGATGTGCTGATTCAAGAGTGTCCATCCTTGATCATTTTTTTCCTTTAAAAATATACCCTCTTTTCAAATAAGTCTCTATTTAAATATTAAAATAGAAAAATGGTCTCAGTTTGAAGAATGCTGATCTTAATGCAACTGATCCAAAACGTGTATGAAAATTTTATTCAGCACTTTCAGTTCCTGGAGATCAAACACAATCTTAAGGGCTTGCTTTATTGTGCTGCCAACTTTATGATTTCACCACCAGCATGGGAGTTACTATGGCAGCTCACAAATAAATCCCCAAATTAAAGGCTGATCCAGATCCGGCACACACTAAACATCCCTAGAGAGTCACCTTTTGCACAGATGTCACTGGTGTGTGTCAGAATTTTCCCACCCCAAGTTATTAGTAACAGAGGTAAGATCCAGGCCACTGGCTAAAGTCATGGCTCGCGCTAACGCCGCGTTCTGTCACGTCTTTCCAGAAAACCTGTGAAAAGAGAAAGAGGTCAGCCAGGAGCAACCCCCAAACACAGCTGGCTGTGCCGGGGGAGGGGTGTGCTCCATTACCCCGTGCATTACGAGAGAGGGGTGCGCAGGGCGCTCCCCGGTAGGGCCGGCAGCGCCCGCCGCCCCCCGGCCCCGGCAGATGGGCGCAGCTGGCAGCAGCAGCCGGCAGCTCCCGCGGCGCGGCGCGCACGGCCGGCGGGCAGGCCGGGGGGGCGGCACCGGAGCGGCTCCCTCACGGCGTGCGCAGCCTGACAGCACGGGGGCTCGGCGCACACCGGGGCCGCTCGCCATCCCCTCCGCCCGGGAACCGGCCCCCGGCCCTGCAAAGCCCCGTCCCGGAAGGGCCCGGGACGCCGCATCCCGGCCGCTCGCACCCTCCTCCCTCCCTCCCGCGCCGTGACTCACCTCAGCCCGGCCGGCACCGCTCCGGGCAGGGCTCACCCCCTCCCCCGCACTGCCCGCCGCCTCCCCGCCGCCCCCGCGCTACGCCCGCCCGCACCCCCTTCCCTCAGCCCCGCCGCCGCCGCCGCCGCTCCCTCCCCCCGGGGACGGCGCGCCCCTCCCCCCGGCTCAGCTCCATTCCTCCCCCCCCCGGCAACTTCCCCGGCCCCTCACCCGGCGTCGGCGGGGGCTCCGGCAGCCCGGGGAGCGGAACGGGCTCCGCGCACGCACCGCCCACCCGTGACCTCACTGCGGAGACAGCGGCGGCGGCGGCGGCGGCGGCGGAGACAGCCGCGGAGACGGCGGCGGCGCGCGGCCACGAACCCGCCGGCGGCGCGCGCCGCCCCCTCCCCCGCCCGCCGCCGCCGCAGCCCCGCCCCCTGTCTGGGGCAGCGGCGGGAGCGGCCGCCCCTCCCCCGCCCGCCGCCGCCTCAGCGCCGGGAAACCCTCCCCCGGCCCGGCCCCCGCCGGGGGAGAGGGGGGGGGGGGGAATGAAACCCACAGGGAAAAGAAAAAGAAAAAAAGAAATAAGTGTTATTTGTGCCCGGCCTTAGCTCGTCCTTCCGCCGCCGTTAGGGCCCGAGCGGGCGGCGGGGAGCGCCCCGGTGGCGCTGGGGAGGGCCGGACGCCGAGGCTGCGGCCCGGAGCGGCGGCTGGGCGGGGAGGCGGCGGGGGGGGGGGAGAGCGGCCATGGCGGAAAGGGAGAAGGAGCCGGGGCGGGCGCGGAGCTGTCAGGCTCCCTGAGGCGCGGCGGCCAGCAGCCGGCGGCCCTGGGGACTGCCCGCCAGCAAGGGCCGCCCGCTGGGGTCCCTCAGCGGCCATCTCCCGGCGAGGATCCCTCAGGGACTTGTCCCCCAGCGAGGGGATCTCATCGGGGGTCCCTCAGTGAGCATCTCTCAACAAGGGTCCCTCAGTGACAGCCCCCCAGCAGGGAGCGTCTCCCACCGAGGGTCCCCCCGCCAGGTGAGCGCTGCGCTGACACCCCGCTACCAGGGGACAGCGACACACAGGAAGGTGGGTGGCCGTGATGGTGTCTGTCCCCAAAGCAGCTGCACGGACCTCTCCTTCCAGCCGCAGCACCGGGAGCAAGGAGATGCGGGAGAAGGTCTCGAAACCCACGACGGAGCCTGGCTGGGAAGCGATACGATCAGCGCAGTGGAAGCGTGAGGGGCTTCTCCTACATCAGGCTCGTTGCTGGAAGAGGAAAATGCTCTGCGGGCACTGCTTAGTCTTTGTACCACTACGTTACTACAAGTTCCTTCTATCCACAAGGAGCCTAAAGCTTTTTTGGTTTACATCTTCTCCGTAAAGCCGGCACTTCAGCTGAGATTAGGGCACAATCCAATTTGCTGTGGCCTTTCATTGCGTACAGTTACGTATTGCGACGCAATGCGAGCACAAAAGCACAGCACACGAAAATGGGGCAGTTGTACAAGCACCAGGCACCACCTAACACCGGCCGGCACTGCTCACGGCGCATGGGCTCCCTTCCGTGCCATCTCCCAACGCCACAGCAGAAGGATTACCACAGCGCAAACAAAACCTGCCTCGCTGCTGATCACACAGGGGTTTGATACACTTTAATCCTTGACTTCACACCTTTCATATACTCAGATTTCCTCGGGGCTGGCAGGGCTTACTGCTGGAACAGCCCTTGAGAATCACGGCAAAGCTCCTTCGTGAATCACTTAACTCGCTTTTTAAGCGCCACATCAGTTCTGGTATCTACAACAAAATTACAGTATCTACATTTCCTGCTGACGATGGCTTGGCAAGGAGTGATCTGGGATTATTCATGTCATTTTGTGTGCAGGTTTTTCCCTTTTTGCTAACCTTAAGTGGTCACATTGTAGGTAAAAGCTCCTACTCTATGCTTGCATAGCAGCTAGTGCAATCTTTGGGACCTGTGGTACTTTATATTGCAAAAATAATAAATTCTTGACAGTTGAAGTAGCAGAATAGAGTTTGGAATAACTCAGTGATGACAAAGGCAATAATGGTTATATTTATTTTTCAAAACCCAAACAAAACCACTTCACCTTTCTATTATTAAAGAATTCAGGTACAGATGAAGGAACCAAAACTGAAATAGAACATAACCTCAGTTTTCATACTCACGGAAGGCGTCCTAACAACAAGGGTCACTGTTTCACTGTTGCTGTATTGCAGCAACTGGGCAGGCGGCTTTCCTACAAGTGAAGGGGTGCCAAGAAGAAGCCTTAATTTTGTGGAAGGAGGTAAACCTCCAAATTAAGGAGGTTTGTACTTGAAATTAAGTGTACGCTTTTTCGCAGCTGCTTGAAGTAGACATTTAATAAAATGCCTATAGAAAAACATAACTTCTTTTTTTTACAGGCTAGAGAAAATAGAGGAGGAAGGGAAGGCACAAATTCCTTCCATTCCACACAGGCTAAAGCAGAGATAAAAAGCTTCCCAAAAACTGGAACCAAGATTCAATAGCTAGGAAGAACACAAGTACTGGAGACATGCAATTCCCCCATTCCCCTTAATATTCTCCTATTTGTGCTTTCCCATCCTCATTTTCTTTCTCTGTTTTTATTGTAAATCACTAAAGATTAATTGTCTTTCCTCAGGAAGCATTTATCATTACTACCACAATTAACAGGGAGGACATTTTTCCTTACTCATCTGCACAACTCCCCTGTAACAGTAGAATCACAACTGAAACATACAGGTATAAAAACATCAGGCTCGGTGCGTTCTTTGAGTTTCATGAACTGAAGGATGATCAGGACTGACACCTCTGTACTTTCCAGCTACTTGAGATCCACCACAAGTAATTTGTGTATTTAAGGAAATTTCACAGATGTTGGACCATAAACCTACTCTTGGCTTATCTTTGCATCCAACAGCATTTGTTCTAACTGAGCAGCACACAGTGGTTAATAAACACCGGTCATTCCACCTCGATATCTAGGGTTCTTGTTTGTACTTTTTAAAGCAGAGAAGTGCTATAAACATGTTTAAATGAATTCCGGCATTGTGCAGCAATCTGTAGTAGTACCCTGTGCTTTTCATAAATGCTGTTCTTTAGCCTGCAGCAACACAATTACATAGGCCTGCGCAAGCATCATCTCACTGTGGCAGCTACATCAAATGCTTCTGCAGCATTTCCAGTCTCAGACAGAAAAGAGGATTGCCTCATGTGATGGTTCTGCAGAAAAATCTTACAAATATTGGTATTTTTTTCCTCCATTCACAGTTAAGCAAACACCACAAGGCAAAGCAGTTGCAGGAGTACAATTGCTAGCCTTACATGAAAATGTGAACTGCTTTTGTGCAGGGCAGGAAGACTGAGGGAAGTGATGGAGAACGTGCAAAAGTGCATTCATGTTTGATCTCAATTGTCTGCTTAAATTGTTTAATTCTTTATTCTTCTGCAATAAAATGTTTGCGGTAGGACGACAAATAGCTTAATGGAAAAGTAAACATGTTTGTGAAGAATACTAACAACACTCTGTACTTAAGCACATAAAAGGTTTGTTTAAAAGCCACAACAACATAGGAGAATAAAACAAGATTTATGAATCTACCAGCTTTTGGAGCTGATCCTGAAAGACACAAACCTGTGATGCAATTGTCCAAGCATTCGGGACATTCCCATCTTCCCCACCCTCTAGAATTTAGGATCTGTTAAAAAACCCCAACCAACTATTCAAATAGAGATCAGTGAAACACACTGCGTCATATTCCCATTTTAAATTTACTGAAGAAAATGCAAGATTTATAACACCAGAGCTGGACTGATCTAGGAACGTAAGGAAAGCAACATATGTAGGCAGATATTACATCTTTTATTAGACCTACAGATGTCATGAAAGCTTAGGAATTTGGTGGCATCATCTAATTTGGGTTTTTCAAGCTCTGGGGCACATTTTCCATTTCAGGTTGCAAATTCTGGTAACTATTGTGCTGTAATGATAGTGTTGCTATAGAGCTACAATAATCAGGCAATGCAAGACAAAGTTTGTAGGTAGAGGATTGTCTAAAAAAAGATGTTAACTCTGCCTACAACTTCTACTGTGGAACTGCTTTTCACCATCTAAAGGCACTGCAACTAAAACCTGAGTTACAGACCTTTGCAAGATGTAATGATTTGCACTAACAAGCACAGGAGCAATCTTTCTTTTATTATTAATGCCACTGAATTTTCAAGAAGGGCTGAAGCTCTTTGGAAGCTTACAAAACTAACATTTAAGTGTCTTGAAACAATTCACAATGGCACCTTCAGTGCTTGGTTTCAACACCTCAGGTTTAACACTGAGGCAGCCTGTACAGAATTTTTGTCTTTACTCTTCTAAGTCAGCTTTAAGGAAAATAATTTATTAATTAGAAAATATATTTTTTTTAATTTACAATTAAACAGTGACTACCCCAAGTTTCATTTCCAATTAAAATAAAAAATGAGGGATATATAATAATATACGGGAAACCAAGCGGCTCTCTAGAAAGTATGCAATTCTTATTTCATTTATTTCTAAAATAATACTAAGCAGGACACACTCAAAACCACAGACCTCCAAACACACCATGAAGCAAAGAAAAAAGGGAGTGCTAAAAAAAAAAAAAAAAAAAAAAAAAGAGTAAGTCACATCCTCCACACACACATGCCCCTTTGAATTCCTTGCAGGCCACCCTTGCCCATCTCTGGGGTTGCTACTGCTCCCACTAGGAAGAAGAATTAAGTAAGAAATGCAGATTAGTTTGTTCAAGTGAAATAAATGTTAATTCCTTTAAACTACTGCATATGAAGTGAAGTGCCAAATAGCGTATTAAAACCAAATAAAAAGACCTTTCAGTTGAGCTGGTTAATGCAGATACAACGTTGTTCATCAAACCGCTAAGCACGTTAAGAACTCCATCACAGTTTTATGAGTACGATTTAAGTTGCATATTCATGAACAGAGGGGCATTTCTACGGAAAGGAACATTAAAAAAACCCACAACTGTTTCCATATACAGTCTCTGAAAATGCTGAAAAGCACAATTTAACACTGAACAGAGAACAAAAATCATGCATTTTCTTCTCTGAAGATACTAGCTTGTGAATTTTAAAGAAAAAAAACAAAAATTACTTCAGTGGTGATTTTTAGCGGTAAGTTGTAATACTTCAGACTGCTCTTGTGAAACCTATGACAGACTAAGTAACACAGACCAGTTACCATATTAGATACCCTATTATGGTTCTTATCATAAGCACCAGAAGTTGATAGATTTTAGCATGCACCATATTTTACAGGACAAGTTACTTTGGAAACAGGTCTGTACAAAACACTACTGCTAATAAAGAACATGAACCATAACTTAGTTTCTGCATCTGAAATCATGGTCAAAATTCAACTGTTCAGCCAGACGCTTCACCACCCAATGTAAAAAGGGTACAAGCCCAGAGACTTGGTTCCTTAGAAGTCAAACGCAGGCACAACCGATTTCTGGTTCTATTTATGCCAGAAAAAGCCCACCGCCCGCAGAGCCACACAGATCTGGGAGGGAGATGCTTCTCTGTCTTTAATCCTTGGCGATTAAATGGTAAGATCACACATTTCAAGTATGCAGTTCAGATCCCTTTATCATAAGGAAAGAAAAAAAAAAAAAGTCTTAAAATAAACCCTAACGGAACTCTGCCTAAGCAAATGCAAGATATGATAAAATCCCCTTTTTCTGAAAGGGGCTCTAATCCCTAGCTCCCTCTTCCCCGCTTCCCAGGAAAACATCATTCATCTATACACAATTTCAGATACCTTTGTTGCTTAACATGCTTATGCCATCCATCATGAAGTGAGGGTGCATGTTTCGCAGTTAAGGTATCAAGTATATATAGAGATTACACAAGCTATTAATTTCTTTTATAGAGTGTCTTAACATAAACAATTGCTCAGACTGAGCCGAGAGCAGTTGGCCACCAAACTGAACAGAAACAAGAAGTGTGCGTGGGGGGAGGTTAAGCATTTAAGATATGCAACCATCTGTAGCACTTGCCTAGGACTGCTGATGCATACTTTTAATAACAAGCCAGATTGCAAAAGGAAATCTCTTTTAAAACATAGAAACACAGATATATTAAAATACCGCATCTGTAGCAGGGTATGAGGTAAGTGCCCTTGCCCTCTCTGTCAAAGAGACTGCAGGGGAGGAGTTGAAGAAACAAAGAAAGAAATCATGCAGAAGTAAGCGCAGCAGATGAGTGTTGCTCT
Source organism: Falco rusticolus (assembly GCF_015220075.1). Taxonomy (NCBI): domain Eukaryota; kingdom Metazoa; phylum Chordata; class Aves; order Falconiformes; family Falconidae; genus Falco; species Falco rusticolus. Next base: position 24,836,229 of record NC_051199.1, read on the forward strand.
AAATTCAAATCCCCAGCTCTGGCAGCTGAGATGACATCTTAGAAGTTCCAGCTGAAAGAGGTCCTTGGTCAAGCAAGCCAGAATTGCGCTTTACTTGAAGCTCTCTATATGTACAGCTGGCTGAAGCCTCGCTACTTTCGATTCATCACTGGCGTCGGCAAGACAGACAGGACCTACAAGGATGCTTTTTCTCCATGGGGCACGATGAATGTCAGGCAAACAACCAACCACGTGGGAGAGGGATCTGCATCCTAAGACATGCTTGGGGAGCACAGGCTGAGGGAGGTATTTCTTCGGTTGCTGTGGTCTATCTCAGTGCTATCTTTGAGAAAAAAATCGTAAGATTAGAACAATGCTGCCTTGAAACTTGGCTAGTTCAGGGTCAGACGACAATCCCGAGAGAAGCGCAGCATTTTGCAGTATTTGTTTTAGAAGTTAACATACAGAGGCCTAATATAAATGTTTTATTTAAAGTAAAAAGTGTGCACAAATAAAAGGAATGACTACACAACAACGTTCAAGACCATATTCCATATGAAATAGGAAAATAGTAGTGACAATATCAACTAGCAGAGCACCCATAGGAATCCAACTTGCATACAAAAAGGAGTTTACTCCACATAAATACATCATGCTTCTGATGCAGACACTTTCTGCAAAAGACAAAGCCTACTGCACTGGACTGTTTACACCCGGTGTCCCTTCTGAATATTTATGACAGTTGCTATATGCTTAACAACAAAAAATAACTGTTAACATCATGGCACTTTAGAGAAAATGAAAGTTTAAAATTGGATTTACAGTCATTTAAGATGTTTGTCACTTAGCAACATTCTTAATGGTTAGATACGAAAATAAAAAAAAGTATCTTTTCTGTGACATTGTCTATAAAAAAAATTAACTTTTGCTTTAAGCACAAAATACAGCATTTTACTCCATTCCTCTTCTGTGATGAATAGCAGAAATGCCCTTCCTTATATAAAGCCATTGTACTTGATACCCTATATGAAATTAAGCCACTGTAGAGCCAAGGCTTTTCTTTTTTGTTTTAAATAACTTCCAAGTTTAATATTGGTTAAGTCCTGGTATGTAAACTAGTCATGCAGGTGTAGAAGTCAGAGGCTAAACAATCAATTACAATTTTAAAACTGCACATAAGCACTTGACATGAACTAAACGTGCTAAAGTTATTAGCTGCTCTTACTTTAGTTTACTCTGATACTTTACATTTGAAAATATACAACGTGAATTTAAGGGAACCTGATCTTTTAACAGTGCAGAGGTTCAATGTTTCCCTGAAACTAAGGCTCCTCCAATCACTTCCCAGTTTTGAAAACTCAGCCCAATACTTTAAGAGTTTCCCATTCATGTTGCTAAGAAAAACATGAACTAAATACCATACCGTGACACTGCTGTGTGTTTGTGCAATCTCTATCCTTGAAGTTAACATGTTAAGTGAAAAAACCCCATACACCAGGAGATTTGTGCTATGAATTTAGTGTCACCATATAAGGATTTTCAAGGAGAGACACTGACCAAGCACAGAAGTCTTATTAAAAGCTTCAAGTAAGGTTTACTAACTTGTGCTTACAGATACTCAGATCTGCTTTCAGTAACACTTAGCTTGCCTTACAGCTCTTAATTACATAACACAGATTCTTTTCTCCAATGTCTCTTAATCCCTTTTTCCTAAAATAAAAGAAGTGGTACATTTGGCATTTCTTCAGCCTAAGACATTCAAAACTATTCCTTAAACATTAAAAATAAGAGTAATCTGAGCTGTATATTACACTGTTTACTAACATGAAATGTAAGAATCACACATCCCAAAAATCCTAGTTTGAACCGTTCTTTCAATTTATTCCAATTGCTTTACTATTAACTTTGAGCCCACTACCAACATTTCAGGTTTTATTGTGATTGTATCACCATCTATTAGCAGATAAGTTAAGGGAGTCATTGTGGACAACACCTATTTTGTTCTAGATGTGCTTTTTCCACTGGCAAAGTGGAATGCATTTCCAACAGTATGGCAATAAGGTTTGGAGAGAAAAAAAAAAAAAAAGAAAAAAAAGAAACAATGCCCTTATCTAGGCCATAGCTGTAACGCATGCAGTTCTGATACAGTTAAGACAGCACGCGTAAAAAGCAATAAATAATAGTACAAGGTTCTACATCCATCAGTATTAGCTGCCCATTACTGCTAAAATGCACTCTACAGATTTTAACTTTTCAAAGCCTTAACTGAATTCCATTTATTTAAACTGACACTTTATACCATGTACAACCCTTGCTGAAAGGGACAGGCTCAGAAAGGCACTCTATGTATCAGCATGTAATTCCTAGTGTATAATTTCAGAGCAAAGTCTATTGATTTTAATATTGAGATAATTATCATCTCCTTCAGGATATTATCAACACACCCTGTGAAAGCAGCCATTCTTGACCTATCCAGTTTAAAAACCTGCCCTCCTTGCCATCATTTCAGTCTGAAGGGCAATAACATAGCTTAACTTCTAAGTCTAGAACAGGGAACTCAGATGTTTAGAGAGAAGAGACTTAGAACTACGGAAGTCATAAGGTTTCACTTGTCTTGCTGGAAAAATGGAAGTCCTTTAATGATATTTTATTACATTCCCTAATGTCATTTGTGTTCTTATAGTAATAGGAAAACTTTCCTTTATCAGAATGCTACATTGGCAGATTATACAGCCAGGCTCCATGGTTCAGTCAGGAGCCCCAGAGACCAACTTCTGTATTAAAATTCATGTTTGGCAAGAATGTTGGAAAGTTAACATTTTAAATCTGGCAGCTGCAGGTTCAGTGTAACAACTGTCCTGGATGACAATTAATACAAAAAGACAATTAGCGAGTAATTTATACTAGGTGGCAAGGGTAAGATGTTCTGTTACTCATTTTATGTGAGTGCATCCAAATGAAGAGATGTTTATCCATGCAGAAACAAACAGAGCAACAATTGGCACAGTCCAGGAATGGGGGAATTCAGACACATTCCTCAGCTGACATCAAAAGAGGATTTATGTATTCAAAGCCTTCAAACTCAGACTGGTCAATCTTCTTCACAATATCACTATTAAGACAAAACCCACTCATTAGTTCATCAGCAAAATGAGAAGGTAACAATAGTAACTGGTAGTCTGTCTTAAAATTTAGACCTGTACAACAGATTGCAATTGAGAACGTTTCCTTTCTCTCTTTTTAGCCCCCCCTCTATCCTTACAGTTAACCACTGGTTTTTTTCCTAGCCCCTATCAGGGTAACAAAACCCAAAACCACTCAGGAGCAGTGACTGGGCTGCTCCCATGCACATATTCTCCCCACAAAGCAATCTACAAAGTCTGCAGTTTTAAAACTTTCTCAAAACAGTCAGTTTTGTAAACACACACAAACATTAGGGTGAGATAGATCCTGCACCTGGATCAACAACTTTTCTAAACTTATTTGTACATTATGCATTTATAAAGGGATGAAGAAGGAAGTTGGATCTCAGACCTAATTAAGGTGCATAGGTAACACTCAATATTCATTGTCTGGGTTTACATACTACATGAACATTATAGAAACCCCTAGGAAAATTCCTAACACATCAACAGCAGCGGCTCAAACTAGAAAGGCCATTCCCTCCTCATCCCAAATCAGGGCCCCTCAGGAGTAAGACACCGCAAATCCACTACCAAAATCAAAAACATTATCATGCATTTTATCAAGGCTTTTCAGCCAGGATAATCTGATTTGACTACGAACAATTCAAGATACCCGACCAAGTAAGTCAAAGCATCTTCTCTTGTTCAGAACACCCAAGGTAAACTCAATCTAAACCCAACATCCTAGAAATATCATGGCTTAAAGTAATGCAAAAATAAACCACTTGACAAAACAGGTCTTTCCCTTCACAAGTTCATTTCTTGCAGATCATACCACTAAAACTTGTAAAATGGCACTTATTCATCTTTCCCTGAAATATTCTTTTCCTTTGCTATATTCTTTATAACAACTTTCCCACTGTTAGTTCATTTTTACATCATGCCACAGTACAATACTTAATCCAGCCATACTAAGTCTACCATAAGGATGACAGCATTTTCTCCCAACTAACACAAGAAAATGTTCTTTACTGCTTTACACATATTTTATGTACTACAACTACAGATATAAAATTAAGTTTTATAACTCCTTCACTGACTTATCAGAACTTCATAAATTCTACATTACTTACTCATCATCTGGAGTGAGCTGCACAGGTTCATTGGTGAATTGGGAATCAAAGTTGTCCAGACCAAATTCTCCAGATATATTTGGTTTAAATGGAGGCACCACTTGCTTCTGCTCCATCTAAGAATAAATGCATTTAAGTGACACCAAGAATGAGTTACAACCTATTGAATTATTTTTAAATGAGGCTGGAACTTACTATTAAGTTTCTTTCATATATTTCTACAGTCATTCTATTAATCTACTGTACTTACTGTGTGTAAAAGGGTTAAAGGATTCTGTATTGTCATTATGGTACATTGCAAGTTAAGAGCTTAAGGTCTTCTCATGCTCAAAACAACTTATCAAGCCATCACTGTATACAGAGAAAATAAGCCAAGCCAGTGGGCATTCACATACCAGATCCCAGTCAACATTTCGAAAGAAAGGATGTCCCTGGATATCTGCAAATCCTGTCTGAGGATGGCAGCCTAAACGTTCCTTTGGATCCTGTGCAAGGAAGGAAATATTTCTTAATGGGTGCCATGGCCTACACATAAATAAAATGCAAGTGTTACAAATTCCACGAGAAATGAAACACCAGAGTTACAAGAGACACTGAAGAACTAAGTTAGCATTATTTATTTTAGAAACTGTTTGAAATCAGCATGAATATATGGAAGCCCTTGACTGAATTTATATAAACAACCGAGCTATCTTTTTTTTTTATTATTATTCAGACCTGTTTAAACATACCATATGTTTCAGAGCAAACACGGTTAGATTACAAGTGAATTTGATTCCTCCCCTGCCACCCCTCCCTGAGTAAACTGACTAGCCAGGCTAGCAGTTACACTGGGGTAGAAACTGCAGGTTACTGATAGATAAGGTGGAAAGAAGGTTATTTTAACAAGACAATTCCATCTCCACGTACACGTATGCACACACTACCAAGGAGCTGTAACTGAAGCAGTGTTCTTGAACAGTATTACTTTTTTCAAATAATTTCACCAAATCTGGTTTCTCCCATACCTTTTTCTCCCCAGTCACATAACACTCACTAAATAAAGGCCAGCATGTGCTTTTGACTAGTCCACTACCACACACGCACCTTTTGACTATCAGGCTAGCTAGCTACCAGCTAACAGCCAGCATATACTGCCTCTGCATTTCCCTCAATGAAGTCATCAGAAGTTGTCAAAGCGATCTGCTATGCTGCTTCTCTTTAAGAACTAAAATAAATCTGATAAGTTTGTTCAATTCCCCAGATTAAAGAAATCACATGGAGCATTTCTATGCCTTTCAATTTGAAATTTACTCATGATCCCAGCCAGAGAACCTGGAGATTCAGATTTTGAGACAAGTATCTAGAATAGCTCCCCCAACTCCACTGAAACTCTGCTTCAGGCTCAAACCTTTTCTACCCTGTTTCTGCACATGGCAGGTAAAATATGCCTGCTACACATCTATTAGTCAACGGGTTTTTTTAAAAAAGCAAACAGCTGCTCTTGAGAAGTCTTAAATAATCCCCTTTAGCACTTACCTTATTAAGGAAACTCTTTAGAACACCTGCTGCTTTAACAGAAAGGGATCGGGGAATTCGGATCTGTTTTTCCAAAATTACTGCAAGAAAACAAGGTTTGTATGAGCTTTTTCATTTTTAAAATTAGATTAAAGGTAAGTAGAGACAAAGCACTGAAGTGTAGGATCACTAATGGTACCTACCTTGGAAAAGATAATCTTCTGTGTTCTGATCAGGATTGTCAGAACTCCCAACAATATCAAATGGTGACCGGCCTGCCATCATTTCAAACATAAGTACACCAAGTGCCCACCAGTCTACACTGAAGCCTAGAATTCAAAGAAGACAACACTGAAGATACTTTGGAGAAAAAATGCCAACACTTTTGAGGCTACAGACAGACATGTTTTGAGAAGAAAGAACTAATTCAAAAATTTATGTATTGCCAGTCTTCCCGATTATCTGAATAAAGGAGAGGTAATGATTGTACTAGACATTACTTGGTTCACTATGTGTATAATAGGTGGGGATGCTGTACAAAGAAAAGGAAATGCAAGAAGTTAAAAGGTTGGTGTTAGGACCTTAACAAAGGTTTAGATAATATATAAGCCTAGTCACTACAAACAGTGCATTATCCAGGGCAGGGGATAATCAAGGACAAAGTACATGATGCTGAATAGTAGCAAGACAGTCATCTATAGAGCTAAGCACATCTATTCTGCTAGTCACTGCTAAAGAAAAATTCCAGTAGCTAGGCTGGGACTGATATAGTCCGGTTGGCCTAGAAAGTTTCTGATAGGGAAGGAAGATGCAAAGCCAGTCTGAAAGAGACATTAAATTGAAATGATATAACAAGATTTAAAAGATATATATACCTTTTTTATAAATACAATTAAAATACTAATTGTAGAACTTGTTGAAATCTTAAGGGAAGAAAACAGATCAAAGATCTGCTTGGCACAGTAATGGAAGCTTAGGAAGAAAGGTAAGTAACGGGAAATACACACACTAAGCTTTCTATACTCTCTTACGTCTCTTGCTTCAGGAATCTTTGTGGACTTCCTGAACAAGAAATCGCACAATTTCCTTTTTAACACTGAAATTTGTGAAAGGGACATCTACTACCTAGGCCCTTTGCAATGCATTTATATCTACTACTATCATTGCTGCCAAATATAAAGCTCCAAAACTGAACATAATTCAAGACTGCAAGTATATCATTAGTAGTAAATAGTTATAAACAATAATAAATTTGGAAGACTCAAGCTATTCTTCAAGACTGATAAAAAGACTTCAAAATGTGGAAGGCAGGGTATTTCATTTGCTTGGTGTGATGTTTTCTGCCTTTCCTTTGAAGGGTTTATTTACTTTTTCAGACAGGATGCTGAATTAAGACTGATATGTCTAAAGAAGTTTTATACTTTCTAAACAACTCAAGAAGTAAGAGACGAGGTGAAAGTTATATGGTAGCATTGAAAAATTAAATTTACCATAATCCTCTCCCCGGAGAATTTCAGGTGCAATATAGTTTGGAGTCCCACAGAATGTGCTGGTTGTGTCACCAGGCCTCAGACCCTCCTTTTAAGAAAAGATGGCAAGAAAATACAGTTAGCCAAAGAGCCCACACCCACACTCCCACTCTGCTGAGAACTTCATTTTGAATTAAGTGTCCTGAATAAACTGCTTTTGTTTCAGTAAAACTATACTTAAATCTGTGTGTAAAGGAATATAAAACACTACTTGCTTCAGCAGAAACAGAAGTAGGTTGCATCTACAGTCTCAAGAGGATGGCATACACCTATTGATGACATCTTTCTAAGTTTTTAGTTAGTAAGCGCCACCACACCTCCAACGATAGGCAAGTGGGAACGGTGGAACAGCTTCCGTGACTGAGGCGTTGCAATGGACAGACAAAAGCTTTTCAGAGAAAAGCACAGAATGCAGAAAGGGGAAGGTTACCCAAAGAAGTTGTGCAGTCTTCATCCTTGGAAGTTTTCAAGACCAAACTGAATAAAGCCCTTAGTAACCTGTCCTGATCTTACAGCTTACCTTGCTTTGAGCAGGAGGGTGTGTTAGACTTCCTGAGGCCCTTTCCAACCTGTATTATTTTATGCTTTTCAATTGCTTAGCCAAAATTATAGCATTTTAAAATAGTTCTAATACATCAGCATAATGGCAATTCCACGGCAAAGTCAAACCTGTGCTCCAGTGTCTTTGTAGTGACAGAAGTTTTTCTACAGAAAATGGGCAGTGTCATAGAATCCAAGTGGGACGAAGTGTGTCTGATGCATTTCAACTTCTTGCTTTTTTGGAAATCAAGCTATTTTGTCTATTTCAGCCTAACCCTCCCAATCAAGTTGATCCAGCAGCTTTACAAAATCATAAACAGATACACATATATGTGTAGTCTGTGCACTTTGGCATATTTCTTTTCTCCGTTTGTAAAAGTGAAGTGAGTATACAGCCTATCTGTACTGTATGTAAATCCATACCTTGAAATTTCACTTTTTTAAAGCTCTGCATCTTTTAATTTATGACAAATTTCTTAATTAATGATTTTACTGGTTAGCAAAAAACTAGAGCTTACCTTGCACATGCCATAATCTGTGAGTTTAATATGCCCTTCAGAATCTAGCAGCACATTATCCAGTTTTAAATCTCTGTAGATTATCCCTCGCTCATGTAAATAGTTCAATGCTAGACTGATTTCAGCGGAGTAAAACCTAGCATAGAAAGAGGTATTGATTACTCAAGTAATCAAAATGCAAACCACAATAACATAGTCTCAGTAGTATGATACTTTTCTAAATGTAAGTCTGCATATTCTATTAGTTTTCCTCAGAGAAGTGGATAAATTGTTTAAAATCATACAAATGTTTCTATCCACAGTCACTTCCAAAATATTTTTAATTAATATTAATGACTACTGCCATCATCCCTTTCATCTCACCATCTGAGATGAAGCATATGCACCAAGAACTCAGCATTTGCCTGGACAGCTGGTAGCAGTGGTTGCAAGAGAAACAAACTGATATCATTAGACATTGTAAAAAATACCACGAAAGTGTTTTTCTAGAAAAAAAAATTCAGAATCAGGCTCAAGTCATCTAGGGTAATGCTAATGCAAACAATGCCGAAGTGCTCTCTATTACAGTTCCTCCTTGAAACAAATATACAGTAGCTTGCAGCATTAAAATGAGGATGTGGTTTCACATTCTTTAAATCCTTAACATCTGGAGAGGATTTGCTAGCTCATCATCATAATCTCTGCACTACTGCACTGTGTCAGAAAACTAACTGTTCTGATGCAAGAAATCTGAAATTAGACACATACCTGGCATGCTCCTCTGGCAGCTTTCTCTGCCTCTGCATATGAAACATTAGATCTCCTCCATTCACGTACTCTATAACAAAGAATAACCTGAAACACACAGGGGTTTGTTACAAATGAGTGTATACAAGGCTTACAGACATTTGAGATGTTACAGATCTGTTATCAAACAATGTCAATTCAACTCCCATCTCTCTGGTAATCTGGCTGGTTTCACCATTTCTCTCCCTTTGAATAAATTCCCAAAGTTAAAAATCAATACACGAAGTTTCTCTAGATAATTCCTTCACTGCTAAAAGAAAAATGCTTCCCACATTCCTAATCCATTACAGCTACTGCTTGTACTTTACATATGTGACTATATAAATAGATTCACATCAATTTATGTGCACAAACCAGAAAAAAAAAATTCCGCCCCTCATTTTCCTTCCTGATCTCTTTTAATCTCCTTTATTCGTGGTTGATACTATCAGTATATTACAAATACTCTTTCTTCTCACTTTCCTCCGCTAGACTGTCACCTTTTCAAACAGCAAGAACATTGCTGAAATATACAATAACTATATTTTATATATACACTGAAAATTATTATTGCATAGAACAGTAGTTTGTGTACTGCAATCTCTTCTATATATAAACATGCAAGGAAATTTATCATTTTAATCTCTATTACTCCGTTCTCCTTTTTAAAATTCAGATACTCTTTTCCAAGTCTTGCTTAAGGACTCATCTTCAGAGAGTCCACGTTTGAGATTGGAAGTACAAAAAATGAGGAAACTAATTTTTTACTCCCTAAACCCTTTTTTCCTCCCATTCTCGGTTCCGTCTTCCACTTCATATTCTTAAGCCTTTTCTTTCTGCTAGCTGCACCAATTCCTGTGCAGAATCCTTACCATCATACCTGCCAGTACCTTACATTCTTTTGCACCTTCTCAACCTGAAAAACTTATGATGATGAATACAGCCTTTTGCTCATAAAATGCTACAATGATTTACTTACAGTACATGGACTTTCGCTACCTACCTAACACTTAATACTTTAAATAGATCTTTAAGGTGCCCAACAGTACTAAGTATTTTTTGAGCAAGAGTATCGTCTTCTTATCTTATGACCTTTACCTGCTCTCTGTCTGGAAGCAAGAGTGTAGTCCAACAAGAAAGGGATGATTTGAAGCCTGTTCAAAGACGTGTTTCTCTGTCTGAACCCAATCAATATCCTATTTATTTAAGAAAAGGGACATTCAGAAAAGGACTGCTGCACTTAAGACAAGTATTATTGACAGTTAGCAGAAAGATATTCAATTGTTTTGCTGTTCTCATTTTAATTGCAAGAAACTAGATATTATATAGCTCTCCAATGCGAAGTAATACAATTCAGCATACTCATTTTTTCCTGTCTTGAGTGTCCTGTACTTCTAGCCTCATCAGGTAACTAACTACATCTGGGAATGAAAAAACATTCATCTATATAAGATAAATAGGTGCAGGCAAGTGTAAAGTAGCATCACAAAATACAGAAGAAATCAACAGTAGACCAAGAAATAAATGCAAAAGCTCTTGGATGGCAAACCACAGTCACTCAAGCCTTTTCAGAGTACCCTAAACAAACACAAGGGAAGTCTTCAGCAACAGGAGGGGTTTAGGAGGTTTATACTGCAATTTCTGACAAGTTTCCGCTAATCACAATACAAGCTACAAAAATTAAGACAGAGGTCCAATTTAAAGAGTAATTAAAATAACATTGTGCGTTCTCCTTCGTGACAAAAAAACCAAACTTGAACATATGAAAACCAGACCCCACCCTTTTATTTTCCAGCCCAGCAAGTCAACATAATAGGAGAAATATGGAATACTGCTTAAAAATAATGAAGCAAGTCAGGATTAACAACTTGAATTTTGCAGGAGCACTGATGAAGACAGTGCTGACTACAAAAGGAGACACTGACAACAGAGGCAAAGAGGCTCACGACAGAAACCACTAGCACAGGAGGGTGGCTGTGAGCTATCTGTCAACGAAGACCTCAATATCAGTTATCTGTCTTGTGAACCTTCTATAGCATAGTTCGTATAAGAAACCACATGTACAATTTTCAATTAGTGTTGCAAACCCAGAAGCCTGGCTTCCACCTTGTAGTAGATATTGAAAGCCCTTTGGAAGAGTTGCCTGATTTATTGATAAAAAGCTTGCCTACCTCATCATCATTGACGAGCTCCTTCTTCACCACTTTCATTGCATAAATGCGTTCAGTTTTCTTCAATCGAACAAGCAGTACTTTTGCATAACTGCCTCTTCCTATAACCCTGAGCAAATCAAAATCCTGAAGACCCAGACTGGAGGAAGCTTTGCCACTTTCTCTAATGCTCATTGCCTATTGATAAAGATACTTTGAAATCAGTAAGCAGGCTTGCCCATTTTAACAACTGCAAAAGTTAGAATTTCAAAGAGAACAGCAAAATTAATATAAACAAGTCATTCAATTAACATTTGTTATTCTTAAAACTGCACTGTCCTGGAAAGGAATGTGAGGCTAAAGGAAGGAGGCAGAGGAGACTCGGCAGAGAAGAAACAAACAAAGTTGGAGGAGTTTGGAATACTTTCTAAATCAAAGCACATCTCAACTCAAGGTTCAAAATAAAACAGCTTGCAAGCCATAGATGCATACACGCAAGCAAACAACCCAAATGTGTACTAGTTTTCAGTTTGTGACAAATTAAATTACTGAAATCTTGAAATTGAGAGAGATAGGCTTTAAGATCTCTGAACACAGTATCATGGTTAAGATACCTTACCTCCTTTTCTTCACCAACATGGTCCAAGCTCTCATGACTTGAGGGATTGTATGGAATCACTAGAGGTACAAGAAAAATTATTAGACAAATGCAACAAAACAGTATTTTCTTTGGCCTTAAAATTTCTACATATAAGAGCTCAATCAGAGACACACAATTTAAATGCATCTATTGCAAGTATTCAAACTGCTGCGGTTTTTTGGTGTTTTGGCGATCTTTGTTTGTGGTTCTATTTTTTTTAAGCCATCAGAACCATTCCTTTGCAATACTAGAGTAATAATCAGTTATGGGTAATATAAAACCCTGTAATTACATTTGGAGATCTCTTCAGATTCCACACACAGGGAATCTTGTAAAGAACAGAGGTTGGTTTGGTTTTTAAACTGATCATTGTCTATATCCAAATTCAAATGTTAGGACCATCAGTCCAATTGCTACAAAAACAGACTTGTTTGGCTACTGATCCAGTAGAAGCCTTGCTAATTCTGTTAAGGGTTTTGTTTTGTTTGTTTGATCAGGGCATTTAAAGTACACAGCTTACTGATGGAAAAATGTAACTGAGACAGCCTAAATCCTTCCTTTTTAGGCAAGTTCCTTAAACTCGTAAGACATGGAAAATTGAGGCATTTGTATATCCCCCTTAGCAGTAAGAAGCTGTCTTATTTTTCTTTTCTATGGAAAAAAGTAAGGAAGTGGTTTAAAAATAATTACTTCAAGTTATTCCTTTTCATTTGAAAAGCTAAGGTTCATGTTTCAGCAACTTACAGTCATTGAAAAACAAAAATTACTGATCTTACCAGATTCTACACTATCTGGATGCACTGATGATGGATCCATAGGCATTATTGGTTCCTGCAAACATGCACAGGATTTTTGTAATAGACTGTCCAAATGTGAGAGGCATTATTTAAAAGATAATAAATGAAATGTATGATCCCTGAGGATTATAATCTAGCTACTTTCTAACAAGATTAATTAACATAGTTACTGCTGTAATCCATACAAAATAAAATAAACTAGATATTTTCTAGAATTATGACACATTTCCATAAGCTGTTGAAATGACAACTTAGTACAACAAAGTATAGCCAATGAGAAATGAGACAGAAAAGCTCAAGTAGTTCAGCAGTACATACATTAGTCAAATGAATTCACAAAATGCAGACTTGTAGCTGTCTGCTTTTAATATTAAACTAGGAGCAGTAATCATCTATATTTTTCTGGGGACTTAAGAACTAAAGATGATTTAATTTCTTGGGAGAAAATAAGAACTTCTGCATTTCATCTTCCTTTTCTTAAAATGGGAAACAGTCTGATGATCTATCAGATATTTAGAGAATTTATTTTACCTGTACTTCACTTTGAAGATGTAAAGTAGTGTCTGTGTATATATATACATGCTATGTAACAACACAGTGAAGGATAAATATCACTCGTATTGGACACAGAAAAAAATACCAGAAACAAAAATTAAGACCACTGCCTTCCCACTAAACTGCGATTCTGCTAAGTAAATCTCAAACATTCTTGCAACATGTCACAGTAACCATAAAGAATGATGTTTCATCTGCTGTGATTATTTGCAGACTGTAGTTTGAAAACCATTAGTATAAAACAGGGCAGGGTTGATTTGTTGGTTGGTTGCTGTTTTTCAAGACAACTTTTCAGGTAAGTTTTACTTACTGGTTGTAGTGGATGACGGCCACATTCATCACTGACAAGTTTGTGACACTTCTTGTGAACAAGGAGTTTGCAATTGATGCATTTATATCCCTGGCGACCCAGGCCCCATATTCGGTCAGTGCAGATGGCACAATGAGCTCTCTAGAACGACAAATCAACAAAATCCATCAAAATGCAAAACTAAAAACTATTCAGCCACATTTTCATTAACAAAAACCATACAACAGGAGATCAGAGAGATCCCTGCCAAACTTGCCACTATACCAAGAGTGTCTACCTGAAAACTTTAAGAACACACAGGCAGATACAATACAGAGGAGCTCAAAAACTACAACGGAGCAATAAGCAGCAACTGCTGTACAGGAAGTATGAATCTACAAGGAGAGGTGCAGGCACAGCCAGCCTCTTCTGCTGCACACAGACCCAGGGAGGCATGAGCCAGCTCCAGGTCAAAACCACTGCAGCTGAATCAGCAGGCTGCTGTCACCAAGCTAATTTGCTACCTATCTTGTCACCTCTCTGCATAGATGGGTCCTTATGTTTGCATAAAGGCAGGCAGGACAGCAAAAGCTTCAACACATTAAACTACCAGATAACAAGAAACGGGGAGACCACCACTCACTGAAGGACATTCACAAAATAACTCAAAAGATCCATGAAAATAGGGTGCCTATGAAAGCAAGAGTGGAAAGTGATTGAACTATGGTGCCTTGACAGCGTTTGACCAGGAAGAGGTCAAAAAAACCCAAACCACAACCCCCCAAAAAACCCCCAGCAGACATTAGACATGAAGGATGTTCAAGATGAAGTTTAGTGGAGACACTCTCAAGCATTAAGCACACAATACACTAAGCTTAGAAAAGAAGGAAAAATCATTGAAGCTGTCAAGGAACCTGGCTTATTCAAATACTCTGGGTTTGATTTTTGCCGCTGCTTTTTCTAAATACAGCAGATAGCTTTCTTGGTCCTTAGCTAATTATACTTGACCATTGCTTCTTGAAAATGTTACAAATTGCTTGTTATTTTTAGTTGATTACACGCCATCATAAGCAGGCTGTTTGGAGTTAACATTTCAGGTTTCTTGTTTAAAAGTCACGACAGAAAAATCTGTGCATCGTAAGTGAATTCAGACCTTTTAATTCCCAGAACTTAAAGAACTTGAAATGTATTTTCAGCTTGCAGTCATCTAATGCCAGTGTCCAAGTTTGCCCTCTGGGAAGATTTTAAAGGAACACGGGAGCTTTTACGTAATTGATATCATGGTTTAAGAGTATATGTAAAGTGAATTGCAACCAATTTTTTTTTTCCCTATTTTAAATTCCTGATAATTTAATCATTATTAAGTTTCCTCAAACTACAGGATTATCAAAAGTCTACCAAGTATAGACAAACAACAAAAATGAGAATAAAACTACCTTATAACTTTTCAATGCAGTGACATGGTAATTACGGAAGTAAGACATCCCTGTATCATGGTTTTAAGCACCCAACAAGAGTCTCACCCTGTTAAATCGTTTGGCTTGGAAAGTGTGACCATTTGCACAATAGAGCTTTCGCCACCGGCGGGCGCCTCGGCGATAAATGGATTCTAAGAGGAAAAACATATGATTATATCCATAAAAATATAAACACAGAACTACAACATCTTCTCATGGAGGTTTCTGTGCAGAGTGATTTGCAGAGTAAAGTTTCACTCCTACACCTTACAGAAACAGAGTAATGTTCCGAGTATCTTTTTCATTTTTTAAGTTTTGGAGAAAATTTGAAATAGAGTATCCTGATCCACTCAAAGTTAATTCTGCTTTTCCAAAGTTAAAAGGAACAGTGAGTCAAGAGAAGGAAAACCGCCCAAACAATAGAAACAATAATGTGCAAATTATGCACCTACTGTACCTACACTTAGGGAGGAGCTGTGGAGAAAAGTAAGGAGGAAAGGAGGTAAATTTCAGGAGCATGCCCCTAAGATTGTTTGCACAAATCCTCCAGTGTTTTTAGATCCACAGCTGCCACTGTTTGGTTTTTTAAATTTTTTTTCTTTTTTATTCCTAGAGGCATGTCAGGAACCAAAATTGAAAACTAGAATATACAGAACTATACTGAGTTCCAAATCTATTTCTGATTCAGTCCACAACCTCATTTTTTTCAGAAAAGCAGCACTACCCACACTGCTAAAGTATGGGTAAAGTAACTTTTAAGCATGCACATCTACATTTGTCAGATGTGGCTATCTAACTGACAGATGTGCACGTGCGTAACATACACATGCTCTTTCATAAAACTAAGACAGAGGGAAAATTACCTCTTTAATACCCAGTACATGAGCTAACATAACTTAGAGGTTTTTGTAGAATACTCCTGATAGTACCTAAACATCAATTTAAAATGAGTTAACCACAGACCTCTAATTGGTAATATCAGTCACTACCATTGGTTACTAGCCTTTGTTCACATTAGCCAGCCAGCAATCTGGCAACTACCAAAAAGATGGAAATAGGATAAAAAACTGTCATGATAGAAGAGGCAAAAGCAAGGAAAGCAGAGTGACATGAATAGTTAACAGGAATGTGAAATGCTTATTAACAATGATTCAGAAGTGACAAACAACATTTCAGTTTGGCAAGACTTTCTATTCCTTTTAAGTATTTAATTTGTACATATTTGCATTATTATCTGTAAATGTAGGATGTCAAACCATAGAATATAAAAATCTTCCAAAACAGGAAATATGAATTCCTAATTGTCTGTACTTCTTAACTGAAATGCCTACTTACTATCTTCTCCTGGACAAGGCATGCCAGGCCGTTCCGGTACACAAGGAAATACTGCAAGAAAGACATTAACTTCTGATTAATTTTTATTATTTCAGCCAGAAAACAAAACTTTGGGTTAAAGACAACACTTCCAAAACACATTCAACCATTTAGGAAGACAGCGCAGACTGCATTTTAATAAAACCTTGCGCAAGAGCAGGTGAGCTGAGAAGCTGCCACAAAACCCTTTTGCTGGCAGTGATATACATGAGAAATACAAGCAAAATGCAGAATAAACGAAGTTATTTCCTAAAGAAAGTAATGATTCTGGTTTCTCATGCGACCAATCATCACAGTCAGTATTCAGAAATGTTTACTATAAACGTCTTCGATTACAGTGTCCTAACAGCTACGTATGATCTACATTAGCCATGTTTTTCTGTTTATGTAGCTTCAGTAACTGTCAGAGAGAAGTGTAGCTGGGGAGAGATACCCCTGGTGCTGGTTTAATCAGAAGCTTATCAAACACAAAAATAAACAGAGAAAGGGCAGATCAAAAAGCATACCAAAGTAATACATAAAGAAGCTGCAAAAGATACATAGAAACAATTACATTCTTCTTCCACTTTTGAGTTAAAAGTCTTTGTGGGAAGCTGAAAAGCTCTCTCTTCCAAATGAGCTGATCACAAACTAGATTTTTTGCATCCTTTTAGAGAAGGACCATGCTAAGACACTGTAGTGCAACACACCTGCTAACACTCTTTACAATGATCCCCTGCTTTTCTGCTACAACCTCTGTTAACCAGAGATCTATCTTCTGCTTGTAAAAAGTTACAAACAGTAAGGAAAACATACTGCAGAAGCAACCAAAGTAGGCATATAACCCTAAAAAAATAAAAATTTGGACAATTACATATCAAACAGGGGCACAATATTATTAGGTTCAAAACTGGTCTAGAGTACTTCATTTTAGAAAAGTCAAACTTTTGACTGATCTGGCATCACAAATGGAGCTCATCAACTTTTTTCCTAATATAGATGCAGCTCTAAAGCACTAATCAATGACAAAGTGTAGGATGCTATACTATATCTCTTCCACCATTCGTTGCCAGCAAGTACATGAAGGCATTTGGAATGCAAGAGTGAAAGAGATAGGGGCTGTCTTTCATCAATAAACTAGCAGCAAAATATTTTTCCCTCCCTTAATTTAATAAAGAACATCGACAAAATGCTGACAGCTAAAAAGCACGGTACGTCGTCTTTAGCATCCTCTCAAGAGGATGCCACAACGAGCTTTAATTGAATTTAATCTGTGCAAATGACACAGATAAAGCAAGGTAAAAATTCCACTTATTTACAGGTACAAACATGAGAAGCAATACAGTCAATTTTACCATACCATGAATCAGTAGCTCTGAATCCTTGTTTAGTTCATACAACCGAAAGGCCTCTTCTAACTCCAGCTGAGAAGAAACTGTACATGGATCTCCTGTTGAAAGAAAAAAGAACAATACAAAACTCAATCCATTTAGTTCTGTCCATTCAACAGTTCCCTCACAGTCAGTGTTAAGGTAATTATTGCAGCAAAACAGAACAATTTTCTCAGGTGTGGTAATATTTATTTTTAATAATTCAGAAAGTACATCTGAAAATACAGTCATATTGAATGCTTTCAGGGAAAATAAAATTATGAGATATTCCCAAGAGGCAAGCAGATCATACACACAAAACATCAATGGTTTGGTCTGTTACAAGCATGATTACACATTTCGGCATCCGAGGTGCAGGTTACCTTCCTGCACCTAAAATCCTTCTAAGATTTCATTTCATGGATTTTTAATTAGAAATGAGTCAATTCTATTTTCACAGCTGCTTCAACATTGCCGAGACTTTAACCAGGAGGTGCAAAAGCAGAAAGACCTTTAGTCTTTCCTCAAACCTCAATCAAGACACTTGACAAATCATGTAACCTAAGTGAAAACACCCAATGTTTCTGATTTTTAACTACTACTATCATGCTCACAGGACTATTTGAAGTAAAATCCCTTAAAGAAGGGGCACCAAGGCAGGAAAAAGGTGTGGGTTGGTTGTTTTTTAACTTTTCTTTTTGCAAAACAATCGCAGCTTTTGTTGACCGCTGAAGATGGAATAGATTACAATACAAGCATTTGGCTTGTATTTTAAAGCTTCTCTGACAAGACTGTTGGATTGCTTTAACAAATCTGTGTTTCAGAGGTAACAGTTTAAGACTAAGGTCTCTTTGTAGATCTCTACTTTGTTTCTAAAAAAGTAACATATATCCACAAAGATATTTCACAATCAACACTTAATAACATCAAACCAATTTTGACGTACAGGTTGGTTTAAAACCTATGCAAAAGGGGTGGGTGAGGAACAAAGGAGATCAAGCTAGAGATCTGCTGTATTCAGAAACGGGAGCAAGAACCTTAGCTTCTAGCCTTGGTTCATACTCCTTCGGACACACAGCCTGTACTTTACCTATTTCTCAAGATTCATCTAAAGACTTCATCTGATATTTTAATTGATCACCCGTGTCTGTCTGGAAGCTGCTATAATGACTGAAAAGAACAGCTATGCAACCAAAGGTTTTCTCCAGTGGTTTGAAAGTTAACTAGCCACAGGCTACTATTTCCTTCTTGTTTCGTACTACAAGATCTCAAAATTAGTACAGGTGCTGCTAAGGCTTTTCAGCAAAACCACGCACCTAGCTGACATGGAGATATTTAAAACTCATCCTACAGAAGTTTTTCCAGTTAGTTTTGCTTCTCATGTATCCATTTCCTTCTATTGCTAAAATCTAAGTAATAGATGTAAACCGTCCATTTGTGGCATTCTGTCTTTATACTTTTCTGCATGTCATAATCCTCAAAACAAGCCTCTCAAGCCAGTTGTAGTCATTTTTCACCACACCGCCTCACCCCTACAATTAGCCTATCTGGACATCAAACTGCCTACCCACTGTGCGAAATTACACAGTGCAGAGCACAGGGGGAGAAGAATGAACAACTATATTTATTCAAACTCATGATGAGAATCAACAAACCAGTTTTTCTTCATTTGTTTCTGACACCTGTGCAAATAGTTGTGTGTTCCTTTTTGGCCAAAGAAAAGGAAGCTCTCAAGAACATACACCATGCTTCAAACTAGGAGCAGCAAGTTTATAGACATACTCTTTCAACAAGTTCAGAGTAGTAAAATTTTGCAGCCAAAGACATTTGGGTAAGTGTCATAGGAAAATATTTACTTTTGAGTTAAAAAGCAAGAAACTATGGACTGAACACAAACATATGGCTAGTATCCATCCTACAGGACATTTCAGAAGACAGAGGTAGGGCAAACTGACCGCATACAGATGAAATAGAAATCTGTCTAAAATCAAATCAAGTTAATTCTATTTTCTAGTTTCATCTGTGCATTTAAGTGGTACCACTCAACTAAATTAGGTCTGCCTTTGTGTTACCTCTGTGAAACAGAAGTAGTTATACACAATGCTCTGCATCTTGCAAAGGCTAAAAAGACATTTAGTATATGACCTTAGTGGCTAGGTAAATCCAGTTTAGTCACACATCGGATCAAGCAGTTTAGTCAGTGAAGAGTTGGCCTAGGCACCATATCTTTCTTGTCTTATACTACGAGAAGAACAGGTAGTAGTATAACAAGTACCAGTCCACAGTACACACATTTCCTCATGCTGCTGTTGAAGCGTGAACTTCAGCTTTCATGAAGAGGATGCAATACAAGAATTTTCCAAGAAAGCAAATTATGAGCTTCCAGAAAGCATACCAAGTGAAAACACTAAACAGTGGTGGAGAGAAAGGAAGAGAGGAGGCAGGGTTCTGGGCAAGGAGCCATGCATTGTAGATGAAAGAATTACTCATAATAAAAAGACAGGGTTGGTGTTTGTTTGGTTTTTTTTTTAAATACACTCCTCATCACCAGATTTTTTCTCCACTGATGTTAAACTGGAAATCAGTGATTAAAGCAAACACAGATTCCTTGTGAAAATTGAATCTTACGTGAATAAATGACAATAATTTAGCTGAACTGAAGCATTCCTTTCTTTAAAAACCTATCTCTAATTAAAGAGCAGAAATTGAGATGGAACAAACTGTTGCTTCAAGTAAATTACTGAATCTGCACAAATTTTCTACAAATGTTTTATTAAAACAAGGTATATACTTCTTACTATGACTGGCATTACAGAAACTTCCTCTTCGGCGAGAAATCTGTATCTTCCTCAAGATAAAACAAAACAGCCAGCTTACTACTAAGTAAGTGTTCAGCTCAAATGGCACCACTGCACAGATCAGTCATAAATATTGTTCATTTCACTTTACTGCATCCGCCTGGTACAAACAACTTTGGAATGATGAACAGAATTAAGAGAAAAGAAAAAAAGAAAGAAAACCTGCTCTGATTTCCAAGACTGCAGAATCTCAATACACCTGCCCATACAGCCTTTCCAAAAATCACCTTTGGTCTGTGTTTAGGTTTAAGCTCTGCATAAACTGGCAGTTGCCCAATTTTGGATGGGAAAGCTGTGAGAAGGGGAGGAAACAGTTCTATAAGCACCATTTGTGCTGATCACTGCATACAAATACTAATCACTGCCAACAAATCACTGCACATTATGGCCTTTTATGTACTGCATCAAGTACTTAGCATGCTAAAATAACACAACAGCTACTTCCCAGCTCAGATGTCTCTTTGGTGTAGCTCAAAACCTATGTGTAGAATACACCAATTTCACAAAGGAAATGGGAACTACAAATAACCTTTTCAAATCATTGTAACATATACATACAGCTCAACTGGACTACCTCTGTTTAGGAAAAGGGAGAACAGACTGAACTTTTTTTTTTTTTTTCTTTCATCCAAGGTATACTTTAACATGGATAATGTAAGTGCTAGAGATGACAAGAGTTCTCAGCCAAAGTTGTTACTGCACTGATGAAAAGTTACAATACATAATTCAGACAAGTATTTTCTCTTAATATTAAGAAAAAGTTTTATTAGTAGTGATGTGTTAATAGACTTTAGGTTGCTAAAGTAACAGCTGATATAAACACCCAAAATACATTTTTGGTTACACATACAAGTATGTATTAAATTGTACCGATTTTTAGCTAAATACTGTAATTCATATAATTTAAGGTTAGTTTAACTCTTTCAAAGATTTAAGACTTAAAGGGAACCATGGTTGTCCCCAGCAGTATAAGGGAATACTTTCTAGCCCTTTCTAAGAAAACCTAACATTGAATTCACATTTTGACAGTCACTGAGGGTTTATTTGGTTAAAAAGAAAACAGAAAAAAGAAGAAAAAAAAAAAAAGCGCTCTCCACACTAAGCAGCTTGAAACAACAAGTTTCCAGTAAAGTATACTTACAAAGGCATTGCATAACCATCAATTTTGGAGGCAGATTTACTATTTCTGAAAGTATACCTATGAAGTATGTTTTATCTTATGAAGGCAAAGGGAAAGGAAAAGATGAAAGGGAGAGAAATGCTAGAAAGTTGAGCAACATTGATCAGCATTGATTTACCTTCTTCATCAATCCACTTCATGGTAAAAAGCTGTTCATTGTCGAAGGAGCACATGTCTCGAACTTCATTGCACAGTCCCTCAAATGAGATGGAAGGTTCAAAATATGTTATCATGATGTCCCTGAGCAAGAGAAAAATAAATCTGAGAAACTGTACCATAATATGTAGTACTTGATCATCAGCTCTAACACATTCCATATACCACTAATATAAAACATCCCTGCTGCAGCCCCCTAAAAAAAATTAAAGTCAAATAAAACACATAAGTTCCTTTCCTATAGCAAAGTCAGGCTCCAAGTGATTTTTATTGCCAACTACTTGACATTTAATCTTTCAGCTATCTGCTTAAGGAAAACTAAGATTTAAATGCCCAAATAACTATGAAGTGAGTCGCAGCAGATAGTAACCACACACAGAAATGAGATATATTATACCAGTGGAAACCAAAAGATGAAATGCCTTTGCTACTTTAATAGCTATTTTGTTATTAGGCATCAAAATATTGTAAGAACGTACACATTTTCTCCAACTAAATTTTGATTGTGTAGATACGAAAAATTACTGAAGATGATTAAAGAGGTTTCCTAGTGGAAGGGATCCTAGTTGGGGGGAATGTTCCAAATAGTGAAAGTGGAGGTGGAGAGGGGGGAGTAAGAAAGAGAGAGGTGAGAGACCCCCATGAGGCTTCATTGCCACGAGGAGGAAAGGGGACAGAGAGGTATATACTTAGAATTAAAATTTACTACTTTAGTTTTATGCAGAATGGGTATTTCTGCTATAATTAAAAGTTAGTTAACCTGGTGTTTTAAATATGTTAACATGAAATGCTGACCAATTGTCTTGGTATTTGCTGGGCCTTAAAGGGGAATGGGTGACTCAGGGTTGCAGGCCTCTAAACAAAGGATTTCAGAGATACAGTTCAGAGGAAGGGGGAAGGCTGTTTACAACACTATTCTACAAACACCTCATGGTAAGCCCAACGTTTGTGCTATGAGACTAATCTTCCCATAAAGCCTTCAGCTCGTTGGGATTTGTTTCAGCTCCTGCCAGCCACCAGCAGTACTTGGTGGATGGAAAAAAATAATAGGAGCAACAGACAAAGTTTATATTTGGTCAAAATTCACATCAACATACCTACTACACTGAAGCATACATATACAGCAAGTTAAACATATTTAAAACATCTTGTGCATGGGCAGAGTGGTATCAAGGTGACTTAACGTAAAATACTGTAGTCACTGTCCCTGTACTGAACCACTTGCAGAAGCAGAAGAGAACACACACTATAAACATGCTTGCCTGAGGCTTCTTTAAGTTCAGCAGCATGAATAAAATACACTAGCAATTTCTAAGCACACTAGAAGAACAGCTAGCCTACTTCTGGATTTATGAGCATGATCACAGTTCCTGTAGTTAGGGGAAAGACTCCAGTAAACAGTTAGGATAGTGAAATGTTACCTCTTCCATAACGTGAATAAAGCAGTCAAAAAGCTGCTACATTATTTGGTTGAGGAATTGCTCCTCTTCTTTCCACGAGACAAAATGCAAAACAAGGCTGTATTTGGACCCCAGTATTTAGACACAGTACTGTACTTTGGGGCAAATGGGGCTTCTTTTGAAACCCCTGATTGCACCCATCCCACGAGGCAAACTGTGTTCTCTCTGATACAAAGGTCTCCCTTTGCATCCTCTCTCAAAACCCACAAACTTCAAACCCAATGCCAATGTTTGTCTCTGCGAAAGGAGGCAGATTTAACAGCACACTACTGTTACAGACACACAGGCATCAACCGAAGAGAAACCCACGAGGTATTAGAAGGCAAAGTCTCAACCTGTATTTCCTGTTTTTCAGGGAAGGAAATAAGGCACTGCTTACTTAGCGACTTCACTGATTTTGTGCTAAAGTTTACCATCACTTCATTAATTCACATTTTAGCGCAGATATATTTGGAATATTTTCTTAAACAAAATTAAGTTCTGAAGGGCACTGAGAAGTCAGAGATAAGTATTTCAACTACTGCAGTTTATTTTGTGATTGAACTAGTCAGTAATGGGAGAGTTTATGTTAAAAGAAGTGGCGAATACATGACTATTATTGTCAGACATGTGAGAAAGAGTAAGGTGACAGACCATAATCTCAAGAGACTACAATCACTGATGCTCTGTCAAAAACTAAAGATTAAAAAACCCAATAATTAGCAAAATCTGTTCAGCAGGTTTTTTAATTTGATGGTTCAAGTCCACTTAAAATGGGTTTGTCTGTACTACAGTGAACAGAAAAAGTCACAATGTTAAGATGTACTGAACACGAACAGTCCAGGAATCCCTCCATATGTATCAAGTAAAAGCTGGTACCAACCGGAAAAAAACCCTGCCACCCTCTTCCTACTTGTTGCTACCTTTAAGCAGCAAAATAGTTGCTCTTCAAATAAAAGGAAAGTTTAATTATTTTATAATTTACGTTCTCTGAATAACTACTCTAATACCTCTAACGGGACTGTAGCCGACAGTTACTAAAGATATTCAGAATACCTTACTGTCTCTGTTGTAACACACACTAATCAGTCTTTCAGAGAACCCCAGCTAACAGCAGCATAAATATATATATATATGTGTGTGTATGCAAGTATGAACAAGGTTCCACAAGCAACATTTAGCACTTTTCCTCCAGAAGTAAAGCCAGCTTTACATGACACAGAAATGAAAGATTACAGGTCTTCCTAGAAGCTTTATTTTGCCATTTTAACTATAGTGATGACACTGGCGTTTTCTCCTGGGACAGGTCTCACTTTCAGAGCAGTTCTATTACCACACCTTTGCATTATATTTTTCTATATGCATTATATATATATTAGATATGCATTTTCCACATTTCCTGCACCTAATACAGCACTGATGATGTCTTCGTTAGGAAAAAGCTGTATTCATTCAAACTAAGACAAAGCTAAATTCTACTGAGAAGAAACGCGGCATTCTAAACAAAAATTAGCAGGCCAAGTTAATGTGGACCATAGCCTGCTGACCTGCATGAAAATACACAAAATGCTTTCATTCACTAAGACGTGGGGAAGAATTTCTCAACGACAGCCCTTTCCTTCTGATGAAGATAAGCTTATGCACTGCTTTTCTAAGTGTCTTTGTTACAAAGCTATTCTAAGACATAATATCCTTATTTGTCTCCTTATGACACATACAAGGAATTAGAAGAAAATCTGATTCAAGCACACCCTTTTCACCACCACATTTGGATGTGTCAACTGACTTCTGCTATGGAAGCATCAGGTTTTTTAGAATTTGTTTTAGCACTATTATAATAGCTCTTAATCAGGGATCTGTGAGTAGGAAACATGCAAATAAACAAGACAGTACTTGTCCTGAATTACTTTCACTTGAAATGTTGTCATGTATATCTTCCATAAATATTACTAAAGGATCATTTTATTCAGACTAATAAAAGGCCTGCATGAATCAATACCTTGCAAATGTAAGGATCAGTAAAAGATAAACCATAGGAAGACTGAGAACATGCAAATGGTGAATCTAAACACAAACACTGGAGAACAGATTTTAAATATCTCTGGAAGATCACTAACCTCATCACCATCTTCCCCATCTTTCCTGTGATCAAACAGCTTTTCTCATGCTTTGTCTTTTACAGATCATCCAACAGTCATAACATCCTCTAACAAAAACACCCACAAGCAAACAACCTTCCCCCCCCATGCCAACAGTGAAATGCAATTCCATATCAGTATCTCATTTTTTACTTCTGAGCTTAAACTTCTGTGAGGGAATAATCCACTGTAAGAACAGAAACTACTGCCTCAGATTTTTCCACCTGCAGCATAATACAGCTATCACGTACTATGTATGTGGACATACACAGATACACAATCACATACTGTCTACATATCACACACCTAGGTCATTCATTAAGGCTTTTGATAACAGCTAATTATAGCTCACTGGAATTAATCCACATGACTCTTGGTGAATTATGCTGTTTCAGTGTCATTTCAGTACCACAAGGTGCAGGAACTGCCATTCAAAACATTTTAAAGCATCTCCTTCCCCCGTAGAAGTCTGAGATCTCAACCTGCCTGCTCCTGCAATCTCTTTTTCCGGAAAAAATACATCACCAGAAAATGAAATAAATGTTGAAAGAGCAAGAAGAAACATGTGAAAACATGTTTGTAGGCTTAGACCAAAGCTTTCTTAAGCTGAACGCTCTCCTATATGGAACTCGATCCTCAACAGACAACATAAGACATTGAGCTGAAGAGCTGATCAGTAACTGCTCAAGACAAAAGAATAATATAAAGAAAGGATGCAAGAACTCAAAAATTCTTATGAAAGTTGTTAGTTTTTTGGAAATATTGATGGACATACATTTTGATTTTACAATTAAAATTGAACTTTTTTCTCCCCCACACCTTCCCCACTCACATTAATGTATTAAAATTAAGACAAGAAGCAAGTTTAACATGTATCACAAGAGGACTGTCAGGAGTATTCTTCGTTTGAACCAAACCAAACTGAAGGTGAGCAAAGCATTGGTAACCTACGCCTTTACCTGTAAGTCTAACACACATTACAGCCCACATGGTCCAAACAGTGCAAAATCAATGTCAGACACAGACAGAACGCAAGCCAGCAGTTCTAACTATGACAGAAAAATGGTTCTTCAAGTGTGCTGTTTGTTTGGTTTTGTTTCTTTTTTTAAATCAGCAACAATAATTCCACAGGATTCCTAGAGCACAAGAACCTGTTCTCTATTGCTACAATGCAGTCCTCCTCACAGGTACCAATGCTGTAATAGCTTCTTGTACTGAACTGACAAAAAGCACCTAGAACAAAAGAGATAAAAGGTAAACTGAGTAATATCAAAGCTAAAATGGTTGTAATTACAGATGCTATTCGGTGCCATGCATTTGAAGCTGCTACACTTTGTTACTGTATCAACAAAAAAGTATGTAAACATTTGGTGTAAAAGAGTAAATTCCCTAAGAACTCACTCAGGAACCTCTGTTATACACACTGCAGAGATTACAGTAGGTCTTTACAATAGGTAAGACTATTTTCAGCATTTTAAACAACCAGCCCTATGAGACAGATAAGCGTGGCTTACCTGAGAGAAGGAAATACCTGGATAAACTCAACTTAATGCCCTAATTCCCAAGTCTCCGGGAATTCCCTATCCCCTTATTCTCATGATCTCTGTTCAGTTTAGGAAAATCTTCCTTCCTGGTTTTACGTATTTCATGAATTTAAGATAAAGAATTACCACTGCACAGCTGAGTGAAACAAAAACCCTTCAAAGATCTCTTCGCTAAAGTCTTTGTCTTGGCTGAGAAAAGCAATTAGGCTCTTGGCCAGACTAAGTGCTGTTTTGGGGATTCAGGTTCCTATCTGCTCTGAGTTGGGAAGTGTGGAGTCTCGAGCCCCAGGGAAGTATCCAGACTATCAGATTCCCAACCGTTTCAAGAACAATCTGTGCTTCTGAGTTGCTGGGTTTTTTTCTTTAATGAGAAGTTCTAAAAGATGAAAAGACCTTCCTAGCAAGGCTTTCACAGTAACTTCTACAACCCACTTAAATGCTTCTATTAAAATTAAATTAAGAGATTAACATTTCCTGATTAATACTATTTCCCATTAAATCCTCTATCCAGCTCTAATTTTGAGACAGTTTATTTGACAAAAGGAGAAAAAGCTGCCTTTTGCATCAGCATTTAGATCCTCAGTCTCCAAGTTGTTTCAGTGTAAGTTCAGGTAAAGTGTTCAGCTTTGATACCCACTTCTTGATAGCGCTAGTCTGAGAAGCAGGCATGAGACCTCCTGTTGTAAGAAAGCAGAGAGAATAATTTGTTTAGATCTCTAAACAAATCATGACCAAGGCATTCAGCTTGTTAGGTTTGTTGGTATTCACAATGGTTAACCAACACCCTATATGACTCCGTATCATTACTAAAAGTAAACTGATGTTTGCATTAACAGATAAACAGTCTATACATTAGACCCAAATGAAACATTCCAGTGCTTTCGAAATTATTACCCAATTTCAATATTCAAAGTGTCATAAGCCAGCATTCCCCTCCAATATAGCAGTTTTCTTCCTCACTCCCACAACCCTGAGCTGCTTTCTCTCTCTTCTTTGCACCACAGCCTCCCTATACTAAAGCAAGAATTCATGTGATCCAATGTGGAAATGATCAAGATTAAAACTGAACCAGCAGAAGACAAACCGTTTTAACCCAGAAAAGTTCTCACTTTAGTTCACTGCCTGATCAAAGGAACACTAGCTGATAGCCAGGGGCATATCCATGACATTAAGAAATGATGGATTAAGGGGACGTAAAACAAAGAGCTTGGAATTTCACATACTATTACTTTGGCAGTTTTTCACACATCCTTTAAAGCCACAGATTGTGCCAGCCTCTACAGTACTTCCATAGACTTTTGTCAAGAAAAGTCCCAAAGCCAGAAATCAAACACAGTAGCAAACACCAAGTGCTCAGCATGGTTCCTATATCTCTCCTTAAAAATATAAAGCTAGAGATAACAGATAGTAAATACTGCAAATATATTTTTTCCTACTTAATACAGACAACTAGAAGGAAGCTGTTGAGAGTATCATGTGTTCACTCTTAATCCAAAAATGCAACCTACATTTTTTTCTGCTTACATCACCTCCTCTCAGACTTAATGGCCCAATGAACCACTATCAACCCTTGCACTCAAACCTTAAAGTTAGGTCCTCTGTTACTATTTAATAGGGGATTGTGAACCCAAAGCAGAATGCTGCTTCTGCCTTCTATGCTATTATTGGAGAGCCATTGAATTAGACCTGCAAAATTCAGATGTTGCTGTGCAGATCTCTAGCACATTTTTTTTCCAGAAGTGTAATTGACAGTAGTCTTAGTTACCATTGACAGACTCCCTCAGAAGTCACTCAGTCCCTGAGAAACACCCTAAAACCTGATGAAATAGATTTTCATCCAAACACTGTCTTCCTTTAGACCCAAGCACCATTTAACACAGAGAGACCAACACCAAAGCTAGATTCTGAACATATCTGTTTTTGGGTTTTTTTTGAAGTATGAATTTTGGCATGTGTCCCGCAATAAAGCGCTACAAAGGAACACGCAGTTATTCCTGGCAGCAGGTAAGGCAGCGGTGCGGCGGGTGCGCGCAGGGCAGGGCAGGGCAGGGAGGGCCCCCCGGGTACAGCCCCGCTCCCCCCCGGGCCCAGCCCCGCTCCCCCGTCAGGCCGCGGCGGGACGCAGGATCCGGACCCCCGGCCCCCAACACCTGAGGAGCGGCTCCTCCGAACACAGGTCCCATCATCGCACCCCGGTTCAGAGCGGCACCCGAGAGCCATTTTCACGCGGCTCTTCAGTCGGGGCGGGGGTCCCTCTTTTCCCTCTCCGCCACAAACAAGCGGATATCCAGGGCTTGAGGTGGTAATGTCTCGGCACACGCACCGAAAAGCCGGTGTATGAGGCACCGCCGTACAGAGCCACCGCTGACGGAAACCCGCGCTGACAAGAGCTCCGGCCACCGGCGGAGAGCCGGGGATGTTCCAGGGCCACCGCGCCACGGCACCGGAGGGGAGCCCGCCCCGAGCGCCCCAACACACTATCGCGGCCCCGCCAACCCGGGGGCACAGCCCCCCCAGAGCCCGGGCCCAGCACCCCCAGCTCCCGAGGTGCCGGGCCAGGCCCGGCCGCGCCGCTCCGCCCCGGGCGCTGGCGAAAGCCTCTCCTCAGACCGGCCGCCGCCCCCCCGGGCCCCACCTCCGTACTCACCCCTTGTAGTAGGCCTTCACCCGGACCTGGTGGGCGCTGTCCCCGCCGAAGCTGCCCCCTCCGCCGCCCGGAGCCGACATGGTGCTGTTGCCGCTGCTGTCCCGCTGCGTCGGCATCCCCCTCTCCGCGGCGGGCGGCACCGCCCGGGGCGGCGGGCGAGCGGCCCAGGGGAGGGCAGGGGGAGTGGGAGGCGGCGGCGGCGGCTGCGCGACCCCCGCCGCTCCCCGCCGCGCCGCGGCCCCGCCTCCTCCTCACAGCGCCAGCCCGAGGCGGGTGGGACCACGGCGGGTGGGGGGACCAGCGGAGAACGGGCAGGGGGAGAGCGCGGAGCCGCGCGGGACGGCGGCAGAGGAGAGCACGGGCCCTGCCACAGCAGGGAGCAGCTGCCCGGTGCACGGCCGGCCGGCAGCTCTGCCGCCCGGGGAAGGCGGGCGCCACGCCTCTCGTGTGCCTCCCCCCTCCGCGTGCTACGTGGGCTCTTCCCCGCGGGGCTCCGGCGTACACCTGCGGAGCGGAGTGCTCCACGCCGAAGCGGAAGGGGGGAGCCGGCGGCGCGGAGGCAGCAGGGGGCTCCGCAGGGAAGCTGCCGCAGCGGGTGGCTCCTGAAGCCGCCCGACAGCCCCTCTTCGCCGGCCCCCGCGTCCCGAGCGGCGGCGCGCCCCGCTGCCTCCCCGCCGCTTGGTATGGCCCACCGCGAGGCATGCTGGGACTGCGGGGCGGCCCCGCGGCCCTGGCGCCGGCTAGGCGGGAGGCCGGCGGCGGGCAGCGCCCCGCGTACCGGGCGGCTGCGGGCTGGGCTGGGCCGGGCCGGGCGCGCCGAGCCGCCTCTTCTGACTTTCAGGCGTCCGGCCTCATTTGGCAGCGGCTCGTCCTGCAGGGCTTCGCCCCGCCGGAGCTGCGCTTAGGAGAGGGAGCAGAGGAGGAAAATTTGTCGTTTTACTTTGGTACAAACAGGATTGTCCTAATTTTCGGACTTAACAAGCCAGAAACGCCGTCAGTAGTGCTTGGTGGGAAGCAGCTGCTCCGCCTGCAAGCAGCCCGGGTGTAGCCTGCGTGCCAGGCCCTGCAGCTGAGCTGTTTGGCGGAACGAAACCCACCGCTACCACCCCAGCACCAGGAAAAAGTGTCTCGGACACGTCTGTGTTCCTTCGCGATTGGTTTCATACCGTGATTCCTTCATTTATGTCCTCACTACCAACCCGATTTGAGAGGTGCCACAGAAAGTTCAGGATTTTAAGACTGAACCATTGCAGAAGTAGCACGCAGCCCTTCAGCAGCCAGCGCAGAGCTGGCAGGCTGCTGGCACTGCTATGGCAACATGCTTCTCACAGCTGCTGGTCACTGAAACATTTTCTGTAAGAACTCTAAAGAATCCATGCAATGATGAATTGCCCACAAGACAGTATATTTGGTTAAGGTGCAGCTTTAGTTACCATATATGAAACGGCAAAGATACTTTTTAAGACTGTAACATAGCAGTAACATGCTTTTTAACTAGGCAGGGTAAACAGGGATGGTTAACAAAAGTTTTTTTATTCAAACTGTTAATCATAAACCACCTTTATCACTGCAAGCAGTATGCCCTTCCAGTTTCCCTATTTAACAATACATCAGTACTTTCTCTGGTAACACATACTTATATTCCCCAATGCTCCCTAAGCAGATGGATGTTTCTGGCAATCCTAAGAAATAAGGAAGGTTTGGGTTTTTTCTGCTACAGTAAAAACAATTCCTTTTTTCTACTACCCCCCTGCAAACTCCAGTCACTATCACATCTGGCTGCCTGTATTACCGCACCATGGAGGTGAGCTTTTTGTGTTCATGTACAGGCTGCTACATGAGAGCTGCACTTTCCAGTCAACACACCTCACTTTGATAAAACAACTTACTGATTCATTTGCTGTTTACCTTAGGTGTGGTTACAAAATTTTTTTCATGCTACTTGACCTTCCTGCACTATTGTGGTTGGGTTTTTTTCTCAGAAGAAAGTTACTTGCTCCACCCAGCTTCCACACATTCTTACATCCTTTCCGTACAAGAGGAAGTACATGGCTGTATCTGAACTCATATACTGCAAGCAGGACTTCCAATGTTTTCTATCTCCTACTGGATCACCAAGAGTATTTCAGCATCAGTCTTCACTTTCCCTACACCTTCTTTTTTAACCTATGAAAATTCCTATTACCTCCTACTGAATCACCATGTTATCTTTTATAGAAACCTGGCATCCCCATTAGACCTGGTACATTGTCACTGCTTGCCACAGGCAGTCCACCTGTGGTAACTGCTTCAACCCTTGGGTTTAGGGTTGAGTTCAAGCTCATCTATAACACCTTGGATGGTATTGGAGTTTTGCAAGACACCTGCTGAGACTTTTTCTTTGCAAAGTACTTATCTATGCCAACTAACTGCTAGGTATCTAGCAATTTTTCTTCCCCCTTCATGTCCACGTATCAGCTGGTCAAATTGCATTATGAAGAAACCACCAACCTAACTGCAGAACGTATTGCTGATCTACATTTTACTATGTTCCCATCGCTTTTATCAAGTTTTTAACCAACTTCATTTTCATTCACACAACTGGTTCTCTTATCAAATACTTAAGTGTGTCACTAACTACCCATAACTATCCATAACTGTCCAATGCAGCAGTTTTCTTCCTAACTCTCAATGGACTGAGCCGCTTGCTTTCTGTATCACTGGGAATACAAGCAACTTCGAAAACACTATATACCTGGAGACTATTTAGTAATGTTACTGAATGCTTAGACACAGAAAACATCTCTTTGATAAGAGGAAGACATCACGGAGAGGGCAAGGTGCCGAGTTGGTCAAGATGACCCATGTAAACTGACTTAGGCCTATGTGGCATAGTGGCTACTTGTCTTTACAGAGGTTGGGCTTTGCTCATCTATGCCAGGTAATATGCAGCAGCTGCTATTTTTATTATTGGAATTAGCATATAGGAATTATTGACGTAATTCAACTCTGACCAGTTATGGTTAATTTAGATGGAGAAGCTGTCTTCCCCACAGCAGAGAAAGGCTCAGAGCCAAGATTTTGTACTGAAAGCTAAGTTAAAAGTTCACCACCATCATCCTGGCTGAAGCTGCTGAGGTCTCTGAGCCACCAACGTGGAAAAGCACTAGAAGCAGCTACGTCCCTGACCTTAAATCTCCCAAAAGCACTCTCAAACTGCATGCTGCATGTCCTTCGTTTTCCTGCTGTAGCTAAAACACAAAGTCAGTAAAACTTACTTGCCACAGGCCTTAGCAACACAGAGCTCAACTCTACCGCTCCCACAGGAAAATTCAAGCAAACATCGCTGCTGCCGTGCTCAGCTCACCATGCAGCAGCACAGGCTATGGCGGGCCCTGAGGGGAGCCCAGGTCCCTCACCCCTGCCAGGCCGCAGCTCCCCACCACCGCCTTCCTGTGCTACCCTGAAGCCAGCCGCTACCTCACTGCTGCCCGAGAGCCGCCCGGGGGCCTCCGCGGGGCCGCCCACAGCGCGCACCCGGCCGCAGCACCTCACGGACGACGCCAGGCTCCGGCGACAACATGGCGGCGGGGCCCGTCACGTGCCCGGCGGCGGCGGCGGCCAGCGCGCCTGCGCGGCACCTCCCCCGGAGGGAGGCGAGAAGATGGCGGAAGCGGAGTGAGCGCCTTGTCCGAGGCGAGTCTCCCGGCGGGATGCGCGGAGGAGGGGGAGCGGCAGCGGCAGGCCCTGGCTGGGTCGTGGCGGGGCGCGTAGGCGGGAGCCGCCACCTGACATCGCCCCGGCGGCGGGCCGGCCCCGGCGGGGAGCGGGTGCCTCGCCTCCCGCCCACCTTCCCTCCCTCCCCGGCGGTGGCTGGCGCCTGCGGGGCCGCTGGGGGGGCGGCGGCGGCGGCGCTGGGCCGGAGCGTGGCCGCCGGTTGTGGCGGCGGCGGGGCTGGGCTGGGCGAGGGGCCGGTGCGGGGGGCTGAGCGGGCGGGTCAGCCCGGCCTGCGGCGGGGAGCGGCGCCCAGGGGCCCTGCAGCTGCCGGCCGAGCCCCGGGGTCCCTCAGCGCGCCGGCGGCCCCTGCCGGGCCGGGCACCCCGCGCCGCTGCACCGCACGGCGGGGTTGTCTTTCCACTGAGCATAGTTTAAATTGTGTTTATTTAAACACAACCCCCAGGGTCTGGGCAGGGTTGGCCGGCACTTCAACTGGAGTGGCGGGGGAAGAGGGGTTACCTCGGAGCCCTCGGTCACATACAGGGCCCTCAGGGGCTGGGCTCGCAGGAAACTCATTTTTCTTGTGTGGTTTGTACCCTTGGAGAGCTGTAAGGAGAGGTCATGAATGGAAAGAATTAAGAACAAACTATATGTTAAAAAAAATTGCTGATTTTCAAATGCCAGTTATGGTTACAGATTGTCAGCAGTGTTTGTTATTACCATGACACTTACTGGAAGTCAAACTTCTTCAAACATGACATTCGTATCCACCGTGAAGGCAGTTTAACACCATTGGTACAGAATAGCAGGTATTTCTTTACTTCAGGTATTTGCTTTGGCCAAAAAATATGAAGAAAACAAAACTTCTGAGTATTTAAGTTATGAACGGTGTAATTTGAAATCCTGTGGTGTCTCATACTGTTACTGCTTGAATAAATACTTATTTTCAATATAGTTTTGTTGTGCTTTGTGTTTTGGGCTTGCTTAAATGCATCGTGGTTGTTTAAAGTCAGAATTTGGTGCATTTTCTAAAACTTTGCATTACAGACATTATTTTGAGTTAGGTTCTAACAGGCAATACCATTGTAGGATTTTCATCGTACATATAACAAAATTAATTTTATGATAGGAGTTTTGCCTCTTTGATATTGTTGAGTACTCTGTGAACAATTTTAGAAGATTATTTTCAATTGTATCTTGAGATTTTTTTTTTATAGTGGTTCTGCATATACAGCATTGTAAAGTAAATGAAAGCAACGCTGTAAAGGCAGTCTGATTTTAAGTCTGTAATGGTTTTTATGCTTTCTGTCATAAAATATCCATCTGTTAAATTGTAATGGTTTCTTTATTAAAATCACCACTTTTTCTGTATTTCCTCTTCTCCCTTAAACACTCCACTCCTCACTTGAAGAGAGGAGAGGCTTCTGACAAGTGTCATCTGTTGAAACACTTTACTAATCTTTTGCCAAAAGAGGGCACGCAATTTCTGCCTGTTAACACTGTGCTGTGCAGTGCTTGCGTGGTGGTGGGACCAAGGGGTGGCCAGCAAGCATCTCAGGCCGGTCTAAGGGAGGTGTGGCAGGAGGATTGGAGATGCACCTCAGTAGCAGGCCACGCTGAACAAAAGTTTAGGTGCTCTTTTTCCTGTTTTCATTGTACATCCATTGTGAGAACGACTTTGGTGATGACAAAATTATTTTTGAAAATTAGACACTTTCAGCTAAAGGATTAATAGCTCTCATGGGGTGAACTTCTGATGGAATACCTAGCAGAGCAGGATATGTTGCACATCTCGCTAATAATACATCTAAAATGTGGCTGAGAATGAAGGAAATTAAACATCCAATGTTGTTTTCTTAGGCTAATTTAACTGGTTGCATAACTCTGCTAAAACTAGCTAGACAAGCTGTAGGTGTAAATATTTTGATGTGCTTTTAATGTTCTCTGGAGGAGACAGGAGTTTTTTTCAAGGTACTTTTCATTAATGTTATGTGAAATTAATGTAAAGTGGTTTTAGAAGTAATGCTGTCTTCATTGCAATTGAAGTGGCTAACCCATGTATGTTAACTTGTGCTCTAATGTAGGTAGACAAATGGCATTAATAATGCACAACAGATCTGAGTATTTAACAATAAAGTCCCATTTTTTTCCCTCGGTTCTAATAGTAGGGATCTCTGCTTTTATAGCACGCTTTATTGCCATGAATTTTCTTTGATGTCAAAACATATGCAAGTATGCAATACAATGGTAGGCGTGAGGTCCTTAGGTGACCATACATCTATTAAAGTTCAGATATTCCAAGTGCTCAGGAGCTATGGGATCATGTGCGGTTCTCTGCTTGCAAAGTAGTCATGTTTTGAGAGGTGAAGGTAGCAGCCTGGCAGCGTTGCATTCTGCTTTCAGCTGTGCGAGTTGAAACTCTACTAATTTTGTTCCCGTTTGATGCAGCATCCAATGGGTGGCTTGTTAAGCCACTTGGCAATGCTGATTTTTCCCTAGCACATTGCAGCTCTCGCAACGATTATTTTTCTGAGCCAGCCTTTATTGTAAGAAGGAAACACATTTTCGCCTCCCTTCCCCCCACCCTTTTCTTAACATCCTTTTAAAAGCAATAAACAGCAACTATGCTATTTCCTGTTAATCGTAATACTAATAATGAAAAAGAAACTAAACTAAACACCCCTCATATATTGAGATAGGTGATTCATTTTGGTTTTTAAGATGCTATTTTGGGAGAGAGGTTGTGCTCTGCAAGAAAGGGACATCTCACAACACTGGGGAGGAATCATCAGAGATGCTTAAATAGGTAGTTTCTTCTTTGGCTCTTACTGTATTTTGTGAGGTAGTGCTGTAAAAAGTAAAAGCATTTTTCTCTACATCCTTTCCATCTCTTTCCAAATAGAGCATGCCACTGTTGATTTTTGCCGAGAACATGTTTTGCTCAATGTACAGAGTGGTCAGCCAGCAGTTTCAGTGTTATGCTGTGGGGAAGAGGGATGCAGCAGCACTCCTGTGTAGCTTGCTGGAAATCATGTGTGTATTCCTAAAGTGGTCACCTTTTGCTACTCTTGATGAATCTTAGAAGATTATAAACACATCTCTCAGCAAATTTCATCACACAGTAGGAAATACTACAAATTTCTTCCCCATTTGAAAAATTGTCCATTATTCTATCTCCGCGAAGCTTAGATGTTTTTTATTATTATTTTTTGCCTTTAAAAATCAGTGTGTACTGTCCTTCTGTTTGTGAACTACTTTTATTTCAATTCTGCCAGGCTGGACGAACGCTGCACAGCTATGGAGAATGAACCAAACACAACAACATGTTCTGCGTCTACAACTACTATCACTACCACCTCCACTTCCCGGACACAGCTACCACAGATATCTGTCTACAGCGGCTCTGACAGGCATGCCGTCCAGGTACTGGGCTATGAGGTGCTCTTTCCTGTCCTGTACAGTGCTCTCAAATATAGGCATTGGACAATACTTTACACAGGATTTATTTTTCATTCTTAATTTCTGTTTTCTCAGTATCTGACTTTCTGCTTTTCAGAAGATACTGTTTACAGAAGGGTATCAGAGCACTTAAGAATAGTGCAGAGTACAGGCCTGCCTGCCAGATAAGGGAGGGTGGAAATGCTATGCTAGAAAGTTTGGATTTTTTCACCATTCTTAGGGGTAGGGATTATTAATGTAAGCCTTTACAAAATAATGCAAAATTAAAGCTGTTTGTCTGACCAGCGTTGACTACAGGGATCCAGGGGTATCTGTGTGTGTAGCTGCTGCTTTGGGTCCAGCCCCCTGTTGCTGTTAAGTTGGGTCTCCTCAAACTGTACAGTCCATTCCATTGGGTTTGGTAATTGAGTCTCTCACGCGCTATCCTGATCTTTCAAAAAGCAGAACATTGTGTAGGACTTGTGGACAAGAACCTCAGAGGCTTGGATGTTGTGTTATGAATGATGCTGTGATGTCAGCTGATTGTCAGGCTTTCCTTGAAAACGTGAATATATGTATGTTGACTATATTCTGTGACTTGGTTGAAAACAGTGATGGAGCAAGTTCAGTATTACATAATTGATGTGAAAAGAATTTATTTGGTTTTGTTTCCTTGTAAAGGTGAACTTCAGCATCATGTCAGCATGGTGTTTTCTTTATAATTGTAATTAATTACCTACTGATTCACCACAGGTTATTCAGCAGGCCTTGCATCGTCCTCCTAGCTCAGCTGCTCAGTACCTCCAGCAGATGTATGCAGCCCAACAGCAGCATCTAATGCTGCAGACTGCTGCTTTGCAGCAGCAGCACTTAAGCAGTACCCAATTTCAGAGTCTGGCAACTGTACCACAGGTGAGAGTGAAGATTACTGAAAAAGAATGGTGTACTACTTTCTAGAGTAGGGCTACAATTCTAGAGCATTGTCAAACATAATAACAGCTTAAGTGCCTGAGCTTAATGCCTCCCAAGAATTCACTGTTATATTTTAATGGTTTTGTTATTTTTAAATTGTCTCTTCCTCGAAACAGTTGGGAGGATTTTGTCCAGTGTTGTAGATGCTCCAGTAGGCAACCATTCCATGCTTTATTGCATACATTATAATGCATCATGTAAATCATCAAACAGTAATAAAATAAATAGTAAAAATAGACTACTTCAATCTTCATCCCATGTTTTTGTCTAAAAGTTGATGGGGAAATCAATGAATAGCAATGTATCTTAGTGAAATCAAATAAAAATAATGAACATCTGGTATCTTAGTGTGTTTTGCCACACATCTGGCTGCATTATAAGTAATGGCAAAATTAAATTTTAACTCTTGAGTGTGGAAGTGCAGGAAGTCAATGACATTTAATTTCTGAAGCAGAGCTTTTAACATTAGTGAAAACTGGAGGAGACCCATTTTGAAAACTCAAGCAGTGGAAGGATTTCCTTTGACTTCAGATTGAGAATACTGTCTCACAGAGATAGGTGGTGGTTAGTGACTGTACACATGGAAATGCTAAAAGAGAGTTAAAGACTTCAGGAGCAGGGCTGTTTATTGGCAGAACTGGGACTGACTCTTCTGTGTGCCTGGCTTTTTCTTCTATACCTTTACCATTAGATCGTGGTAATATATTGATTTGTCATTCTTTTTGTGACAGAACTGTGTGTGCATATGCAGTTACTGAGACAGAGCAAAGAAAATCAGATTGGGGAAGTCTAAGAAGTTAGGTATGCAGTCTGTTAACACAGAAACTGAAATCACTGTCCCTGTATTGATCTGAAGGGCTGGAATGGCGTAGTTACAGACATTAGATGTGCATACATAAATTACCATTCTAGAATATGAGGATGTTCTTTACAGCATTGATAAAGTTTGTTTTATTTTTAGAGGATTCTAATCATAGTAAAAATTATGATGTGAGTTTTAATAATGACGGTTTTTAATGATGTCACATTTTAAGTTCTGAGCACCCTAGGTGTAGTGAGCTGATCAGTTCCATCATTACCAGTTTGATAGGTTTTACCTCTGATAGTTTTTGTGCAAGTCTTGATCTGCAAGAATCAGAGTGCCTGAAATTGGGTAGGAATTCAAGGCATTTAGCACCTTGCAGATAGCATTCCATGGTGCAGAGTGCACTTTGCTGAAAACTACTTCCACTGAGTAAAGTTTTTACTGTTAACTTAGAGAAAAGGTAATGGTAGAGAGGGATGTTTCTAATGGTTTATGCAATAATATGAACATCACGTAAACACTTTTTGATTTCAATATTTGACACATATTCTTGCTGTTTAGGCAAGCCTGTCAGGTGGGAGGCAATGCACTTCCCCCACTGGGAGTGTCACTCAGCAGTCAAGCATGTCGCAGACCTCGGTACGTAACTGAACAAAGACCTCCATCCATTCTCAACCCCTCTCGGTTATTATATAACTACCTGGAAAAACAGGAAAAGTTTTAGTATTTAAATTTGCATAGTTAAAAGTAGTATTACAGAAAGAGTAAATAGAAGTATGATGAGTCTGTAGTAAGTGTTGGCTGTGCTTCCAGTGTCCGCTGTAGTTGCTGGCCTGTGTTGGAGGCTTCCCTGCTCCCAGCCTCATCTTGGTGCTCCGAGGGGCAGCTCCTCAGTCCACAAGCACTAGTGACTGTTCAGACCGCTGCAGGAGTCACTCCCTGAGCTTTCATCTCTCACATGATTTCTTACTGGATTTGTCACATTAGTTTCTTTATTCAGGGCACTATCGTAGGTTAAAATTGTAACTGTGTATCAGTGATTGAAGAGCACCACATCTAAAGAATCCAAGTCAGTGCTCACATATATATCTTTATGAAACTGATCATATGTAACGTTCATTCTTTTATTGATATCATCTTTTATCATGCATCTTTTATGCACTTTCAATTATTTCATCCATATTCTAGGCATGTGCTCAGGTTTCAGTTGTTAGCAGCTCTGTGTTCAGTTCATGCTGTATTTCTTTAAGCGGCATCTTCAGACATGTAATTTGCACAGGCCGTTATGTACACTTACACAGTTGTCTTGAGTAGGACTTTGTTAGTCCTACAGACATCCTGCTTATTAATCATGCCCTTAAGCTGTTCATGACTTCAGTGCATAGCTTCAGTGATTCAACTATATATATTTTTAAGCTCTCATAGCATTGCTTTGGCTTACAGTTGTTAGAAGTAAAATCCTTAATTCATTACGTTTAGGAGGGAAAGTCTTCAAAGATGTCTGATGTTAAACTAACAGAATAATTGGGCTGGGATTTTTCAAGGAAATCTTTTGAGTAAGTGATGAAAAAGAGCTGGGCACTTAACTCTGTTAGACTGGTTAGAGGGAAAAAAAAGAAAAAAACAAACCCACAACCACTCTTGTTTGAGAAGATGCTAAAGAGCAATTGTTGAGGAGCATTTAATAGGAGATTGTAGAAAGTTTTAGTCTCCAGTCATTTTTAAATATGCATATGTGGAATGAGGAATCAAAGTCTGTATGTGGTGGCACAAAGAAGTGTCCTGATCAGTTTGCATAACAAGCATAATGGAAGATATCAGTCCAGTCAGATAATACAAACATTTAAAGATGCTTAAATATTAAAATTCAGGTATTTTTCTTAAAATATTGCAAGCTCATGCTACATGTCCTATAAATGTGTATTTCTGAGGTATGTTTTTCAGACTTTATAAAATCATTGTTTATACTCTTAACTGGTTATTATTATTTGCTGCAAAACAGTTGCTTGCAGTTTAAGAATGGAAGTGTACAATCTTGCCAGAATCTAGTTTTGTGCTGATTGGCTCAATATATTTTTGATATTTTTACAGTTCAGAGATTTCAGCTGCCCCTGCCATTTTTGTCAAAGGCTTTCTGGCTTTAGACCTTAGGATGAATGAATTTCCATGACAGAAGCAATATTTTTGTTTCCTTAGATTAACCTCTCCACCTCTCCTACACCTGCACAGATAATAAGCCGTTCACAGACCTCCAACACCACTAGCAGCAGTATTACCCAACAGACTATGTTGCTGGGGAGCACCTCTCCAACCCTGAGTGCCAGCCAGGCTCAGATGTATCTCCGAGCTCAAATGGTAAGTTTTGATTACAATTTTTAAAGCTTGGGTTTGGTCTGTCCCTGTCATTTTCCCTGCCCTGCCCCCCCAAAAGGTCCCCAAGCAACCCCACCTGAACCGTTTCAGTTCTTGCTTTGTTTCTATAAATTATTTGCAAGTATTTTTCTTTAGTTTCAGTGAGCATTGAGAATTTAGTCACTAATTTGTGAATATGTGTCTTCTGAAACACCGTAGACATCACAAGTTAAAGAACTGCCGTAGCTTAGTTTTCTGGTGAAGTTTGCTTAAGTGTGTTTAGCGTGGTTGTACTACAGTTACGAAATTGATCAAACATGGGAAAAATAGAAAAAGAGTGCCTGTCTTTTCAGGCTATGTGGAAGGGCTTACTGGAGTTTGTTTATATTCAGGCTAGATTGTTTTCCCTAGCACTGGTAACATTCAGAGTTCTAACTCCTATTCAAAATTTTCTTATGTTTAACTAAGACTATGCTGTGTGTTATTGTCTCTAGGATTGAGTTAGATACATAGCTTTCATTCCCTTCAGATTCATGTGAAACTCATTAGATTCCTGCAATTTCCTGTCAATACAGCATTTGTGTTTCCTAATGGGCAACTTTGAAAAATCTGTTTGGGTGGTTTTTTTCTCCTCATTGATTTATTTAGTACTCTCTCTAGTGCATTTCATATGAATTGAACCTTACATTCTGTGTGGGATTTCATAGAAATTACTGAAGTTGTACATGAATGTGCAGGTACCAACCAGTACTTGGTAAAGGCCAAGGACTCTTATGCCTTGTGTGAGTTAGTGACCAGACCTTTTTAGTGTTATGTCCAACTACATGAAATAAAAGAACCGCTGTTACACTGCACCGAGATTTGAGCCAGAGGTCCATGACTACAGTGGTTATAAAATTAGATACAGGCATGAGTTCTTGCAGGAACTGCACCTATGAAGTATGTTTGGGGAAAAAAAGATCCTTTGTTCTTTTTCTGAGGTTGTTCTTAGGCATGTACAGCAATACTGTTACGCTATGTTGAGTTTTTCCTTTAGCTATTATTTTCCTGCATGTTTATGGAAAAAGCAGTATAACTTGAGGGTAAGGAGTTAAAGATTTAAACACCTGTTTATCCGTTTGCCAGTGAAAGGATTTCTTGTGTCTGGTTTGCAAGCAAAGCTAGATGCTGAATCCGCCTAAGTACTATTTAACGGGACAGGAATTACAGACTCGTTTCATGTCACTGCCTTTCAATATGTGTTAACAACTTAGTAGCTGAAGCAATACGAGGATGACGTTGCTGGTTTTTGTAGCAGCAGTCTCTCTCAATGACGTGGATTATTGATAGAGTTTTCCTATGCACTTACACTAAAATTTCATTGAGACTCTCAATGTCAAATCCCATGTTTATCTGAGTAACAGCTTTACACTCCAGTTTTCAGTTTCAAAAGAGAAACTTACCCTGTTTGTTTCTGATTAGAATGGTGTTTATTGCAAGGCCATTTTGCTACCCTCTGTAGTTTGAGCATTATACCTGTCTTTCAGTGTTTCTAGCTAACATACTAGACATCATGTATTTTTCTTCATCATCATGACCTTTCATTTTTCTGTGAGAAGGTCAGCTCTTATCTCTGGCTAGCTCATAATAACATCTTCATCACCACTCAATTCAATCCCAGATAAAAACCTTCATGTTTTCTTCTTAGCTGCTCCTTGCAGTTGAGATCTCTTTAAAAATATGGAAGATTAACTGATGGCCTCTTTGCAAAGCCTTCCTTAGAGCTTGTCCTTGCTATATTGC
Organism: Falco rusticolus; assembly: GCF_015220075.1. NCBI lineage: Eukaryota > Metazoa > Chordata > Aves > Falconiformes > Falconidae > Falco > Falco rusticolus. Next base: position 24,878,933 of record NC_051199.1, read on the forward strand.
CTATAAAGAAATTAATGATAGTTGCTGGTATTCTGAAGTTAGTGATTTCAGGTTGGTTGTATGATACCTGTTCTCACTATGAAACTTAGCATAGTTAAAGTTCATATAACAGCTTTGCCTATTAAACAACATTTTGACAGATTGGAAGGTCTAAATTCTCTTTCTTTAATATAGTAGATACTGGGCTGCTGTCTTGACTTTTTGTGCCTCTGTTTCACTCATTTGTAATATTGGAGGGGAAGTCCTCTTAAAATGTTCGTATGAAAGATGATGTGTGTGTGTATATATATGAAAGATTGTTCTCAATATGTAGAACAAATATTGTACGTTATTATATTTATAATTTTATGTTATTATCATTTAGTTTTATTTGCTTAAACTACCATGATAAATGTGCTTTGAGAAGTTCATCTAAAAGTAAAAAAATAAATCTTAGAAGCGGTACATCCCTACATGTAAGTTTTGTGTATCTCTTAAAAATTCTGCGTTTCTTTCGCATATTTTCAAAGTTTCAGTCTGTTACCAAATATTTTTTTCTTGCTTAAACAGCTTATTTTTACTCCTGCAACCACTGTGGCTGCTGTCCAGTCTGACATTCCCGTTGTCTCATCTTCCTCATCTTCGTGTCAGTCTGCAGCTACTCAGGTGAGCTTGTGTAAATTTATTAAAGGTATGTCTACTAGAGTGGGCCAAAACTGAAAAGTAAGGGCACATTGTGCTTAGGTTTACTTATAAAAACTACTAATGGGTACTGGTTATGTACAACTTCAGTGTCTTTGGTTTGCCATTGTCTCACGTTTAGCGGTGATCATGTTATATGTAAAGTCTGGATCCTGGATATGACATTTTAGGTCTTTGTAATTAGCTCTTGTCTTTATTGCCTTGAATAACTTAATGTTATCAGCTGAACTTGTATTAGCTTTTCACTGCTCAACATATTTGTTTATCATCTGGAAAAAATACACATAATTGTACAGATGGCTACAGAACGTATTAATCACAGTCTTCTGCTGTGGAAAGTGAACATTAATCTAACAAAATTATGCTCTCATGAGAGACCTCTTCTGTTTTAGCAGTTTCTTTAAAAGCCTTTGATAAATGGGCCTTGTTTAGAAACCTTTCAGAAATGCCAGTAAATTATACCTGTTGAATGTTCTCTGACCTTACGTTTGTTCACCCCTTCAGAAGATTCTAATAGATTTGAAGACCTTAAAGATGTGTCACTGTTCTGAGATAATGGTACATCATTGAAGCCTGCCTTCCCTTTGTTTTTCCAGTAGGTGCGTGAGGCGGGCAGAGCTTGCTGGAATCCAGCTGTGTATTTATGCAGGTTGTTGTTCAGCAAGCTCACAATGTTAAATTCATCAGTTGAACCTTTGTTGAAAAGACAGATGATTGCTCCTTCAGTCTTGGAGTTATCATGCCTCATTATCCCTTATCACAGCTGCCTCTCCTCCAGATCCTGCAGATCAAGTTTGAAAGTGCAGAGAGGTTACTGGACAGGCTAGTAGCTTTTTGTATCTTAGTCTTCTGCATTCAAGTTAGAGATGTCAATAAAGCCCATCATCACTTTACAGTCCTGGTCCTTCTGTACTGCAGTGTTCTAGAGGACCACTTTGCATAAGTCTGCCTGGCTGTGCAGCTTCCTGAGGCGTGGCTGCAGAGGGACAGTAGAATCTCACCCCAGACCACAGAGCATTATTCAGTCAAATGAGCTGCTGTGGTCTCTGCCCAACTCAAACCGTTCCTCTCCCCTCTCAATGTTCAGCACTGCCCTATTACCAGATGTTGTTAACCTTGGTTGTCTGGTAGTTTCTGTAGCAGCAATGACATTGCAAAGATCCTCTTTCATCCGTAGTCAGTGATGCAATGGAAAGCCTTTAACACTGGTACCCTTTATTTTTCTTACCTTGTGATAAATACATCCTTGGCGTTTCAGTTAGCTGGGTTTAGAGAAACGGCTTTGTTTACTATATAAGCAAACCTGAGCAAGTAGGCAATGCCAGTTAATAAGAAAAAGATACATTTAGTTATATACATAGGTTGTATATTACACTTAGCCAAGTGTGAAGGTACAGTAGTGATCTCTCAGTATCATCTTCCATGTAAAATTACCAGAGAAACTAAGAAGTTCATCAATGAATAGCAGTGTCTCAATGACACACCCCTAACATGGCCTGTTAGGTGAACTGATACTTCTCTCCTACTTATTCTTCTTCCCTTCTGCTTTCATATTTTTTTCTTTTCATATGTGTCACCCACATGTATGATCTGGGCACCTCTGATTAGTTACCTTACCTGTTAAGGTGTGCTGAAGGTTGATTTGTACTCATAGAGATGGGATTGCAGTAAGTGCCTGATGCATGCTATTAAGGGAAAAAAGTACTGTTGTCTTCAGAATGGAATTTGAATGCATCCTGTAGTAACACACTGAATAGTGAGAAGTAAAATGTAAACTAGCTGTTCATTATATAAGTACTACCTGTTGAATGAAGAAGGAATTATGTAATCAAAATAGTGGATGGTGATAATAATTAGTCCTCTTTTTCATGTAAAGTATGTAATTTAGTGCTATGAGGGTAGTCTTTATCCTTGAAAATAAAATTCTAGCTCTCGTTTTCCCTTGGAAAGCTGGGATCATTATGTACGGAACCTGGCTGTGATATAAGAGACATTCATGAAAATAATCACCGGTTTGCATTTCAGAAGGCAAACCTTTTGTTTCATGTGACACTGGAGGTGTCATGATTAAAAGGTACATTAATATCACTGTAGAAATAAAGGGATCAGGTTTGATAAGACACAGATAACATACAGCAGATTCTGGTCCCGCTGACTACCTGAGGCTCTGGTTTATGTTAGTCTCCAGAGGCATACTGACAGACCACTGCACTAATGCAGCATCTGATAAAAAAGAAATTGCATTTGCTTAAGATGTTTTATGTTATTCACTTTGAAGGCACAATAAAAGAGAAAATGTAAGTTTCAATTCAAATTAGTGTAACAAACGTTTTCCATTCTTTTTAAAGTTCAATAAAAGTCTCCTGTATTTTCTTTATCACTGAAGTAATTTAAGATCCCTATTCCTCTCAAAATTTTGGGGCTTAAAAGATACTTTGATATGCAGATTTTTAGCTTCTCATGTATTTTGATCATGCGGGATGAGAAGCATTACTTAACTTTTTTTTTCTTTGCTTGTTATGCCTGAGTGTTTGTCACAGATGTTTATATGGTTTGCATTTTTTCGTGTTTTGCTTATTTCCCAGGTTCAGAACTTGACGTTGCGCAGTCAGAAGTTGGGTGTATTGTCAAGTTCACAGAACGGCCCACCAAAGAGCAGCAGTCAAACTCAGTCATTGTCCCTCTGCCCCAATAAACCTATAACCAGTTCCAAGGGCAGCCAGCCAGATCACTCAGAAACCAACAGAAAAGGCGAGAGCCCAACTCCAGAGTGTCGGAGTACACCAGTCACACGGACATCAAGCATACATCACTTAATAACACCAGGTGGGATGAAAATGGAGCTATAAGGAAGTTATTTTAATTAAAGGTTATTTGTAAGTTATGGTTCTGGTAGAATCTAGTGCTGTCTGACTGGGTTCTTCTAGATATTCCACATAAATAGAGTTTAATATTTAATAGTAAACTTACTTATTTGTTGATTTTGGATGTTACACAGGATTTTGATTTAGCGCGATGATACAGCAATGTTCCTAAATCACAATATAGCAACTGCAATACGCAGTTGAATCACAGTACAAACATGATTCTCTCTGTATGCTCATTGTCAAGACATGTCATCCCTAGTCTCTGGGAAGTAGGGTGTGGGTTGAAACCACCCCAAGCCTCTTGCTGTCATCAAAATCTTAATTTGATGGTCATTGATATTTTTCTTTTTTTTTTCTTGCTGTCTTGTCTGTGTCATCAGAATGTTCTTAAATCAAGTACTTTTATAAATCCATAGCTAATGGTGTCCCAGAATCTTGCTATTTAGTATTAAGAGATAAATCAAAATAAATCTGCAGTTAGTTAGGTAGACATTTACATTGCAATGTATTTGCGTTTTAGCTTCCTTATTTTGAAAGAGTAAGGGTAGTCTAGACACTTGGTCTGAATTTTGTGGAATTTAGTTTGGCTTAAATGGCAGCTTTTAGAGAAGGGGTAAGACTGAGGCAGGCATTCTTGAGGTATTGAGCCCTAATGCTCTTAGAACTTTTGTAAGGAAAACATCCATCTTCACTAGAAGAATAAATAATAAAAAAGGCAACATAAATGAGTTGTTTCTCAAGTGGAGAAGACAGAAAAAGGAGTTTACATGAGGAAAATACGTGTGCATGGTGCTGTAAGGAATTAGTAATGAGTCACTGGTTCGCTTAAATATGTCACCTCTAGAAGCTGCACTATTTTTAGATTCATACCTTTCAGTTTATGTGTTCAAGTTCAAGCAAATACTATGAAAGGTTTTGATTCATACTGAACTCTTGGAATTTTTAGTCTCTTAAAATCATATTACCTAAACTTTAACTTAGCAGTTATCAACAAATCCTGTTGATCGTGAGAGGTGTATCTCTTCCATTCCAGTCTGTTTCAAAGAAAAGGTTAAATCCATTTGAAGTTGCATGAAATTGTTAAAAAAGTGAAGGCTGGATCAGCAGTAATCTCAGAACTAGCACCAAAAAGATAAGTTTGGATACTTTTATATAGAAAACACATATATGTGTGTATATATGGAAAAAGCATGGCTATGTTCCTGTATTCATTGCTGCATTTTGCTTTGGAACTTAACATATAACCCTAGTGAATTGTTCTTGTGTACTATATGCTGTCAAAGAAGGTATTTCTAAACATGGATCTGAAGGGCTGAAAAAGTTGTGCCAGTCTTACTCTAAAGTAAAAACTTGCTTTCTTTTAATATTTTTGTAATGTTCTCTGGACTTAAAGAAATAAATACTAATTTTTACTTTCCCCCCCTCCTCACAGCTTCGTATTCTCCATTGCAACCTCATTCACTAGTGAAACATCAGCAGATCCCACTTCATTCACCACCTCCAAAGATTTCCCATCATCAGCTGATACTGCAACAGCAGCAGCAAGTCCAGCCAATTGCACTTCAGACTCCTTCGGGTCAGGACCCCCCTCCGTCCCAGCACTGTCTACCACTCCCAAGCCATGGTCTTCCTCCGGCTTCCAGCAGTGTCCAGTCTCATTGCTCACCGATTCACATCCATCCTCCACCTCTAACACTGTCTCCTACTCCATCCCAGTCAGCTCAGCAGTCAGTAGTGGTATCCCCTCCACCTTCTCACTCCCCTAGTCAGTCGCCTACAATAATTATTCACCCTCAAGCACTTATTCAGTCACAGGCAAACTCCCTTGTGCCGACAGCTCTTCAGGCAGAGCAGTCTGCTCCTCAGCAAACTACTACCAATCCAGTTCGACCAATTGCACAGCCACTTAATCTTCCGTCGCACCTTCCGCTTCCATCTTCCCCCGCTGTACATATAGGGTCGGTAGATCAGCCCAGCTTAGTTTCCCCAGGCCAACAGATTGTGTCCTCGACACCACACCAGCAATATTCAGCCTTGCAGTCCACACCCATCCCTCTTGCAGCTCCTCCTCAGCTGTCAACATCTTCAACCCAGATCCAACAACTGCCATTGCAGTCTGTGCAGTCTTTACAAGTGCAGCCTGAAATCCTGTCCCAGGGCCAGGTTTTGGTTCAAAACACTTTGGTTTCTGAGGAAGAGCTTCCTGCTGCAGAAGCTTTGGTCCAGCTGCCATTTCAAACTCTTCCACCACCACAGACTGTTGCAGTAAATCTTCAGGTGCAGCCATCGGTACCGATTGAAACTCCAGTGGTAAGTGGTACTATTGCAGTCCTTTATTCTTTATCCTTGGCTTCTCTAAAGAACTGGTCCATTGACCAGAGGGAGCTAAACCACATGCTAGACAGAGGACCAGAAGAAACCTATTGATTACAGAAGTGAGCTTTAAGAAAACAATAAGACATTTTCCTCTTCTTTTTTTTTTTTTCTTTTTTCTTTCTATAATGGATCATCAGTCAAAAATATCAACGAAGAATCATGAAAGTGCAACTTTTGGACTTTCTTATCTAAAATGTTATCTCTTAATGACATTGCAGCATATCTGAAGTTAAAAAAGCAAGTAAATATAGATCAACACTTACATCAAAATGAATTTTGATAAATACATCATATGGACTGTAAGCTTTTATCTTATTATATTAATTATATTAATATAATATTATATATTAATATAAATATAGGCAATCAAAATTTTGAGTAGGAGAATCATCTGTAGTGAAGGTGTGTAGCAGATTATTAAGATAATAGAGTTCTGGATAGTTAATTTTGTACTACCATTGAAAAGATGCTTTTCATAAAAGAATAGGGGAATTTTTGATGCTGTGTTCCCCATCACTGCTATTTAATGTAGTTCAGTGTTAGTCTCAGATGTCAGCAGTTCGCAACTGAAGGTTTCGGCTTCACTTGCCCTGAACTGAAATCACGTACAGTGAAATAAAATGATATATAATGCTGACATTTGAGATAGCATTATGAGATCAACATGAGCAAAAGAATCAACAACTCCTGTAGGCTTTTATCAGGTTGCCAACAGGTTAAGGAAGTAAGGTGTCCTATTCATTTTTAATTTATATTAGTCATTTTATATATATATATATATATATATATATGTATAGTATATATAAAATATGGTAATGGTAATCTCAACTCTCTGATATTTCATGTAGAAATTGGGCCAAAGAGTAGAAGCCAGGTTTGCTTTTGACAAGGTTTTTTAGTGTTTTACATAGTAATCTGCTAAACTTGCTGTCAGTAATTCACATAAATTTAATAGTTTTGAGGAAAATACCTTTTAATTTCTTATTACCACTAGTGTTTGATGGTCTTGGTGTACTCTTCTGAAATACTCAGTTTGATTAGACTGCGCTATAAAATAGAGAACAATTTGCAGATTTGTCATTATGATAGAAAGCTTGCATTTTGCAGAAGTGTTTAAATAGCTATAAGTGTGTGTGCAAATAAAAATACAGTAAACTATAAAAATAAGACATTGAAAATATCAGGTTCTCTGGTCTGTTTGGTAGGAGAAGTGTGCCTCTTCATATTTTGCTATTTGTAAAAATACTTTAATTTTGCTCTCATAGACATTGTGATGTCCCCAGAGTTCATTGTTTTGTATGCAGTTTGGAAACTAGTATTTTATTAGAAAGTTAGCATATTTTCACTGGTAATTTATTTTAAGAACTGTATTTATGCAGCTCTTTTAAGGTATTAAGATAGAATGGAAATCTCTTTAAAGCATAGTTTGTTGGATGCAGATTTACCAAGTGGAGAACGTATGCGAAGAAGAGATGCCAGAGGAATCAGATTGTGTCCATATGGCTAGAACACCTACGCCACCCACTTTGTCTCCACCAGCCATAACCTTGGGGAATGGCGAGGCACTTAATTCAGAAGATCCTTTGTCAGGTGAGAACAAATGCCATACTAAGGTAGCTGTTCTGCTTAGAAACTTAGACTAGTTATTGATGTTTTAAAATAAAAACCTGTTATTTTGATCTGGTTTATAATTTAGTGATAATGTTTTTTAAGTAAAAGAAACTGTATGAAATATATTAGAAATCCATGCGATAGAACAAGTGATTCAGTCCCAAAGGTGTAGCTTATATGTGTATTTGGATAATATGTAGCATGGAAAATGCTTATTTGAGCTCCTTAGCATGTACTTTTATACTAAAATCTTAACAAAAGTGTCAATCTCCAGTTAATCTTTAAGTGATAGCTGTGTGATACGGGCAAAATATGCTGACTGATCTGGTGTGAGACTGATTTTGCAGAATCAGGGTCAGCAATCTGAAGTTGCTGTCAGAACGGCTGACTACACTGAATGATTCTTTTTGGCACCTTTGGTTTTTTTACCTGCCACAGTAAGGAGCTGTTCTACTGCAAAAGCTACCAATGACAATTTTTCTTTTTCGGTGAAGTATAAGATAGACATTGCTGTATCAAATGTTGTCCTCCAAACTAATGAAGCTTTCCTGATGTGCTAAATATACAAATATATACTCTATATATGTTGTAGTGGGGGTGTATGTCAATATATATGCTATATATATAACTGGGTGCTTAGTGGCTTGATGTTGTATATGCTTGTGACCATGCAGGTTGCTGAGGCTCAAAGCATTCCTGAAAATCAAATTCTCTCTAGAAATACCTCAGGTGCTCAGTCTTGAGAATCCAGTGTTTGAAAATACTGTTTTCTGCTTTTGACTTATGAACTTGTGATTTGTGTAGGTAATTAATGGCCAGCTATGCTTATAGTTAGTAGGTACTGAGTAATGTTTACATGAGAACTGTTCATTAGTGGAATCGTTTGTCAAGGAAAACCATCTTGTTTAGAAGGTAACTATAGTGAAAAAAACTCCAGGGAAACACCTATGCTACAGGATGATGGGTGTGCTTATCACCTCTTATTTTTAGAATTCTGAGCCAATGGTTGGACATAAGTGAAAAAATTTAACATACTTTATTGGGTTTTCTTTCAGAACATGGGGGACTACCTTCAGTGACATCATCAGTCAGTGCCTCAGTAATTAAATCTCCGTCTGATCCTTCACATGCTTCTATTCCACCACCACCTCTTTTGCTTCCAGCAGCAACAACAAGGAGCAACAGCACATCAATGCCCAATAGCATTCCCAGCCTAGAAAATAAACCTCCACAGGCTATTGTTAAACCACAGATCCTGACCCACGTTATTGAAGGCTTTGTGATTCAGGAGGGGTTAGAGCCATTCCCTGTAAGTATAGAAGTCGCTATGGATTTTTTACTACTAATTTTTGAAGCAAACTATTCTTAACAATGATGTTTTTGTGGCTAGTAGCTGTTTAGATCTTGGATAATTTTTGTAATGTTGATTTTGACCTTTTTCCCACTGATTTGGTAACCTGTTTCTTACAGCATCCATTATACTTGTGTTCAGTTTGTATTGTCTTATGTATATAATTGGAATCCAGGCTACTGTTTGGCTTGCAGCTATCACTGGATCACAAGGGACTAAGTGAAAACAGAGACACGGTTGAGTAGATAGGCTATATCCAGAGATAAATATAGACTGTGACTTTTAGGCTACCATTTGCAATAACTTTATTTACTCTATCTCCTAGATACCTTAATTTACACCTCTGAGGTGAGTCTGTTAAAATTCTGAAATGTTAAAATTTTGTTGTTTAAAGCGCTGGCAGGCCTTGATGTGATTTGTACTGTGCCTGGTAAGAATTACTGCTGTTAATTTTAAATCCACACTTGGACAGTTTAAAACCTATGAGCCTGCCTTATTAACTAATTTAATGTGTATCTCATTTTCTCATTCCTTCATTTCTCTAGGCATAATGTGTTTCTTCGTTTATTAAATATAATTGCAAACTCCGTAGAGCAGGAGTGAGTATTTGAGAAATGGTATTTAGAGCTTTGCCCCTATATAATAATGAATCATTGCTACAGAATAGAAACTGTGATTCAAGTCTCAGTTACAACTGCTAAGTCGCAAATACTATTTTCATTATTCATTGTTCCGTTAATCACTGTTGCTTTGCTTTTATTGCAATAGGTAAGTCGTTCATCTTTGCTGGTAGAACAGCCTGCAGAAAAAAGATTGCTAGTGGAGGGTCAGATCATGAGTGTTGTGTGTGTTGAATCAGACTTGCAGAATACAAAACATGCAGACAACTCATCGGACACAGAGATAGAGGATATGATTGCAGAAGGTTTGTAGTTTTTGTTTAAATACCCATTTATTTTTTTTCCCCTTCAGTTCTGTATGTATTACAGAATCCCATCCTGTCTGTACTTCTGGAATTCTTCTCCAGTCTTTACACTGTCTCTAATAGAAACTATTCTCAAATGTTTTTTACTAGCTACACATCATAACAGCAGCTGCTGTGGATGCACACAAATGTCAAGAAACTATGAACTTGTCCTGCTTAGAATCCAATGGTCTCTGGCATTAAGTCGTGAGCTTAATTGAGTTCCCCATGCAGTATCTGACATAATCGTCATAGTGGATTTTTTTAGAACTCGGCAATCAACTGTTCTGGATCTGTTGCACCACTATTACTGTAGATAGCTTTGTGAGTGTTATGAAATGGAAATTAAACCATGGCCTGGCCCAGAAAAGCCAAGTTATTCTTTAACTCACATTTTTTTATAAATTCATCCAAGATTTGAAAGTCTGGAATTTTTCAGCTGTCCCTGGATTTTCTCTTCCACAGCTTGAGCAATTGCGCAGGAGCTGGTTTTAATTTTTTTAAATTTGTCTTAATGCAACTTTTAGTTTCATTCTCTTAAAATAGTTCTTTCCCCTCTTTCATATCAAACTAGCGAGCAGAGTGAGAAGGGACAAATACAGTGTCTGCTAGTGCCACAGGTCTGTATTGGGGAAGTGGCTGGAAAAAGTCAGGACAGCGTGACCTGAGCAGTAGCAATTGTCACCATAGCTGTGCTTCACAGCTTCCCGCTCCAGGCATTGTAAATTGCCACTTAATTAAAAGCATCTGTCCCTCTGATCTCTTCTCACAGGAACTTTCAAGACAGCAACATGATAGCAGTTACTGGCTGTGGTTTCTGCCGTGAATGGTACTGAAGTGCAATAGGGCAGTTGGCTGTATCCATTGTGTATCTCAGCAAAAAATTAGCTCAAAATTCAGTCTTTTAGATTATTAGATTCTGATACATTATTTTTTACCACAGAGATTTATATCCGGTACTGCTTATGAGCATATTGGGTCAGACCCGAGTCAAGGATTGCAGACAAGGTAAAAAGCTTGCCTTAAAAAGCATTACAAATTCAAAAAGAGTATTTGTTGGTAGTGAAATCAGGTAAATACGGTTGGAATTTTTGCTTAAGGCTGATTCAGTTTACCAGTCAGGCAATATGTATCTCTTATATATGTCTTAAAGTTAAGAGTATATTTTTACTTGTAGCACTGATTTTTAGTAGGAACTGGTTTAGCTTGGAAGCACATTACAGAAAGGAAGTATCAGTGGGTTGCAGTCCTCCTGCGTGTTGATGCAACAACACCTGTGCAAAGTCGTCAGGAGCTGTGGAAACTGTGCCTGAAAAATGAAACATAAACCAGAATTTCCTAAATTGTGGCTGATTATATGAGTGCATTTACTAGTATATCTCATAGTCCAGAGCTCTTCCTAAATTTGCAGTAACAGCCTAGTTTAGGCAGTGGCAGATACTCAAAGTGCTTTGCTTTGTAACTGTAACTTTTGATTATTTTGTAATTAAGTTGTCTACAAAGAAAAGTAAAGAAACAATTTTTACGGAGTCCATTTCTTAAATATATTAAACAATATTCTACTGTAAAATAATTTGAGGCCCATACCTTATTCTTCACAAGCCTTCACATAGGCATGGCAGACTAAATTTTAGAAGGCAAGCATCTGGCATATTAAATAGTGGAGGCTTGCAGTGTGACTGGAAGTTTTCTAAATCCTTGTTTCATTTAACTTAAAATTACTGTTGGGTTTTTTTGGTATCATCTCCCAGTGAGGGCTTCAATTTAACCAGTTCTTTGAGAGGGAAGCCCATGAAAGCATCAAGTACAAGAGGCTTTTAAAGAAAAACAAAAAAGTGATCTGGTAAATTGTATTACTTGTTTGACATTTATAGCACAATGGAGTTACACTACTTTTCTACACACAATATGAGACTTGTAAATCTTTTAGCTCTTGACTGTGCTTAGTAAATTGCTATTAAATAAATTTGCTTTCCTGATCAGGAGTACAGCTTTTTTTTAATACCTGGTTTAGCCCAATATATTTCAAACAGAAGAAACTTTTTGCTGTCTGGCATATCTTATAGAATATTTGAAGCTTTGTTTGTAATAGTCATTTTGGCCTTAATTTGTTACAATAGATCTTAACTCAGTTTTGTTTTCAATAGCATTCCCTAAGAACTTTTCAGTAGTAACAGTGTTGCTTCTCAGATTTAAAACAGCTTGTCTGTTCTATAGAATTATTCAAACATACACATTTTTGGTTTTAGTTATTGTTCCTGACAGCTGGTGTTAAGTAGCTGCAAATTGTGTACTTAAACCTATTAGATGAGCTAGTGGGAAACATCCAGGACTGAAACACATCCACATATGCAGAGGCTGAGCAAAGGAGATTTTCTGATACTGAACCAGGGTATGATTGTGAATATGGTAGAAGCACCTAATCTGCGAAAGAAAAGACTCTAAGGATCAATTTACTCTTCAATCTGTTGTCACTTTTCTCCACATAGTATGACCTGCATTGGGTGTGAGGAGGGTTTGGCTTTTTCAGAGTGATTTATTTGAAGGATGCATCTCTGATATTTAACGTTAGTTGCAAGGTTGGTCAGATTTGGTATGTTTCCAATTTCCAGTTTTTACTTCCTGTGTGATACCAACTTATTATGCTGGAGACTTGCAACATGGTAGTTTTCAGTTATGTCTTTGAGTCTTGATACATCAGATTTGTTATTCCAATACCTTTTCCAGTATTTTCAGCTCTTTGCTGCATTAGTGCTTTTTTGTTACCTTGTCAGTGCAATAGTTAGTGCTTGCAAGCAGATCAGTGAGTTAACATCACTATAACAAACTTTTACAAATTCATAGTTAAAATTTTTCAATTAAACTTTGATACCTGCATTTGCATTAGCTGGCATCAGAGCCTAACAGAGTTTAGAGCAAAAAGCTGGTTTGCAATTTTTGCAACTAATTATGTAAAATTACAAGTACAAGCGCAAAAGGTGAATAGCAAGAGGCAAAGTATATGAAACAGTGACTCAGGTAAATTAGAAATGTGAGAGAAATGTATGTTTGTTTAGTCCTCTGAATTTTTGAGCAATATATTTTGTCCATGATCACAGCCATGTGGCATGCAGTTCTTTTACTTAACCCAGATGACCACAAAACATGATGTTTCGGTTTGTGCCAGTTTCACTGCTTTGCTCCTGATGATGGGTTTCACAGATGGTGCATGGGGATAAGCGTTGGGGTTTTTTTTTCTGTGCCACAAGTCAAGTTGATTTGCGAATACTCTAAACTGTGTACAAACCATGCCATAGCCATGAAATACGCTTCCAGCAGAAGAAAGCATAGACATTCAGCATGTGATGTGTGTGCTGCCTTGTTGCCTTGTACTGCTGCCTTTTGAGCTTTCCTGTTTTTTATTTCACTGATATTTCTCTCAGCTGGTGTTTGAGGAGTTCTTAAGGAGCAGGAAAAGTGCCGCCTCATCTCACCAGTAACAGAAAAATACCGTATAACAGCAGGCTGTAAATCAGTAGATGCCATAATCCTTTTCTTTCACATATGCAGCTTATCTTTCTCATAGATGAGATTCAATGTTTTGCTTGTTTTCACAAGTCCCTTTGGTTGTAGCAGTTGCTTATTCAAACAATTTTAAAAGGTTAATGCATTATGTCATTACAGGAGAGAGTGAATTTAGGCTGTGGAATGCTCAGTTCTCTTAATGAACTCTTTATAAGCAATTCCTGAGGACTGTAACACTTCTTTTTAATTGTTTACTATGTTTAAGGGCAGACTTGCTCATGGATGGCTTGAAATTTAACAAAGCTGATTATGTTCATTGAATAACTTAATTGCAGTTTCAGTAAGGTTCAGTTTACTCAAGGTCTTTTCTGTAGCGAATGAAAGCTATGACTTGCTTAGCTTTGCATAATTTTATGTTAATCTAAGTATTTAATTAAATGTGTTAGATATTTGAAAAATCATCTACCCACCTGCTTGAGATGAGAAATTTGAATATAATTTTGTGTAATTGAAACTGACTTCTTTATGCATTCTTTCTTTAGAGGGGCTGGATGAAATAGAAAATGATCTTCTGAAGTGTGAATTTTGTGGAAAAATGGGGTATTCTAATAAATTTCTACGGTCAAAAAGATTCTGCTCCACATCCTGTGCCAAAAGGTACTCTGTCTAGTTACTGCTTATCATCGTCTGGTTAATGGAATAGCACCTAAGTAGTGTCTGATGTTGAAAAACAAAGAAACAGTAAAACATGACTGCTTTCTACCCAGATTTGCAGAGTATATGGGTACAAAGAGAATTACAGTAAAATTGCGGACCTTTTTGCAGACGGTGCCATGAATGCTATTGGGCTTATAGGTAGGTGATGGGTATCATGGAAGAGAAATCCATTAAAGGTTGCTAAGGTTTTGGAAACTGATGCAGAAATTTGTGGGCCCCGAATCATTATGTTTGTCTTATTCCTGTTGTGTTCCCCTTGATGTTGGGCAATGTCACAGAAAGAATGCTGGGCTAGATGGGCTTTCTTACAGTTTTGTGTGATGGTAGGCAAAAAAACCAACTGCATTTATCTTCTCTTGGCATAATGGAAATGCTACATAGACAAAAAATGTTCTTAAATGTTTTTAGTAATAGTGTAAAAATTCTTTACTTGCATAGAGTAAAATAGAAATATTCATAAACATAAATAATTGTTTGTAAAGCTTCTCCTTTCTTGAAAATAATACCATTCCCTTGTACATGTGGTTAGCAGAGGAAATTGGCTGGTTGCCATTTCTGTTTGGGTTTAGTATGCTACTTTTATTTTCTTTTGGTTAAGAGAAATAAGAATTCATAGTCAACATCTGAATGTAAAATCTTCCATCATTACAGCTGGAAAATTGGTATTTAATCCCAGATGTTTTAGAAGGGGGAAATAGTTTCCCATTTCTAATCACCACTTAGTTATTTTTTTGCATCAGTGTGCCTAGAAACCACCTTTCTCTTACATATCATACTTCTTTAATCCCCCATGTGAGACATTGCCATTTTAAAGTAGCGGGAATGTATATTTTTGATTTGGTACTTGTTGGGACACTACCAGTGAAATAATGTTAGGAAGGGGGTTGTCCCCTTAATCTTAGAACGGGATTTTTGCCTCCGTCCTCTTTGACTGGGTATCAGCTAGGCAGAGAAAATGGAAGTAAAAGATACAATGCGACTTTAAGCTTTTAACAGACATTTCAGAGAAGTGGGACTGGGCTACGTAATAAAATACAGAAGTATTTCTATCATGGAAAATGTTTAAGAATGGGAAAGACAGACATTTTCCAGGGATGATCTAGAGGTACTTGATCTTGCTTCAAGACAAGAAGTCTGAGTAAATAGCCTTTGAGGTACCTTTCTCTTGTATTTCTGTGACAGCTGTTGTTGTCTCATTAGGCAGACTTCTGCAACACTGGAATTTTAGGGTTACTTGATTGAATTCAGTCCAAAAGACTATTAGTGCATTATCAAATATATCTTACTTCTTTAGGCACAGCCTTAGTTGCACTAAGAAGTTTGGGCTGTTTACATCAGACAAGACCAGTCGCTGGAATCGGAAATCAGATAGCCAAAGCCTTGGGCGACGCGGGCGTCGACCGAGCGGCCCTGATGGGGCATCACGAGATCATTTTCTTAGACAGGTCTGTGGAATATTTGCTTAAAACTATGGCATTCTTTTGGGAATTACAAATAAAATATAATACTGTAGTGTATTTGTACTACATTTTCCAGCTTCCAATTACTTATCCATCTGCAGAAGAAGATGTGGCTTCTCATGAAGATGCTGTTCCAGCTGCCATGACCACCCGTCTGCGAAGACAGAGTGAAAGGGAGAGAGAACGTGAACTTAGGGAACTAAGAATTCGGAAAATGCCAGAGAGCATTGACTTGTTACCAGTGGTGCAAGCTGACCCATCAGTATGGACTGTTGATGAAGTTTGGGCCTTTATACGTTCTTTGCCTGGTATGTAACGTGCGGTAACTTGTTCCTTTTGGTTTTTTAACGGTAAAGTTCCTTGCTTTTTAGCATCAGTGTGCTGATGAGGTGGTGTGGTAACAGCAGTAGTGTCTTCAGTTACTGATAGAAACTGCAATGTGATTTGTTTCCTCTTGCTTGTTCCTTCAGCACAAATCCTGTGTTGATAGAACTAGTCCCACTTTGGCTGTTGCATCCCAGCTGATGGAGATTAGAGCTGTTCCTTCAGTCTGACTTCTCTCAAGAGGTCAGTAGAGAGATGAGACACACTTCCTCCCTTTCCTCCCTTTTACACTTCTTTCTTCTCTTGCCTCCTTGCTGCTTATTCAGTAGAAAAAGCAAGGGGAGAGTTATTTCCCTTAATACAACTGAAAAATTTGAAAGACCTATCCTGATACAAGTCATTAAAAAAGAATAAGCAAGCTTCTTCATTGAAGTTAAACTTTGTTTTGCATTGCTTTGCTCAGTAACTGAAATGCAGAGAGCTTCTGCTTACAGACCCTGCATACTGGTAAACACGGTGTTCTCAGAAAAAAATAATCTTGCTGCTTCTTATTTACAAACCTTTTCTTTAGTTCAATATTCACAGTTACCTTCATCATCTTCAGGTTTTTTGACATTTATTTATCATTTCATAACTATCGTAAGCTTTAAAGTTTCACTCTCCGCTCTTTCCCAAGGATGCCATTCTATCTGATCAGATACTGTAATCCTTCCAGGTAACAAGGCAGTTCTACCTAACAGCAGTCATACAAGAGTTTTTGTTGCTTACCCATGTAACTCATATGTCAAAACACTGAAACCAAGGTTAAGTTTGTTCCTAATTTTCTACTTTTTCTGGAATGCTAAACCATTTTTCTGTGTATCCCATTAGGCTAATAACCCACAGGGAATAGATTTCATTGCCAAGTTATACGCATAGGTTATGACAGATAATCTTTTATAAAGTAGGTCAGGCAAAGAATTGAGTAAGGGATGTCTTAAATCAGCAAAAGTCATCCTTTTGAAGTACCTTTCTTCTGATAGTTTATAAATTGCAATTAAGTTATATCATCTGCTTCTGAGAAGCTGCAGCGATATCTGTAAAAACAAGCAAAGTTCCTTAGGTTTAAGACATGGTCATCTGTTTCTGTATTTCATCTGTGTTACTGGAATGTAACTATATGACTGCTGTTCTGAGTTACTATTTTTATAGCTTTGAGGCTGTAGTTAATTCAATAACTTCCTGATGCTGAGTTCTGTAAAGGACTAAACGATAATTCTGTCCTAGAAAACTTAAAGTGCCATATAAACACAATTCACTTGCAAGTATGAAAACAAAAATATTATTCTTAAAATGTGGTTTCTGTTTTGAAACCATTACGTTCAGACTATTTCACGAGCTCCTGGATCTGGGATTTTTTTCGTATTCTATAAACAATGTAATCTTTAATTTTAAACAGACTTTATATTTCTCTGTATTTAATGAAAATTTGTTACAGTTACTCTCATTCATACTAAGGCCTAGTTTCTCAAATAGTTTTTTTTAAAAAAAGTTCAATAGGTATTTAAAATTATATTTACAACCTACCAGAATTTTTGTTGTTACATAGCTATGTTCATGTTTTTTGTCAATATTGGGCTTTATTCTGTTTGATATATTCTCAAGCTGCTCTCTTGAAAAAATATTTTTTCATATGCTGTCAGAGTTGAATAACACAAAAAATAATTGACTTCCGTTACGCTGTTTTGCAATATCTACTTGGTGCAGCACATCCAGACCATGTTGTAGGAGACGGTGATCTGTCAGCTTTTCATAAACATCAGGGACACCTGTTTTGATTTACAGCTTTTTGCACAGAGCCTGTAGCTGAGATCTAACTGTGGAGTCAAGTTAGATGGATTGATGACAAGTTAGATGACAAAGTCCTTGTCAGCTTTTCCTGAATTCCTTTGAAGGCTTTTGGAGAAATGAAGATAGTAGGACATTCCTATTGTTTGTTACTTCTGGGGGGAAGAGACAGCAACAGTTTAAGTCCCAGCAGAGTTGTTCCTCTTTTCTTTATTCAGTTGCAACGTTAGTTGTCATTCACCCACTTCCCACCCTTGTTTTAGCTAAGTTATTGCACAACAACCAATTGCAAAAGTGCTTAAGAGAGTACCCAAATATACTTGTTTGAGGGAACTGAAATATATTCAACTTTCATCCTTTGCTTTTCCAAAATGACTTTGAGAAAAGGTATGTTTGGAGAAGTTGCATGGAAATGTTTCATGTCCTACTTAAAGAAAACAACCAGCAATTACCTATTTTAACAGGACCACTTTTGTTCCTAAATGTAAAAACTTCTCTTGATCTCTCACATTATTTGTAGATGCTGTGGTCTGACAATCACCATGGTCAGGTCTCAGGTCAGATGTACAGTGATGCCTTTCACAGAATGACTTAGTACTTGATTTACAGATGTTTTGTCTGTTGTCAACATGTAAATAAGAACCTTTATGATGACGTTAGATCCTCCTGAGAATGGTCAGTTGTCTTAAGATTTTTCTTCATGTTACTGACAGCTTTGTCTTCACTTGGTACTGGAATTGTAAGCACCGTTCCAGGAGCTCTCTGACAACTCTGAGCCCCTGAAGAATGTTCTCGTCTTGATTGCGGTACAGTTTGTAGCTGGGCTGTGCTACTACATCACTTTACCAGAAGTATTAAAAGTAAATGTTATGGAACATGCACAAGCACTAAAACATTTTAATGACTTTAGTGGCTATATAAATACTGGTTTTAACAAACTGATTTTTCTTTTTCTCCGAAAGATACCACTCTTAATTACTTGTTACAATAAATAATGCCCAAGAACTTGGCGTTGTTTTAAATGCTATGGAAAATAGTCCTTTGTTCAAATTAAAAGTTACCCAACTGCTACAGAGCAACTGTTTTACTTTTGGGATTGTAGTTTATACAGTTGTAGCCTAAACTACAGAGGTTGAGAGGTGTAGCCAGAGACTACAATAACATTCCATAGTAAGACCTTTCTCTTTTCAAATTATCTTTTATTTTTTCCCTTTCCTTAATAAAGTGGTAGGTAATTGTTGTGTGCAGTTTGTTTAACAAATCATTAGGGAAAAAAAATCGTGCTTTATTCTTTGTGAAAAGCTAACCTTTTCCAACCTTGAATGTTACAACCACTACACAGTAATAATCCAAACTAATTAAGGTTTGGATGTTGATATTTCCTTCCATGTTTCCTTTCTCTTTGTCTCTTACACATTTATAAATCCATCAGGAAATTAGACTCGTCTTTATAGAATTTAAATCTGAACACACAAGAGGACATGAAATTAGTCAGTTGCTCTCATCTGGGTGGAAAAGGAGTTCTTCACAGTATTTTCATATCTCTGTAATAATGTACTTTTAGAACAGGGGAAAATACAAAAATGCCAAAAAATAGGCTTGACTGAGGAATAATTGAATGCAGGAATGGAAAGTGGAGCACAAGTTACAGTGTGTCTGAAAGGCTGTGGGACAGATGGAGAGACCACTGGATTGAGAACATAAATGTATTAAAGAATTACAAAAAACGTAGCCATGGGGAAAGAAGCTTCAAATAGACAACCGGCAATGAGTGCTCTTACTCATCTTGTTAGAAGACATTTGTCCATGTAACAGGACTGCCGTACAGCCAGGCATAACTGACCATTTCTGCTTAACAGATGTCCAGAACATCTTTTGAGGAACCTTTTGTTTCCACAGTGTTCTTCAGTTACTTGGGACAGTCCAACCCATGAAGAGTCATTTTGTTCTTATGTTGTAGGTGTCCATAACCCATGTTATTTCATGTTCAGAAAAAGAGTTTATAATTTTAAAAAAAATAAAATCCAGCTATTTTAAAGTTGCACTTATGAAGTGAATTACTGCTGTGTATAGCATATTCACTCAACTGATGATAAATGTCTTTGTGAGATAGTTATGCTAAAGCCCATAAATCAAAATTCTGTTTGCTTAACCCAGTGGTGGTAACATACAGATGGAAGTAACACCTTTTGGAAATTGTAGTTATGTGAATTTTCTCACTGAGCTGTACCTAGCAGTATAACATGCATATATTTTTATCGCCGGAAAGGACCCACTTGAATTATGTGCTCTCTTGATTGCTATTTCAGTGATATTTTGCAAGTCTCTTCCAATTATGAGGTCATGGCTGTTGTTCCTTGTATTGAAATGAGAAAGCTGTCTTTGCTAGGACTTGAAATTTCCAGTGAGTAATTCTCCAATAATTACAGTGTAATTAGAGGCCATATAAAAATTACTTTCAGATTATCTCAGAAGTTCCCATTGTAATATTGAACTGTTGCATATACCTTAGGTTCTACAAGCTAAAGGGACGAGCATTAGAAATTGTGTCGCTGAAAAGCTCTAGCGTGGACAGTCACAGCATCTAAGAATGCACGTTTCTAACCCAATAATTCTTTTTTCTGTTGCCTTGTAGGTTGTCAAGATATTGCGGATGAATTTAGAGCACAAGAAATAGATGGGCAAGCTCTCCTCTTGTTGAAGGAGGATCACCTTATGAGTGCAATGAATATTAAGCTTGGACCTGCATTGAAGATCTGTGCACGTATCAATTCATTGAAAGAATCCTAGGGGGGGAACGTGAAGGTTTAAACAGCAGTTTCTCAGTGACAGAACCAACAGTAATATGCCAACATCTTCCTTGTGGCATGAGAGTTACTGTGATGTTTTGTTAAATATATGGGGGTTTCCCCACATAAAGACTTAAAAATGTTCCTTTGATTATACCAGGTAGTCCTCTGTAGTTTCCACAATTCATAAGTTCATGGTAAAGTCTGAATAATACTTTGAGTTGAAGTGGGAGTTCATGGAAAAACATGAAGTGAAATATGCTGTGATAGGCTAAATATTCCCCAACATGTACTTTCTTATAAGTTTAACATCCCAGCACCCAACCCAGTCTAAACACCATTTAAATTGTGTTGCTGTATTCTGAACGATTTTTCCCACATACAGCAGTTTTTGGACTGAAATAACAGAAGTGTCCACGGACCCTGTGGAAGCACTAATAACAGTAAAATGCTATGCATTTAGTTGTGCTGTCTGAGTTTCTTTTAGTCCTGAGCAAATTGTTTGTAAGGGGTAGGTTGGCAGCTGGTTTTCCTTGTGTAGGCTTACCCTCATCTCTGCCACTGTAGTATTTTCTTGAAGTCTGGAAATACTATAAACCATGTAGATGTCTTGTCAAAATCCTCCTCATCAGGCTACTGAAATGCAATGGCATGACACTCTTGCCAGAGGTAACTGAAGCACATGTTACTTTACTCTTTGTATGCTGCTATGCACTGAGAGGGCATTAAGATGTTAGGTTTGTCGTTTCGCATGCTGCTAGTTAAACTAGACCAGCAGTTCTCAAATGGGGGTTCAGAGTGGATCCTGGGAAGGTGTGAGAACACTCAGGGTTCAGGTTCCCAAATGCCTAGGCATGAGGGGCTGAAAACTGCGGCCAGAACTAGCTCACATTGAGACAAGCAGACTTTAAAGACTGGAGGTAGAGAAGGGATAGCATAGCTCAGATGCTCTTTTTCTTAATACCTCTTGTAACTTGTCTTTCCCTGTAGCGCATTCCCATTGTCTCACTGGAAGCTTCCAAGCACCTTTTACTTGTCCACTGGCCAGCATGAGCTGGGCTTGCAGTAGTCTGAGGAAGGAGCACGGTGAGTTGCTCGATGAAGTCCCTTCAGAGCTCGGTGTAGGAGCAGCTGCTGCTGCAGTGAGGGACCCTGGAGCTGCGGGTCGGCAGGAGGAGTGCCACTGCTAGGTAACTCTGGGTGAAATCTCTAGGGGCCTGCTTTGTCCCTCTGGCAGGAGATTTTGACTTGGATGCTGCAAGCCCACTTGGTGGACTTTAGTCTCCCTCAGTCTTCCCTCTCTCGCACTCTGTGTGGAACAAAGATGTGTTTCCCCAGTTACTGACGCTCTCGGAAGCTGCCTGGGCTCGGAGGCAGAAGCACCTTCTCAGCCTTTGCTTCCCCGTCACCTGGGTACAGATGTTCACGAATGTGTTTTGTACCTTCTGTTCCCTCCCTCTTGCAGCTCCGCTCCCCTTATGTACAGGCCTAGATCCCTAAGCTCTTGTATAGGGAAAGAAGGGCATGTGTGCTGATAGAGTTGTTGTGTATATTTGAATTAAATATGTGTATGTGTCTGCAAATAATGTATTTTGTATTTTATGCAAATGAATGCATAATAAATGATTGTGTAGGGAGATAGTCAGGGGGGCTGTAAAGCATTCCTGAAGAGGAACTGATCTAAAGTTTGAGAACTGCTGACCTAGATCAAAAGGAGTTAATGCACATACACTGGCTGAAAGGAAGGTTTATGACAGGTAGATTAATATGTATATTATTTAACTGATGACCTTAAAGAGTAAATTTAGATTACAGAAAAAATCTGTGCTTCATTTTCCTTTAGACTATTGCTTTGTTTCTACTAACAGACTTTCTACTGTTATCTTCCAGAGATCAATGTTAGAATCATTGTTTTTAATTATAACTGTTTAAGCTTACTAATAGCAGATGTTAATAATATTTTTATTAACCACTGAAGCTCCGAGTTAGGACAACCCGTTGCTGTTACGTGCTGGTATGTGGTGAGGGCCCTTATCCAAATGGCACCAAAGGCTTTAGATAATTAATTGATGTCTGGGTTTATTTTGGAGGGAAGTTGCTAAGCACTTTCTAATTTGTTTTTTCTCTCTTCAGTTACTGTTGTAAAATAAACTCCTTAGTTGAAGGTTCAACGTTTGGCAATGTTCATCTGAAAGATGGTCAAATGATGAGTAGGTTCCCATTTGTAGCATTTCTGTAAGATACACCTGTAGCATATCTGTAACATATGTTCTAAAGTATACATTCTGTTTTGATGAGCTAATTGAAGACTAAAGATATCTTAGATATTTATCCTTTGGCTTTTGTCTTAAAGTTTTATTATTTTTATACGAAAATTTCACGCTAATTTTTAATCTGTCTTCTGATTGTACTGTTCTTTGGCAATGTAAAAAGTAGGTATGCATAAATGTGATTTGATAATGGCTTAAGGCGTATTTGAAAATGTGGACTTACAAGTCTTATTTAGACCTGCAGTTAATCACAGTGTTGTTACATGCATCAGAATTTCACGGCTGTTTGAATTTTGCTTTATTAGACAGCTTTCAGGAGACCTTCTACAGCTAGTGTTGATATACACACCTCAGACGTAACCACTGACAGATGCCAGAAGCTCAGGGTAGACCTGATTAATGCACGTCTGTTCTGGTTCTTCTGGTACGCTACGTTTTCTGTGGTTTTGGGGGAGCCGCAGATAGTGAGTTATGCTTTAAATATTCATGAATGCAGCAACTAAGAATGTGGGCCTTATGTATATTGAAATGCTTTTTTCTCCTTCACTGATTTTGGCATTAAGCAGGAGCTTAAAAGCAGACACAGCTATACTACCCTATACTGATAGAAATGCACGTGTATTGGAGTGTTTGCCAGTATAGCTGTGTCAGTAAAATCGATTTTAAAAAAAAAAAAGATCACACCTGTATGTGAAAATGGGCTGGAAAACTTCCAAGTGGGACTGAAGTCTACTTCAGAAGCTTTTGAATTTACTCAGAAAAGCAATATAATACTGAGAGTAGTATTCCTCCAGAACCATTTTGCATACCAATCATTTGTTTCTGTTCAGATCAGTGAGGTTTTCCAAGGCTCATACTACTATTTCCCATGGCTTTCCCCACAAATTAAGCTAGAACCTCTTGCAAAAAAAGGAAGCATTGCAGATTTTAACTGACTATTGTTTTAACACTTGTTCCCACTAGATGTGTCTACAGGAAATCCTTTTCATTAGCTTTATTTCCTGGGGTTTTGTTTTCTGTATTCAGACTGCTGCTGTTGTGGGCTACCTGTCATGGTAATCCCTGCAATATTTCAGTTCCTTCTGAATATTCTGAAAGGAATACAGGACCTTAGCTTAAGAGGGAATTATGTTGGATGGCTTTTTCCCTTCCTTTTTCTCCACTAGTCTCCATCCTGCCTTACTCCTTAATGCAAGCTGCAGCATTAGCTCAGGGCAAAACCCTTTTGCAGAGCACTGGGCTGAATGTGACTGTCGAGGCTTCTTCCAATAGCATTACAACTATTACACTTGTCTCTGCTACAGGGTTTATTTGGGGTTTTAAAGAAATGCACCTGAATGGTCAAAATGGGTATGCAGACTCCCCTGCTTAATCTGGCTCATAGCACTCGGTATGTGGTGCTTTTCAGCGAGGAAGCCCAGCCACCTCCGCTGACTGAAATGCTCTGGGAGCTCTAAGGCTGCTCCTGGTTCAAAAACAAGCATTGCTGGCAAAGTGCTAACTTCTCCCAGCCACCCCGTATTGCCTCACATTTGGCACATTCGTAAAGCCTTTATCACCTTGCTTATATAAAGAATAAAAAATAACCATCTTGTCAAGTTAAACTGCCAGTTGTCTTGGATCACCAGAGAATGTTTGAAGGGTTTTTAAACAGACTGCATTGTAAATCCATTCATTAACCATTAATCCATCCTATTTTATTCCAGAAATTAAGTTCTTGACGGAGGGTAAAACCTTTGCTAGATCTGTGTCAATGAGGTATCAAATAGAAAGTGTATGTCCTGCAAGCATCTATTACCTCATTTCTTTCCTGTGAAAACAGCCTTTTCCCTGCTAACTTCTTTTTGGACAATTCACAAGTGGGAATCCAGTCTTTTGCATAGAGCAGATGGAGTCCATCATAACTGCAGATGTGGCAGCAAGAGTAAAGGAACAGGATGGAAACAAGTATTTGAGGTTCATGGTAGCTTTTCCATCACTTCTTTATCTTGGTCTTGGCTGTAGGGAAACGTTCAGGTATAAAACCATTTAACTGTAGTCAGAATGGATGTTTATGTCGTGAGACTTTGCTGGGTGTAGTGTGTCGCTGCCTGGCATACCAGTTAGAGCTAATGCCTATTTCAGATGACTGTTCTCATTTTAAATATCCCAGTCTCAATGCAGAAATTTACAGCTATTTCTTACACATTGGCAAATGTATAGCTCTGAGTGATTGAAGAACTCAATGACAGCTGTGTTGTCAGTCCTGGTTTTGCAAATAATTAGACATCCACGTAATTTATCACATGAGTAGTTCTGATTGTATTGAGACTATTCATATTAAAATTACACATCTGTATAAAAGCTTTCAGGGTTATTTTCTTACCAGTATCGCATAGAATTGTCCTGTTAGCATATATGTAGAAATACAGTTGTCACTTGGTAACCGGACTTTGACTCAGCAGTTGTTCTAGGCTGCAGATAATGACTCTGCAGAAAAATCAATCTAGGATACTTTTTTTAACATTCACCCAATTTACTTCATTAGAGATGGAGAGAAACTTATATTTTAAAGTATGTTGTTTAAAATATAAGTTTCTGTTGAATACTGCATGTAATAGGTGTGAGCAGAGCTATAAATGCATAATTCCAATGTAAGGTGTTAATAATTGCTCATAGTGAATTAATTTTTAAGTCATTCTTGCACAGTGAGCTGTAGTTTCAGACGGGAAATACTGTGACAAGAAAGAAATGTAAACTCGTTTAATGCTTAGTTCATTTAAGTTAAGCCTAAATTAAGTTCATTTTAAAGGAATTTTCCTTTAGTCACAAGAATTTGTTTAGACCCTATTGGTTCTATGTAGTTAACATCCACTGGATGGCTTTGCAGATAGTGACGTGTAAAAAAAGAGATGGTGATTATGGTACGGATAAGTGCCTGCTGTGTGGATGCTATGTCTGCTTTTTCAAAAAGCTGTCCCTAACGTAACGGGAGCTGACGGGCAGCCTGTACCCTGCAGTGAGAGCCTGGGGCGCAGGCTGGATGCAGAAGCAGTTAGCCCACATTACCCTGGTCTGTGTGGATCTGGCTGATTTGGTTTTACTATCGTCCTAACTTCGGAGGAGCTCTATCACCTGCCATCTCCTCCTCCATATAGATTTCTAAATGGGCTTTATGCCCTGTTGGGCATCCACTGCGTTGGCTGGAGCATTTTGTGTCCTGCTTGTCCCCTCGGTCTCATGGTCAGTACTTCCACGTGTATTCAAGGCCCCCATCCTCAGCTGCTGTGTAGGTTTGTGTAACCTCTAAGGTAAAACTTACACCTGCTCATTCACATGAAGGGTAGTGCGCATTTACTGATCCCTTCAAGCTAAGTGGAAGGAAAAAACACAGTTCAGAGATGTGAATGTGTTTGTAACTGAAGGTACATAGTAAGCTTATAGTCTATTTTTTGTAATTATTGATCTAACTTTCCCAAAGCACAGTTCTGGGAGTCAAGTGTTGTGCATAGATTTCAAGTTAAAAAATTTTAAACTTCTAGCATGTATTAGCTTCCTGCTGAATTATCCAAAATGACTGCGTACAGTAAGAAGCTAAGAAAAAGATCTGAAGAGATTTTTTTCCATCTAGAAAGAATTATGATTTGAGCACAATTGTACATTCATAGAACAGTGATCATAAGTATCATTTCAGTGCAATACGTAACACTTAAGGAGCATTATAATTGTGCGTAAAAAGCACTGTATTGTTACATGGGGGTGTTGAAAGGCTTATAGTATTGTTCATAGGTACTAAATCAGGGCATCCTTGCTGATGATGGGATTAGGCTGGAAGCACAAGTGTAATTGATTTATGAGGCACATCTGCTTCGTGGGTGAAGTCCGGTCAACCTGTGGGAAGACTTGTGTTGTCCTCCACCACCTGGCCGGTGTATCAGCAGCCAGGGTGTTGCCATCCTTTGGCAGCTTTCTGCAAAGTTGGTGCTGGAAAGAACAAGGAGATAATTCTGCACACCCAGCTTCCTTTTCGAGCAGTCTCTGTGTTACAGCATTAGCAAAGCAGTACTGATCAGGAGAGATGTGTGTAAAGAATGAAGGGTTTTGTTAATGAGTGCCAAATACTTCTGTTGAGAGTTGAAAAGATGTAGCATATCTCTTCAAAATCAATGTTGAATTTTAAGGGATTCGTTACACGAGGAAAGTGCAGAAGTTTCTCATAAAGGGTTAACGCTGTATCCGCTGTTACCATTAATATCAAATAATCCTATAAGAATTAAAGACTGTAAAGTATTTGAGTGGTATAAGGCCATTAGCTGCTGGCACAGCACAAGAAGCCGTGTACAGAGGAGATAGATACAGCAATGGTTGTCTGTAGTTCAGATTATTTCAGAAATTTCCTAGTACAGCTTCTCTCCTCTTGCTGTCTGGCAGTGCAGCTGTAACCCTGTTCTGCAGGGCGGCAGCTGATGGTTACACGGCTGGGCTCGGGGTTCACTGTTAGGGCTTCCCAGAAGCACCAGATAATAAGAAATGCAGAGGAAAGCCTTAGTCGTTAGGAGGGTAATAGGATAAGGATCACTTCACAACTGGTATCTCCCTCCAGAAAAAGTCAAGGACAAAGGTGGGCTTACAAAGAGCTACTACTACTGTGTTTTAAATAGTTTCTTAGCAGGCTCAGACACCGCAGTGAGATGCTGTGTCAAGACCTGTAATGCCGCTGTTGCCTATTCAGTGGGTGTAGTGACAGCCTGAAGGTTGATCCTGTTTGGCATCTTTCCCCCAAGAGTATGGAAGAACAAATTTCACGGTAATGCGGTGATGTCACATCAGTACATTAATACTTGCCTTGACTGCATGTTGTGGCTTCCCTGTAAAAAATAAAAAATTTCAAAACTTAAAATAGCTTTAGAAGCGCTGCAGTGACTACGGGAACTCTGCCACGTTAGGATAGATGGGGTTGTGCAAACTTTAATTACAGGCTGAGGAGCTGAACCACACTGATAAATAAAATACATCAGCAGCCTTACCCAATTTGTTGCAGTTCTGGTTCTGTATATGTTAATGAGTCGGCAGGGTGAGACTAACCACGAAAAACAGAAGCATCTGAAATGTACTTGAAAATAACTTTGCCTTTATCAGGTGTTAAATGAATTTTAAATTAGGAAATTTCCTTTGCCTGCCAAGTCCGTAGGGGTCAGTTATTTCATGATCTTCTGAAATGCCTGGTGCATTACTGTATTTGAGGTATCTGCTGGTTTTTAAATGGCGTTAGGTTTTGTAAATATTTTGTCAACCCCATTTCAGTGGGTATCCAGTTTATATAAAACCTGAAGACACGCTGTGTCAAAAAAATGTGTGTAGACATGGTTTATCCTATAGCATCTGAAGCGCTAAATAACCCGAGTAACAACTGGAGAGAGCAGGGAGTGATTGCTCAAGGTTGTTTGTCAAGTTAACGTTGTATGTGCTTTCCTACTTTTAACATGGAGATAGAATTTCCTCCAATTACATTTTCCAGCATAAAGGATAAAATAATTTGTGGTGCCAAACACTTCCAACAATGTTGCTAAGCATTGCCTCCTCTTATTGCACTAGTTTAAAAATTCAGTTTTTGATCATTTCCTGTCCTTTTGATGGCCTTTTTAACACATTTCCCCCCAACCCTTTTCTACTGCTTAAAAAAGCTCATGTCCTTTTGATTACATCACCGAAACCTCAGAGAAATACACCAGACTGTAGGTGAAAGTAGCACTATGTGGGGTGAAGTAATAAATCAGAATGATAATTGGACTTTGATATATTGCAGAAATGTAAGATAAATATATGATTGAGATGTGATTGTGTATTCTTATGAAGTGATATACTGGAATATTCTTTTATAAGAAATTTTAGCCCACGTAGCATTAAATTCTGCAATTAAATCTATGCCTATAATTGATATGTAATAATGTAAATTATAACCCAAAAATTAAATTTTACAGTTGAAGAGCACACACTGAATTATGTAAAAATAGGATCTTCACTTTGTGAATCATTTTTTGAAAAAGCACTTTCCTATTACCAACTAGCATGTGAATGAATTTTAGATTCTCTCATTTGTTATGATCTGTAGAAGTGAAATTTCTTTAATCTCTCAATGGATAAATTCATCATACAAATGCTAAAACAAAGCACCTTATACTATGCTGCTTAAACTTGCTTGTAATTGCACCTTTTGTTATCTGCAGATTTTTCTTAATGAGTATTCTTGTGTGATACCATTGTTCTCTGTGGGTCTGGGTGAATGATTAACCAACCTACAGCGTCATTTACTTACATAGTTTCTATTTCAGTACAACATTGTATTGTGAGTTCAGTGCTTCAGAAATAAATGCTACTTCCATTTGTCTGCCTTGGTTGCGTATCATTTATTTCTCTTCTACAAAAATAAATCAAGACCTTCATAAAACAGTCAGAATTTGAAAATTAAGAGAGCATTTTTGCTAGAAACCTGAAAAATTCTTCCCCTGCTGAAGTTGTCCCACTTCAAATTTGAACTGTTTTAATTTTAAGGTAATTTTGTCTTCAAAATAAATTATATTTTAATTTAAGCCATTCTTTAACCTTGGGTATGTATTTTAAGTATAGCAACTAACCTTGTTGCTTCTTTCTCCGACTTATTTATTTTTTAATATGTACATACATACATTAGAGGAGCAGTAGCAAAGAAATAATGAAACATCACCACCTTCCCTGTAGTTGTGGAAGTTTCACATCTTGCACTATTTTTGTACTACCTAAGCAAAGTTTGTATTTCTGTAGGAGTTGTAGCTTTACATTAACTAAACCAATTTATTTCCTGTTAAACAGACAACAACACTTCACTGAAATCAAACTGACGAGAAGTCACACTTTTAACAAGAAAATACACTTTAAAAAACCACACAAGTTGTTTGAACTTTTGACAGTTTGTGAACACGTGTGCATAACTGATAAGAAGGGCTCCAGCTTTGAAGACGACTTTATTGCATTTTGTACTATAAAACCTGAGTTTGTTCCCTTTAAAGGAAGTGTAAAATTCTAGCCATAAACATAGGGTTTAACTGAAAACGTATATAAGTAGCGCTCTTTTGGTAAACCCATACTTTCAACTGAAATGCTCTGAGCTGGCAGGTGCTTTCTGCCCGCTGGAAACCAGTGTGGAAGTGGGCCATGTCCCATGCTCTGGTGCAACAGTCATTACAATACCGGTGGACGCTGGACTTTTTTCCAAGGGTTGTAGCTCTGGAGATGTTTCCATTCCTACAGATGATCATCTGCAAGGACACAGCCACCGAACGCCAAACTACACACTGCTGTCGCACAGGACTTATTTGCAGTCTTTTCAGTCAGCAGCTCATTAACAGATCACAATGACTGTGCCAGGCCTATCGGCTGGCTCTGTGTTTTCATTGTTAAATGGCATAAAGCAGAATTTCCAGCTGACAAATGGATCTGTAGACCACATCTCCTCTGTCAGTTCAACATCGTGACATCGACACCAGTATGCTACTGCAATGAGAAAGCTGTTGATGAAGTACAGCCAAGGGACGTTCATCTCCATGTAGGCTGGAATCCGAGCACCGAGAAACAAAATGATAATTTGAAGAAGAACTAAAGGTGCCCAAGTGCCAAGAAAACAGATGAGGAGTCTGGTCAGGAGCTGCCACTTAGAGCAAGTGCCGTTGTTGTTAGACACACAGGGGAACATCAGAACAGGCTGACCGGCAAAGGAAACTACCCTGACAGACAGCAGCATGGTTACAACTTGCTTCCAACAAGCCAGAAGAGCCACGGCTATCAGCAGCACCGTGGCACATGAGACCGAGTAGCTCTGCATGCTGGTATAGAGAGGGCACTGATAAGGGGAAAAACGGTTCTGAATTTCTAGTTCTTCATAGATAGCAGGAACTTTTAGAATACAAAAGAACCCTGAAATCCATATAACAACCACAGCAAATACATAAAGTAATCTTTGACCTCTTTTAGGAAATTGAGAGGTTTGGGCTACAGTCATGTAATAATCCAGACCGGCCACAAGATACACCGGGTAATGCAAAATACTGTAAGTAAGAGAAATTATCTGAGTGAACAGGCAAATGTGGTACTTTGTAAAGCGCACACCCCAGAGGGCAAAGTCCTCAAAACAGAAAATGAAAGATATACTCATCAGCAGTACGAAATCAAGAAGTGCTAGTGAAATGCAAAAGTATCCCAAAAAACTAGTTTTCACATTTTTTTGCTTAACTTGCAACATGAAGAAATCAAGGAACACTTTCCCGAGTACAATCAGGAGCAACATGCAGCTGATTTCAAAAGATTGGTTGACCTGGGTGTAGTGGTACTGACCAGAACAATTTTCACAGAGTATGGCAGCCATCCTCCGATAGTGAGGACCAGCAAAGTAAGTATCACAGGGCACAGTGCTTCATATCTGAAAAGAAGGAAAAAAAAAAAAAAAGTTTGTAACAATTTATTTCTGGGTACCTCTATCAATTAGTTAATTCTCCATCATAGCAAATACTCAATTTACACCTGAATTTTCCAGGCTCCTTAATCAAGAGTAAACAGCTTCACCAACACATCAGTAGGATTTAGGCACTTCTTGACAATTTATGTTCTTCAAACTACATTCCCGAGAGTTAAAAAGTCAACATAGATATCGAAGTTACTTTTTCCTAAGGAAAGGCTGGCTGTGTTCCTTTCCTTTAGAAAGTATGGGGGTCTTTCTGTCCAGCTGGGCTGAGGGAGGGATGTTTCAGAGCTCCTACATATTTTGAAGAAATTAGGCAACGACAGAGGACAGAAATCATACAAGATTTCACATTTTGGCCTCACAGTTCATTATGCTCAAAGAACCTATATGGAACTGAGACTGCGGAAACGTCCTGTAAGCATTAGAAGCATCAACCCAACTCATCCCTTTTCGGTGCTAAAATCCTGGAACACGAAGGCAATCCGAAGCCTTACAGGAACTGTTCTCCATGTGCTAACTGCTGAGGAAAATGCACACGGGATGGCTTCATGTGTGTCAGCGGGACACACTAGGTGAAGATGTACCTGCTTTCTTCTCTCTTTCCTAAAGGAGCAGGATGCTTCAGCAGAGAAAAGCTGAGGAGCCAAGGCAGCCGTACAGCGGAACCGCCTCTCAGGAGCTCTGGTAACAGTGATTCACTTGTATTTAAACAGGCACCCACACCGCGTTGTTACCAGCTTGCGGGGGCTAGCGAGCGTTTGAGTCGGCGTCTCCTGAAAACCAGCTTGGAACAACTGGAAACGCTTGGCAGTGCACCCTGAGATGCGTCCACGGAACTCGGCCACCGGCCCACCCGGGCTCGCTGCTTCGCCTTCACCCGCGCACGTACCTTTCGCCTGCTAGAACCTGTTACAGCACGACAACAGCCTCCGGGCTGCGCGCCGCGGCCGGCACCGCACGCTGCCTGGGGCGCGCCGGGACGGGCAGCCTGCGGGCCCGGCCGGCTCGCACGGGGCGGCCCGTCACCCAGCCCCGCAGGAGCGCTGGGGCCACAGGGCGAGAGCCCCGCCGCAGGTCGGGCCGCTGCTGCCTCGGGGCGGCGGCCGGGGCCGAGCACGGGGGCGGCCGCCCGCTCCCCCCCAGCCCGGGCCGCTGCCGGGGGCTGCCGCGCCGCCGCCGGGCCCCGGGCCGCCCCGCGGGCTCCTCCGCACCGGCCCGGGGGCGGCTCTGAGGGGACGGCAGCGGCCGCGGCGCCGGGCTCCCGCCCCGGCCGGCCCCTCCTCGCCCGGGAACCCACCTGCTGCTGCCGCCGCCCCTCCGCGCTCCTCCTCGGCGTGTGCCGCGGGGACCGGCCCCGGCCTCCCGCCCCAGGCGGCGGCCCCCTCAGGCGGCGGCCATCTCCGCCCCTGCGCATCGCACGGGGAGCGGCCGGGGTGGGGCGGGAAGGGCCGGGCTGGGCTCGCCGCGCCGTCGGGTGGGGCCTGCCCGCTCCGCACCGCTCCGCACCGCTCCGCACACACCCGGCCGCTCGGCTCCCGCCGCCTGCGGGCTGCGGCCGGCCCTGCCTCTCGGGGCCGGGGCCGCCCTGAGGAAAAGCGCTGGGGGCGGCGCGGGCCGGGGGGAGCGGGGCGCCGCTGGTCACCGGAGCGGCGAGGGCCGGGCGGCGCGGCCCTCCGGGGCCACCGAAGCCAGCACACAGGGGGCGGGTGACCGCTTTCTGCGGTAACCGTGTGGCATAGGGGGGGAAAGGCTGCGGGGGCTGAGGGCGGCTCGGCGGCAGGGGCCGTGGCTCTCGGGGCAGGGGCCGTGGCCTCCGGTGCCGGGCACGGCGGTGGGCGTGCGGCCGTGGCGTGCGAAGGCCGGTGTGTGCCCCCCGCGTGTGCTCGCCCCCGCGCTGGCTCTGGGACTCGGCCCCGCTGGGAAACACGCGCCGGTCCCAGACACACAGAGGTGTCGGGGCAGGAGCGGGGATGCTGGTCCCCTCCCAGCGATGGCCCTGCAACCACCCAGCGGAAAAACTGGAAAAACTCAATTTCTGTTTCTTTTCTGGTCTGACAGGTGGAAGAGCTCTCAGCACAGATCTCCTGTCCCTGCCCACGGAGCCCTCCGTGGGGAAGTGCCCGGCTTCCCTTGGGGCACGGTCAATGCACAATTCCGTGGATTTTGAGGCTTCCACATGGACGTTACCCTTCCGTACTGCCGTACTGAACGCAGCATGCCTCTAAACATGAGACAGTTCACCTTCTTCGGCATAGCTCTACTTTTATCCTTGATTAAGCCATCGAATCAGTACTCCAGGAGTCAGCTAGTGGTGTATTTGCAACACAGTTCAAACTTTTGACGTCATGTAATGGTTTTGTAGAACGCTTCTGGTTTTGAAATACAACACAAGATTGTAAAAACCCTCAATACTGTGTATTTAGTCTCTTCCACAAGGGAACTTAATATTTAACTGGCAACTGCATTCTGGTAATGATACAGTTAAAGGGCTATAAATAAATATTAACTGTGAACGCTACCCTGGCAAAAAGATTTTTTCACAAGTGGGTCTCTCAATTCTTCTTCCTCAGAGATTCTCAATAATTACAAAAAGTTTAGGAGAGAGGTTAGCAAATACCCATTATTTGTTTAAAAATAATGATGAATTAAAACAGGTAATCCTGGAAATAAATATAAAACCTTATAAGTGGGTTGGCTTTTCAGCTTGGCCATCCTGTGGCAATCTACTTAATAAAATTTAAAGATTCACGGTAACAGTACTTCACCTCTTCCAGATCAAAGTACTAATTTAGTTTTCCATTTGTTGTTTTAATTCCCATTTACCGGCATGTGTAGGACAGCTGCACATCCCACTGGAGGAATGGCTTGCTGAGGGACCTGAACGGTGCTTCTTAAGTTAATTGGCAGTGGTTTGCTGATCACTGCATGTACACAATGTAGCTGTAATACTATGACATCTTTATTTTTTCCCTTTTATGTTTTTGGTAATTCAGCATTAAATGTAATGAGAGGCTTGGAAGCCTGTGACTTCCATGCTGCAGCACCTGCCCTGTGCCCAGGACGGCCACTCCTCTGCCTCCACAGGATGCTCATCTGAACTAGCTTACTGAGCAGGAGTTGCTAGTGTGAGTCTCTAGATGATCTGGGAAGAGGTAGTGTCTAACATCCTTCCTTTCCCGAAAATTAGGGACTGGCAAGAATAAATGAAATCTTTTAGATACTTCCTGCAGATCAGATTGCCTGAAACTTGGGCAGAACTCTGGGACCTAATGAGGAGAGCTAAACCCTTTGGGAGATTTTTGGGTTTGTTGATGATCGGTATTATATTCTGAAAAAATGTGAGAGCTTAAAGTAATCTGAGGCAGCATTCACACTGGCAATATTTTCTTACCCAAACAGTACTTACTAGGGCTGTTAGACAAGTTGCAATGTAATGAGAAAATGTTTACACCTGAGATGGGTATTGTACATTCTGAGCACCCGGTCCATGGTGTGGACCCACTCAGAAGTATCCGAGTGGTGATGACCTCACAAATTTTCTTCTTAGTTCCAATCCCAAGTAAAGCAACAGAAGTGATTTTCCCAGTGGTAGCTAATGAATTGTTTTTGTGGTATCTTTCTGATGTTTTTGTTTCTGATCATGTCTGTCTTTACGACTGCAGAAACTACTGTACTGGCCTATGTGGGGAGATACCTGGTTGGTAGAAATGAACAGCCAGGAGGGGATGGGGACAGTTCAGACATTTTTTCTGCAGATAAAAATCCTGATGAGCATGTGACTTCCAGAGTATGCAGCACAGTACGTCAGCTCCAGGCTCAGCGAGCCTTCCGAGCAGGCTCCTCAGCATGGCCCACAGGAGCACTGTGCTGCCCAGGTTACATCCTGAGTTAATGCTGAGACACTTGGCTTCCCTTTCCCTCCACCAAGGCCCTCTGTGGCAGTTGTTTGAAAGTTTGCTTACTACTTACTGATTGCTCTCAGGTGATTCTTTTCTGCTTCTGATTGCCACATCTCATCTTCCTGTTTGTCAGAGAAATGATACTGCAAGATGGGATGCCCTGCTGTGCTAGAAGCTGCTTACATCGAGTATGGGGTAAGGGCAGGACTTCTTTAGCACCAACTCCGCTTGCAGCTTCGCAGGAAAACTTGCAGGTACTTGACAAATACCATACTCTGTTAATAATGGCTCGAGCCCATCCTGCTTGATTAAAGAGGCTGCATTTATATTCATGTGCAGCAATAGAAAGGTTTAAGGAATTAATTTATATTTGCATGCAGGAGCTGAATGTGAAAATAAGACAGGAGACCGCCTCGTCCAGGAGAAGGGTGCATGTAATGATACATCAAACCTCTTGCAAAAGCTGTTTGTGTTTTCTTCAGATGATGATGTTGTCCTTCTGTGTCCCCTGTAGTCAGAAGATATTTGCATAGGTGCTTCCTTCTGCTTTCAAGACTGTGTCCTGCTGCTGGTGGCTCATATTTTGGGTTCTGTTAATGGTAAGGGTAGGATTTTAAGACAAAGGGGAAAGGAACAAGTACTTCAACTCTAACTTCAAATCTAATTTGTTCAGTTTCTGAAAGAAACAGAGTGACTGAACAAAGTTTGTGTCCTCATAGAGTGGGGATCGGTCTCTACCTTCTCCCTTCTGTGACGAAGCTCAGCACCGCGGCCCCACGGTTCGCTGCGGCTTTTGAAGTCACTTACAAAGACCAGTGGGGAGTAGGAGAGTTTCTGCATGTTCCTTCTGCTTCATCCTCAGTGCTGCCTGATTTAGGGCCAGGAGGTTCCCTTCAGACAGGGGTAGGTGTAGATAGCAAATGCAACTTCTTTACCATTACTTGAAGGATTCGAGGGGGTGCTTTGTGTGTAGTTAGAACGGAATCTTTTACTTTTCCCCAGTTTTTCCTGCTTGGGACGTGTTGTGCTTCAAAAGCTAGTTGTAATCTGCCCCTTCATTCAGTTGAGCAGAAGGAATAAGTTTAAACCCCACCTCTGTGTATTTCAAGAAATCTTACCTTGACATTTTGGGCACCTCAAGCCACGTGGGAGCAAGACAGGGAGATCAAATGCGTATTTATGCAGTTTGATGTCTTGTGTGGGGAAAGCTATACACTGCAAGGTAACCTCCTGGAAAAATTGTTATCGAGAAATCAATATCCTGAGCAGCCAGGAGCTGGGCATGTCTCAGTTTGGAGACAAATGGACATAACAGCCGTGAGCAGAGCTGGCAGTGGGCTGCGGTGAGCGCAGAACATTGTGTCTGGAATGTATTTGTATGTAGAGACGAGTGCCAATCTGACACAGCCTCGCCTGTATCCTTCCCTTTTGCCTGGGTATACCTTTAACTGGGTGTTGCCTGGCTGAGCATGTTTAATGCCCTATTAGATTTTATGCCTTGTCAGCATGGGATCAGCAACTGGAGTTTTGCAATGGCTGATGAGCAAGCAGTTGTGCAGTTGCTGTTCCTGAAAGGCTGCATGTCTCAGAAAAAAACAGTATGGTGTTTACGAAGATTTTAAATTTTCAATAAAATACTTGACCAGTGTCCCATTTACAAGATGTTTCCATTTACATTTCAGGAATCTTTTAAAAGCACAGATTATGTGCATTTGGATCTTGATTTGCATCATTTGAGGTGCTCATCTTAAAAGTAACAGGTTTGTTCATAGGAAGTTCTTGTTGAGAAAAAACTATTTCCATTGTAATTTTAATTCGAAGGCATCTTGTTACAGAACTCTAACGCTGCTTGTTCAATGAAAATCTAGTACATGCAGCACGTAGTTGATGTCAGCCTTGTAGTAGCGTTTCCTTGATTTGTGTAACTGCAGCATGCTTTCACCGTACAAGGTGTAACCTTTCCTGGTGCTCATGATGATGATGATGATGCAGGGGTATTTTTATTTTTTATTTTTCTATTGGCTTGTCTTTGACACAAAGAATTTTTCAGGGAACTAGAAGAAAGATGGGAAGAGCAAGGCTCTGAAAACGTGTTGTATGAACCAGTAATTTATAAGATCTGATACATGGCTCACTGGTCACTGTGACAAGAAAGTAAAATTGTTAAGACTGAAGCCAACATGGGGTGCAAGGGGTGATGCTACTGTCATTGTTTTGTTGTTTGTGAGCAACACAGAGTGAGTAATCTTCTGTAACCTTTTAGAATATTGCTACCTCCTGGTAGATTTCAATTTTAAACAAATTCTATAGTGGCACTTCTATTTAAAAGGAAGCTAAAAAGCAGTGAAGTGTAATTTCAGTCCCACCCTCAGTCTGAAGAATTCAAAACTACATCTTCTTATTCCCAACAAACAGCTTTTCTTAACTATTAGTGGAAGATTCATATGCCAGAAAGAGAAAATAAGAATTTACTGTTAAGGCTAGTGAGAGTCACCTGGGACTCTTCTCTGCGTTTCATTTACTGACTAGTAAAGGTAAACTGCCAGAGGGCCTCATAAGCACTGATATCCTTTACTGGATCCAGGCTACGGAGTACTTTATGGGATCATAAGCTTAGCCTTTTCTGTGTTTGGTTTATGTTTTACATGATGAGGATTAATGGTGGTTACCACCTGTAGAGTATGCTTTGATCTATATCTAAAGCATGATCTGTGTTTACTGAGTAGATAGCGCTCTCTTTACTTTAACTTGCACTGAAACCATTCGCCTAAAGCTGTTACTAACTCTAAACTAATTCCTCTCTCAAAAGTCTTTTATTATAAACCAAGTATGTTTCTGAGTGATCATTATTTTCACATTAAAAAAAAAACACAAACCACAAAAATGCATGGCAAAACGAGTGCCTGCTGTGTCAGCCAGTAAGTAATGGACTCTTTGTGGACACAAAAAGTAATGTTCCTTTTGTTTTCTGCACCTGTTGCTGTATTACAAATAAAATCATCCGATGTTTTATTAAATAAAATGGAAAGCCTTAATAAAATTGTACCAGCCATTACCAGGAAGCCTATTGAAAACATTCAGCAGCTGCTTCAGTCTCAGTTCACTTACACTGATAGGATTGTTTCGTCCTTCTGCTCTAAGTGAAAAAGCTGCAGTGCCGTGTCGGTGTGCAGCAGAGCCTGGGACCGTTTCATACCACTCTCCTCTAACTCCCTTTGAAGTATTTGATTAGAATCAATAATAAATCATGCTCAGCAGTTAAGTGCCTGTGACTTACAAAAGTTTGTTAGAAGTGAGTGTCCCGGGTCTTACATCTAAGTGTTTTGCAAACATCAGCTTACATACCCTTACAGCATAGTGGTAAAGCAGGTAAAGATCTACTGTGTTATTCTGACTTTACAGAGGGGGATTAATCAGAGAGGTTAAGACTCAAATCAGTCAACCTTTTTCATTAGATAAAATGCCCAGGTAGCCTGAGGAATCCTCTGGAGCGAGCTGGGGGTCGGCCTCACTCAATATAGTTAACCATCACCACTCTTTCTCTAAAGGTCCCTAACAGAACTGACCTGTATCTTCTGTATTTAAAAGTCAACGCATCTGTCGCATAGCTGTGTTGGCAAGTAGGTGGAGACTTTCACAGAACAGGCTGTAGTTCCTAACAAGAGTTGGCTAATTTGAAAGAAAAGGTAACCCTAGCAATAATCTCCATTCTAAATGCTGAACAGTAGGTCTTATGTTAAAACCACTAAGGAACTGCATATTGGAAAATGTTTGAGAAATGCTATTTTTACCAGAAAGTCTAACAAAGAATTTTGTTCAAACTTGGATGATCCCAACGTTTCTAGGTTTGGTTTTAAAAATGTATGAGAAGTAGTTGGATGAAATGTCAGCCCAGCAGTAAGTGATACAGCCCTCCCTTCCCACAACAGGGAGGAGGTGAACAGCGAGGCCGATGGGCAGAAGGTGCAGCCTGGGGACCTGGGGACGGCAGTCCCTCGGGGTCCCCTGCTGGGACGCGTCTTCCTGGCCACCCAGCGTGAGCGGAGGAATTACCCACAGAGTCTGTCTCCTGCCTTGTTCTTGTGATGTTACCAATGTGTGAATCTACTCTGCATTTATCCCAGTGCAACTCCATGCAGAATTTAGACTCAAATATAAGGAAATAAGGCAAATACAAGCTTTCTAGAACTCATAGTAGTATGTATAGGATCTATATGTATAAAACTTTCTCATCCGAAAAGTTGATCTAAAATTGTGCGCTGCAGCGTGCCTCGTGCAGGAGTGGGTGGCTGGCTTTGGCATTCCTCGTTTGGCCTGGCATGGATAAAGCCACGCCAGGGACACCACTAGCTCGTAGCATCCTCTGCCTGCTCTGCTTTGCTTTGCTTTATTTCACAGCCAGGATTTTTGAGCCCGTCCTACTGGTGTTTTCAGCTCGAGATGACCCTGCTCTCCTTCTCTCTTCAGGCACTAACCTGAGGCGGAGGAGGAGGGAAAGAGGGAAGTGAATCTGGAAGTTAAAAGGACTCAGCTCCCCCTTCATCAGTAAGTCAAGGTCAGAGCATCTTTCAAGGGCTTGGTGGTCCTGGGTTAACAGTTGGACTTGATAATCTCAAAGGTCTTTTCCAATCTAAATGATTCTGTTATTCTATGATCCACAGTCAGGCCCACAGGGACCAAGAGCTCATTCAGACTCTGGAACACCCAACGATGGGGAAGCCGGTTTTCTGTCCTCACTGTGGCATTTCCAGGGAGAACAGTAGTTACTGATACTTAACTTTTCCACTGTGGTATTTTTCCTCCAGGCGGTTTTTAGGTGGCTTGAGGTTTTTTTTGGTTTTGGTTGGTTTGGGGTTTTTTTTTGTAAATTGCTTAGGTTTGCGGCTGGAGTATGTAATCTGTGGCACAGGGATAGCACAGGGTAAGCAGCTCAGCAACTGCATGAGGGAGGGCAAGGGCAGGACACAGCAGCAGGAAGACGGGAAGGGTTTACTCTGTAAACTGGGCTCTCTTGAAATCAATCTGCCAACAAATCCAAGAGGGATTCTGACAGGAACTTCCAACTGCTGCCAGTAAAACAACTGCAGCTGGAAGAGGATGCTTCTTTGTTGCCCGGTGCTTTAGGTGCCAACTGTGAGGTTTGAATATTACTTTGCTGTCCTTGTGACCCTGTTAGAAAGGAACTATATGCTCAGAGGAGCGGGAGAGCAGCTCTGCAAGGCTCTTGCAGCCAAGTGCCACAGAGAGAACTGCAGGTGGTTGTAGGAAGGAAAATGAGGGGCTACGCCAGGCAGGTCTGTTTTCCACATTTCCTCAGTTAATGTTTACATTGTCTATATCTGATGTTTGCATAAGGCAGATGCTTCTGCCAGCCCTTCTCCTGATCTAACACAAGGAGGGCAAGTCCTGGTTAAAGTGTAATTTAAAAGTTGATTGAGGAGCCTCCTCAGTTTTTCTTTATCTGCCCTTTATGCTGTATGACACTCTGTGAACACCATCTGGTATTATTTCAAACAGAAAGTGAAACAGGCTTAAATGAGTAAAAAAATATCTCCTATAAAATGAATGTATTTAAAAATCCCCAGAAAAATCTGCTATATGATATACAGCAGGTGAAAGCAAATGCTCCCCCCATGACACTGCTACGAAGGTACTTTTGCTATTTGAAAATTGCTAATAGTCACAAGAACCCCACCGGTGCTGTTAATGTTTCTACAGATAAAGAAATATGGAAGTTTGTCAAAGAGTAATTTTTAATTATTTCTTGCTAGAGAAAGAGCTGCCTTTGTTTAAGGATCCCAGAACAACACAAGTGAGCTGAGGTTATCGTGTCCATGCCAGAGCAGAGCATACTTGGGTGTAACATCTCTGCTAAATACTGATCTGCATTAAATACTCATTCATGTTTTACCAGTAATTATTTAATTCCAAAAAAAAGTTAGGAATAATCATATTTTCTTGCTAAGAAAATAATCAGATAGTTATATTGGGTATATAAAACACTGGGAAAAATATCAGTGAGACCACTGTGAAATTTTATTGCAGGAAGGATATTTTCATAGAGTTGTTAAATAACTTTCCACTGAATATATATGTATATGCTGGTTCCCATAAGGTCACCCTAGTCTCTGGTAGTTAAAAGTCAAAATCGGTAAGAACACTTTGAAATATCTTATGTAAAGGTGTTCTGATAAAGAGCCAAATTGTGGCCAAATACCTGTGTGCTTGTCTCCCTTTGGACTGGAAGTGTTTGTCAGGACAGCCCACTCGCAATCCTACTATTACTGGCATATTGTAATCACTTCTCTCATTATCTCATTCCAAAGTAAGTCACAAGTACTTGGGGACTATTTGTAGGAAATGCTAATTACAGTGATGGGCCACGCAGTCCCCTCCTTCACCCCTGAACAGCTCCAATATCTCTTTCTTCACGCTACTTTCTCAGAAGATTCGGAGTTGTTCAGTGCAGATGAAGTGAAACAGTTTCACTCGGTGTCTGCAGCTGTGCGAGCCTGGGTTCTATTAAGGTGACAGTACAAATTTTTGATCATTTTGAGACGCAGACACTTGTCCCAGGCGGGGTAGCGCTGGCATCACCGCACACATCCACTTAACAGGAAGTTACTGAAGTGTTGGTTATCTGACCATTTCAACTTCTACTTCCTCAGCAAGGGCCCTTAAGAAGTTATTTCACTTGTACCTGAAACAACTGAAATCCACTGCGTTCATTTCTTCCAAAACTGGCAGTGACTTGGCTGCCCGCCGCTCGACACGTTGCCGGTGCACGTGCCCTGCAGTGCTCCCCCAAGTGCTAACTGATAAATGGCTTCTGGAAGATGGGCATAGCAGGTTTGGCTCCCGTCGGAACCTGCGGGAATCTATCAACGTGAACTGCCAGCATGTCTCAGTACAGAGATTTTTAGAATTTTGCACTTGCATGGTAGGAAGCAAGTTGCCACGCAAGCCGTAGCGCCAGCTCTTCAGACAGCCCGTACTGTGAATTCCAGAGCCACCAAGCTGAAGATGCTGGCCACAGAAAGGCAGCTCTGTCCTCAGCGCCAGACGCGAGGATGGAGACACAAGCAGAAAGGAACACCGGCCTCTGCGCGAGCAAAGAGGGTTCTGACCCAGCTGGCCTGAGGGAGCGAAAGGCAGCTGGTCAGTCAAGATGCTTCACCATCGCATCGTGCCAACCCGAGCGAGGTATGGAAGGCAGCAACAGGCCCTTGTTAGCTATTTTAATCAGTGATAACACATAAGTGTCCAGGAGTCGGTCTGTTTAGGTAATGGTCCTTTAATTTTTTGCTATATTAATAAAAAAGTGATCCAATTTATCTGTTTCCTTATGGAGTAAATATTCAGGATATTCCAGAAGCAAGTACATCATATTCATAAATTGTTTAT
This sequence comes from Falco rusticolus, assembly GCF_015220075.1. Taxonomy (NCBI): domain Eukaryota; kingdom Metazoa; phylum Chordata; class Aves; order Falconiformes; family Falconidae; genus Falco; species Falco rusticolus. Next base: position 24,921,450 of record NC_051199.1, read on the forward strand.
CAATGCACCCGTTATGATGTATATATTTGCGTGATCTGAAAAATTAGTATCTTCATCCAAAATGCTGATGCTGGAAGGAAGGGGAATCAATTTAGGATACGGAAAAAAGTTCTCCAAGTCACTTATTAAAACGTCGAGCTTACCCTTATCTTCAAGTAGGTTCGGGAGATGATCAAATCTACGGTTAAAGTCATCTAGAGGAATGATACCAAGTCTTAACCAAAACATCCAGTACATCCTCCAAACGTCCAGCAGAAAGGGATGTGTAAGAGAAACCGCACAAACTACTCCAAGATATTTATAAACAAATTATTAATGGTCACTTCATATTAGCTTTGAGTTACCTATATTTCTGAACAGATGAATACTCTCCTGCCTCTTCAGTTTAAAAAGTATTCCAGTTCCAGAACATAGAAAGTTTTAACATTAAGGCATACATACAGCTATGTTGTTTTGCTTTCATTAATAAAGATCAATTTACTCATACTCAAATACATGGAATGTTGGCACAAAACTAAAGCTCTTGTGGAACAGCTACCAATCATACACAAATATTCTGTGAGGTCCTCTTGACTTGCATTTCTCTGATAGATACACCACAAAATGGCTTTAATAATACAAACTGAATGCTGGATCAAATCTCTAAATAATAAGTAGCAGTTAAAGTAAATGGTTTGCTTTATTTGTAAATTATGTACAGAATACATTTTTCTTTTTTAATTATGATGGAGCAGGAGAAAGAAAACAGCCATAATTTCCAAACCATGCTGCTTCCTTCACCTGCTGGAGATGACAGCTTTCTCTGAACCAGATGTACAAAACCAGTTTGGATTTCCTCAGTTGCTGGCACACAGTCTGGAGAAACAGAGAACATGGCAGCCAAATTCAGCACTACCAGCTTTTATATTTTCAGCAAAATACTTCTGCTAAAACTAGTTTTCTTAGGAAAGTTTTCACAATCTTTTGAAAACAAAATCAAGAAAAATATCAAGAAAGCTGTGGGCTAAGAAGGGCTTTACCTAACTAGCTATCAAATGAGTATAACTAGGAATAATCTGAGATTTGGTCATTCAACTTTTACCTGTTTTACAAAAGCAAGTTTGAGAAGCTAAACTAATTGACCAGTTATGCAAGTACCAGAAAACTATTGTTTTTCAGTTTGTTTGAGGATGATCTGGGCAATCTATCAATCAATAGAAAACTTGTCAGATTGATAAAACTTCTGTAAATGGATATTAATGATTAACATAGTACCAAGTAATCAAGTTAATGGTTAAAAAAAATGAAGGAACTAGATATAAAACTGTTTGGTAACACGTATATTTCAGCAAACAAAGATGCTACTGTATGGTCTGTGTTTTGGTGATCAGCCAACAAAGAAAATCCAACCATTTGCACATACTCAGTCCCCAAACCACAGTGAGTATGATTTTTCATGTGAAGGCCTACTCTCGGTATCTTCCTCCTCTTCCTCCTCACAATCCCCTTCATCTGTTGCTGTTCCAGTTCCTCTTTTGTGATCATTTCAAAGTCGTTCCATTTCCACTACTGTCTGGGACCTGTCGTCTTCGCGCCTGTCACTGTCAGTGTCTGAATGTCGCTCTCCTCCCGAGCCGTCTGTTCCAGAGTTCCTCGTTGCCTCTGTTTTCCCATACTCCTCTTCCTTCTTCTCGCTATCTGATTTCTCCTCACTGTCGTATTTTTGCTGCTTTTTGGATTCTGATTTTTCCTCTTTCTTTTAAGTCTGCTTTTGGTCCTTTGTATTCATGTGTGTACAGGGGCCTGAAGGAGTCAATGAATCCCACGTCCGCTGTAAGGTTTGGCAGGAACCAGAAGTGATGCCTTCCTCCAGTGATGAGCCAGATGATAAGGAAAAGGATACAGCGAGCTGTATAAAAAAAAAAAAAAAAAAAACGAACAACAACTAGGGAATGTTGGGGTTTATAATAAACATACACAATGTGTAACTATGGTGAAGAGATGCCGCACTGCTAACAGCCACCCAAGCCAGTGACAGGAGTGAGCCTGGGGGAAGCCTCTCATTCTGCAATGGCATCGTGGAATGGTTGTTCCCACCACATCTCCCCCACCCTGGTTCCCACGCATCTCATCTGTGATTTAGCTCTTCATCCCCTCCGCAACAGAAACGTGAGCCAAAGCAAGCTTTAAAATCCCAAGTGACACCACTTTCACCACTGAATCTGGCCTCAGTACAGCTTCTTTGGTTTGTTTTGTCCCCTTTGGTTTTTTTGTTGTTTGTTTGTTTTTTAAAAACAGGCAGCGGACAATCTCGATGACCCAACAGGTGACACAAGCTGAGATTCTCTTCTTTCTGTGGCACAACTCCGACACCCAGTGGCCAGGAGGGAACGCATAGGCAGGACCAGCGCGGCTCCCGCTGACACCAGCCTGGGAAGCGTTTAAAGCAGCGAGCTGTCCTCTGCCGGTTTTGGACCTTCACCGGCTGATGAAGTCAAGGTGACTGACACTCACCACGGCAAAGAAGAAGAATACTGGCGACAAAACAGCCTGCGCCTACGCTGAGGTAATAAACACCAACACGCATTTCTGCTGGCCAGAGCGGGAACAGAGTTGCAGCTATAACAGCAATCACTGCATAGAAAGATAAGAAGAAAATGACAATTAGTTTTTCCTGGTACATACTTAAATGTTCTAGGCTCACTGTTTGTTCCAGATACTGGCTCAGCACAGCGCGTTACTGACAGTATTTCAGGCCTTGACTGAAACCTTGTCTAGATTCACCGCTCCTGTTTTCATTCTGGGTAGAGAGATGCCACATCCAGCAACTCTACGTCACTGCGCTTAGGCAGCGCAGCAATGAGCACCTCTGAGCAGAGGGCATGAGCAGAAAGGTGGGCAGAGAGCTGCCTCTAACCAGTGCAGCAGAAAAGGGGCGCAGGGAGCTGGGTGGGGGTCATGGTGGCCCCAAGGACAGGTCAAAGGCCTGAGCACAGCCCCAGGGGGTGACACTGATTCCCAGGAAAGGCGGTTCTCTCCAGGTGAGGAAGCTGGAAGGTACACGTCAAGGGTATTGGGCCAGCAGTACAGTGAACAATCTGTTAGCCCACTGAATGTCAGTTAACATCAACAATGATTCAGGTTTGAAAAATAAAATTAGCTGATTGGAGTTACCCTATACAAATACAAGTTTAGAGTCAGAAAGGTATCATTCACAGTTTAAAATAACTCCTTTAACATCTTTCAAATGTTTACATAGCCCACATTTGCCAACTGAACAACTTGTTAGCTAAAAGCAACAGAAATAAACAGCTTGCAAACTTGTGCATGTTCAGACATCTGCTAAAGCATGTTTCAGCTTTTCCTTTTCACCATGTGTAGCCCCCTCCACCCTGAGATCAAAATTTATGTAATATGATTGGTATCAAATCAGGCTGAAACTGAAGAGCAAAACTTTGTCCAGGGAATAGACAAACTTCCCCAAGGACAAACAGGCCTGTTGACACTGTGCCTACACTTAGGATGCGCTCACCCGTTTCTGCTCGTAACTTACCAAGTACAAGTCCCATGGCAAAAGTTTTAAAGTGAACGGGGTCATAGATCCACACGTACACCTACAACAGAAATAATCTGATTTACACTTGGAAAACTAGCTCTCTGATGAACGACTTCATTTATTCCCTCATCCAAATGTGTGCAGCCATGCTGTAGCACTTGGCGCTGAGGTCAGTACCGTGCCAGGGCAGCGGAGCAGGGCAGGGGTCACGTATCGTGGGAATTCAGGTTACACTTCGAACAGGACTTGAAACCGGTTTCCCCCAGTGCAAGAGGTGCAGAAGGAGACAGCCAGCCCCGGGGCTGCAGGCCTGCCTGCCCACACCGTTCCCTTAGCTCTGTGCCGGCTATAGTCTGAGCCTCCTGGTGGGAGGCCTAAGGACACGGCGCTGCTGGGGCTTCCAGCTGCGAGGGGAAGAGGAACAGTGGAAATCTCAGACTGGATCTCTCAAAGAATTACTTCTAAAAAAAAAAAAAAGTTCTAGCCAGAGTAATTTATAGATGATGTAAAATCCTGAGGAAAACAATCAGACAGTAAAAATGATGGGGAAGCGAAAGATTCAGAAATATCACCAAATCAAGGTATGTTTTCATCTTTAGTCATTAATGTTGTTCAGCATGAAGCCAAAACACTTGTAAAAAGATAAAAAGTTTCTCAGATCCATCAAGTGGAAACAAAAAGTACTTTAGCTTTGAAGAGATGCACTTAAGAGGAAGACACCAGACTGAACGTATGGAACAAAGCAACCAGCTGAAACACTCAGTTCCACTCAAGTCCCATTTGATGGCCGCAGGGGAGTGTAACTGTACCCTCCGTTCTCTAAATATCTACAGCTGCAACACTCAGTACCAAATGGTTGTGTGAGAACTGCGGATCCATTCGAATCAGATTTGCTCAGCCTTATTGAAAAAAAAAACACTTAATGGTGAAATGCAGGATTTTCTGAACTAGAAAAACTGGATTTTTTTTTTTTCTTACCAAACTAAACAGTTGGAATCTTAGCTATTAACTGTGAAAAGCAGCAGATTACTAGAAACCAGCAACCTCAGAGCAGGCGCGTTAATACAAACTACCAGGAGGACACCTTAGAGGCAGCAATATAGTTTTTCAGTGTGATGCAACAAGTATTTAATATTCTGCTTCTCACAGGGTGTGAAAGTTGACCATACGCAAGTGTAGCTCTGCTGCCAGTCAACTGTTCTGTGAGCCCAACAAACGGAAGGCCATAACTGGTGACTGGGCAATAAGATAGTGTAACATCTTGTGTTTATAAGCGCAATATAATGAAGAAAAGGAAAAAAACCAGCTCTAATGTAAATACACAAAGATAGGCTCTAAATTAGCTACTACTAAAAAAAAAGCTCTTGGGAGTTGCAGTTCTTAAAAAAGTCAGCTCATTAACAAACAAAAAAGTAAACAATGTTAAAACAAGCTGTAATCATAGTTATAGTGCATGTGCAGTACTGCACCCTCATTTGGAATGCCACAAGCCGTCCTGGTTACTCCATGTACAAGACAATAAGGAGGATCAGAGGTAGGTGTGATTCTACAAGAGGTGGGATGAAACAGAGCAAGGCAGCTTGTAGAAGAATGGACTGAGTAAAATAAAGAGACATAAAAGTACAATTTCTGCACAAGTGATTTATTTACAGAGCTCACTGCCACCTGTTTTATAACCAAAGGTATACAGGAATCTGAGGGGAGATCCCAGTACAGTGACACAGCATCAACACAGAGAACAGTGTAATTTTGCTTTTGTAAGTAAAAGACCTTTCACTTTTCCCAAATGTTAAAAGCACAAATATGACTCAGTACATTGCAAAGCTGTTAAAAAAATAAATACTCTGCCTTCCAGGAAGGCAAAATACAGAGAAGTATTTAAAACCACGATTTCAGTGGTAAAGCCAGGATGAGAATTCAGGAATGCCTAAGCATCACACATCTGCTCAGACCACAAAGTCAGGCACCCTCTGGGTGGCAGAGATTTTTTATTTCCCCTTCCGTGATTGAACATGATGTTCTAAAAGGCTTGTGTTTTGTTTAGAAATATTTCAGCATGACAGCAGCCAGAGGACAATCTGGGTTGGAAGGGACCTCGGGAGGTCTGTGGTCCACCCTCCTGTTCAAAGCAGGGTCAGCTGTGAGGCCCACCCGGGTTGCTCAAGGGTTTACTCCGTCTGGTCTTGAAAGCCTCTGCGCACAGAGGCTGCAGAGTTGCTCTGGGCAGCCTGCTCCAGCACCCCGTTACACCCCAACAACAAACATTTCACCTCATGGCCACTAATAAGTAAACTAATTAGGTTTTCTTTTAGATTTTTTTAGTTACTACCCTACATTTATCTCCCTCTAACCTTCCTAGAAATATCTAAAAAAATCTCATGCTTCAAGATCAGCCATCACACTACCATTAATTTTTCTTTCAGCGTGACTGGAAGCAGTTTGCAGAAATCCAGTAAATTAACCTATTATCTGACAACAGTACGTTGACACTAGAAGTTAGAAAGTACCTGTGAATCTTACCTCATTTCCATCCAAGAAAACTTGGTCTTCGTGTGGCTCAAGTTTAAATTTCCTCTTAGTCTCCTTTTTCTTGGGTGTTCCTGGGGTCTCGTCCTGAGGACAAACACATACTACATATATTTAAAAACTAAAAGCATCAGGAGGTTTTAATTTCTAGTACTTTAATATATTGAGCCTGATAACTTTTCACAAACCTAAGATCACATTCACCTTTTTTTTTTTTTTTTTTTTTTAAAGTGAAGATGCTTCATTTCCTCCTGTTCTCATTTTTTACCAACAGGGTACTTTAAAAATAAAGGAAAACTAAGCAAGGAGAAATTAGAAATTTTATTTTTAGTTAGCGTATAAGGACTAGACTATGGCTTCAGGATTACATTATGTCTTCAAACGCATAGCAAAGCTCTTCTAATATTAACAAAGTCTGCACACAGACCAAGAACAAGGTACAACACTTCATGATAACTAACTTTATTAGAATTATTTGGTACCTTGGTGCCATATTTACCACATGGGCATCCCTTCAGAATCAGTTTCTGCCTGTTCATTCTCTGTCCTCCTCAATTGCTTTTTGGATCTTGCGCTTCCTCTTCCCTGGTTCCTGTTTCCTTCTCCTTGCTTACTGCTTTGCTTGAAATTATGTTTCTAATTTTTGTCCTGTGTTGTTGTTCAAGTTACTACCCACTGGCTTATATAAAACACTAAAATTTCAGTTCAATAAGTAACGATTAATTTAAAAATGAGTATTACATTTAATAAAGTTAACTCTCCAGATGCCAGGGAATCAGAGGCGTTCGTAACTTCCACAATCAGTATTTTAGCATAATCAGCATACCTCAAGCGTACAATAATCTTATACTGGCTTCTGTGTTTAGACTGGCAGCAAGATAGTTTTGTTTCTAATTCTTTTATTAGCCACATAGCTTTCTTCTGAGATTTAGGCTCTTGTACATGTAGGCTATACCTCTCACTAAATGCGCCATCATTTCGCTTAGGAGTGTCTGAATGGGAGTAACTTTTTGTGCACAACCCTACTAACTCTCACCAGATTCGTACCACTGCATACAGAAGAAAAAACGCATCCTCTCATCAAGTTTCTACTGCAGGTTCCTAACATTTTAATTTAGGAATTCTGTTCCACTAATAAATGAAAATGAAAACATGAAAATACACATGAAAACTTGTACCTTAATAGTAGTTTGAACTTTAAAGAAAGTAAATCAGAAGTCTGTGAAAACTAGGCATTATGCAGATTAGTAATGCAGCTGTCATACACAAAACCAGACCCCTAGTACAGAGTTATTTACAAGCACTGAGTATCAAACGTTACATCCCAAACATTCTTATCAACAAACATGGCAAAATTGTTTTTGTTTTCACTAGTGCAGCTGCACTGTTCTTGGATATTAGGTCACATGCCTATGTGTCGTTCTACGCTAACATACACTTCTACAAAGTATCATTGCCTGCTGTAGCTGAAGAGAAGCGGTTCTCGATCAACTCAGCCCCCATATGATGAGGTATATAAAGGCCCAGCTGAAGCCTCTTTTTGGATCTAGATCAAAACCTGAACTACTCCAAAGTTAAAAAACAAAACAAAAGAAAAAAAATATCCCAAAGAAAAAAGAAAGCAGTATATTTTTGAGATGGAAACAGGCAAAAAAAGGTATGTCACCGTTTAGGACAGCTAACTATATTTTTAAGCCAATGTAACCTTAACAATCAGTTAATGTATTCCCTGTTACAGGTTTGTCTGTTCTCTTACAGACAAGACTTACCTTTTTACACTCCTCTTTTTCACCATCTTTTTTCTTTTCCTTTTCTTTCTCTTTCTTAGCTTTTTCATCTTTGCCACCTTCCTTCTTGCTCTTTTTCTCCTCTTCTTTCCCACTCTCAGCCTTCCCTCCTTTTTCCTTTTCTTTCTTTGTATCCTTGTCAGGTTTCATTTTCATCACTTTCAATGCTCGATGAAAGAACTGTTTTTTCAGGAGTCTCAAGATGGAAAAAGTTAAGTGATACATTTAAGTGTGGCTGTGATAACCACATTTACACTCAATTATGTTATTAGATACCACTCTAGATCATGGATCTAATACAATCATGAATAGCATGACTGAAGGACAGAGGTCACCTTCATCTGCTCTATTTACAACTAAATACACCAGACCTAAGTATCCCATGTCTCACCTCTTGCTTTGTTTTGGCTGTTCATCCATTCGAAACTGGGTAAACCCCATACATTTCTGTGGTGGCATTTTGCATAGATATAGATGAATACAGAAATTGTAGGATGGAGAAAGCCACCAGGTCAGTTTAATTATCCTTTCCATTAACGCAACTCCATCCAATATTTATTTTCAAGTCCACGTCAATGTATTTCACAGCAAAAATAAGAAAGCAGGCACATAGCTTATCAATTTTCTTGGTAAGCGGTGCACAATGAATAAAATCACCCTGTTGAAACTGTGGAACATATGCAAGCATTCCATTCATGTCAGCTACAAACATACCTTATAGCAAGTATATATATGGCCAGCTGGGCACCAGGAAGTAGTACTCTGTAGTCGCAAGGCTGTCACCAACAAGTAACGTCCTTGAAAGGATCGTAGCCGAATTCAGAATAGGAAGAGCCATACAGAATACTGCCCTTCAGACTGAGAGGAAGCAGTGGGGTGTGAAATCCAAGCACACGTTCACACTGAAAATCCCGATCCTATGCATCAAATCAATTTGATTTGTCCTTGATTTCTTTCATCTCTTGCTGCAGACCAAATCCTTACGCTGGACTGCTTGTTAAAGTAGGAAAACTCGCTAAAGAGAGAGAAGGCATTCTACCAATTAAACTTATGTGCATGCTGACTATTATGCAGAGTTGGTTTGGTTTTATATATATAAAAAAACTGTCCCTTTGGACAATTGTTGACACGGATTCTCTTTCTAGCAATAGAAAATTGCTTGTTTGGGAGAAACCACTTTTCTTTACAGCTGGAATTTTAGGGGGCTCAGGTACAGAGCAGCCCACAGACAGGCCTGGCCTGCAGGACAGCTCTTTCACTAGCAGGAGCTGCCTCTGCCTCTGATGGAATATAAAGAGACAGGACTCTGCAAGACCTACTGCTCAGAGCATGCAGCCATGGTACCAGCATGGCCAACAGCCAGGTCCCGAAGCTGGACAGACCCTGACGTAACTAACCAAGTCTAGATTACTTGCCGATTCCCAACTTGTTAACCCTCTATAGAACTGCTGAACAAAGCATTATTGATGCAGGTTATTTGTGAACAAAGCCCCTCAAGAGAAAACTTACTGAACTTAGATCAATATGTAAGTGTACTGGGTGATGTTATCTACTGGAACAACATTACGAATTCAGTTAGTAACCCGTTTTAAATATGCAACTCATCGATGCAATTGACACAGGGTGAAGGAACAGGATCTGGTAGTTGATTTTTGTTTGATAGGATGAGTAAAACAAGCAATAGCCACACCAAGACAGTTAAGGTACTTGGTTTTAATACGAGTAAGAGCCTAAGCAGCCTCTTATACTGAAGAGATTATTTCTGTATTGAGATATTCTTCCACCCTTTCCAAAAGGCAAAGGAAGTAGACAGTGCTAATGTTCAAACCTCTGAAAACAGCTTCAGTGACCAAAGGTGGCCTTAGAGTGATTAGCAGTATAGGAGCTAGCAAGAGAAACTGAACTGCAGACATGGTATGGTGCCAAATGGATCATCAGGTCATGAAATGATACTGGTGATAAAAATCAGTGCCAGAGAACAGAGCGTTGAACTGATTTTCTTTGTATACTACACAGGTGTTCTTTACAATGCTGGAGCTGAACAACTTAACCAACTGTTGTCTCATCTGATGCTTTAGCAACTGAAGAACAAGCATACAGACTCCTACCTCAGTCCAAAGATTTTGGAAAGGAAAACTTATTTTTCTGCTTGCATTAAAATAATACTTTCTTCTAAACTTTCTTGAAGAAATCAGCAAAAGGATTAAAGTTCAAACACAGAATCAGCCCTGGAACTGGGGGGGAAGTATCTCACCTATCTGGATGGCTATCTAAAAGAGGCCAGGGGAGGGGAGAGAAAAAAAAAAAAAAAAAAAAAAAGGACTAAATATTACCCATATTCTTCATTTCTAAGCAGAGCTTTCCAAGTGTAGGCAGTCCTCTTAACCCTATGTGTCTGCCCTGAATGAGTTATAGTCAGAACATGCCATTCATCTAACTAAGCACTTAAGAGTGCACTAAGCAGCAGGGATATACCACCTGAGAGGCATAAATTGAACCTCAATGTCCAGCTCCTGCCATGATAGCACACTAGATCCATGGGAAGGAGATATTTGACAGCTCTGACCCTACTAATTTAAAATAAATAAAAAATTTAGGAAAATAATTTTGTTCATCTTGCTGCCCCAAGCGGCATAATCAAAGCATGAGAGAGTTTTGAGAACAAAGAGGGCAAAACTACTTTGTTTCCACCCTCAAACACAGTAATAAAAATACAATAATTACTTCCACATACAACCACAAATGTTTCAGAGTATACGAAGGCTAAGTGGAATTGGTTCCTAAATAACTAAGACACCTTGACAACTGTATTAATTAATAAAACTGATGAATTAAGCTAGGTTGTACCTGTTGCAGTAATCAACTACAGACTCTCGGGTTGTAAATAAAGCCTCTTCTCCTTTCTTTGCCTTGGCCCATTTAGAATCCAGGAGGCAATCCACAGCTTTTGAGGCTAGAAGGGAAAATGGAATTAAAAATAATTTAAACTAATGACATTTATTTTAACGTTTAGTCTATATTCCTTGAACTACACCAACCAGCCAGTCAGTCCTGGTGATATTCTGCATCTGCTCAATCTTTAAAAGTAAGACTAGCCGCTATTCTGAAATAAATTACTCTTGACAACTGCACACCTTTAAATCACAGAGCAAAAAGTTTACTGTTTTCTTCAGGCCAATTAGATTAATTTTATGACTATCTAATGCCTAATAAGTTTTCAAAACCAAACTAAAAGATCAATACTTATCAGACAAAGCATTAATAATAAAAACAAAGCAGCACCCCCACACACAACACCCCCAAATACAAAGTTAGAAGAAAATGTCATTCTCTGGTTAAAAGTAACCCTACCAATAAAATAATCAACTCGGTGGCCCATCATGTTGGTGGATTTTGTTGGACAGTTGAAACGTAAGTATTTAGCAACAGCCTTCTCCTCTTTGAATGGTTCACCGACCTCCTACAATGGTAAAAGTCCAAAATTAATACAGTTTTAAACACATGGGAAAATTACTCATTTAGGATCAAAAAATCAGATATTGCAAAGTCTTTATTATTTTATGGCAATGTATAAATAACAAATAAAATGTAAAAGACGGGAAAAATCACTTGACCTATTTTCACAAGAACTGTCTGTCTACATAAAGCAAAAAAGCAGGAATTCTTAAGTTAGATGATCTGAAGGTTACAACTATGAACTTCCTTTAACAGCTCTGTAAAAAGAGCAGACTAAAGGTGGAACTAAGAGGAAAGCACTGGGCATACGGAAAGCTGCTTAAGGCACACAAGCTTGGATGAAAACAGTTGTGAAGCTGAGAGCAAAGAAAAACAACAGCAAGGAATGAGTATGTATGAAATTACAACAATGTAGGCATGCTGACAGAATACAAAGCAGCTTGAATTCCATATGAAAGAGGAGAAAAACCATGCTGAAAAGAAATTGAAAGGTTTGGCTAGAAAATGCCAGTACCACTGCATGACTACAAAATGACTTAAACTTCAGAGTGCCATTGAAGAGATTCTTCCTATCTAGAGACTGGGAACATTAGTATGAAGTGCACCAGGATGAAGTACACAAACATCGAAACAGCTGTTTTACAACAAGGGAACCCTTAGTCTGCACACGTTCACAAATCCTGTACATTTACCAACTTGCAGAAGGACAGAGATGGGCATTTTCAATTATGTAAAATTAAGACCTAATATTCGTAATCAGGAAAGGAAGACCTTTCTGCTCCTGCTTCACAAAAGTATAGCTTTTGTGAAGTATGATTTGGCATATTACTGACTCATGCAAACTTTCTCCAAATTCCTTTCTGTAAGAGTTATTTTAAGCAGTAAGGTTTAATTCTCCAAATCCCCCTGCTCCTTGAGGATCAATAACAGGGAAATGCTAGGACATTTTTTCAGACTGGCAGAACCTTTTCTGTACCTATTCTTCTCATGCTGGCCAAAGAAATAGACTACAGAAGCCAGAAAACAAATTGGTGATTTACAGAAATACATAGAATTCAAAGATTCTATTTAAAGACATAATGTTTCTAAAGGTCAATAAACACAGAACCTCCATTACTGCTTTTAAGATGTATAATCGTAGTAACGCAAGAAGCACGTTAAGTGGAAATGCAAGGTCAGATAGATGTTGTTACACCTGAATAAAAACTTCAGATGGTGAGAGCTGTTAATTTTCAACAGTTTGCACAGCTAACTTTCAAAATCAACTGGTTAATGAATTATCCTCCTCCAGGAGATTGTTGTTTTTCCTATTTGAGGACAATTTTAAGGAGACTAATACAGATACAAGATATCCAAATGACCAAAAGACTCCATAGTTTTTTAGTTCTAAGATTATTTTTTTAAAGTCTAAGTTGTTCTTATGTATGCAAAAGTCTGCTGTCACGCTCACCAGTCAGTTTCAAAAACATGCATTCAAATTAAGCCAGATGATCCTAACAGTCCTCATACGGATTACATTAACTCCTAACTCTTCTGTTCAATTCTTTTTTTTTTTCTTTTTAAATTTTAAAATTCTGTACAAAACATCAGGTAACTCATGGAAAACTATTCACTAACTGCAGTGCATGTATGCACATAATTTATATACTGTGGTTTGATGTCCCCTTATATGGTACAGTTGTACCAGTAATTGTAAATCACTGATGATGCTACCAAATTTGGTACCAAACCAGATTTGGTTTAATAGCAACAAAATGAGTTACAATGCATTTAAAGTGCACGAACAAATGTGTACCATTTACCGTAGGGGGCACATGCTAAGGTACCATGGAGCCTAATGGCTACATACAGCAATTGTGTTTCAAAATAACGCTTTTCTGGTATTTCCTACCAGCAAGATAAATGTGGAACAATTCACAAGGGCAAATGCTGTTGTTCACACACGGACAGTGAAACAGTCAGAGAAGCTACATATAACACAGACATGAGTAACTCCTCTCTGCTAGGTTTTTCTTCTTCCTAAAATATTTATGATTCGGCTAGGTCATGTGATGCACTACACAGGCAGCGGCCAGCACCACATTATTTTTTTTGTAATTGCTCCTTACTATCTATCCCTTTGTCCTTTTCTGTGGGATAGCTTCCTAACACGCCAAACAAAAAAAGCTTCCCTGTGAGAGAGACTGCCACAGTTTTCCTGAGCTCATTCTGAGAAAGTTTCCCCTCCAATTTAATCCCCATTTTTCATCCCTCTATTTACAGAGCCAGGTTTGTTAAAATATTAAAACAGATGACTGACAGAAAATAGTATTTCATCATAAAGTGAAATCAACAAAATCACTGAAAATTTCAGTATCCTAAGCACTTTTTAAAGACACAGTTCAACTGATCTTTATGTTCAGCTATAATACTAGCCAAAACCCAGGCACTTTACACCTCCTTACACATTTAGAAAATTATACAAATTAATCAAGGGGTAGTTCTCAACAAATTATAAAGCTTTAAAATACACGACAGTCTTACAAAGCATATGAAAACTTCCTGATATTTAAAGTATTCTTTTATAGGAAAGACAGAAAGATTCAGGAAACATCTCAGGGAATGTATTACTGTAATGTTGTAAAATGTTTTCTCAATTAAAATTCTACAACTAAACTGTTTCCAATTAATAAAAAATTGGATAGTGTCAAGTTTCCAAATACTTCTGCTCTATATATTGTTTTAGACCCTTGCATCTACTTTCATTTTATGTATCAAAAAATGCATGTTGTCACTAGACAGCATGTAAAATTTAGAGATTTATGACCCCTGATAATTTACAAACTCTGGAAAAATGCCATTAAAAATAAAATCAAACCCAATTTCCTATTTATCTAGACAGAAGAACTCCACCTACAGGAAGACAGGAAAAGCAGTGCTCAGCCTACCTACTTAATAGAAATGCACTGATACTTTAATTTATTTAAGAATAACTCTCAAGCATGTCTATAAAATTCTGTCTTATATGAATTCATAAAAGAACACTGAGATTTTCAAACGCAGGGGCCTTTCAGACCCACTGAAGTGAAAGAAAAAAACTAATCATATTACTTTTTTACCACTATCTCCCAAATCAAAGTATAGCACAGTGCATTCTGAACTTCCTTCAATACAGTGATGTAGTTCCCAGTTAATTCAACCTCCAACTGGGTCTGCAGCAGCCAGGAAGCCTGTATACATTAAAAATAAAACCATCTGAACTGAGTTATTAAAACTAGCGTGCCCATGAGCTTCCTTTTCCCTCTCATCTCACTTAGAACCTAAGTATGACTTATTCAGGTTCTCTTACTCCTGGAACCACTCAATGGATGTCATAAGGCCAGAGCTTATTTGCAGTTTGAAATTTCACTCTTTTTTTTTTTTTGTAACTTTTGCAACACAGTTGCAAGAATATAGGTACAACCCAAGACAGGATGATTTCCTTCCTCAACACTGTAAAGCAAACAAGTTTTCTGGAAAATCAGGAGAGTAATAATAACTATCACTAACAAGTTATTTCATGTGCAGACAAACACATTACAAGAATTTATACTCCTCTGTTTTAAAGGAGTCATCAAAATTCTTTGATTTCAATAAAATGAATATCTAGTTTATTTCTTTGCTCTTAGATGTAAGAACTTAGACTTTCCGAACACCATCCCCCACAAAAGACTTCCAAAGCCTAAGTTTTATACAGTTTTCAGATAAGAAAAAGAAGAAATGTAAGCACATTTGTCACGTGCAGCCTGTTTTTCAAGCTGAGAGGCTATGTCAAAAATGACACCGTCAACCCACGTTCAGTGTTCCATTCCTCACACCCTCCTCGCATTATAAGGACACTACAACTGCATTAGTGTTATCTTCTCTGAAGACAGTCTGAGCACATCAAAGCTCAGCTGAATCACAAGATTATCTTTTTCCTTTCCCTGTTGACTCTCAGGATTTAAGACTAAAAGGTGTTCTGTAGCAGGAGAGTGGGTACTCCTCATCCATTTTGCTGAAACGTTTATACATTGCCTAAAATGTGCAGTAGGACAGAGAAAAAGCACGCAAATTAGTGTGATTTGATAGATGACTGGGTGAGAGTGGGTAGGAGGGAAACACACATGTTAGGGTCTTAGGGTTTACTCTTAGGACTCCATCTGTATTTTCTTCAGTGACTAATAAACATAAAATTGTCCAACTCTTGCACTGATGACCAGTACATGGATTGCCTGTGGTCTCTTAAAAGAAACTCTGGCAGAGCCTTGCAGAGAAACCAGTTCTTCTGGATTACCGTGGCTGTGTGCTAGCCACAAGACATTAACTTTTCTTTACAGAAAAAGATTGACAGATATATTTTTTTTGTCCTATACATATCCTCTAAAAATAGAAGTGTTTTCTTCCTCCTTTCTTTTCAGCCATCACTAATTTTTTTTAGCAAATGTTATAAACATACAAAGCTCTGAAACACATGTTAAAGGAGCAATGCACAGTATTTTGAAGCCAAAACATGCCAGCTTCAGTCCTCTTCTAACCCCAGACCGGTTGTTTTGACTTTTTCCCTTCCCACCTCCAAAAATGTAAATCAGATGTTCAGTCGAAAGTAGTATCACTTTTTTGTTTGTTTGTTTTAATCACAAGTGAGTCTGCTATTTTTAATTCTTATTTTTCAGGGGGGAGCTCATCTTTGTTTCTTCCTCCTCTGTGATCCAATACCACTCACTTTCAACGAAGTTACTTAGCCATTCTCCTTTGGTATCACCCCACTCAGCTTTACTAGCATTTATGAGAAAATACATATAAACAGCCAAACTGGATTATAATCTGCATTACTGTAAAACCATTTTGTTGTCATTTCTGAAGTTCCTTTCCATACTCAATTCACAAAAAGCTGTAGCACAGGAAGCAGCAATGCAGCTGTTGCACATTTTCCTTCCAGCAGAGCCCAAACCAAGACACAACAGAACTGTAGGCTACAAAAGTTAATACTGATTAGTAGATGATCTTCATCAGGAGAATCTCAAAGCTTGAATCCAGTGATTCAAGAGGGGGAAAAAGTCAACAAGGAAAGTATGTGCCATTAATGGTGCCATTAATGGCATTTAGACGACATTGAGCCACCTCAGCCATCAATTTGCAGTGAGACATTTGCCTAAGAATTGTTTTCTCTATTCATAAGAGCAGTATTTATATGCATTAACGTTTCTAGAGCAGAGGACACAGCACTGAGGTGCTATGCAAGTGCTGTTAATCGCAACACAAAGATAAACAAAACCTCACATGGGCAGAATAAAACTGTGCACAGTGGAATCTGGCCAATGTAATTAAGTAAAACTTAATGCCTACTTAACAGTCAAATTGCAGACCTGCCAACAAATGCCACGTGTTACCCAGCTGAATGCTTGTCAAAGTAACCAAGTCTGAAGATTTTGTGCTTAAATGAGTATTGCAGGGTACGTATAGAACTGTATTTTTTTCTCAAGGAAATGAAATAGCTTTGACCAGGTTGCTGGAATAACAAGCATTCAAAGACATCTCCTATCTTTTAAGATACATCTGCCTAAAGAAAAGATATTAAACTAGCCATCTGACAACATACATTGTTTTTCTTTTGTAAGTCTTGTACATACAGCAAGCATTCTTGATTTCAGACATTTGAATCATGTAGGAGCTCACTGGCTCAAGCAATCTGCATCCTACAGACCAGTCCCTTTTCACTACTGCATGTCTCAAGTAATCTCCATGTTAATTACAGTTAAATTACCGTCAGGAATGACACTTTGAAAAACTTTACCTCTAAAATGTCTTTATTCAAACTTCGGAGGTTAAGATTTCTGCAGCTTCCACAACTTTCAACTTGTTGCCAGAGGAAGAGTCTACTCTAGGCAATACAGATTGGGCAACGTGTCTTTTTATGAAAACGCCTTCTATAAAATGCATTCTTTCTGTTAACACTTCTAATGGAAAACACAGAAAGTAGCCTTGACAGAACTTTGAACTATTTTACTGTGACTTTTTTCATCTCTCATCTCATGTGTAGCTAGCTGATCGAGCTACCATGACTCCAATCTCGATGGCAGACAGAAACTTTCAGAAAAATTATTCAGAACCCAGATTCTGTACACAGTATTTGTAACTGAATGCTTACTTACATCAGCCTCTTCTACAGCTAAATACACCATCTCCTAAGAACCTTACTCTTGTCAAGAAATACAGCTCTACTTAATGACAATGGGGTATTCAAATGTCAGACTTGCACACAGTATGATAAACAATCTCATTACTAAGGGGTACACATCATCCTAAAATAAGTACACACTTCTAAAGCACTTGAAACACCTACAAGTAAAAATCCCACACTCCTTTTTAAAAGGAGAAACTTGCAGCATTATCCTGAAACGTGATAATCATACAGTAACTACGTCAATAAAGTTCAAAAAGTGTTAAAAGAAACACCAAAACCAACTACCAAGAAAAATACATGTTGTTTTATTCACTGACCAATTAAGAACATGCTCTGGGCATTCAGCAGTATTCTTTGTTAGCTGTCTTGTCTTCCCATTGTTGTTGAAATACACTGGGAAATTACTAAAGACACAATACACATTTATCTGCACACTTTATCACAAACTTAGGTCAGTCATAACCTCGCATCTGAAGCGTTAACACCCAGACATTGATATAATTACTAACAATCTGGGCAATACTTTTACTGCTAACAGGCTGGAAAGTCCTTAAGTGCCTGCAAGACCACAGCCTTGAGCAGTACACAAAACATTATGTTTCATTTGGTTTTGATGGATGCTTTATTGAGCTGTTGTCATCCTTGGTAAGGGACAGTCTGTAACGGTTATGAAAAGAGAATAAATCTGTAACGTTTTAAGATAATTCACTGAATGTGATTGATACAGCTTGCTTAACAAGATTTTGATTAATTATTCTTTGCATTTCTCCTCCCATCCCCCCAGTAATTTGAATTGGGGGGGGGGGGGGGGGGGCGGGGGGGAAGGAACCATTACAAGCAGAGGAACATCTCCATCTTCTCAGAGGACAGGAACGTGGGCTGGTAAGGAAAAGGATGGGAAAGGCGAGAGGGCAACCAAGCAGAAAGATGATATATGAAGTCTACATTGTTGAATGGCTCTATGATTTATCTCATTAATATTATCTCCACTTACAGCAGAGCAATAAATCCCAAACACACACAGTTTAGGCTTAGCGTTAATAATATGTAACAGTAACAGGCATTATGGTAAGTGAGGCTGTAACTATGCCTATGTACGTTATGTGTATTATGTTGACTATGTAACCATGCTGTAGCATGCATTTAAAACCCTGTAACAAAGCCACTGTTAAAGTTACACATTGTGAAGTCCAGGCTTCAGGTAAGGAAAGCTTCCACTTTGCCTTTAAGCGACACCACGTAATCATCGCTACATTTTAACATTAACTCAAAGCTGATTAGGACTATTTTTAGACACGGTTGCTTGTTTATGTTTCCTAAAAACAAATTTCCTTTCCTTACCACATCATTTCCTGGCTGGGGCACGTTTGTTTTTAAGATGCTTACACCATCTGTCCCATGTCTTTTGCTTACGCGTGCTGGGAAGAGCCGCGCCGGGTGCCAGCGCCCGGCTGAGGGGGCTGCGGGGTGCTGGGCGCCGGTGAGGCCCCACGGATAACAGGGCGATGACATGGAGCAGCTCCGAATCTCACCCGCTGCCCACCGAGCAGACGATGTGCGGGGGGGAGGGCAGCACCGCCGGGCCCGCGCGTAAAGAGGGGCCGGGGTTCCCCCGCCGGCCACCCCTCAGCCCCCGCCGCGGCCGGTCCTGGGCGCCAGGGCAGCGGCACCCCCGAAACGCTCCTCGGCCCGCGCTTCGCCGCCGCGCAGCGGGCCACAGTTTTCCTCAGTATTGGCCAGGAATTACGAATTTGCTAGAAAATTCCGCGGAAAACCTGCCGCCCGGTGCCAGCCCGGGCTTTTCAGCGAGCTGCGGTGCGGCGCGGCGCTCCCCCAGCGGGGCTCCCGCCGCCCCGGCCGAGGCCAGGGCGCTTCCCTCACCGCCCGCTCCCGCGGGCCGCCCGGCCCCGCCCGCCACCGCCACCTCGCAACGGCGCGGCGTCGGGGCGGGGAGGCCGCGGAACCGGGAGCGGAGCCGCTGTGAGGGGCGGCCGGGCCGCCCGGCTCAGCCCAGCCCAGCCGAGCCCAGCCGGCGGGAGCGGGCCAGTCCGAGGGCGGGGAGGGGGAAGCTGCCGCCTGGGGAGGGGGCGCGATCCGGGCATGGAAGGAGAGCCTCGGCTACCTGGATCCGCTTCCTGTGCCTCCGCCGCTCCGCCATGTTGTCCCCGTCTGCTCCGCCGCTGACGTGAGCCCGGGGCGGGGGGGCGGCGGCCTCGCGAGAGGCGGCGGGAGCCGGCGGAGGGGCGGGAAGGCCGCGCCCCCTCGGCCCCTCACGGCGCCCGGCGGCGGCCCCGCCTCAGCGCCTCAGCCCGCCGCGCCTCGCCGGGCGCTGAGGGGAGCCCGGGCCGCGCCCCCGGCGGGCTGTCAGGCCCCGCTGCAGCAGCCGCCTGGTTAATCAGAAACTCCCCGCGGGGCCGATGCGGCCTCTCCCGCTGCTGTGCCCGGGCCTCACGCGGCTGAAGTCCAGCTGCCGGCCCGGTGCTGAGGCTCCCGGCCGCCCGGTTCCCCGCGGGCAGACGGGGCTGCGCGTCGCGCCAAGCCCGGGCAGGCCGCAGCGGGCCGGCCCCGTCCTGGCCTGTCCGCAGGCTGGGAAGCCGGGGTGCCCGCCCGCCCTCAGGGGTGAGCGTGGGGAGCCAGCCCAGCCTGCTGCCATAGAGGTGTTCAGTGCTTGGGCCACAACAACCGGTGCGTTTAGTTCTTATACTCCCAAGTAGGACGCTAGGCTTTACAGATGCTCGATGTAGCAGGCCTTTGTTAGTGGTTACCGTAGAATCATTTAGATTGGAAAAGAATTATCTGTGATCCCTATTTAAACAGATGCTGATTGCTCAGATCTTCTCCTACGCTCTCGGAGAGCTGGATTCAGAAAGCAACCTATATAAACCGAAATGCCTTTTGTCAAAGGCTGTCCCGCATGCTTGCGCTGTGAGGTCACTCCAGTTAGCAAAGCGTATAATGGTTTATCCTGGCTCCATGTTTCCAAACCGCACCCTGGCACTTCGGGATGGAAAAGTACGTGCAGTGCTGTATAGTCTTGTCCAGTCCTTTCAGATCTCGTTGCCCCTTCCCGTTCCTACGATTTTGGAACCACTGAGATTGAAAACGAGGCAATTAGAAACCTAAAATTGTTTCCAGCAGCGTATTTGCCCGTGAGTGACTGTGCCAGTTATTGTGCTTTTTCTGGTCCAACATCTTTTTCTTTTGAATGTTTTCCTCTTGCTCTTGCTGGGAAGAAAATCTATACAAGTTACAAATTAAGCTGTCTGACTACAGAGTGAACAAACTATAAAAGTGTGATTCAAAAGATAAAAATGTAGGCATAGGGAATTAAGAGTGTTTATGGTTACAATAAAACAATACCTTGTAAAAAGTATCCAGAGTGCATTTATTCAAAAAATGGATTTTTAAGTTGGCAGTTGTTTTAACAGTTATTTTATGTGCTTAACTTACAGTAACATGAAAGCACATCTGAAATGGAGGCTTTCTGGTGGAAGGAGTTTTAGCCATCTGTAACTTCCAGCTTGCTAATAATACACAATGCCTGCAGTGAGGGTTTTAGCATGGTGTAGCTCAGAGCCCCTCAACACTTGCACTTCAGCTGTGAAACTCCTCCCTACTCTGTGGGAGAGGCTGTTTGGAACCGCACTCCTGTCTGCTCACTGCCCTCCTCATGAAGGTTGCAACCACCTCATGATGGGTCGCATTCCAGGTCATCCCTCATACCTCTACTTTCAGGCTCTTTTAAGGTTTTACTTCCCATAGACCAGTTGTGTTGGAATCTACTGCTGATTCATAAACCCACCTTTAATGCTTAGCTTTTCATTGTGCTTTTTTTTTTTTTTTTTTTTCTTTTTTGGCATGGTATACTATCTGCAGTACATCAAGCTGTTTGCTGCCAGAAAAACACCTTGGATTTCTGGTTAATCCCTGTTTTCTTTTTTTCCACAGAACTTTTAATTCATCTGAAGTTTGAGAAACCCTAACTTGCAGGAGCTTTTCCCAGGACAGCTGGGCATGCAGCAGCAGACTGGTGTGCAGCACAGGGAGCAAACCGATCACTTCAGCAGATCCATTAGAAAGAACCGAGGGATGGGAAGTGGGCTGGAGAGTGTGTCCTCTAGTGTGAGGCACTGGATGGTGAACTTCCTATCACTATGGACCACAGAGCCTGTCAAGACTGAATCTTACATGTGGCAAGTTTATTTGCAGTCCTCAGTACAGATGTGAACGGGAGAGAAACAAGTGACTGAATTTCAAGAAAGACGGAATGGAAGTGAAGGTTCAAGTGGCTTGTGTTCAAGGTTAGTGTCTATGTCAACTGTAGGGCAGGCTGCAAAATGAAGCATTTCAGAACTGTGCAGTAAAGTCACAGCCCCCTAAGTGCCAACTGCCATTTTGATTAGAGTAGGGTTTCAGAATCATGACCACGACAATTACTGTTATGAAGGATATTGCATGCAAGTGGAGTGGTTTCCTTTTTCAACTGAAGCCAAACAGACGGCATTTCATTAGCCTCTTTTTCCTCCTCCTCCTCTTCTTTACCCCAACAATGTGACCTAATACGGGAGTATGGATGCTGGAAACTTAGTTCAAAAAACAGCAGGATAGAGTAATGAAACAAAGGTGCATCATGAGCTATTAAATATAAAAATCACCTCTGGTTGTCTGTGAGACAGGTCCCTGGAGGTAATGAAAGTATTCTGAAATGTTTACTTTATTCTTATACTTTGCTTTAGGTATCCTCACTTGACCACTGAGGCAGAACACTAAATTAGGTGGTGTTCTACTCTTTCTGGTATGTATTTTCTCATACCCTTACGTTCATTTATTTCTGTCAATTTATTGGCATTTATGCTATTGGTAATCTCATTGTTTTGGGCTCAGTGTCAGTCATCCAGATACACAAGATGATGTGGTCTTACCACTGTAGCATGGTTAATATACACCAGATGTGCAAGGCTACATGTTGGCAATTGAATTACTGGAAAGCGTGTCACAAATTACCTCTAGAGTCACACTGCCTTCTGCAATACAGAAATTGAAGTGACACTAGAAGTCTGAGCAAGTGTCTTTCTGCTGAATAAACCATTGACTTGTAAGAAGCTTATCCAGTGGACCCATGATTAATCCTTCTGGCTTTGGGGGAAGAGAATGGAGAACACAAATCACAATTATCTCAACTGTTATGTAGATGGGCAGGAAGACAGACAGGCAGGCAGGCAGGAAGGAAAGCTTCCATAGAGGAATTCAAGGAGTATAGGCAAATTCCCCAGCAATATGTTCAGAGCCATTTCCTAGATCATCTACAGATGGTAGCATGTTGCAGGCTCTGAGGTTATCTCCCTTTTCATCCAGTCAGCTTCAGCACTGAATATGCGTTCAAAATGTAAGGAATATGGCCTTGTACCATGTAGCATCACATACTTTCAAGGCAGGTTCAGCTAAAATCTGCCCACATATACATGAGTCATAACTCAGAAGCACGCTCCAGTGTAGACATCCTGAGTCATTTCCATCTCAGAAGCTTATAAATATTTAGTTAGCCACTTAGCTTTTAATTTAGCAGAACAACAAAGATTCATTAGACAAATCTCCAGAATTATCTTTTGCTATGAAGCTTCTTAAATACTTCCACTCTTGCAAGTGCCTTTTCATCTCTATGCAACTCAGAATTATTTGATAAATATAACTTCGAAAAAATATAGTTGAACTAAGATTTAATTTCTCCTGATTCTGGTCCTTCTATAACTAATTACATCTGTTTCAAATGCCAGCTTTGTTCATTGCAAGAATGTGTTTTCATTTTAGCAACAACTGATGAACCCTAATAAGGACATGTCTCTCCTGATGTGGAGTGGCATTTAGCTCTTCCTAAAGACCACTGTTGATCTGCTGGTCCAGCAGACCATGCTGGAGTCAGTGGAGATGTATCTGAACACATAGATATGTTAAATGGAAAATACATCAATACACTTTTTGGAAAAAACACCTAAGGTTTTTGGGAAAAAAATAATAAAAAAAGCTTGCTTGTGTATCTGTATTTTTTTGGCAGTGGCAGGAGGGGAAGAGAAGATTCGTAATGTTTAAGGATATAGCATTAGGAAAAACTAATAGTTATTGTTTTGCAAAATCATAAATTTGTTGTTATGACAACAAGTGTTTGAGTTAAAAATATTTGTTATATAAAAATGTGATTCCTGAATATCTCTCCAATTACCAGATTAAACCAGAAATCAGTAATTGCTTTATGGACCATCTTTCAATGCAAACTGTTTACCGACTGCTGGAGTCCTATGAATCACAGACTGAGCAGCACCCCTCTAGCAGAGCCGTTTGAACCCTGTAACTGAAAGGGAATCAGCAAAGATGAAAACCAGGTTGGCTTGATGCTTTCTTTTTTCCCCCTTGGTCAGCAGTGCTTTTTCTGTCTGCTATTTTGGTTGATTGATTTTTATTTAAGTAATACACACACAGAGACGCAACATTTATGTGTTTTTAAATTTTGATAAAACAAAACATCTATTCATGACTTTGCTGTACTATCAGAAAAAATACTGTATCATTCTCTATACAACATGTACAATAGGTTCCTGTTTTCTACGGTCTGGACTTTGCATCCTCACCAGCAGGGAAACTGTTGGTTCAAGAAGAACATGTGGATAGTATCAGAACTAATGTCTGTCTGGAAGAATACAGTCTTAGGTAAACTTGGCAATGGGACAAAGGAAAGGACTAGTTAAAGGCCAAGTCAACAGAATAATTATTGTGGCCTCAGTATAGGTGATGGTAGGAGCAAAGCCTTCCCAAAGGAAGAAAAGAGTTTTGCAACTGCAAAGGCAGAAAGCACACACCCACCCCCTCAAAACCCCCCAAATCCTAACCAAATAAAAAAGGTGAGGCGAGGTTTTCTCTCTTACTATAACATGTGTTCTTATTATACTGAAATTGCCATAGCAATATAGCTATAGCTATTCATTATAGCATGAAAGGCTTAATCAAAACCAAGCACCACAGGCTGCAGAACCGTGATGAACAGCCAGCATCATAGAGCTGACTTGTTATTTTCTAGTGAATTATAATAATTATGCCATTATCAGAGCAAGGTACCAAAACGAGAGCTGTATCTAGTTTTGGGTGCTTTTCTGTAAAATTTCTGATGTTGAAGGTGACTCAAAATACTGCACAACCAACCAACATTATATTACGGTATTTCAAAAGCCTAAATTATGAGAAGTTTCTACTTAGTTTAAAAAACAGAGGTGATTTTAAAATCTTCAGGTGATTAATTTTTTGTTTCAAACTCAAAGGATAAATTAACATTCTGAAAACTATTTTGTGGAAGATTCACAATTGTAAAAGGTCTTAGAATATTAAGTTTTATAAAGTAGCTTGTGGCATGGTTACGAGTCAGTTTGAAATAATATCACCTTGTAGGTCTAGCCACCTGCTCTTGTTTCCACGTACTTGATTAGAATGGCTGCCTGACTTGGACCAAGTGGGAATTCTGCCTAACTGTTGTACATTCAGAGCATTTTTTAAGGATTTTTCACCTGGGGAATTGAACAGAGAATTATCTGTTTAGGTCTGTATGAATATGTATTCTACATCATGATCATATGCAGCATTCATGAGGACAGAAACACAGGTTGTGGTAGGAAGGATAAACTGTTTCTTCCTTTTCAGGACTTTCCTCAATCTGATATTTATAGTACAGAACCTTTTTGTTTGTTTGCTACACATTCTTATTTATCTTGTCTTTAACCTTGGCCCGATAAATAAAAAAAAAAAAAAAAAAAAAAAAAAAAAGGAAAAAAGAAACGGAAGTCCCTGTCCCTAGGAGCCTACACATTTAGTGTAGATACAGATAAAATCAGATACTTCTACAACATCTCATAAAACACATTCTCTTCATTAACTGCACCACTATTACGGACTAATACAGCAATAGATGTTAAATGAAACATTTCTAATGATCTTACATGTATTAAAATACATCATCTGCACCCATTGTGATTTTAGTGGCATAGCAGAAAAAATGAATGCAGTGGTGGCACAGGCACCAGAAAGTCATTAAGTAGTACAGTTCTGCCAGCTCTCTTATATACTTAGGATTGCTGGCTACACCCCTTCGCAGCTAGAATAAGCATTACAAGTAAAAAAAGAACATGTAGCTGCTGACAATCAGTAAGGCCTCAATGTTTACATATAAACATAATTCCTGGAAACACATCAGAATCTGAAAATACGGTTCTGTCTACTGATTCTATGCCTTTTTTTAATTTTTACACCACCACCACCCCCGCCCCAATCTTTCTGAAGTGTTTTTAGGAGATCATTAATTTCCAGTGGTATTTCCTTCATTAGAAATAGAATCAATTATGTCTGTTTAGGTAAACCTCTTTCTATTTCACTTTACAGCTGTATGCAGTCCAGGCCTTACTGCATTTTGGCTGCTCCAGCACATCTTCCCCCCCATCCAATACAGGAAGCCATGAAGTCATCCTTTTTGTCGTTTTGGGAAGAAGAGCCCAGTATGTGCAAAGAATCATATGGACTTTTTTTAATTGCAGAAGTGGTACCAGACTGCAAAGTCTGCATCCCAACTTTCTTTGCTTTTGGCATTGTTCGAGTCTGAGCCATTTACAAAAATAGTCACACTCCTCAGAACCAGATTTCAATCTCTCTTCCCTGGAACATGGGATTTCAAGTCAAGATCCTCTGCTGTTTAGAAAAACATGTTCAGTTTCTTCATATTCTTGCTCTTAACAGGCCACCTGTACCTCGTGTGCTGCGTTTCACTGCGGAGGGGTGATAGGTAACCTCTGGTAGCTTTACAGCGACATCTCCTGGCCTAATTGACCTGGAAACGTATCAGGGATTCCTCTTCTAGCGTGAAGGTCTTAGATAGATTCAGATATTTCACACAGTGGAGAGGCAGGATGCCATTTGAAAACCAATTCATTAACTGTGTTTAATTAGATAAGTGACATTGTCAACATGATCGTCGATTGCACACAAAAAAAAGTTAGAAATTTTTTCAGATGCTAAACACAATGGGTGTTCCTGATACTTTTTTTAAGAAGCACTTTTACTATATAAAAATATTTTCTTTTTCCCTCATTGTATATGAACCATCTACATTTAAAAAAAAATCACAATAGTTAAATCTACTGTAAAAGTAAAACATTTTTCTAGTGTAATTAATCCAAGATGTTACGTATTAAAATAACAGGTAAAAGCATTTAAAACAGAATATGACTTTTTACATTGACAATTGTGTTTCATCCAAAATCTGAAAAAGCAAACATTTACATTTCCAAATTCAACATAAAGCTCTCCAGTCTGCCTAAGTTTCAAAGCCATGAAAAAAATATAGAAAAGTTAATGAAGAGAACAGAGTTTAACACATTTTGTGTCACTTGAGACAAAGGGAACAGCAAACTAATTGCCAGTCCAAGATTAATATTGTTGTACTTCTTTTAGACAGTCTTATGGAGTTATAGTTAAACCTTTCAGCCTCAGGTTATAATTTTGCTTTTTTGGAACACTATTGAGTATTCAGTAAACAGTTCCTTATATGAAAGATACTGACAGATGATGCATAAGACATAATCCAAACTCTTGGGAAAGACTCCCATTATTTCACCAGATCACAGATGTAAAGGTCAGTGCTTCGCTTAGGAGGGGATTACTTCAGGGTCTGTCTGCAACTTTGGAGTATTTTACTGCGTAGCATACCCCGCTTTTGCATTGGACCTTGCTGGATTTTACTGATTAACCCTGAAACTGTACACTCCAGTGTACAACTGGAGATACATGCAGAGCCCAAAACTGCCATAACTGATGTCAATGGCAGTTTTCAGTGAAAACAGGCTCTACTCCTTTTACAGAAAGGCTTTGTTAGTTCAGAAAAGCAGTACTACAGATATATGCCCTTCTGAAGGCTGCAAAGTTTGGACAGTATAAGTAAGATGATGTATACAGTTTGCTGTTGCAAACATCTAATCACATATTATCTAGTTCACAAATATACCAAAGATACCAAATAATTTATCTCATGCTGAAGTAAAAGAACGTGTGCTCACAGTCTAAAATATGAGAATGCTTCCCCTCCTCAGGTGTTTAGACACTCACCACCTAAACAGCAGTGCACCTCTTGGGGTTTAAGTACTTGAGCCATGCAAACTAAACTAAGAGGAGATAATCTAAGGTAGCAATATACAGCAGATCCACAAGCTACCAACTCTCAATTTACAGAACGTAAATTTTATCAAAAATACTTGTGTGTCCTTTGGAGTAAATAAGCGTTCTTGCAAGGAGGAGAGTGGAAGTATACTGATTTCCAAAGCCTAAGTGGAAGACCAGTGTATCACAAAATCCCTAAAGAGGAAACAAAGTTAATTCACACAGGAATCAATAAAATGCTAGGGATTTATCCCTAGTTAAACCCTCTATTTTGTGGTTCCTGTTTGCTGTGAGATAATGAATCATCAGTAACAGAAGTGAGGGGAAACCGTATTTGTGCAGAAAAAAGGAAGCTTTCAGGCTAAAATTGATGGCCTCTTCCAAAATGAAGAATGCTGAGCAAAGGGCTTTCCGTGGCTTGTCCAGGAGGGCTGAGGGGAAGGGTGCTGTGGCAGAGGGTGGTAGGAAGCAGGTGGCTTTAATTCTGCTGCCTGCAGGAGCATTACTATCCAGGTAACTGTGTCCAAGGTCTTTATGGCGATGCTTCCTCCTGAACTCATCCCAGTCATGCAATCATGCAAAGCAAATTCAAACCTTTGTGAGAAGAATGCCTCAGAATAATTAAAATTGATGTTACAGGTGGTATTTTCATGTCCAGGGTTTAATCCGTATATTTTGTCTATACCCTGTGTACCCTTCCCAGGCACTTAGAAAGGCTTAGTTCTAGAATAGCAATGGAATTAACTCAAATTGCTGAGTCTAAGGTATTTTGCTTTATGTTCTGCAGGCAATTCCATACTCTCCCAATGAATTCCATACTCTCCCAGTGAATTCCATATACATTTTCTATATAAATTTTGTTCAACAGAAGTCACCTATGTGTGGAAGTTGTAACTTCTCCTTGTAGTTTCTCAGTAGCCCACGTGAACACACTGTAAGACAGTCAATGCACTCTGAGTCTCTGACAGATGTCAGTGATGATGCTGGACTGTAATGAAAAATTAGATTTATCTGTTAACGGTACTGGTATTCTTTTTAATGAATTGCACTTGAAAGTAATAACACATTTTTTTAATGCCTTCTTCAAGATACCACGCTTCCTCATGCTGCATTTGCAGCTTATTTCATTCAGGCCCAGTCATACAGAGGTTTCAGGCTGTAGCTATATTCTCAAACACGTTTTAACTAGAGGTTCTTGTATTATTAAAAACATGTTATGTCCTGGACTTAGCTCAGCTCTTCTGGAAAGTTATCATCTGGAAGTCAGCCTGAGATCCAGCTGTGTCACATGGATTTTCCCTGTTTTCTGAAACAATCTGTTCCACTGCTTGTGAAGTTTCTGGGTCCTGAGAGCAGGGACTATCCAGCGTATCGCCACTGCTGTTGCAGTGAAGAGGGGAGGCCATGTCAGAGGGCTGATCTGAGGGTTTGCCTGAAGCGGGTGGCAGGGGGACAGACAGAGGAAGATTCATCATGTAGAACACATTGCCCAGACGTCGGGACACCTTTAAAGACAAAAGCACAATTGCAGTAATTGCTTCTTGAGGTAGTGTTAAAGCCATTAAACATCAAGGCTGACTTGTGTAGCAATGCCAGGGACATCCAGGAGATCCCAGCCACCTCAAAGGGTTATCAGTGATTAGCAAAAGCAAAAAGAATCTTTTCTTTTTTTCCCTCTCATATTTTTCCAGGTTCTGGTTCTTGTGGAAGAAGCTTGGCAATACTCAGTTTGGGAAATGGTCCAGTGTCTGAGCCTGGCAGCAGGCTCCTTTTGCTCTCTAGGTGCTGTAGCACCCATGGGACAGAGGGGAGGCAAACTGCCAGCCAGGAGCAGGGAAGGTGCTTTTAATGAGAGAAGAGTAAGAGAGAGCAAAGGGTTAAAGAAAATTAAAAGAACCAGGCAACAACAGAAACACACAGAGAGTTGATATTACTGGATGAAATTAAGAGCAGAAAATTTTAAACATAAAGGGACAGCCTGTCTGTGAAACATGTGTGATCATATTCCCCAAAGGCTGTAGAAACCTCTACTTGGTATGTTTTAAAAGCCAGGTTGAAGCAAAAGCAAGTGTGTATCAGAGCAGTTCTTACTAGCTGGGAAGGCAAAAGAAAAGTGAAACAGTTCATTCTGTCAAACACGTCTTTTCCATTTCCAACGTCAGCCTAGTCTCCAGTGTTGTATCCTGACTTCACTTTGTCTCTCAAACTGTCAGTCCTAACCTCCCCTTAGTGTCTCCCCTACATGCTGTTGTAACATGCAGAGAAGTGAAAGCGAACTATGCTGGAGTAATTTCTTTTCTCCTAATATTATGGTAGTTGCCTTATCAGTAAGAAAAAAGTGTGTTTCAGTTTGAAAAAAAATTCATCCTGTTAGCTTCTGACTCTTTCACATCTCTGTGACTTGCCATCTTGGCATACATTTAATGACCATACCTGAGAGCGGATTTTTAATGCTGGTCCGAGTTTTAATCCCATTGTATCCAGGAGATGTTCCTCTGTTAGTAGCGGGAGGGTTTCTCCATCAATAGCATGGTCTTTAAATACCTTATGAAATGACAGAACACATCATGATGTGCTAAAACAGACTTCATTTGTTATCTTTTATACTTAATCTTGAGGCATAGGCAATAAATAGAAGGAGGAAATAACAGTGCAACTATTTTATCTTATTTATCTCCTGACTGCAGCATGAGGTCTCTTGTTCAGGTCTGTGGGTATCAGTGTATTTGCAGGTAGTTTATTTACTTGTTCTTGGCAAGTGGCAACTTTGTACATTTCAATGTGGTTGTTTGTGGGTTTTTGTTTGCAACTTTGTAACAGTTCAGTGATACTTTGTTGGGGTTTTTGTTTGCAACTTTGTAACATTTCAATGATACTTTGTGGGGTTTTTTGTTTGCTTGGGAGTTTTTCTTGTTGGTTTTTTGGTTGGTTTTTTTTTCAGGAAGTGAGCAGCCTGCTACTGATGAAAAAATAGTGTTGATCTTC
Source organism: Falco rusticolus (assembly GCF_015220075.1). Lineage (NCBI taxonomy): Eukaryota > Metazoa > Chordata > Aves > Falconiformes > Falconidae > Falco > Falco rusticolus. The sequence goes on from NC_051199.1 coordinate 24,952,108, forward strand.
TTAAGGCTTTACTAGGAACATGCAAGATTTCAACCTCTTTGCTTGTATTTCTAATGATACTTCATTTTTTCAAATGGAATGATGCCCCTAAGAGCTCAGGTGGGGTAGGTGAGTTATACCAATATCCAAGAATGAGAAATTGCTTTAATGTGCATAAAAATTCTTCAGGGCATGTGGAATGAAAAAAATAAGATACTTTTCTTATGCTGTTGTTTTTCTGCTGATCCTTCTGGTATTGTGCTGTTGCAGCAGAAATGCATGTAACCTCTCAGAGCATGGCTTCATAAGTTGAAGCACAATGAAAACTACTATTAAGTTTGTAACTTTGTGACAACCAATTAACCTCTAGCATTTACATTTGTCTGATGACCTTAAAATCTAAATTGTCCTAAAGACCCAAAATGTGATGAGTGTTTATTGTCACCTGGCCATAATCTGAACAGCCTGGGAGGCTAACGATGAAGTTGTATACGTCATCAACTGTCCATTTGCGAATGTCTTCAACAGAAGAAATGTCTTCTCCATTCAGGATCAGGCCATGTGCTCCTTTGAGGAGGAAATGCAAATGTTATGTTTGTAGAGCTTTACTTGCAAATCAATAGGAAATGATTGCTAACATGAGTATTTTAACACTTGTCCAGAACCTAATATACTAACAGCACTGTGTAGTCACAGACAGATACAGGAGTCTTTGACACCAAAATCACCAGATAGTCAGTAGCAGCTGATCCTGGAGGGTTTTCTTTTGGTGGCTTCTTTTGTTTACTGTGGGCACTGTATGTACCAGTCACTATGCACACAAGTCATTCTGCAGTATTTTATCTAATGAGTACATTATTTGATGGTTTTTAGGTCCTACTGTTGTTTTAACTTGACTAATATTTATATTTCAGTAGAATGGAACCAAGCCTTTACTAGCTTATAGTGTCTACTGTGAGTTAGAAGGACATGCAGAAAAGTTGTGGGCAGAAGAGAGAAGTTATGTCACAATTTCATTCAGCTATTATGTTTATTTAAATTGAAATTCCTTTTGCAGATAGGAACTGAATACTTAATGTGTATTTTAGGGACATACTTTAGTGGTGGAATTGGCAGCGTTAGGTTTTCATTGGACTCGATGACCTTAAAGGTCTTTTCCAACCTAAATGATTCTGTGATTCTGTGATTGTATATTTTTCATTGATGTAGTAGATGATCCTGGACAAACACTCCAGCCTGTTCTCATTTCAGGTAATGGGAAGTTTTGCAGGGCTCATCCACTGGCACTGGTGCATTTAACAAAAGAGACAAAGCTTTAGAAACAATAATTGGTGTACAGTGGCTGGAGAGGCCTGTGTCTTACATTCTGCTCTTGAGGAGGCCAAGTCTTAGGGTTAAGTTTGTTCTTAAATGAGTACAACTTCTAAGGGGATTCCTTGTCCTGTTTGACAGACACAGGGATTATGGTCAGTAGATCGTGTGCTGTTACATTTCCTCCTGACCACCAGAAGGAGAGGATAGAATGTAACATGTTGAACAGAATTGTAGCGAACCTCAAAGTGCTGCTAACTTGACAGTTTACGGGTGACAAGTGTGTTGTCCCTAGGGACTGATATAAACACAAACACAGTATAGTGTATGGCATAAAGCATTGAAATAGTTAGGAAGCTGCTTTGTGACTTTTTGCTGTGTAATTGCATTGTCCTGCAAAATAAAGGTTTCAGCACCGTTATGTCAGCAAACACAGTTCGCAGGTAGAAAACCCCACACTTTACCTTTGCTGACTTGGATTTACCAAGTATTACTATTTGCTGCATATGAATTCTACATTTAGTTGTCATGACTCTATCATACCAAAAATTTGCTTAAAACAGAGGGAAGAAATAAGAGTGCAAATCAATAATAATAAATTATATCAACACACCACTCTAACTAATCTAGAGACTTGACAAACCTGAAGGTAGCAATGGGTTGCTGGGTACGGGAAATCCATATGGTAATGTTGAGAATGGTATTGCAGAAGGGTACATGTACTTCTCATCAAAAGCAGCACAGGAACTGTTAGATTCCTTCTCATTTGTGCTGCTGCAGTTGTTGGTTTCAGTAGATATTTCATGAGTAGCACAGTTTTTTCTCAAGCCTTGTTCAAACTCTTTACAGTTTTTGGCAACAGCAGATGGCTCAGTCCGGTTTTTTGTTTGTTCATGTTTGTTTGGTGTCTCCACCTCTGCTTCTTTTTTGTCTTCTTTCTCATCATCCACTGTAGCTGAAGTAGGGTCTGTAGTTTTGTCATCAGCTTGGTTCTTTGTGCCATTGGCACTACAGTCTGCAGTTTTGTGATTTCCAGTTCTTCTCCCTGGCCGACGTCCCCTCTCCCTTTGCAAAGTGCTGACTGGAGGGTATGGGCTGGTTGCCATGAGCATAGCATTGCCATGAATTTCATCAATGGTGGTGCGATGAACATATAAGTCGCTGGGAAGATGGCCTTCAGGTAGTCTGTGCCTGCCACGAAAAGCAATGGGACTAGCTGGCATCCCATGGTAAAGGAAAGGTGCTTCCAGACCCAGTAGTCCTTTCCGATGGGCTTTCTCCATTTCTTTTTGCTGAAAAATAGCATTCATCTCCATTTCCATTCTGAAAGACACAAAGGAGCACAGGCAGTTAGGGCAGCTCGGTTCCTTCATCACCTCTTTTTTACAGCAGCAGAATAAAACTCAGATAATTGAATAGGCAAGAGTACTGCTTTTCTTCTGTCTCCCCTGTATTGCTGTGTGTAAGAGGGCACAAACTGCAGATGGAGTGGCAAACCTGGCTACATCTAATATGCTGCCAGTGAACTAAAAGGAAAAAAATATATATCTTCCATGTAATGCTTCTGGATAATATTTCAGACAAAGAAGTTATTTGTATATTGGCAATCCAGGCATTATTATGGTGATTATGCTCCCTTGGGATTTGGAAAATTGTCTCCAGGGACATAACAGTCAAAGACTAAAGAAGATAAGTGATTTATATTACCCATCAGAAAATTGTACTGAAAACTGCAAAATTGCAGTGATATTGTAAGTGATAAAGAACTAGAAATATATTGTCTATGGAACCTGTGCATATATCGAGTAAGCTAACATTAAGTCTCTTGAGTAACTCTCTGTAGTACCTGGCACCTGAGCATGGCTCTGAGGGTGTGAAAGGGTGAGATTCTGGTAGTAAGTGCTCCACCATCTCCCTCCTGGTGGATCAAGCCAATGCTCCAGAGTCTGTGCCAGCTTCCTGCCTCTGGCATAGCAGGTAGAAGTGCTTACCAGTGAGATATGGAGAATTCAAGTAGTATGTGTCTCCACTGTACCAACCTTCACTAGCATCAGCTTTCTCTGGAGCCAAGCTAGTGACCAAAAGAAAAAACTATAGCTCCTAGAGCTCCACAGCTTCATGTGGAGCTGAGAGATGGCAAAAGTGAGCCAATCTACCAGACATAAACCAGAAACAGCTCAGTCTGCTGTCCTTGCTTTGATGAGCTTTCAGTGGGACTTCCACACTGTTCTCTGGAAAAGGGCTTGTGAGGGCAGACAAGTCTTTAACGTGCACCAAGATAGCTTTCTTAATAGTGCGGTGAGGACAACAGATCAGAGGGAGTCTGAGTTTTAGTCCTCTCATTAATGTAAAATTGTCAGGAAAACAGTTTGAGCTAAAGGTGTCTATTCAGATGATTGTTACGAGGAATTAGTTGATCACTCCGTAACATTCAGAGCTTTTTTCTGCCCTGTTTTTGCCTTAGCAACAACCTCTGAACCATTAATTCTCTGCTTTCAGAGATCCAAGTGTGTTTTGTCTATGTACCATGTCCTTGTACCTCTTGCCTAATTGTCATTACTCACACACAGTTCTTGAGGTGGAGATACACAGCAAAGAGGGTTACATTCCTGAATATTCCTCCAGATAAGACAGCTTGCTTTTGTGAGAACCAGCAGGTGGGGAATCACTGAGTTTTGGTATGAGGCAGAGTCCCTTGAAGAACAAAGATTTGGGCCCAGGTGCTCAGCAGCACAGCTGCACCAAGTGCAAGAGAATGGTTGCTAACACCTGATTTCTATAAAGGGTAAAGGGGTCATGTGGTGTAGCAAAAAATCGAAAATTGTGAGTATGGTGAAAGGCTATCTCATAGATTTAGGTTGGGGTGTCTTATGTTGAGGTTTTGGGGTTTTATTTTTTGTTAGGGTTTGGGTTTTTTTTTGTGGGTTGTTGGGGTTTTTTTTCCTCCTCTCTCTCCCAGGTTTGGTGCACTGAAGAACAAGCCTGAGCAGGTAGGACTGGCTCTCATGTGGCTGAGGGTGTATGTGATGGCCATGCTGAATAATGGGCCATATATGATTTATTTAAAGAATGGTGTGCTCATGCTTATCTGAGGAGGCCTTTATTGTTAACTCGAGGGTGCACTAAATCCTTGAATGGGTGACATAAGGAGTATGCTAATTGTCCAGGTGCAAGATATGTTAATATCGTTAACTTGAAGATATACTAGGTCCTTGAATGGGAGTGTGCTAATTGCCCAGGCACAAGATATGTTAATGAGTTCCCAGAAAGTTAATGAATAGACATGAGCGGCTTGTATAAAGAGGGGGCTGAAAGGTTCCCTTGGTGTGTGTGACTTTGGTGGAGTGATTCCCCCATGCACCCAGTGCTGCCGAATAAAGATAACCTCTGCTCACTCAAATATTGGTAACTGATTCTTTAAATCAGTTTGGCAACCCAGACGGGACCTCCTCTGCTTGGCTGCGGGACCCATTGAGAGCGGGGACTCCCTGGGGTACCCCCAGGAATTTTCCCGGAGGGGCTCCTCATCTCATCTGGATCACCACAGGAGCAGAGAAGGACTCCATCTTGCTGAGCAAAGGTACTATCTATATTCAAATATTATATTAATTTTAAATATTATAATTATATTGTATTTAGAATAGTACTGTTTTGTTCTGGATATTTCTGTTTCTGGGGACCGGTCCATCTGTAAAGCTGTCCATAAGTCGTAAGATTTCTGTGTGCTTATGCAGGGTGGTGCATGCCGGGTAGCTAGCACCGCAGGCATACATCTGATACTGATATGGTAATTTATGTTTTAGTCTGAAGACTAAAACGTCGGGTAATTTGGAGTCAATCCATATACATAGGATTGATATTTGATTCTGTTCTGGTATTTGTTTCGATGTTAAGGTATCAGAACTCTGATTCTGTTTTGGTATTTGTTTTAATATTAGGGTAATATTGGAAATCTGTGGTTTAGTTGGAAGACTGAAACATTTGATAATTTGGAGTCAATCTGTATATGCAAGATTAATAATTATAGGATTAATATTAAATATTATGTTGGAAATGTGAGAACATTTCTGTATAATATGAATGTTGGCATGTGAGTACTGTCTTGAGCATCCGAGGGGTGAGTGTAAACCTCTATATGTTTTAAAGTGCATATAGTGTAAAGAATTATTGAGTATATGGTGGGGGTTGCTGCTTAAAGACAAAATTTGTCTCTGAGCAGTTACTCTGTGCTGTTTGGGCATCAATTTGGTGAACCAGCCAGGAGAACTCTCCACCAGTGCTGGAATCCAGGGGCCTGGGGACCCTCAGGGCCCCCGACTGCATCTTCTGTCGGCAAGACTCCCCTACCCCTCGGCTTCTCACACAGGTGGGCAAGGACTTCTGCACAACATAAAAGGTATTTATATTTATTCTTTGTTTTGAGTATTTGATTGTCTTTTAAGATTTGGTTTTACCCCATAAGACGAAAGATGGGATGCCGTCTCCCAGGGTTGAGAAGAAGGGACGCCTTCTGAAAAGGGTAATAGTCCTATTTGATTGTCTTAAGATTTGGGAAGCTAAAAACTTCCTTTAGGTTGTCTTAAGATTTGGGGAATTCCTAGAATGTAACAACTGAAATAGAACAAACAAGACAGAGTGCTATGTGTTGTCTAGTTACATGTTCAAAATTGGAGTTATGAAATGTATGTTGAAAAAAATAATAATATTCTGGTAATTCTAGGCAAATAGCTGAAAACTTAACACTCTGCTTAAGGTCAGAAAAAATTAGAATCTGTTTTTTGGCAATTGTTCATTGAAATGCGTACTTTGTGTGATAATGCGAACTGTCAGCATTACTAGAGTTGTATGAAAGTGCACGGTACCGTGTAACATACTGCCTGTGTGACTGAGGGCTGCCCGGAGAGTGTGTGTGTGAGTGTAACTGTGAAGCGAGTGGGGAGTCCCGATCTGTGTGTCTATTCCTCGCGAGGGGCTGGCCAGAGATGGACGGAGCGATTGTAAAATCAATTTATGAAGTGTTGGAATGCATAATTGGAAATTAGAGTGGGAGACTGTGGACAAAACATTAGAACTAATGTAATTTGGAAAAAGCATGAACTAACCTCTGCCCTTAGTGTCTTAGGTGCTGTCTGTATACTCGAACAAAGGGTGGCAAGTGTCTAAGATATTATTATTTTGCGAGGAGATAATATAAAAATAATGAGGCCAAGAAATAAGGCTAAATAGAGGTCTTGAACTGTGGTGTGTGTTCTGAGATAAGTATAGTGCCTCCAGTAATAACTAATACATTGTAGACAAATACCAGACTCATTAGGAAGGGGGGTGTGTGGGGTGTGCGGCAAACAGAGCCAAGAAATAAATACCAAAACACCCCTGGGATGTATTTTGAATCATTGGAAAGAATTTGGCGGAATTCCCAGTGGAAATTTGAACAAAAAGACATTTTTAAAATATTGTCAGAATTGGTGGCCTTCGTATACATTAGGTGATGGTGAAAGATGGCCACTCGAAGGAAGTGTTACATTACAACACAATTTTACAGCTTGTGCTGTTTCTTCATAAAGAACATAAGTGGGATGAAGCAATGTGTGCAGATATGTTTGTGTGACAGAAGGAGTGCGGGATTAACACCACCTGATCTTTGATTATGGCTCCAAAAAAGGATAGGGAAAAAAATGAGACCTAAACTAGAAAGATGTTCTTGTTGAAATTTTTGTGTTAAAAAGCTCAGCTTGTGGTTCCTTCTGTGGAGCAACCAGAATGAAACACGTTGTAAGATAAAAACTTGTGCTAATGTATGTAAGATCTGAAGCGGGAGGGGGGGGGGAGAATCAAAGACCCTGTGAAAGTGTTAAAGTATTGAGGTGAGTTTGTACAAACCCCCATACCCACTCAAAGATGCGACTTGAGTCATGCTGGACGCATGGCAGGGTGTTTTCTGTTTCCCTGCAAAGGCATTATGCATAAGAACACAGACTTAAAGCAACAAGTAGCAGATTAGCATTCAGGGTAAGAAAGAGTTAGAACAGAAGTGCTGCTGCAGAGGCAGGCTTGTGTAACCTGCAGAGCAGGAACAGAGCAGGAAGAGCATCTCCTGCCCCGAATCCTTCTGATGGTGAGGAGGAGGAGGTTGCTGTTGCTGACAATTGAGCAGAAGGACCTGACGATGTCACCCCAATTGCTGCAGCATTTGCAGTACGACAGGACCGTAATGGCCCCTTTAGGGCATGCAGTGGGTCTGAGGAAAATGAAGGTGCATCTTTGATGGGGAAATTTAGATGTTTGAAAGTTGGTTGTGAAAGACTTATCAGGATGGTCTAATAGGGCTAGATAACGGTTCGAGTTGATTGTTACTAGGTAATTATGATGTTGATAGAAGGAACAGGGAACGTGTACAGAAGGTAAGAGAAGAAGTGCTGGGTCATTCTAAACTGGTAGAGGAGATGAGGCAGAGACAGAGGAGGAATGTCAGGCAGAAGTGAAAGAGTGAATCCCTCTCCTATGGGATCCGATCACTGTGCATATTGTAGGGAAAGTGGACACTGGAATCGAAATTGCCCTAAGCTAAAGAACCAGCAAGGGGTTCTGGTGAACTAGGGACTAGGAAAAATAAGGTGGACTTCTTAGTGTTAAACTTCAGTGAAAATAATTTGTTACAGTTGTGGGAGCTGCTGGCCACCAGGAAAACATCCTGAAAATTTTAAAGTACAAACCAAGAAAACAAATAAGAATGCCAAATTCACCAAAATCTTTGTTGGGATGAGATTTATTAGAACATCTAGACGTTTAAAGAAGGAGAAATGAAACCAAAAGTTAAAAATTATAAAGTAATTGAAATCTTGAGCTTATCTTTAATTCAACAGAAAAGTGGAAAAGAGGACCTCCCTGAAATAAAAGAAATCTTTAACCAGGTATATCTGGAAATAAATTCCAGGTAAGGCGAAAAATGCTTTACCCGCTACAGTAAAAATGATAAGCGGGAGGCCTGCCTAGTTCCGGTAAAACAATATCCCTTAGTCAGCAGGGCTGTAGGGGATATTGGCATAAAAACTGAGATAAAATACATTCTGTAGTAGTTCTACTAATGTAAATCTGTGTGTTTTACCATGACAGTGACTTGTTATGGGATGCGCAGATGAAACTCTGCACTGACAACGAAGTACAAGGAATAAGGTTGGTCAAGTACCTCCTATCATAGTCAAGGGCAAGACTGGGCTGGCCTCTGTGTTTGCCACGAAGAAGAATCTTGAGCTCTGCTGTTGGTTGCAACCCAGTAGGCGCTGAGCGGTGGGAACATATGCCATGCCAGACCTTGATGTGAGGAATGGCCCCATCTGTTATAAGAGGGTCATCCAGGAAGGAAGAACATAAGATGACCCATTGAGGCACTGATTTGGAAATTTGAAAGCGCCTGGCTGACCATGAGGCCAGACGAGTAGCAGAGGAGGTGGGAAAGGAGGAATTATCCTTAATACCAGACAGTAAAATCCAAACTGTAAGTATAGATCAGGAGCCAAACTATTCTAAAGAAGACCTAAAGCTAATTCAGGACATGAATGGTAAAATAAAATTAAATAAGTGGGCTTATTTGGCAGATGGCCGTACAGTGGTACCATCCAATTTAATACAGACCACAGCCCTAACATATCAGCTCCCCAATGAGTCTTATTATGTTCTGTTATATAAGTCTAAATCAGAAATTGATAGGGTGAAACTTATATACTGTAATAAAACAAGTGACTCAGCAATGCAAAGTGTGTTTACGTAATAATCCCAATGTACCAAATAGAATAAAACTAGGGAACATTAGTAGAGGAAATTATCCAGGACAACAGTGGCAAGTTGATTTTTCCAAACTCCCAAGAAAAGGGGGGTACCGATATTAATTAGTTATGACTGATATGTTTTCAGGTTGGCCAGAAACTTTCCCTTGTCGAACAACAAAGCAAGAGAGGTAACGAAGGGATTGTTAAATGAAATTATCCCCCACTTTGGGGTTCTGGCAACAATCTCTTCTGATAGAGGCTCACACTTTTGTGCCAAAATAATACAACAAGTGAGTACAGTATTAAGAATAGATTGGTAATTACACACTCCTTATAGGCCTCAAGCAAGTGGACAAGTGAAAAAAATGAACCATTTAATTAATTAACAGATAGTGAAGATTTGTCTCTTGACCTATTTAACTTGGCCACAATTTCTTTCCTTGGTATTATTAAGAATATGAACTAAACTGAGAACAAAGGAGAATTTGAGTCCTTTTGAAATATTATATGGGAGACCGTACCAGTTACAATTTGCTGGAGAAGATTTAAGGCAGTTAGGAGAGGGATATTTGTGTGAATATATGAAGGCCCTCCAGAGACAGTTAACAAGGGCCAGAGGATTAGATCAACCAGTCCATTCCTTTAAGTCTGGTGATAAGACTTTTTCAGGGAAACCTTTGGAAGAAAAGTGGGAAGGACCCTATCTGGTGCTGCTGACAGCCTTCACCGCTGTCAAGATAAGAGAACAACCAGCCTGGATTCACTACTCTCAATAAAGAAGGCTCCTGAGAAATCATGGGCCATCATCCCAGCAGGACCCATGGGTCTATGGTTCTTTAGATCATAATTATAATGGGGTGATCCTCTGCAAGAGAAGTGGAATGGACCCTATTGAGTATTGTTGGCCATCTTTACTGCAGTCAAGATAAAGGAGGAACCCGATATTGACAGGTAAAGAAATCTCTGGAGGCACAATGGACTGTCAAAAGGATCAGGGGACATTTGTGTAAAGTTATTCTGATCTTGATTGTAACAGTTGTCAGTATTTTAGAAACTGAAGCATGGGTAAACAATACCCATCTTCAAACATTGCAAATGATTGTCAATGCTACGAAAGCTAAGGAATGCTGGATATGTACCTGTCTTCCTAAAGGAGGCCTGGTAACACCCCTGTATGGGGTGGCCTCTCAAAACTGGAATTATCTTGATGACAAATGGCCTACCTGGCCAGACTTTTGGAAAAAACCAGATGATGGTGGAGGATATTGCCTATTTGATGATAAATCTGGGACCCAATTCATATGTTTTGATTTACAAATATTAAGCCTAACCACCACAATATTTATGAAAAGTGATAATAACTGTTGTTGGGAAGCTCAAAGCAAGACAGGGGGAGCATGTCCTGGAAACCCAGGACAAAACACTTGTTCCCAATCTGATGGGTGGAATGATTACTGGATGTATACATAGACCAAAGTAATCAAATTGAAACAGATATCCATAAGATATGGAACAGGTTTCAGATTTTACATGAAATTACTAAAGATGATTTGTCATGGAATTTTAAGGCTATATGGGACAAAAACTTCGTGCTTTAACCATTCCAGATTAGGTAACCACACTTTTGTTATAATACTCATTGTAATAGTTTTAGGAATACTAATATGTGTATAACTTCAAAGAATGATCATAGGGCATAGTGATTTTTTTATAGTTGTAGAAGAATTTACAATAGTTGTTAGAAAAGGGGGGAATGAATAATGGGCCATATATGATTTATTTAAAGAACGGCGTGCTCATGTTTATCTGAGGAGACCCTTATTGTTGACTTGAGGATGTACTAAATCCTTGAATGGGTGACATAAGGAGTGTGCTAATTGTCCAGGCACAAGGTTCCCTTGGGGTGCATGACTTTGGAGTGATCCCCCATGCACCCGGCGCTGCCGAATAAAGATAACCTCCGCTCACTCAAATATTGGTAACTGATTCTTTAAATCAATGCTTGCTGTTAGCTTTTACTGATTTTTCTCAGGGTTTTTACCATGTGACAAGAGCTATATGAAATGCATTGCTAATGTAAATCTTGTGCTTGGAGGAGTTCAGTAATTGACTGAAGAGCTAAAAAAATTCTGTTATGATTCTTTTGAGATGCCTATTCAGATGTATTTGTTCTTTGCTTTTAGTCTTACTGTGTGAGGGGTGCTGCCACTCAGTATGGTGCTGAAGCCCAGTGCAGGAGTGCTTGAGGTTAGAGTTCTGCAATGGAAATGGTGTGGCTGTGAGGGAGGGCACTGGTGGCTACTTAACCAGCTACTGATTACGCTGAAACTGGTACAAATAACCAAATTCTCTGTACTTACCCTAACATTCAGACTATATTAAACTAGGAAAGCTGTCTACCCTGGTAGGGTGAAGGCACAGCTAATCATCCCAAGGGCCCAGCTCTGGTGTCTTAACACGTGTGTGATAATATACAGCTGTAAAGTTTGAATTTTTTTCTGACTTTTTGTAACTTCAGGGTGTTTGGATCCAGAGTTCAAGGGCTGGGGCTGAAGTCTGTATCTTGTTTGTTTCTTTAACCAAGCTGAGGGGCTTGTTTCTTTTCCTTGTGTTATTTTAGGGCTAAAAGCGGAATAGGGGCAAGGGGAAAGTTAGTAGCTTCAGGCCTTCAGAGACAGCTAGGGGCTCTCTGCTTCCCTGGTTGACTTGAAAAAGTACCTTGATCACTGTAAATAAAAGCCTATAACACGTTGTGGCTTAATAATTTTCAGCTGCCTTTGCTGCCCTAATTCTGGCATGCACCTCAGAGCAAAGCTTACTATTGATTACCTGGCAATATTTTGCTTTTGAACCAGTTCCTGTCTTCTGGCCACAGCTTCCATGGATTCTGGTTGCAGAAAGCTGTATCCTTGAAGGGAGGGGGGGGAAAAAAAAAAATCTTTAAAATTCACTAGTTTCCTCAAGCAAATGCACAAACTCCAAAGCAATGGAGAGACACTTTAAAAAGCTTATTAAGACTTGAATTATGTGCTTCACTAGGAAACTGATATGACTTCAAGTTGAATAGTATTTCTGCTCATTGCTTTGGTGAGAATATGTGGTAGAAATGTGAAGTCCAGCATCAGGTGTTTGTAGGATCAAATCTGTATTTAGGTATTATCCATAAAGGGAAGAGACAGCAGTGTGATTCTGTTTGGTGACCTATGTCTTTGAAGTACACATAGTTGCCCAGAAGATAATAACCAACAGTTAAGCAAAGCCAGCCTGCTCCTTCAAGACTGTTTTCAGCCTAGGTGCCATGTAATTTACAATTATATTTCCTCTTGAGAGAGTATCTTATTTGAGATCTGCATTTGGGGGGGTTGGAAGCTGAAGCCAGAAAATCTTGTTTATGGATCTATGTGGCATCAATAATTTAGTCACTCTTCTCAAAGAAGGAGCCTTAAGATATGATGTCTTTGTACAAAGTGATATGTAAATTTATGTGCAGCATGGCGTGTGTGTCACAGTTGTGTTGCCATGCTGCAATATCCAGCTTTCTCCTTGGAACTGTGCCCTGTAATTTTGAGCCTTTGTTAAAAGGACTTGTAGCTGCCCTACAGGAGTAAACTGGCATGTGATATTATGATTAAAGAATAGGCTAGGTAAAGTGGTCTCTGAAAGCAACTCTTGCTCATGTATGAGCGTTGGCTAAATGTAGCAAGAAGCGTTGATTTGACTTGCTTCTTTAAGTGTGAAAATACAAAAAGAAAAGAAGACAACAGAATTGTGCAGATAATTTTGAAAGCAGTGTATTTTTAAAAAAAGCTAAAATGGCTGTGTTTGGACTTAAATGGACACAGTTTAAAACATATAATAGGCAGAATGCTTCCTTTTAGTGAGACCATTTGTGCAAAGAAAATAAACTGTTACTGATGCTACCTATGGAAAAACTAGTAGGTGCAGTTTGCTTTCTCATTTAAATGCTCTCACTTGTCAGGATGCAGAAAATGCTTCGTTACCTGGGCCTGGGTAAATGCGGTTGGACAGCATGTTTGCATGCTGTGGGACTGTGGGTCCAAGGTGGGACGCTATATGGATTTGTCTTGCGTCAGCTGATGCCATCATTTCAGTTGAAGGCAACAGATCTCTGAGAGGAAAAAAATACATTCAAATATGCAAAGGACATTGTTTGGTTAAGAATAATCTAGGATCTTTATATACTCGGGTACAATACATGCACATTTATTCTTTAACTGCAGTAATATAATAGAGAAATGGTGCAAAATACCTGTCTACCAGTCGAGGCTCAAACTGGGAGGGAATCGCCTGCATTCTTTGCTGGCCTGCACCCATTAGTTGAGGGTTTACTGCCATCAGCTGATTTCTCATTAGCATCTCTTGCCGCTGCCGCAGTTCTGACACAAAACATATACAGTTCTGTTGCTAATGTAGTAAATTAGAATTAATTCTGTCTGCAGTGTAACTTCACCAGATAAAATAGGGTGGTTTTTTTCCTCAAATGCCAGCATTTTAGTATGAGTTAGCAAATCACACTTTTTTGTAATAACAGCAATTAAAAAAGTTTCCACTGCCACCTTAACAACTTTGTCTAAAAAATACAGATGTATACAATCAAACTGCAGTAAAAATAAACAGGATGTGCACAGTCAAGTATACAAAAGGACAATTTACAGTAATCCATATAACACTATGAGACAGAAGAGAACAGCCCTGAATGGTAAGTTCTCTGCTTCAGAACGTTTTCATTTCTAATGCAGATTAATTTTTAGAAAAATCTTATTAGCTGGAACCTGCCTTGTCATGAGACAGCAGCTCTAGAAGGGAGAGCCTGCAGTGGTAAGCCAGAACATCACAACAACCAGCTATGGGTTTTGTTGCAGAGTTCCTCTATGACCTTGACTCTTCTTCCAGGTGCTTAGCATCTCTTGATCAAATTCTGAATGCCAAGAATCCCCCATGTTAACTTTTAATTACATAAAGAAAAATGTTTCTCCAGTTACTCCTAAGGTGAATTTGAAATACTTTTTGAAGACCCTAAACCTGTTACTGGCTGTTTCCTGTACGTTGCACAAGTATTAGCAATCCTATAAACAAATGTGCAGTTAGATTTCTTCCTGCTTACCTCCTGCTGCCATGCCACTTGCTAATCTGTACAGGTGCTTTTCTTCTAGTGTTCCTTGTTCCCCCAGGATAGACATTTTTCTCATGTGATCTCGTGGAGTCATGCTGCAAGGAGACAGCAACCACTTTTATATTGTAAAGAACTGAACCAGCAGGCCCAAAGAAAAGAATAAGATATTCTACAATGTAAGAAACAGAGCAGGTGGTTGAAGCTATTTCTCAGATAAATGGTAGTTGTTCTGCCAGTCACAGCTGTACCTTTCAGTGTTTGAGGATTGTATTGGTTTCCATGTAGAAACTTTCAGTTTTCAAGATCATCTGAATGTTGCCCTTGTTTGTACTTGAGGTGTTCAATGTCCTTGGGCCTTCCTGTGCAAGGAAAGTCAGTTGGAAAATACCAGTTGCTCAAAAGGACATAAATAAGCCAAAGGCTTTTGCCTGCAGCCCTGAGAACAGTGACATGTGCTCATACTTAGGAAGGCAGGTATCTTTGGTTTAATTTAGGGAATTGTAGTAGTTTGAAGCCCTGTCTACTGTAAACTAATTGAAACAGATGGGAAGAAATGAAAGAAATGAGCTGTTCCAAATGATATCAGCCCCTTAAGACTGGCAAATGAAGTAAAAAAAAAAAAAAAAATAAAAATTAAAGAACATGCTTTGTAGTTCAAAAACAGTGATCAAAGCACTGAGGCTCAGATTATCCATATAGGTACAGGTAAATAAAGCCAGAGGAGTAAAAATCTAGACTAAAAACTAGTAGATTACAAAGTGTCGCTGAATAGCTGTACTGTCACTGAGGTGGATTGCGTGAGAATTTCTAACTCTGTCCAAGGAGGAAGGTGACTAGATGACAAATGATCCTGATACTGGCGGATAAATAACCACAGTGTGTCCTGCTCAGGATTTCAGGGGGATGATCTACAGCAGGATTTTTTTGTGCAGATGGGTCATAAAGCAAATAAGGCCTGTAACTCATAGCCTGGATGTTTAAAAGCTATCCTGTGTGGGATGCTTTAAGTTGAGGGGTTGGCAGAGGGAGTAGGCTAGGCAGCATGGGCATTTGTACATTTGTTTCAAACTAGATTTGCACAGCAAACGATGGGTTGGGGATTTTTTTAAGTTGAAATTAAGGAGTTGAATTTTCTTCTCCATTAGCTCTGATGAAATGGATTCTTTGTCTCCTGAAAGAAGGAAGACTTGATGCTTAAGTGTTTTCATCCTTTAGGTAGAGAGTTACAGCTTCATGAGTTCTGTTGGCATTTGGTATAGATAGCAGTGAGGGACACTTTAGAAACATGAGGAGAGACACATAGAGAATCTACCAAAGCCAGAGAGAGCTCAAGTGAATCATGCCTTTCTGAATCTTTCCATGAAACTCTGCAAACAGGAATCGTTGAGAAACAAGACCTAAGAAACACAGGACTGACTGATTGTGCTGCTAAGGGTCCTGTCTGCTGGGTCTAGTTTGGGATGTGAATCCCATGGCAAGGAAGTCATTGCTGACTAATTCCCTGACAGCAGCTGCCTTGCATTTCAGCTGTGTGCTGATGATTGCTGAATTCATGTTATTAGTCACTCCATGAAGAAGTGGCCTCTGAAGCACAGATGTCCAGAACCATCCAGGGCTTTAGGTGGTTCTGGCCATTTTATGGCTTACTTGTCAATTTGCCTTTAGCATGTTGTGATGATAATATTACATTAAAATGCCACTGTTCCCTGAGAACTCTGCCTACCTTTTGCTCAGGTCTTTCTCGTGTATTTTCACATTTATGCCAAACTTACTTTGCAGGCTGAAATATATCTTTATTTTTATAGTATGTTGCCCCTGCTTCTAGCCTTAAAAGTCAATGCCTGTGATTAACAGTATTGGCACAAAATCCAGCTATGGGACTAATTGTGTCTGAGAGCACTGTAAAGGCAGTGGTGGTGTACAAGTCTCAGTGAGATCAGACACAGCTTGGGATGTTGGCATTGTTGAGTACAAGATGGATCCAGTTGCCAAGTGGTTTGTTTCCATTTAAACCAGTTACCTAGGATACAGAAATTCCTTAGGAATAGCAAGCAGAAACAACCAAAATTCCCTTTTTCACAACCAGTCCTTCTCCAAAACAAACTTAAATTTTAAAAACTGTTCATTATCCAAAATCTGACAGCAGCTAAATCCTGTATTTTGTTACCAAACCCATTTATAATTCATTATAACTCCTTGTATTGCCTTTGACCTATCGACAAGTTAGATAGCTTTCCCTTAAAAATTTTTATATCTACTTCACATGCTTTAGGAATTTGCCATTTCCTTGGTATGGTGGAGGTACTTGGTCTCAGCCTCAAAATGAGTTTTTTAGTCATTTCAGCCATGCAAACTGAGAGTAGGAGCTATACTTGGACTGTGCCACTGGTGTTTCCTCAAAATAAAAAGTTCTTTACACTTGTAAATGCTATGCTCTGGGTTGGCCAAGATCCAGGTCTTCCTGGAAGCAGGCAAGCCCGTCAAATCCAAGAGCAGCACTATGTCCTTTGTTCTTGACATATGTATCTGAACATGTGCTGCTGGACATGTTTCCATTTGTGGTTTTTTAGGATACTTCAGACTTAAAGCGATTTAGGATGCTGGGTGCTTCAAGAAGAGCATTTGAGCTGCCAAAGTGCTTCTGAGCTGCTAAAGCATTTTAAAGCTCAGTACTAAAGCGATTTAGTGCTGAACTAAACTTTACAGCAGCTCAAAAAATAGATGGCAACTGGGATGATGGTATTTGCCATATTGTATTGATCCAGTGAGCCATTTAGGTGGTTTTCCATCACAGATGAGTGACTGTGTATTAAATACTCTAGAAAACCAAGCTGCAAAGTTAAACTGTGCTAACCTCCTTACAGCCTGGCCTCTGGTGCACCTCACTAGAGAATATAAAGCTGCAAAGCAACCAGCAGAGGTGCAGATACACATAATGGAAAAAATGGGAGATTTTAAACATTTTATTATAGTAATTTTTTAAAAAAATATGTAAAAGCTACTATTAATACTAACAAAGGTTTGTCTGTCAGATGACTGACAAGCTGTACCACTTCTGCTTTTTAGGAACTGCCATAATTCTTCAATTCCATGTTTTAATCACAGTTGTGAATGCACTTCATTCTGGGGAAGCTGTCCCTGTGTGGGGGAAAAGATGTTCAAGTAAGACTTTTCTTTATCAGGCCTACCTAGAACTTCTATACTCTCCACTAAAATCATACCTGTGACTAAAATTATAGATACAACCTTAAAGTGTAGAATCACGGAAAACCTAGCGGGAAGGGACCCATCTATTCTGACCCAAATCTACCACCACACCATAGGGTTGCTAGATTTCTGTCAGAACAGGCATGGTATATATCAACAATCAAATGGCAGTAAGTGTGCTTATAAACCAGTAGCATCAGTATTACTGTGGTATTCTCTGTATAGTTTGTGCAGTTCCCAAAACAAAACTGGATTTTATGTTGGATGTGAAGTATGTTAAACTGTCGGTTGACAGGTAGTCTCTCACACTGCCTCCTTTCAGAGCTGAAGCAGAAACTGTTTAAGAACTTAAAATCCTTATTTTAAAAAGTGATGTTTACTTTTAATGCATTTTCACTCAGTGCAGGGTACCAAATACACAGCACCCAAAGTGGAGTTGATCTGTGTTTGATAGATTGTTATCTATTAGATGACTAAGATGCATAGAGCATCACTTCAGGCAACATTTATTACTTCAGGCAATGTGCATCACGTAAGCAGCTTATCTCTGCAAAGGTAGATTAAGTGGTCTGTTGGCTTGAGATGGAAAAGATATAGTATTGAAAAAATCATGGAATAACATGACTTGAAAGTTCATTGGTATCTTCTTTCACTAAAACTGTAGCTTACTGTTTCTGCCGACCTGGTTTTTGAATCATCATGAGCCAAAAGGAAGGTTTGATTTCTTAATGAAGTTTTTGCTGGAGTTGCTTCATGAAGTCATTCTGGTTTGGTTTTGGTTTTGGGTTGTTTTTTGTTTTTTTTTTTTTTATTGGTGTGCCAGTCAATCCTATCTAGCTTATCTTTGATTTCTTCTCAGATACATAAAACCAACTCTGGTATCTGTAGTAAAAATGTTGAGATGTTATTTCCACCAGAATTCTAATCTACTTTCCCAAGTTGAATGGCAGAATATCAGTCTGGTTTAAATTTACCTTAAAGGACACATTTTATATGTATGTGTTACCTGCATTAAATAACTTATTTCCCTGAATTTCTTGTTCAGGGAGGTTTCCAATTGATCAGGTAGGATAAATAGATAGCTGCTTAACCTAATATAAAGTCTTGTATGCAACTGTGTCAGGAGGAGATACTGAACTTGACTGATCTACGTTATTCCATTTGGAAAAATAACATTTTTGATTACTTAGCTGGGGTTCTGACTTCCAGGTCAAATTTACGGTACTCGAGGTTCATACTATTTTCATAACTAGCATATTGGAAACCATCATCAGCAAAAAATATATCTCCAAGGGAACAGGGAAAGTATACTTCTGATGGATATATTAACTGGGATTTGAGAGTAGCTCAAACTCTTGCAGCAAGGTTCATATGAATTCATACACACCAGCTGTCCAGCGTTACCTTCATATCTGGCTCTTCTCTGATCCTATTGCACAAATCCTGGCTGTACAGCACATTACAGGGATGAAGACAAGTTAATCTCTACCTTTAGAGTCTTACCCTTAGCAAACCCTTCTTGGCAGCAGGCAGAACCACTCACCCAGTACTAATTCTGTCTCAATTTATTAGATGAGAAGTGGCAAGACACTAACTTCATGAACCAGAAGCATTTGCAGATCTAATCATGCTATATGCAATTTCAAAATGTCTGCAGCAGTCTATGTGTCTATTAATTGCACTGGCAAAATACAGTGTAGTATACTAAGTTATGTATAATATAGGCTTGTTGGAAGACATTGGGGTTTTTTTTAGTTAAATGCATTAAGATTTCAATAGCTAATACTATTTTTATTTACATAAAACACATGGAATTAGCATTTTTTTTAAAAGCAACATTTAGTATACCTTTGCCGTGGCTCCACAGACTGTTTGGAAGAAGCTGAGTATTGTTTAAAATCCTCAGGTAAATCTGTGTCAGAGAAATCAGTTAAGCATAATATAAATATGTATACATGCTTATGAGTGAAATACATGAATAAACTCATACATTGTCTCATTTCCATTAGCTCCCTTCTCAGAAAAAGCTCTCCTGATCACTTGAGAAATCAGGTGGTGTTTTAAAAAATAGATAGACATTCCAGTTAACAACATTAGAATATTAATAATATTGTAGTATCCAGGGTTTGTGCCCTAAACCTGTGCTAAGAGTCATAAAGCTAGAGATTGTACTTATTCAAGAACCCACAGTCAGCAAAATAAATGACTTTTGGAAAGCAAGAAAGCAATTATACCAACATTATGTCATACAGGAGCATGAAATACATCTTAATTGGGCTAAGGTACCATTGGAGAGGCTGTAGGGCTAAATTCTAATCCTAGATACGTGGGCACAGACTGCTCAGAGACTGAGATTAGAGCATAATCCTAAAACTGGATTGAGAACAATACATTCCCTAAAGAAAGGAAAATAACTATTTATACTGTATGTCCACTAGTAGAGTTTGCATTGCATGCCTTTACACTGAAATGAAGACATGAATGTTTTACCGCTCTTGCAAGACTGCAAGCAGCAAGTTTTTTTTGTAAACACTGGTTTCAGGAAGAAATGAAGACTTAGTATTGGCAAACTCAGTCTTTCAGGAACCCAGTTAGGTTCATAATGGAAGTTCATCTTTTTCCTCACTGGAATGTCTGGGGGCAAGGGGAAACTTATTCCTGTGTGCCACTAAGACAACAGTCAGCCTGATGCATTGACTAAAACCAAAGGTGGAGATGCATTATGCTGAGCACAAACACACGGCAAGAGCCCTCAAAGCCTACAGATGGTGAAGGAAAAAGAAGCAGACCTGCCATGCAACATGGCATTGGAAGCATATAGATACAGGGCAGTAAGCAGCTGAGGTGGGAATTGTGCTTAGTTCTTCATCCTCTCAGCTCAGTGCTGTAGCCACAGGGCTGGTTTCTGCAGAACAGTAGTGCTAATGTTATTCATTTGTTATTTGTGGCAGCACCCAAAGGCTCCAGCTGTGACCACAGCGAGTGCTTTAACTATGCCTTTTAAAAACCTTAAGTCGAATAACTAAGCAAGGACTAACAAAAATAGTAGTTGTAGCAGAGAAAGCATGTGCATGCACAGATGTGCATAACACTGTACACCCACCCTGTATCCTGACAAACTGGTACATGGAGAAGTGGTTTACAAGGGATGGGTTCTCTATTACATTGGTTATATACACAGAGATAGAAGCATCATGTAATTTTTTTTCCTTGTGGATTTATTTCATAATTAGGGATGACATTTGAAACATTATCTTCTTGTCTGATACTTTTAGAAGCCTGAAAATTGCAAAGTGTGGCATAAGTGGGATCAGTTAAAGGGAAACTAAATTATTTTCTTACTTTTTAAGTACTTAAAAATCCTTTTTTTTTTTTTTTTTTTAAATACTGGAAATAGAAGTCTTGGGATGGAAAGCTTTCTGATGATCGGAAAGCGATACTGGTATTTCCAAATGAAATGCAGTTGAATTTTCATGGCATTTGTGTCTCTTTAAGATGAAATACTAGTGCAAATGACAACACTCCCAGTTCCAAAAGAAACCAGGTAGTGGAAAGAGGAACATGTTTTAGGAAGGCTATTTAAAGCTATCGATATTTAACAACTCTTACTTAGTTAAAGCTCACTTAGTTAGCCAGTGAAGTCAGCCAGAAACTTCACTGGCTAACTAAGAGTTTGAATCTAGAAAACTTGTACTGAATCCTCAGTACCTCCCTGCTTCAGTTAGGATATTAAATATTGCAGCAGTATCCCTCAGACTTCCCAAAATCCTCTAATAAAACAGAAAACTGTATTTGATCTCTCTTATACCACTAAGGTAAAATGGGATGGTGTGGGGTTTTATCATTAATTGTTTCAGGTTAGCTTGCTTTATTACAAAGCCAAAGACAGCACACACTCATCTTAAAAAACATTTACAGGTATGTTAAATATATATCTAAATCACAGATATCAGATACTAAAACCACTGTTATTTTCCAAACTCATATGAAGTCACAAGTTCTAATACAAACCTTTTCCCCTTGTGAGATTAACCTGTGGAATTACAAACCCAATCCTGTAAACAGACTCGGAAATCAGTAATTTGAACAGACTGAACATATTCAGCCCCAGTTTGAAGGATCAGATCATGATAAAATATTTAAGTTAGGATTTCCCCTCTGTCTCGCTCTTTCCAAATCTCTGGGGCACTGGGGAGATAATGGAAATTCACATACTCTGTAGCCGAGGATCTTGCCATTTTAGCTCGAAAGGCAATAAAACAGTGCCCAAGCTTTTCTCAGTTTACACTTAATATTCAGATAATAACAAGACATAAGGAACCCTCAACACATTATGATGTTATTTTTACAAAATACATCACAGTGCATACATAGGTGTTCCACAACAGTGCTAGCACCAGGGTTTGTTGCAATGACTATGCACACCAGCAAAATTTTAATTAGGTAAAACTTATGTAGGTACATCAGACTAAACCAGCCAAATATATGTGTGATGATAGCCTTAATTCTGATTGCACGCTGGTTTAGAAAATCCAGTGTTCCAGGAAGTATCCATAAAATATTGAGGTTTTTCTGTTGTACTTTAAAAAGGTAAACACAAAGATTAAGCTATATTATTAACAACCAGTGAAATCTTATAAGTATTTTGTTAGTTAGACAAGACAATGGGACACTTGTGCATATATATTAAGCAACTCAATCTGTATCCAAAGTTTTCCAGAAAAACGCTGAATACACAATTACAAGCCTTCCTAAAGTAAAATCCTCCATTTGTGAAATAGATCTTTAAATGTTTCTAAAATTATCAAGTTTGTCATAAAAAAAATACAGTAAGCAGGATTATTTACCCAGAAGAGTACATATAGCAGTTTGCTGAGAAATCAGAACTTCCTAACTTTACTCTCTGCAGTCCAGTGCTGCTTTTAAAGAAAAACACCATGAAGAAGTCTGCATTGATCTGCACTGTTTCTATTGTGAGATAAGACTTTCGTATCAAAATCTGAAAAGTCATACACCTCTTGGTATTGCTTAGCAGGTGTTGCACCACCATTTGTGTAAAAAACTAGCATGCTTTATTTTATGTATACTTACATCTATTGTGAAGACCTTAGTTTTGGGCAAAATGAAGACACCGTGAACATCCAGGAGTATGTGTCTTCACTGTAAGTCTTCCTTCCAAGCTGCCGCAGTAATGTGATTGGCAGCTTTTAAAACACATCAAGATTAACATGTCAAAAACTGCCTTAACTAACGCTGACTTTACTTTAAATACAATTTGAATTTATCTTGATTACCCCTCATCCCTGCTTCTAAGCCCTACCCACTCTGACATCACAAGCTCTTCTCCAATACCATCCCCTAACAAGGCTGTGAAAACATAATTACAAGAAGAGCACTACACTGATCTGATAAACCTATTTCACATTTAACCTGCTAAGCTGTTGTTAGCTTTTAAGATGCTTGATGCATTCACTTAAAATCTTCCTGTTCCAACAAGAAATATAAGAGAAGGTTAACAAGTTGCCTAGCTCTCACACACTGTGTTACCTATTTATGCTGATTTTTGGAGAGGGTTTAAATCTGACTGTTGGCAAACTGTTACCCCAGAACACTCTTATCCCAGAATTGTGTATCCGATTGGATTGGGGGGAACTAGAAGATGGAAATCCTGTTAAGCATATTGTGAGGCTAACACAGGGATCAGATGGTTATACTGCTCAAGCTGGCAATTTACTCTTTAATTCTCACTGCCAGTGAGTTAGCTCTCAGAGTGAATGCCTAGTAAACGGCAGATCTTAAAAATGCCGGGGAGTGCTTCTAATATCCATGTCAGCTGATGGACAGCAGGGTTGAAGTTTGTTAACCTCTTATTCACCTGCCTAATATTAATCAAGTACTTGCTGTAAGAACAAAAAATTGCCCCTTATCCTCTCAAATGCTCAAACGCTCTCAGTGCTTAAACCTAGAGAAAATGGACTCGTTCTCATGGAAGTGTTATTATTATCAAAGGGGTGTAATTCTGCTTCTCCTTACTGAAAACAAACTATTTTGTAATAATGTAACACAAAATACAGATATAATATCTAACGTGAGATTATTTTGGATTTTTTTTCAAGTGACTGACTATTTTTGTTGTAAATGCTATCATGGCTAATTTCTTGCTGTCTGGGCCTTCTTTATAAAGAAAAAAAATCACACCTAGAATTCTTGTTTAAAAATATATTTCAATACTTGGCTTTAAAAATAATTGTAGGACTTCCTTTAAAAAATAATTAGAAACCAGCTAAAATAACCTAAGAATAATTTTTATGACATTGTCCAAATTGTTGCATGTGTAGGCAGACAAGGAACTGAAGGAGCATTCTAGACTTAAAGGTAGTTTTCAGCTTGGGTTCAGTCTGCTTTGTCTGTAACTGCCTACAGAAACCTGTGACTTGAAATGTAATGAATAGATACAGTCTTGAAAAAAAATTACTCTGCTGGGATTTTTCGAGATTGTCTCAGTGAGGCTGAAGCAAATGCTTTGTAAATACAGGGTTGCCCAAATAAATTAGAAGTAAATTCTTGCATCAGCATCCATTTTTTGTCAGATGTTTTAGTCCATGTGAATCACACTTCAGGAAAACAACAAAAAGTTCAATACCAGGAAAAATTACTTCCTGAAGTAGAAGCAAGCCCAGCAATATGATAAGGATATATATTTATTTTTTCCTGTTTTACCTAACGAGGGAAGTTTGGAGAGAGAGCACACGACTTTCAGGACCCCTGGTATTTAGCCTTTGGTTTCTGGCACAGAAGCAGGATTGTTTTGTGCTGTAGTGACGTGTGACAACCACAATTCCTAAAGATGCTTTAATGGTTCCTCTCCAGAGAAGATCTAGTACTTCTTGACTGGATTTCACAGGCATCAGGCAGGGGTGTGTTTCAAATCATGCAGTGGTCTGCGTGTCACTCAGCAGTCAATACAAAAAATGGCAGAGTGGCAATGGAGGGAAAGAGTGACGTAGGAGACGAGTTATGAACAGAACAAAGTAATGTAGAGTGTATCAAATGGGCCTCAGTCTGTCAATTAGCATCACTGTTATCTGAGATGGTTTAGGACAGTGTAGTCCCACTTTATCCTGTGTGCAGAGAGGAATGTGTGAGTGGGGAAACACTGACACTCAGATTCCTCTGTCCAAAGGGGATAACTGTAGCCTGACAGCTCCCACTCGGTATCTGGTGTTTGTAATCTGAGCTACTGACACTAGATAAATGTTAATGCGAAAGATGGAGCTGAAGTCCACATCACCTTCTGTATGCTCTTACCCAGACTTACAGCTTGGGGTTACCTCTACGGCAAGCAGTGGAGAAGTCCCAAAACTGGGATTTGATCCATCCAGTATAGGATGCCTCAAGAGAGCATCATTTCATCATAGGCTACAAGGAATTGGAAGAACATTGCCAAAAAACCAACAGGTTTTGGCAGTTTATGTACTATTCTAAAGCTGAATTAAGAATGAGGAGACTCTTTCTCAATTAATTTCAAAAGCAATGTAAACTACATCACATCTTTTACAATTTTTGAAGTACCAGAGTGGGTTATCACTGTGAATTCAGCTCCATGCACTAAGGTAGATATCGCGTTAATGTTGTCACTAGACTTTTTGTCAGCACTGATTTGGGTCAGAACTTCCTTTGTTCCCTTTTGACAAAATCAATGACAGACATGGCTCAGATAATGGGATTTTATCTCCAGATATGTAAGGCAAAAAATTGTATTAGACCATTTTATTGCAAGTTCAAAAATTATGTTGTTTGCCAAAATGTAATGCTGGAATGGATTTGTACAAGTAGAAGAGAACCTGCTAAACTAGAGTCTAAGCAGGTTTTAATCCACTGTTTCTGAACACTGTCACAAGTGAGGAATCTGTGAGTGATAATCCTAATGTCATTTTATGAAGTTCACTGAAGCAAGATACACTTGAGTGGAGACTTATTTCTGTATACTGGAGTGAACCAGACTGATACAGAACTTGGTAAATGACTTATCACAGATCACCCCATCTTTTTCCAAAATGAAATCTGTGTTCAGGCTAATCAAATTCTTTAGCTAAACCTCACTTCATTCCAGGTTTCCCCCAAAAGGTCTAAATCAGGAGTGCCACAAGCACAAGTATGGAAAGGGTGGTCTGATGGATGGGCTAGGAAGTCTGTCACTGGTAGACTGGAAATTGCAAGAATGAGCTTGAACAAGAAGTGGTGTTCTGGATTCTAGAGTTCTGGGCGTAGAAACAACCACCAGACTATACAGTGACACAGCTGGCTTAGAAACACACAGGATCTTGCCTTTGGGTCTACTCACAAGAAACTGAAAAGTAACCAGAGAAGGGAATGGGCAAAGCTGTGTGTCAGTGCCACTGTAATCTTCTGATGTCCTGGGTATGCAGAATGTCCTTTAAGCTATACTACTCCTTAGGAGTTTTTTTTTCCCCCAATCCTCAGCCTTTTGCTTGGTTGCAGGGTAGGTGCTCTAGTTCCTGCCTGAGTTGCAAGACATGCTGAAGAGGGAAGTGCCCAACTTTGTTCATCTTTACTAAATACATACTGACAAGGTCAGCAAATACTCACTGGAAAGGTAACAGGTTGCAACACAAGTGGCTGTTCAATGGGAAAGCATTACATTTACCACAGCTCTTGAGAGAAGTTTGGAGAGACTAGGTTGTTTACACAGCTGTCCCATTCCCAGTAGAAATCTGAGAATTAATCAGAGAGAACTGGACCCAAATAGGGACAAAGCTGAAGCTACTAAATTTTACTTAGCATGGCTGATCTCAATTTAAAAGCCAATGAGTGACTGTGAGAGATTAAATACTGCTAACCATGAAGTTCCTTTGAAAATTAAATTGACCAAGCATTGTATGTTGGAAGATGACTGGGTTTATGTGTCCCTGAATCAAAATGGTTGGAAAGGTCTGGATTTAAAACTGTACAAGTTGAATTTTTAAATGTTCAGGTAACGGTATCAAACAAGACTGAGATGTTTTGGTCAAAACTGTCAAACTGGCCACATGCTGAAAGAGCAAATCAGTTGGTAAAATTATATTACCATTTCCATGCACACACACACCAGAGGTAACGGAAGCCGCACTATGCCATGTTGGTGTCATCTATAGAATTTCACTCTGGATGTGCCTTTTTACATTGGAGTAATAATTAACAAAGCAAATGACAATATACCACTTATTATCTTTAATTGAACCATTTTAGGCCAGACATGTTTTCATATTTGCTTGTTTGGCGATTTTTTCATTAGCCTGTGTATGTATTTAAGGTATTTTTGGATGTGGAAAGGCAAATTATGACTGCGCTGCTATCACATTAAAAAAAACCTGTTGAGTAAATGCTCTTTTTTTTTTTTTTTTTTTTTTTAACTAACTTTTGAAATAACAGCTAGAAATACAGGGACTCAGATGCTGTCATTTAGGATGAACCTAAAAATGCTTTATAACCAGCTCATCCCCATAAAGTTGCGCTCTCTGGAAACACATATTCAGGTTGAAGTTCCACAGAAGGCAATGGGGAGTTTTGCTGAACTATCCAGACCCATTGTACCAGATGGTACCATATGGAAGTAACACTGATCCTTGGACTCTGTTGATTTTTAATTAGGTTTCTAGTAATTAATATAGTTTGCAGGCCTTGCATGAACTCTGCAGGTTACCCATTCACATAAATGATTAACTGGAAAGGGATTAATTCTGGCATAAGTTCAACCAAAAAGAATTTTCCAGCCTGAAAATCTTCTCTATCAGACTAATATGTTGTAATAGAGAATTAAACATTGTTCGTATTTGTGTAGCTCCATTTAAGAAAGTGTAAGTCATTATCAGAGTGTGAAAAATATCTGCATTGTGGAAATAAATACACATTTGCAGTGATGGATCTATTAGTCATGCTTTTTATGGAAATCAACATGCCTATTCCATATGACAGAATAGCTGGGAAAATCTACTTATCATTGCTATTATTTTGGCTTTTAAAAAAAGAATACATTTTAGAATTCTACAGTTCATGTCTAGCAGCTCGTACTGGTATATGCAGGGCTGAAATTCTTATAACTATAAATCAGGGGCAGCCATACATCTCTGTTCGCAACCTGTTCGTTCAGCACATGCACTTGCTGGATTGTCCTGCCAAGTGTGCAGCCCTTTCAGCTCGGGCAGAGCCTGCCTTTGCATGCTAGCACCACAGTTTCATAACGTTAATTTTTGTTACATTTTAAAGAGTAGAAGTACAGTGAAACGTCAAAATGTTCCTCAAACTTTCCACCCATGAAAAGTCTGAGTTTAGGGGACTGTATAAGGTCACTCGGAGGCATATGCGTTTCTGAATGCAAGGTTTTAGCTGTTTCCCTATGTTCTCAGTGCCTCTTCAAACCCCTTCTGTGATCCATCTATGGTTGTACATAAATACAGAATTGAGGGAGTTGGATTTAGTTTTCATAACGCAGTCAAATGTGTTTTAAACAGCTGCCTCAGGAACTACTGTAGGCTGATGGGCTATTAAAATCAGAAGGTGGAATATTTATTTTGTGGGAAATGATGGGGATACTTGAATACTTTGGACCAAATTGAATCCTCAGGCATGCATATATCTCAGTGTAGGGAAGTCTGGAATTAATTTGCTCCAGGGAAATATTTCTATGTGGCACAATAATTTTTGAGAGTATAAGAATGTGTGGAAAATAGTGTTTATCCAGGTGGCAGCACACTGTTGAACTCTACCTGGAAGCCTAAGCTATGCTTCCCAGCCTAGGTTCTGCAGAGCACTTCCCAATAGTGAGTGCAGCTGCATCTATTCATTCATCCTTGGGGAACTGTCTTTCCAGCCCATCTTGTGTGCAGTCTCTTCTGAAGGATTTTGTGTAGACCTAAAGCTGCTCTGTGAATTGCCTGGATGTAAAGAGAGTCAACATCAAATTAGATACAGATGTTGTGGCACTAGCAACATACCACCAGTGCCAGCTGAAGGCTTCTCAGCTATGTAAGCACGTCTGAATTTTGCTGCCTCACTTACAAAGGCTTAGAACTGGGTCAGGAGATGGAGGGATGAGAGAGAGGATGGGGAGAGCTGTGGAGGGTATGGTTTGATGTACGTGGCTGGGCAAGATGAGGGCAGGGAACCTGGTGCTGCAGCAGGCCACTCTTCCCCTATCCTGACTCAGCAGCAGCTCCTGGCACATGTATTCTGAGTCAGCACAGCCCAAGAGCAAGTCACCTGGCACTGGCAATGTCAGACACAGGGCAATAAGTGTTTTTCCACCCCCAGCAATTTCTTGGCCCATGCAACTGCCTGCTTCACCTAGGCAGCCTGCAACAAATTGAGCCAAGCAAGAGAAGCCCATGGAGGCTGCTGCAGGCAGTGGCAATCACACAGAAAGGAGAAACGCAGCAGCAGAGATGCATGCTAAGGAAAGAGAGAATGAATAACATGGCAGTGATTCAGTCTCCTTTTCCCACAGAGAGAACAGTGGCCTCACTAGGTGTGAGCAAAGCAGGGGAAGGGAACTGCCTTAGAAGCAAACAAGGGTCAGTGTGTTCCTACATGCTGCAGGACTCGGAATATTAAATATTCCTAGCAGATAAATATCCAAATCATTGCATTCTATATAAATATTGGACCAAGCGCCTCCCTGGTATAGCTGCAATGATTGTGTGACAGCAAGGATGGGTTTAGTCCAGTGTGTTTAGATTCTGTATTATTTTAACCATGTACTTCGGGTTTTGTTTTCCTTTAATGGATAATAAGGGCCCTCCAAAACAGAGTTGCTACTTTGCTTGGGTTTCATCAAAAGAGACACCACTAAAGGGAGAGGAAATCCCCAAAATGATACTCAGTGATTAAGTACATAGAATATAGGATTTCAGTGTTTGCAAATCCTTTTTTTCAAATGAACTTGTGGCACTAATCCTCTAATGGCATTATTTCTTTGGAATATATGCCGGATTAAGGAGTCACAATGAGGCAAAGTACAAAAATCCACATTAATCTCTCACTGGGGAATGCTGTGTGGGATGCACCTTTAACTATGTTGTTCCAAAATTGGTTCTGTTCCTAACCTTGCCCCAGGTCTGCACAGAGGGAAGAGTAGATATAAACAAGTGTGACACTGAGCACTTGGCAGATGGTCACAAACCATTTAACTGGATAGAAAGGGGAAGGCGTTTATTATTTTTAAACTCCAAAAGCTAAGCCTGTCCTGTGCTGCCCATGACGTACTGCCAGAAGCAGATGCACAGGTCTGCAAGGCAGGAGCAGGACACATGTTCAGAAGGATGCCCTGGGGGAGACAGCAACCGACACAGCAAGGCCCAGTCTATCTGCTAACAGGGGCATGGCTTGGCCTGGCTGTCAAGATATACTGCATATTCACAGCACAGCCTGGATCTGTTGCAAAGTAATGTTTCAGCCCAGCGCAGCCACCTCACTCCAGTTATGCTGCTTTGTTTTGGGATAATCCTGCTGTCCCCTCTTCCCTCATAGATACTGTAAAAAAGATAAAGATTTGCTTTCTAGGAAGAGGAAAGTAGGTCACTGCAAAACTATAAAACTACCTTTCCCTTCTCACCGGATTACAGGATGCTGTCGTGGTGCCGTGAGGTATTTTCACTATCGTTCAGCAGCTTAAAACAGTGAAAGAATTTCTGAATGGGCAACACATCACCTAATATACTGATGCCAGAGCATCCACGTTAGTCCAGCCTAACCACTGTAATTGGTATTTAACATGCTTAAGGGTTTCTCCCGTTCCAGGGAGTGGAGTTTATGGAGTGGAGACACATCGAGTGTCTTGGGCCAGCAGAGCCTGGCGCACATTCACAAATATGGGTTGCTTTGCGTCTTGTTTCATCCCTGGCTGCTCTGTTAATCACAAGAAGTGGAAAAGAGCTGTCGAATTCAATGAGGTCCTTACCATCAGAAATGCTTCGGATTTTCAGTAGTCTGCATAGCTGAGATTCCTGAACACTGTGAGGTGAATTAGCACACAGGGAGGTCATCTTTCCCAGTGGATGCAGGTCTGTAGTGAGATGCTGTTTTCAGAAACAGGGACAGAACAGCCTCTGCTGGTGTCAAAAACCCCTAAAACCAACTTGGAGATCCTTTCTGCTTGGGAATATGAATGTGTCCTGCATTTCTTCAGGGAAAGATGGTTCATCACAGTGATTTTGCACATTTTTTTTCTACTGTAAATGTTTCCTAGCATGGTACTTCTCATGGGCAGGAGGATTTTCCTGATATTTTTTTCTCTTAATCTTATCCTATTTGGTCATAGCAGCACCCTGTGCCTCATTCCACCCTGTCTGAATCACTTGTACACTGACACACTGAGTCAAGCCTGTCCTTGTGGCTGGTGCCTGCTCAGCTACTTTCAAAGCAGTCATTAGTTTTGTTTACCAGCTTTATCATTCCCCACCAAAAGCACTCCAGTTTGCATATGTCTTTAGTGTATACATATCGGTGGATCGTCCCTTGTATTTAAGGAAGCATAAATTATACTGCAACAGTGCAGACAAAGGTGAGCAGGTAATAAGGGAAACGGAATTTGCTGCATCAGGGGAGACAAGAAGAGTTTGCTTGGTTTAGCTTACAAAAGTGAAGACCTCATAGATTAAAAATAATCATCAAAATGAAAGAGATTCAGCATAGCCAGCCATGAGTATGTTTAAATTAGAAATTGTAACATTTGCCATCACGGAGATCAGATTCCAGGGCAGACAGACAAAAAAAAGTGTGGTGAAGTCTGATGTATGCACACGATGTATCAAATGATTGCGTTGTAATGTGTCATACTGTTGCCCACAAGCAGGTTGTGTGGGATGATGCAGTATGACCTCTCTTCTCATGTCTCCTTGCCCTAAAATGAACAGGAGTGCGCTAGTCTTCTGCATTCCTTTTTCTTACTGAACTATGCAACATCCTGCTGACAGCATGGCTTTGCTCAGCCTCCAGCAGTATCTCTGACCAGTATGGACAAAAGGGGTGGGAAAACAAAGAGCTTTTCTTCAGGTAGTCCTGTAACCTGATCTATAAGGTGACTCAGCCTCTTTTAACAACAGCTGTTTCAGAGCCATGCAGTGGTTAGGTGCGGTACTGAAGGCTGTGCTGCCACTTCCTGATTTCTGCCTTGTGAGGGGTCTGAGCTGTGGTATGATCAGAGCACTTAAATGGACTTGCCAAACTCCCCCAAAAAAAGACAGGCCAGGGACAGCGAGCTGACAGCAGAAGACAGTGCAGGGGAACAGAGGCATCAGGGAAGAGCCCACAAACCCCTTGTGCAGAGCTGCTGCTATCAAACTGATGAAGACAGAAACTCTTGAAAGAAAACTATGTGGAAAGTCCTATTAGGGAAAAAAGTGAGGTTTTGTTTGCATATTATGGCTTTCTTCTCCTGCAAGCCCTGAAAGCGCTGTAAAACCTGAAAGAGATCCTCAAGTGTAACAATGGAAAAGACAGGTATGTTTCTTTACCTCTTTATAATAATACCTCTCCACAGCACGAAAGCACAGCCAGAGTAACCAGCATTGCTTTCCAGCTCAGTAAATGTGCATATACGCCTATGTGCATTGTTTTGTATAATTTTTGTACTTATAAGAAATACTGCTGTGACAGGCTATTAAGAGCAGGACTTTAAACAATGCACCAGCTTTTTGTAAGTGCTCTGCCCATGAACACTTGTATTATGGCAGGTAACTTCCAATACAATATGAAAATTTACATACATATATATATATATCTCAGTATGTATACCCGCATTTATGTATACACACACATGCAATAAAGGTATGTTTATATAAAAACTGCATTTGCTTTATATTGACATTTTCCCCGACCCAGCTTTTGCTATAATAATGTGAAAACTATCTGTGCCAGTCATAGGGTTTCTGATACTTCTTCACGTGTTTTGTTTTTCTGGGAAGCTGATGCCAGTGACATTCTATACAACTGACGATTATTAAGATGATCAAGGTCATGCACTCTATGGATGACAGCAAATTGTGGAATGAGTTCTGTGTGTGAGGCTGTATGGGGGAAGTCGGGGGGGAGCCTGTGGGAGTACACAAATCCATTCACAAGCTCTGGTCTGTTGCAGGATTGAGGTCTGAGCATGGGTCATTCCCCCTACGGTCAACGGCACACAGTAGGACTTATACATATCTTTTCTACATAGTCTTGACAAAACAAAAGTCAATGAATGCCTGCTTAGTTTTTACAACTGCTCCAGTAATAGCATGTGTGTGCAGGTGAATGCTAGACTTAAAACTAAAGAAAGAGCATTAAAGTAATGTTTAGAGAAAACCAAAGCAGCTTCAGAATCTCCAGATGATGCTATAGCTTGTGTAGCATAAACAGAAATGAGGAAAGAGTGTGTAAATTGTAGAGTCAAACTTTACCTGTGAATTAGTCACTGAAACTGAGGTCACTAGTACTGAACTGGTCCGAACAAGCTATCTGGGGGGGCTTGTTTTCTTCCAGCAGTGGCACACTCCCAGTGTTCATAGCTATGATACCTGGCTGGTTTTAGCACTATTACTTTAGCTTTGCTCTAAGGTTAATGGAGTTTTGTTTGCATGTTCCACCCTGAGCTTGGGAGCATGTGACATTATTCAGGCAAGGATGTCCTTGTACTCCCTGATGCACACCACCTCTTCTCACCTTCCTGACTGGCCTTTGCTGTGAAGAATCACTTTGGTGTCAAACTTGACCCTCAGAACGGGGATATCTCAGCCTT
Source organism: Falco rusticolus (assembly GCF_015220075.1). Lineage (NCBI taxonomy): Eukaryota > Metazoa > Chordata > Aves > Falconiformes > Falconidae > Falco > Falco rusticolus. Next base: position 24,985,277 of record NC_051199.1, read on the forward strand.
CCTTCTTTAATGTGGCCACAAGACTGTGAACCAATCCTGGGGATTAAGTGACAGGGGAAGCAGCAGGTTAGCCTGCTTCAGTGCTCAGTGGCCAGGTGAGGTGGCCTTAGGGACAGTCTGCATTAACAAGGCAGCAGGGAGTGGTACTTGTACCATTGAGAGCTAGGACCACTGACTGCTGTGCTAATACTGAGCATTAACAGTTCCTTTTGAATGAGGAAAAATTAATTCAGAGTCTGGTCTACTTAACAGTGGTTTTCTGATATTAGCATGGAGGGAATGGTAGGAAATTCTCGATGTTACTAAAACTAATTCTTTCTATGTCTGCTTATCTCCTGAAAGATGACGTGCAGAGCTGCCAAGATAAGCATGAGGAAGCCATCACAGAGAGTTCCCCATTTGACTTTGTTATAAAACGGTTCCAAGGGAAGGGGTCGTCTCCTGGAAAAAGAAAAGAGCAGCCTTCAGCTATTAGAAAATTCTTCAGGGGCTTTGACTTTGGGAAATCTGAAGGCAAGGACAGAAGGGAAATCAAAGAACCAGAAATAAACCACTCTGAAGCTGGTGATCAGAGTGAGAAGCAAGATCTCTCTGTAGAAGGTAATGCTGGTACAGTAGCGAAATACATGTGCATGTGTATATATTTTAATTTCATAGAAAATTAGTTGCTTTTTTTGCTAGCCAAAATCCTGTATTTTGCTGCCTACAGTTTAGCCTTTAGACAGGATTTGCTTCTGACTGGAACATTATCAAGTATGTACCCTCTAATTTGATAGGTGCCAAGCAAGGAGTAAGATCCAGGTTGCTGAGGAGGGATAAAACTTTTGGGTCCCCTCTTCCTTGATCTCCAGTGTGAGAGGTCAGCGCTGGAGTCAGCTCTTTAGTTGCAGAACTTACTTGGTTTCAAAGTCAAGCTTTGAGCAGTAGCTTGGCTTGTATTTAAGGTCAGTTCTCTGTCCACCCTGCTGCTAAAGCAATCTGAAGACAACGAGAGCAGATGTTTCCTACCACTTGACACTGGTGAGGGGGAGGGGAAGGGAATAGAAATTCATCATGTATGTTATTTTGCACACATAAGCATAATCTTTACATCCACACCAGAGGAAATGAAGCTATTTTTAAAAAGGAGGTGGAAGGTGAGGCTTAGAACCCCATCCTTTGTCCTAAGAGTTTTGGGTAGGTTCGGGAAAACAACGGGAGGACAGCTACTGAGAGTAGGATTGTGATTTTGTGTGATTTTTGGCTGCTTTCTTCCAGCTATAGGCATTAGATGAAATTGCTAACTTGTTAAAGAGTTTAGCAATAAACGTAAATGCAATTTTCCTTGCTGTACAAACTGCATGGAAGAAGCAGCTAAGTGGGGGATGCTTTGCAAAGCCAAAAAAAGCAGGAACTGCCTTACATCATGTCTGAAAATGAACATAGTCTGTCACGAAGGAAGCAGCAGGTTCACCACACAATTGCAGGGCTACTTGGTGCTAACAGATCAAGTACAGACTGAATTGCAGCAGTGTGGCTACAGTGCAGGCACACGGAGCTGGTTATACAGCTTGTGCATCCAGAATAGCTGCAGTTCCGAGTTTGCAGTGAATTTCATGTCCTTGAACTGGCGGTGCAAGCATCCAAAGTCACTGGCATAAGGTAGCATGGAGATGTGCAACATCTCGCTCTGCATCAGGAGCTTTGTACTGATCTGATCTATAGTGATCTTATCACTCAAGTTATTGGTCCACACTGATCAACAACAGACCCTGGTTTAGTGACAGATTTAGTTCATTTCTCTTCACCTGACAGCCACAGACAGGTTTTACACGTCGTGTTGGTAGCAGAGGTAACCAGAGCCCTGTTTCTTTGTTACTCAGATGGACTTTCACATCTCATTTCTGCAGCGGAGTCACCATCTGGTGAGCAGAGATTTATCCAGTTCATGCAGAAACTGGGAAAGGAACCCAACAGCAAGAATCTGGATGTAAATAATTGTGCTTTAAGTGCAGCAGATGTAACAGAGCTGGGTAAACACACGTTTTATTCAACTAGACGTTTCATACCTTTAATTTTTATTTGCCTGTTCAGTTATTCACTCTCCTCTTTTCCCTTCCCTGTCTTTTATACAGGCCTTTTTTTATTTAACATTTCAGCTGGTGGTCCCAGAGAAATGTTAATTAATAAATTATATAAATTATGTAATATACATAAATATACAGGCAGATGATTGAAGCAGATTAATGTCCTTACACTCAAACTAAAGATAAGAAAACTGAGGTACAAATTAATCATGGCTTGATAATGCTGTATTGGTTGTAGAAAGCATCTCTGTATTAAGATGTGTTGACATCCAGGGTGTGCCAATAACATGCAAAGAGAATACACTATTTCTTTTGGTGTTTTTTTTTTTTTTTCTTTTTACAGCTTCTCTACTGCCATTTCTTCCAGATCTGGAAGAGATCAGCCTGTCCTGGAATGGTTGTGTTGGTGGGAATCTGAAAGCTCTCACTGTTCATCTTCATCATGTGAACTTGTTAAAAGTCCTTCGACTTAACAACTGCAGGCTGACAGCTGAGGATGTCACCTCCTTAGGTACAGGATTTCATTTGCATTTACTTCCAGACAGCTTGGGTCTAATGTAATCCATCTCATCTCTTCCTACATCCTACTCCTGCTGCTTGCACACTGGGCAATGTGAACTCCCGCTGTGACAGTAGAAAGAACTTGGGCTTATGAATGACCTTATACACTTGAGTAGATCTGCTGAGTTCATTCCTCAGGGTATGAAGCTTTCGTGTTCAGAAGGGAACAGAATTCAGTCCTATTTGCAGGAAAGCATGCTTTCAGTTTGGTTTAGTATTTCTTTGACTAGGTTTGATATCTAATGGTAGACAGCAGAACTGAAACAGTCAGTCATAACAGGGTCAGCTTAGGTCTTCGTGCTGCAGGACAGATGAGTGCTCATCACAAAAGATGATGGTCTTTTGGAGGAGATAAAACCAAAAGAGCTGCCTTGGAGCTTTACGACTTGTTTTTGCAAGTCTGGGAGAAGCTTATTTCTCTGTGTACTTTTTTGTTTGGAGTACCTGCAACCCTGCTTTCTGCAAAACATGAGATTTAAAGGTTTTAAAGGTGGTGTTATGTGCTCAGATTCTGATGCTAAGTTACTTACCTCTGGGTCTGGAGTTTACTCGGGTGAGTCTGTGATATGGATCTAGAAGGGCAAACTCAATCAACTAGGAATTATAAAAACTACTGCTTATTTTGCAAATTCTAAAAACCACTCTGAGTTATAAAGCTGGGGGTTATGTCATTCATATCCAGGCTTTTTCCAGGAAAGCTTCAGAAATAAAATTATATATATGGTGGTAGCTCAAAAGTCAATCATGCTATCTGGCGAGGAGGAAAAATGCATCTTTACAAAAGCTGGTGAAAATAATTGGTCTGTTTCTCATGAGGGTAAAATCATGTTTCATTTCCTATTTTTTTTTTTTCAAATTTATTTCATTATTTTTCAAACCTTTTTCTCATACTTCTTTTTTTCTCTTCATTTTTATTGGTTATATTTCAAATGTATTTATTCTGCCTGTTCTTCTGTGCTGTTTCTTTTCCCCTTCTGGCTTAGCCTCTGCTGAGACAGACAGAAAACTCATCGTAGGACTTGAATTTGCCATCAAAATGTGATGCCCTTGACGTGTGGAATAGCAACAGTCTGTTTGCATTGATTTTGCCTGCGATTTTGGAAATAGCATGTATATTTAGGCCAATATGCCTGTCTATGTCCACATCTATCTGTGGAAATGTGGCCACATGTAGCACATTCTGCTTAGAAATCAATGCTGCAAATATAACCATAATATTAACCTCTCCTGTGTGATTGCTCAGAGCTGGGACTGTGAGAGTTGGTAGGAAGCCATTCCTGGAGTTAGTCCTTTATTTATCTTCTGGGTGGAAAATGTGTCTGGCATGCTAGTTCCCATGTCAAACAGACACAGGCTATGCTGCAAAGGCAAACTTCTCAACCGTGGAGCATTGCTCAGTATTCAAGATTGAGGCATTATGTTAAAATAAATGCAAAAATGGAAGTTAAGGAATGTCCTTTTCTCTCAAACCTCAATATTCACTCTACAACAACAGAAATAATTGTATTTCTATTATGAATATTTTGTGAATAATTAATTATGAAAACACACAGACATGAAATGGTTTTATTACCAAATTACAATTCTCAATTATTAGGTTGATGACAAGACTTTAGATCAAAAATTTGTGTATGACACTTTGAAATTGCATTTGCATATGGTCCAATCTTGGGAATGAGTTTATGCAAACAGACATCTGCCTCCCTCTACAAAGGAAGCTGGGAAGATGGATTTTACTTTAGTGGGATATTAGTATTACAAAGAAACATTAACACAGTTCACATTGGCAGGTGCGTCAAGCCTGGAAAAGGCTAATTTTTCTGAATATAATCAAAATCAGTGCTGTCTGCCTTGAAATCATAGGGAAGCTAGTCCAGGTCAAAGCAATGCTCATCTGGACTCCTTATTAAATGAACCAAAAATTCCTGTCAGAAATTAAACTTTTTTGTTTCAGAAACAGTTGTGAGCAGACTTCTTTCATCCCCTCCAAAATGACCTGCAGAGGATGTTGGAAGTTTGCCAAATAAAATAGAGCAGAACTACACAGGACAGTAAATTCAGACTTGTCACTTGTATTGATTTCCCCATAGACTAGACTTTCTGGGTCCTGGCACAGGTCTACGATGGCCAAGCAGTCTGATGAGGATTTGGGAACCTGGATCAATTTCAGGTCTGTGTGTACTGTGACAATGACTTGTGGTCTGTATTGGTCCTTTGACAAGGTGAGAACTTATACAACATTCCTGCAGTAGCAGCAATTCTTGGCATACACCAATTTTCCTGGCAAGCCATTCGAAGTATAATAATTTGAGAATTAAGTGGCTAACCTTCCTCTTTAATATATTCCAAACCCGTATTTTTGTCTTGCACTGAAATTGATACCTAGAATTAATCATCTTAGATTTCTGTTACAGGAGAGGCATTTGAAATTGTTTCTCAACTTGAAGAACTGGATTTATCATGGAACAGTAACATAGGTGGAAAACTGTCACTCCTGACAAAAAAACTCCAGAAAGGATGCAAGTTAAAACTTCTGAAAATTACAGACTGTAACCTGACGGCAAAGGATGGAGAATCCCTTGGTATGTGTATCCATCTAGCTGGACTGACACTGGCTTCACAGAAATGTAACTACCTAGATGATGGCTGGTTTAAGCTACATATTAATGGAAAGTTAATTCATTTCAGGCCCCGCATTACAACAGTGTTTACTACACAGTCTTGGGATTTCATGCACTTTCTTCCAAAGAGAAAGTTGTTCTCTCTAATCATGTGAGGTGGGCTTGAGAAGAATAGGTGGATCTAAACCACAGTCTGGGTGTCTCGGTGGTCCAGGGTTGCTGGATCCTTTAAGACCCTGGGCAAGTCATGTGTGCCAGAATTTCCAACACTGATTGCTTAAAATTAAGCAGCTGAATATGTAGTTAGCCATGGGATAGGAAAGAAGGTCTGAGGGATGGGGATTTAGGCTGAGTTGGCAACCACTGGCCACCCCTCCCCTCTTTCCTCTCACCATAGCTTAATCCTGTGTGGTCTTTTTATCTGATTCTGTGTTTTAAAAGATTTTTTTTTCCCGTAAAGAGAAGCCCCCATGCTCTCATCTCCACTGCAGGAGATGGCCCATATGCAACATACAGTCCTATCTCTCTTCACTGAAAATCTTTCTTTCTGTTTGTATTCCTGCTTTTTATTCTCATGTATTTTTCTGTCTGTGTTTTTTCACCTTTATTTTCATACAGATTTTTTACTGATTTTATTGATTCCTATGCAATCTCTGTTTTGCTGTATTTTTTTGGTAGAACAGGAACTCAGGAAGTTTAAACCACACACATGGACAAACCCAGCCTACCTCTTCCTGTTTGTCACGGTGCTATATTTTTCCAGGGCTCATCTGTATGTATTCCATTTACCAATTCTGGTTTTCTTTCCCTTTTTTCCTAGCTGAAATTCTAAGTGTCATCCCCAGCCTCGAAGTATTAGATCTCTCTATCAACAAACATATCGGCTGCAGCATGAAGGTTATTGCTCAGGATCTGAAAAATGTACCAGGCTTGAAAGAGTTAAACTTACACATGTGTGGATTAAAGCAAGACGGCCTCCAGGGCTTAGGTTAGACTTTATGTTCAGACAGACTTTTATTCTGAATAAATTGTACATCTGAAAACCATTTAAGAAAGGCAATGAGGTGGGATTTTGCTGATGGTTTGGCAGTATTAATGGGCAATCATTACTTGCTGTTTGAGGATTGATAAAAGACTACAGAGATTTTCAGCAGAAGTAGCATTTATCTTCCCTGAGTTTAAGCATGTGAAAGTCGGTGGGGAGAGTCACCCTCCACCCCCTTTATCTGAGACACATCTTAGGGCAGATTAATAGCTCTCTGGGCATGCTTCTTCTCTCCCTAGGCAGAACATAGACAAGGGCATAGACAGGCTAGCTAACTTTTAACAAGTTAATCCTGCTTTCAGAGAAAAATCCAAATTTACCATTATCACTCAATGAGTGTCCAGTGAATCCATATGAAATGGGCTTTTATCTGTGTCTTTCCCTGGTGGAGGTCTTATCCATAGGATAAAACAACTGGCACTAACTAGCACATCCAGTAGTAATTTCAGCAAAAGGCTGAGGATTGAATGGATCTAGGGGATGAGCTGTCCTCACCTTCACCTGCTCTTTTAGAGAAGGAAGGAGTTGCATAGATGAGGAAGCTTTGCAGTATCACTCTGTCTGCTGTGATTATATGCTGAAGCCTAGTCTAAGAGCTTTGCCGGCAATACTTTGTGCAAACTTTGATGTTAAAGTAAATAAAAGCTAAAGTCATGACCTGTGCTATTGCAGCAGCTGGTGACCAACATGCTCCCTTTTCCATTTCAGACACTGCTTTACAGCACCTTGCAGAGCTAAGAAAATTAGACATATCATGTAACAAAGAGATTGGTGGTGGCTTTAAAGACTCAACAGCTCATTTGGCCAGCTTGAAAAATCTTGAAGTCCTTGATCTCCACCAGTGCTGTGTAACAGAAGAGGACATGACCGTTTTGTGTAAGGACATGTTGAGGAAATCCATTAAGAATCTAGGTTTTTACTTCTGAAAATATCTCAAAGGCATAAGAGATTCTGCCTAACCTCGTCTAGCAGGTCTCAGTACTTTTTTCACTAGGCAGTTCTGCAAGTGCTGTGTGCAGGATAGCCTGCTTGATCAATATGGAATTTTTTTTTGTTGCTGAATCGAAGGAAATCTCATAGTGTCTGATCCCGTGTGGAATTAAGGACCTGAATCCACCATGATTCAGACCCATGGTGGGAATATAGAAACTGCTAGCAAGCACGCTTTTTTTGATAATCAGTAATTTTGCAAATAGCCAGGGACAGTTCCCCTGCTGGTATAAATTAACATGGATCCAAGGTGCATATGTGCATGTAAACGTACTGCCTAAAATTCACTTAGTGAACTATACGTCAAATAGAGTGATGTTAGGAGGTCTTGCGTTGCTGCTGCTGTATGCTTTATAGAAAATCTGAAGACTGCAGGCTCTGGTTTGATTTGGTCCAACTCATAAACAGTGTTAGGAAGAAAAAGAAATTTCCCATTTAATCAGTGAGACAGTTTATTTTTCTGTGTGCATTATCGTAATTTTTTGGCATTGGTTCTTACTCTGTAGTACAACAAAAATTCCCATGACTCAAAGCCTATATTGCCCACATATCATTTTCCATCATGATAAAGAAGGTAATCTGAAAAGCTGCTGCTGAAGCATTGGGAAATATTAACCATTACTAATAGCAATCATGTTTTATTTTTAATGTATTGACTAATAGAGAGTAATAACATTAATATAAAGGAGTTTCAGCCAGCAGTGAAGACATTTGGAAATAACCCCCATCTCATTTAATGTTAAATTCCCTACCTCATTTAGAAATTTTCAACAGGAAGCAGTGTTCTGACAACCTTCCACAGAGTAAGTAATACCTAATTTCTTAAACATTCTTACTGAAAATGGCATGGCTATTTATGGACTAAAACATTACTCACCATAAATTTGAGTGTCAAAACTTGGCCTTGACTTTTGGATTGATTTATAAAGAAAAGAAATTATGTCAGGGAAATGTACAACTACATATTTTTTCTGGATCAGTGACTGTCTAATAACTATTTCATATTTTTGTAGCCCAGGTGATACCTTTACTCTCCAGTCTTCAAGAGCTGAATTTATCCTCGAATAAAAATGTAGGAGTTTCATCTGATCCTCTTCTGGGCAGGCTCAGGTTTTTACCAAAGTTGAAATCTGTGGCCATCAGCAACTGTGGTTTAGGCGAACAGTCGTTTTCATCACTAGGTAGGAATGGGGTTTTTTTAAAGTGTGTCTCTTTGTGGGACAAAGCGTTTCGCTTTGGCTGAGCTCCAAAGATCATGGTTACACCATACCACAGTCCCGAGTGAAACAGCCTGTGATGAAACCAGTGCTCCATGGGACCTGGTTGCAAGCGAAAACCATTGTCTGTCTTCCCTCATTATACCTGACTGGATTAAGTCCTTTTAGTCCTTTGTTTGACAGCAATCTTCTGTATGCTCACTAATTTTGGAAGAGAAAGGAAAGCATGCTATCATTTTATGCTGTAATTATAGTTTTGTTTTAAGACTGCATTTGCAGTTTAGTTAGGTAAAGTTTTGACCGAAGGTTTTTCATCGCACTGCAGCTGAAAGTTTCAGTAGAAACTTTCTGGGATGGAGTTAAGCAATGGGCAATGGAGGAACTGAAGCAAAGGCTGCAGTAGTAGATAAGATACTGTGCAGCCATGAAGAAAAGTCCAACAGGATACGTAAATTCAGCCTCTTTTACCTACTTAATTGCAAATCTCAGTGGATTAACAGGTACGCTGTCCCTTTGATAGGCATGTGATGGCACACAAAAATCTAAGTACGAAGGGATCTGTTAGTTACTGTGGTTTATGCAACTATAATATATTTTGTGCTGTTTAGTAGTGACATTGAAACCTGTAGTAAAACTTGATTGCTTTCAGCAAGCAGTAACAGGCTAAACTGGTATGAGTTCCCTGCAGGAAGAGTACTATATTTATATCATTACAATTATGTAAGAGTGACATCACGGAAATCAGTGTTGTCAAAAGGCACAGACTATTTCACCTTGCACGGTGAGTTCACAGCAAAAAAATTCTCTTTACATTGATATAAAATGATTTGAAACAAGCTGTTGAATTAAATTGACTGCAGTGGGACAAGACCAAGCCAATAAAAAGACAGGCATGAAACCCCTCCACAGAGTCCTTAAAGATTCCATAGGCAGGCCCTTCTTATATTCTTTTGTCTGGCTTTTATTCGGATAAAATAAGTCATACTAAGCCCAAGTAGGCAGCCTGTGAGGAACCTATTTACAGGTGAATTGCCGGTGAGGTGTCTGTTGAGGCTACGTTGTTTTCTCTTAGTAAGCAGAAGTTGTTGGGTTTAATCTTTTCAGCTGAGGCTGCCCTTCACCTTCCTGAACTGGAGATATTAGACCTTTCTTGGAATAAGTGCGTTGGTGGGAACCTAAAGCTGCTTTTGGGAGCGCTAAAGCTTGCAACGGAGATTCAAGTGTTAAGACTGAGCAGCTGTAACTTGGTGGCTGAAGATTTGGCACTTCTAAGTACGTATAACATGGTATTTACTAGCAGTCGAGGAGCCCAGGGCATTTAGACCACAATTCAGAAGGGACTTGTTCCATGGGCTGAGCACGTTTTTGCATACATCAAATGAAAAGATGGAAAATACAGCAGTATTTTTCCCAGAAAGGGTTTTCATTTTGCTGAAGTCTGTGTCCCCTGTACATGCACAGTGCAAAAGCTGAAAAGGATAAAATGCAAAGAATCTTCTAGCAGTTTTATCTATTAACACAAAAAAGCAGCACTTAGAAAATGTAAGGCTTGCATCTGTTTTTTATATCAGATATTTAAAGCTGCCTCTGAGAAGTTTTATTTTCCTTTGTTGCTGGTTTTGGGTTCAGTAGAAAATGTATGTGCTGACAGCCAGTAATACAGGCACTACCAGCTCTCAGCCCATTAGGTGTGTTTCTGGAGTCAAACTATTGTGGGAGAATTAAAACAGAAGTATTTTCGCCCACCTCCTAGCAGCTGCTGAGAAATACTGGAAAATGGGAACCTGACGAAGAAATAAATTCTAGGATCTTTTAAAAAACCTGTTTATTTTATAATCTTCCTTGTGATTCTGTGGGCCTGACTCATGGGTTTTGAGTGTCTGAGATTGGCAATAGCTGTGCAGCAGCTATTAAGGCGCTGTAATCTGAAGGCTGGTGAGATGAAGCCTGAATGTTTTTGGCTTTACAAACATCACCCTTCATGGGTGTCTCTTTTGCCAATCATATGTTAAGGATCCCAGTTCGTTTTAGGGTATACTAGGCCCATTACCCTCCCACAGTGAGAGGTGGCTGCTGTAATCTCAACTAACTTAGCTTTCCTCTTTCTAAATCTCCCTGTGTAAAGACTATCTGCCTATTTTAATTGGTGCTTGATATACCCTCCTTCCAATGGCTCAAAGGTTTGCAGGTTGCCATACAATTTTAACCTGATACTTCTGTTCCCTTTGATCGCCTATGTTTTAAATGTGGTACACTCCTTCAGCTGTGATAAAAGTCTTTCTGTGATCAACAGCAATTTTACATTGCTGAGTGGATCTTGCTGTTTGACTACTGAAAAGCTGTAAATAATATAGTATTAAAATACTACTCTTCTTACTTACAAGCTTTTAAAGCAATTGCCAGCATGTATTAGTTGTGTTTGTGTCTGTCATTTCTTGCAGCATTACTGACGCAGGATGGCCATCTAGCCAGATTACGGAAGCTGGATTTGAGTTACAATAACAACATCTCTGATGAAGGGTGGGTCGTTTTCTGTCAAGGCTTAGCAGTATTCAAAGAACTCTCAGAGCTGGATGTCAGTCTTCGCCCATCGTCCCGCCGTGGCTGTGGGACATGGTTCAGTGAGTTGTTAGCAGCACTGACAAAGCTGCCTGCCTTGGCAGAGCTGGGGCTGCAAAGATGGGTCCTTTCAGAATCCCAGCGGAAACGGTTGGAAAGCTTTAATCAAGACAACAAAAGAAACATTCGTTTTGACTGTTGACGGAGGTTGAAGGTTTCTGGAAGGCCTTTCACAAGCAGCACATGAACCAAGTATTTTGTGTCACTGACTTAGAAGACTGCTGATTTTTTAGTAATCTCGTCTCATAAGAGCTCATGAAATAGTTCTACAGTTACAGAAAAATGGTTATTTAACCTTCTGGATAATTCCATTTAATAACATACTCTTTCAGATTCTCTGGGCCATGCTTACACTACTGTATATGCTTCATCTTCATGTTGCAAGTACTGCAATGACTGTCAAAAGAGCAATGATGATTTCAGATGGACACACTGCAGGTCTGCCAGTGGAGGGAAGTGGCGGGGGGGGGTGCTAACGCAGGTGGGTGGGCAGCAGGAGTGTGGCCTCATGTATATAAGGAAAATGCCTCTAATGTGAAAATACTTGAAACTTCTGTTTTAAATTTTAGTTTCTTCTCCCCCAAAACTTTTGCCTTTTCATGAATGCATTAAATCTACATAATTCTGAGATTTGGAAAGTATCCCAACAATTCAGGATTGTGTAATAGTCCAGTAAAGAGAATACAGAAGGAGCTGTTCTGACTCTGCTCTGGCCCTCGATGCCATCTCATAGTGTAGATGAGTCCTGTGTACAGAGTCAGCATAAAATCAAGGTAAGAAACCTTGTTTTTGTTGTTGTGTGGTATCTTTGCATGTCTCGGTCAAGGTTAGATCAGAGACATGTCCTGTGTGGCAGGTTAGATCAGAAACATGTCCTGCTACCTTAGCAAGGATTTTTGACAAAAAGCAATCCATAAGCATGCTGAATAAAGCTATGCATTGGCTTCAGGATGCTTCAGGGATGTTCCTTTTCATCCTGAGCTGTTTCGGCCTTACCCAGAACGCGCTTTCCATATAGACTCTTTTATGACATGAAACACAAAACTGGACTTCCAGGTCTAAGAGTCTCATCTAGAGCGTTATGGAAGCCAGTAGGAGTCCCCGCAGTGCATTCATGCTTCCTGCATTCAGGATTAATCCGTTAACTTTCTCAACACCTTGTGACATAGACAATGTTCTTATCCTTACCCTAAAGATGAAGGAAATAAGCAGTCTGTTACTCAAAGCCATGAGGCAGCTTCTAGCTAAGAGTGCAGCATCCTGCTCTGTGCTCAAGGCTTGTTAGAAAAAACATCAACTTGGGACATGCAAGCGGCTCCTTATTTTTTTTTGTTTGATAATTTCATGTTTGGCATTTTATTGTATGTGCTTACATAGAGCCAAATTCTGGCATAGTCATTTGTGTCGTGGAGCATGTTAACCCACACGTGAGCTCAAACGCTGCAGTGGGATTATTCGTTGGTAAGGTATTTTAGGAAGTAAAGATATTAGATCTGCCCACTGAGTGAGGAGTCTTAGAGAAATCCTGAGGCAGCTTGAGGGATAAAGTACTGCTCAATTAGCTCTGAGTATATCTACATGCTGCAACGGTCTCCTGGAGGAGAGGCAACAGGATCATTCAGTAGCACTTTCCTAACTTGTTAAGACCCCTCTCAGCAAGTTCTCCCATGCAGGTGCAGATCAATATTCAGCTTTCAGTCCCAGTGACCCTTCCAACATCAGCTTCTCACTGGTGAAGGTTATAACCTGCAGCTGACCATGCTGTGCTGGTGCCTCTTGATTGCTTAATCCATGATTTCATGTGAGGGTCTCCATGGACTTCCTGGTTTGAGTTTCAGTTCCACTCAGAATGCACGCTTGACTCCCCCAGCTCTGAGAAATTTGATATGAATTGGAGTGTATTGGTCAGAGGTAGCCTGGGATTGCTGCTGTGTGGGATCAGTTATTTTCTACGGAGATCCTCAACCTCTGAAATGAAGCAGAGCCCCTGTTTCATACAGGGCTAACAAGAAAGACTTTCAAGCAGTGTCTTAAACCAGGAGAGTTATTCTAACGTGGAAGTACCATCACCTCTGTTAAACAGCCTCACACCAACCTCTTCTCTTAATCTCTTGCCTTCCTGTGACTTTATTCCTCAAATCTGCCTCTGGTCCAACTAGAAAATTGATCCTTTATCTGTTCTATGAGAATCCCTCTGAATCACTCCTTTCCCACTTGAACCTCTAATTCAGTAAAGCAGCTGGCCCATGTTTAATGTCCAGTATCTTACTGACTGAACTGGACTTCAGTGTTGGGGTTCTTTGCTTCACCACAGTTGGGTTTCTCATTCTTAGCTCCAGAGCACAGTATGGACTCAACGCTAGCAACCCCTCCGCTTGCTGTTCATGATCCCTTTCTCAGTCTTTAGCCCTCTCATGGTCCTGTTATGCCACTGTTGTGCCACTAAAAGTTTTTATTAAATCACTTTGTCCTGTCTACCTGCCACTCTTCCCACAAATCTCTCTCTTCCATTGATTTCCTCCTCAGCAGTCTCTGGATCATCCTTCTCTCTGTTCCTCTTTGCCTTCACTTAGGGTGAAAAAATTTCATAAGACACCTGCAAACAATTAAACCAGCATCAGTTACCTAGTAAAATGAAAAATCAAACCTGAGCCATCCCCCTTTTCTGCACGCCCAGCTCTCTCTGGCCAACAAGCACGTTAATGGATTTCAATATCAATCAGTTCAAGAGCTGGACAGAAGATCGATCCATACCCTTGATGCAGATGTAGCTGCAGCATCCAGAGCGCACTGCCTGGAGGTGGAGCTCTATGGAGAGCTGGGTCTCAGTGCCCCTGCCTTCACCACCTCCTTCAGGATGCCACAACCTTCCCTGAGGCAACTCAGACCAGGGGAGGGAGAGCAGGACTGCAGTTCCGACCAGCCAGTTCGACTAAAGAAAAGGTTCTGCTCCCACCCACCTGCGCATTTTGAAGCTGCACAGTGGCTGGTTCCAGTCCAGCTCTGTGCTTTATGTACACTGCAAATAACACCCTGGAGGCGTTTAGAGTTTAAGAGGTAACTGAGCAATACAGAATAAAAACTTGACATCAGATGTCTAGGACAAACAGCTATGTGTAACATGCCTTGGGAAGACATGGTTGCATATAAATTTGGCATGCCAGAATTACAGTTAGGAGTGTTTGTCATGGTTCTTTTGAATAACAAAGGTGTTATGACAGGCCAGGGCCCAGAATTATTGCAGAATGTTGCATTCTGCAGACTCCCTGCTTTCAAGTAGGCTTGTCATACACAGACATTTTACAAACTGTCACCAAGCTATCTCGGCGATGAGCTATAACACTAAGGATCTGACAGCTTGCAGTCATTCAAATACTGTAGCTACAGATTGTCAAAACATCGCGAACAGTTTTGCAAAAATGTAGAGATACTTTCAAAACAGCTTTTTACACCTCTGTAAGACAGGGTGGTAATGCAGGTTCTGGTAGAAGTGCATGTATTCTGACTGCCTGGAATCCTCCTCCACATTTCCAAACAAGATACTGATCATTTCTGAATGTAAAACTCTTTAAATAACTGCTAGTAGCTGGGGCCACAAACATTGTTTCACTCTAGATATGGCTGTACCTCACTGGACAATGGATTTCTAAGAATTGCATGTAAAATACTTCAGGATTTAGAACAAAGAACACTTCATTGCACCAGATTCCTACAGATTAATTTCCAATTAATCAGCTGCCTCTATGCTTTGAGCTAACACGCATTCAGAATGAGACATCTCAAGAATATTTCAGAATCTGCCTGAGCTGAGTCAATGTTGACAAAAACCCAAAAACAAACCTCAGAAAATGATGTTTTCATTGTAACGCTCACTGATTTGAAGCTTTAATACTGCTTGTCTACTACTCACTTATGTCTGCTCACATTTACCCTTGTAAATGAAGAAAGCTCTGTGCAATTTACTGCCCAAATACCACTTTCTTGCTTTTGATCCTTTCACAGATTTCTCTTTTCCCTTTCCTTTTTCTTTCTTTTCCTTCTTTCTTTGTTTCTTTAGATTCTTAAGTGTTGAGAAAGGTCCAGTCGCCTTCTGGTTCGTCAGCCCATGCCACAGACTTTGGATCTGAAAAAGAGAGGAGAACAATCTGAATACCTGGAGAAAAAGTTGCTTGGAACAGTATTACTGGTGGATATTCTTGATGCAAAAAGCCAGGCACATTGTGGTCTCTGAAAAACCCTTTTATTCTGTATTAGACTACATTGTTTGCAGCTAAGATAGACTGCCAGCTACCTGACTTTTCTTTTACTGTGCATTATTTTTTTCAAGAGGAATTTCTTACCAGGAGGATGCTAACACTGTAGTCCTCCAGACCCTTCGATTAGAATAGTAAATGATCATGTCTACACATCTTTAAATGTCACTTTTTAGTTCAGAACAGTTTGGGAGAAATAGAGTAGTTCATGAAGAAATTACAGACATTAGAGAAAGAGACAAATAATTCAGGTTCAGAAGAATCAAAGACTGAGGATTTACCTCTCCTTTCTTCTTGCCCTGTATTTTTTCTGAGCAAATTAATTCTGTGGCCCACTGGTGACATAGACTGATGTTCTTTGGGGGAAAAAAAGCAACACAAAAACACACAAAAAATGTGTTTTGTTCAATGTATTTGTGCAATGAAGCTTCAACTCTGCAGTCAAAATACAGTCAGCAAGAGTGAAGATGCCACCTGCAGTTAGTTTCTTCTTTGGGCAATGCCTTGTCTTAGAGGATCTGACCTGTTAGTAAAACACCCTAACCGTTCCCCTTCTGCTGGACAAGGAACTAAGGGAAACTCCCTTGCAAGCTGTAAGGGCTGTTCTGTGCTTGCTGACTGTGACCTGGTGGGGCCGTGACAACCTTCTGGTACATTTTTGAACGATGCCCGGTGCTGTATTTCCTGATGGTTCCCTATATCCTACCTTAACGTAATAATAGAAGTACTGCTTTGCTGTAGCCAATGCAAAGAGTGGTTTAAGATGTTCTTGATGTTGCACAGAGAGTTATTGTTTTAGGTTGTTCTGCAGAGTATCTATTACTAAACCCACAGCTTTTTATGTGTATTGTGGTGACTTTCTTAGCACCACTGCTACAACTTATTTTTCTGTAAGTTTTCCCAGATGGCAGATGTCCCCTGACAACACGCTTCAGTTTGAGTGTCTGTCACACGGTTTCCATCCACAAGAACCAACTCCAGCTGCTGAAGACTGTCCAAATACTCAGGTAGCTGGGGCAGGTGATTGTTCTGAATGAGCAGTTTTTGCAAACCTGAACACACAAAGCAGCTGCAGCACAAAGAACAAATGATGTGGAGCATCCCTGCGTGCTCCTCAAAACAGCACACGGATGAGGAACAAATGATTCGGTCTGTGCATGTAATGAATGTGTGTATTGAGCATCTCACCACAGCATTCCAAGTTCAAAGGATCCGCTCCCAAATACAGAAGGATGGGACTCAAGCTCTTCTAGCAAAGCATTCAATTCACTAGTTGAAGACTACTCTCCTGGTAGCCAGGTGGCCAGATTCAGCTTTCAAAAGTCCTGCTAATTAGCACACCAACAGTGCCAGTGAGCTGAGCCACACAGAGATGGAATGGAGAACTGGGGAAGATGGAAAGACTGGGCTGAGGAGCACCCCTAGAGACCCGGTTCTTCACCACCCCCCTGGAGTCACTGGTGCTGACCCAGTGGGTCTATCACATCAGGGGATCTGCTTCGAGCTGAGCTCTGGGAAGCACCTTTTTCCCCAGACCTTGAGGCTGAGGTAGGTCATGAGTGAGGAACTCGCATCCATGTGCCTTGGGCACAGCACTTTCCCCACCCTCCCAGTTCCTAACTTTTATTGGCTCCCTTGCAATTAGAGGATGAGCTCTGAAAGATGTACTGCATTCCTTCCTTCCCTCCCTCCCCCTTCCAAAACACTTACTAGGGTCCGTAAGGCCATGAACACCAAGACTGTTTTTCACCTTGTACTTGGCAGACAGACTGCAGGAGCTGTTGAAAGAAACTGTTGCAACAGTCAAGTATTTTCAAGTGAGTCAATGAGCTGATGGTTGCAGGCAGGTACTCCAGACAATTATTCTCCATGCAGTTCTTCCAGTTTCTGCAAAATATGTGTGCGTAAGTTTTAATAATTAAAGCATTTTTCCTTAGCTTGGGATATAATCAATGTAGAGAGAATATTAGGAAGTGCAGAAGTAAGGTTTATAAACTGAAATGCTATTGGGATGACTACTAAATTCAGAGAGAGAACATTGTTTCAAACACTACGTTTTGATATTATCCCTACTGTGACAGCCCTGGCCTGATGCTGCACCACGTACCTAAAGAGACAAGGAGAACCTTCAGTCCCGCATTTGGAAGCAGCTGGAGTCCATCGAAGTGTCATGCTGCAGCACACCAAGATCTTCCCCCTTCTATTGCTCCTACCTGCAGTTCGCTGAATTTAATTCCTGTATCTTGTCCCAAATACAATCTCTCTAATGACTCCAGGAGAAAGATACTGAATTGGTTTTCAGATCAGCTAAGGCACTTCAAATTTGTCAGTTCTTTCACCTCCACAGGTACCTAGACAGAGTCATTAAAAAGATACATTATGTCAATTAAACAGTAATCTTTGGGATTTTGTTTTTAGGAAAAAAATCTCCAAGAAAATGCTGTGGAGCTGCATTACTGTTGATGGATGAACACAGAATAGTCCGCTCGTTAATATAACATTATACCTCACCGTATGGTGGAAATTTTGGCAAAAAAAATCCAGGTTGTTTCCTCTGCTGGAAGGACTTCTTATGGGGTTAATTTTATTTCTTAGCAGAAACATCAGTCTGCTGCTTTATTTCCTTTGTATACACAGTGCAAGGGAGAGTAATTTAAATGAATGAAATCTGAAAGTGATTCTTTTGCACAAATTACTGCCTCTGTAAATGTAATCTTCAGGAAGAAAATTGCACAAGTGAAAATCTCCTTGGAGAAGAAGCAGAGCATTATATAAAAAGGAAAGGTGTATTCTGGACCCTAAAATGAGCGCATCCATTAACACTGTCACACTTAGAACAGCACAACTTGAGGGTACATAATTGTTCATTATCAAATGAACAGCAAACGTTAATTGTGTTAAAGGCATTAACAGTATGACATCCATTTTTCAATTGTCCTCTGCTTTGTTTCAGTTGATGATGTATTGATTCTATGCAAATGCAGCGCTCATTTTCCAGTGTACGCAGAAAAAAAGATGCATAAAGACTGAAGCAGTCCCTCCAGTCAGTATTCCTTCTTTATGATTCAACACAAAGGTCAGTGTTTCCACGTTCCTGCTTTTTTTCACCCTGACTGAATACTCAGATGTCAGTCATAATGAGTAACCCAGGCTCAGGTGCGTACCAGGTGGAACATGCCTTCTCACTGTAGTAGGGAAAGGTGGCACGGGGTTGTAATGAAGAACTTAGATTTTGCAAAAGGGAGGTATCAATAAAATAAAAATGAAAACAAAGGAACAAAATACCTCCTGTACCTGATTGTCACCCAGGGCAAATACTTCTGTTTTTTTCACAGTGTACATTCCTTTAGGAATATCATCAAAGCAGTTTTCACTCAGATCCAGTATCCTGACACTGGTTAATCTGGTAAAGAACCTGGCTATCTTGTGCAGTCTGGTGTTCCTTAGATAAACATGTGGAAGGGCTGGCCAGCAGCAGACCGGCTGTGGGAACGCCTCCAGGCTGATAGCAGAAGGTCTGAGCACTCTCATTTCAGTGAGATTCTTCAGACCTGGGGGAAACTTGTGCAGGAGATTGTGAGACAGCACAGCCAACTTTTGGCAGTGTTACAGTGTAGGAGGAATGGAGGATAAGTTATTAAAAGCTAAAAATAGCTTAAGTAAATTTGTCCAAAAGCCTCCCTCTCCTGGGATAAGACTGATTAGATTTTCTTCCAGATCTATTATTTCTAAATTAGCAATATGACAAGGCTCCTTGGGGAAAACATTCAAGTCTATTTTTCTGGAGGTAAATTTCCTTCACTTTTGTCAGGTTCCCTGTTTCTTTAGGCAGACACTGAAGGCTGTTGTCAGAAAAGCCACACAGTTCAACATGGTGGAGGTATTCACAGATCTGCACTGGGATTTTGTGCAAGTTTGTTTTATAGAGCCCGAGCTGACGAAGGGACTGCAACTGGCCAATAACTGGCAGCAAACTACAAGAGAGGGGATTGTTGCTTAAATCTAAGTTCAGAAGACTTTTTAGCTCTCCCAGTTCTTTGCATATGTCCTGTATGTGATTCTGATCCAAGTAGAGGACATTCATGTGCCTCCAGTGATTGATGTCTCTGGGGACGCTTACAATCAGGTTCTTTTCCATGTGCAGCTCTTCCAGATATTCTAGACTTGGGACCCCTGGTGTGATGGTTGTTGGCTAAATCAGTGAAAAATATCTTGTCTGTGATGTGTCTGAGAGAAAGGGCTTCATTCTCTGGCACTTCATTCACTGTTATTTCTTATGCAGTCTGATCATGGTCATCCTCAAAACCAAGAGAGTCAGCTTTGGGACTATGAGTGCCCCTGCACTGGCCTCCTGGCTCTGCTGAGACTCAGCCCTCTGTGCTCTGGTTAGGAGAGAAAAAAATTCAAAATCAACAGCACTCAATGACCTTCCTATGCTAAATGAATACTGGCAGAATTCAGCATTTAGGAACAGGTTCTAGTCTCAGTGGTGTTCATAGAGACCAAATCCTGCAGTACATACAGCAGGACCTTATCTTTGAATCCCAGTGCATTCTGAAGTGCCCCAACAGCCAAATTCTGCTGGACAAAGCAACCTCCTTGAGTCTTGAAGTCTATATTTACAAACACTGAGATCTGTCTTCATCGGTGCTGGTTGTAAAAAGCTGCAAGAGTCCCATTGTAAAAGCAGTGGCACCTTCACCTAACACCTGGTGGCTTCTGAGCCAGAGAGACACCAGTGAGTCCGGTATGGATAACCCCCGGAGCTGTATTGCTGCCAGATATGAAACAGCAGGAGTTGGGAAGGGGCGACTAGATGGCCTGAAGGAATGATAAGAAGGAAAGCAGAGACTGAGAGGCAGCTGTCAGTCATCTCCCACCTGATGACCTTTTCGCTGCTGCCGTAACTATGCTGGGAGGAGGCTGGGTTTCCAGAGATGGGTGCTTTCCGGGTGCCACCAGGACGAGGAAGAGCTGAGTGACCACCATGGGGAGAGACCCACGCTGGGCCTCCCAGTCTAATTCCACTGTTGCATGAGGGTATTTTCTTTTATATCTGCTCCGAGTTCAGCACCGAGCTGCGAGCCCCACACACTGGGACAGGAGTGCATGCGACCCCAGCCCACCCCCTGCCACCTGCACTGAAGTCTCTGGAAGGATTTATTTGGTGGAAAGGACCAGCGCAGGTACCTTTGAAGTAACTGCTAATCCGTGTAACCACGGAAATTTTTGCAAAGGCTCCTCGGAGACCGTGGGCAGACCACAAAGTAAATGCTCCAGGGGTGAGCTGACGAGAGTCCCCACCACAGCCGCGGGGAGGGCCAGCACCGCCGGGCCTCCTGCCAGCCCGCCTGCCTCCTGCCTGCGCCCGGCCCGCCCGGCAGCCCTTGGGAACGGCTCCATCGCCAAACACCGTTCCCCTTGGAGCAGCCCAGCTCCGCGGGGCAGTCACGGCGGGTTGGCGTGGGTGCCGATCGCTCAGGTAGGCTGTGGAGGGTGCAGCCCAGCTGCTCCGTGGGGAAAAAGGACGTGCCTGTATGGATATTAATCCTCTGTTAGGGCAGATCCTATCTGAGGGCGGATCAGAAACACATCCACAAATCCATGTTTTTGCCTTGTGCTTTGCCTGTCTGTATCTATCTGTTATTCTTGTGTTGCATACCAAGAGCTGTAACCCTTTGCAGGCCAAGCCCTTTTTTATTGTTATGCAGAGCCCAGCATAACAGCGCTTGGGCCCGGTGATGTTGCTAGGCTGCCGTAACCATGCGATCATGTTTTGTTTTCCATCAGGTCATGTCGGTTCCTTCAGATCTTCACCAGCGCTATGTGCAGGCCTGCCAAAACTTGGGCCAGCCTGAAAACCCCTTCATTGCTCATGTGCTTCAAGAAGCTGATAAAAATGATGAAACGTAAGGAAATAAGAAACAGCATGTTTTCGATACTTCTGAAAGCTTTAAACAAGATAGCAGGACAAGGAACTGAACAATGAGAAAGTTTGTGCAGTTTCAGGCTTAAACACAAATCATGTTTAGCATTTACTGCTGAAGTTCTGGTTTGACTCATCTTGACATCGTCTTGGCAGAAGTTTGTAGCCATATATCCCTTCTGGGCAGCTTTACAAGAAGTGAAATCAAAAAAAAGTGAAAAATTTAAAGGATGGTGCCTTTGTGTCCCTTAAAGAAGCCAAACCCAGTGTCTAGTCATCTTAACTGCCAGCCTTTTGTCTTGCTCCTGTATAAAAAACCCTTAGCTGCATCCAGTCAGCTTCCAGCTGGTAATGCTTTTCTGAACTGTCTCTGAGTCCTGCCAAGGTATTAACCACCCAAACTCTCTCTCATCATGTGGCTAGGTAAGGCTTCCTCTCATGGATGCTTCTGGGGTAAAAGTTAATAGCCCTTTGGAGAGAAAACCTGAGAAATACAGCGTAGGGAAAGGGTTTGTATAAGTTTTTGATCTTGAGGGCAGGACAGAGTAAATAAAGGGAGCAAGTAAAAAAGGAGATGATGAGGAAACCTCCAGGATAGTCTTTGTTTCTGTCTGCCTTCCCCTCACCTTGCTTCTTCCTGCTTTCTGTGTATGTGTGCTCTTGCAGCTGTGCAGTGTCTTCAGAATATCAAAAAGGATAGTGCTGAGGTACAGCTTGAAACATGTCATCTGTCATGGTGTTACCAAAGGTAGTGGCAGCAGGTAACTGCATGTAAACACACCAGTGAGGGCAAGCATGAATACACTTACCTGGAGAGAGAATTCATTTTTCTATATCATTATACTCCTCCCCATGTTCTTACATTTTTATCTTGCAGCAGATGGACAAAAGGAATCACATTAAAAATAGCTGGAAATAATCATCTAGTGCCTGTGCAGAGAGTTACAGGTGACGATCTTCAAGTTCTTGCCTCTGTCTTACGTGACACTGTATTTGTCACAGGTAAGCTTGTTTCATGTGTGTTTGAAATCGCTGTGTGAATATAAGAAAACATCAGCAGTGTTGATTTCAGCCTTAGTTCAGTTTTATTTCTTTTTGGTTAGAGATCAGTTAATTATAGATACGTGTCTGTCATATTCTTCATCTTTTTCAGGTTTGGATCTTAGGTGTAACGTGTTGACTGATAGTGGAGCAAAGAACGTGGCAGCACTCCTCCAGGTGCCAAAGTGATGTTTATCTTTCAGCAACTTGTAATTTATTTGGTTAGGATAATATTTGTATGTGGAGTGTTGGAGAGAAGAATGCATTGATTTGGCAAAATTCCATTAATTTTGACTTTCACATCAAAATCCACCCTACTAGAATCTCAGATTGTATTCTCTGGGGAGATTTTTAAATTTCTGGTAGAAAACTATCAGACATTTGGCAATGAGGTCCTGGAGACAGAAGAGTGGAATAAACCATGGGGCTTTTAGGCTTACAGTTCAATTCGATAAAGGAGGCAATGGTAGTGTCAAGTGTGCCAGGGTCTTTGTTTAGATACTTTATCATCTCTGTTAGCCTTTTTGTAGGTCTAAACATAGGAAACTTTAATGCTGCTTTTTTGCCATTGTAAGCACTAGGATACAGACAGAAAATGATGAGTTGCCACTTGGTTCCTGTGTTCCTGCAGCTTGGGGAGTGCCAGTAAGTTCACAAAATGCCTGAAAGTCTGCGTCTGAGCTTGACCACCTGCCTCGTTTGGTCACACTGAGCACATGGGTTCCTAGGTGGTTTCTGTAAGCCTAAGAGGACCTTCAAGCTACAAGTTTTTCTGCCTTTCTCTCATCATCTGACATACTTTCTGTAACTACTCTAAATCAGGGGCTGCCTGAAATGCAGTGAGGGACAGAGGTTTTAAATACGTGTATGATGCATCTCCTTTTTGAAAAATGCAGGCATGATCTGGGAAGAAATCTCACTACTTTCTGCTTTGTTTGTTCCTAAGGAAAATTCCACTCTGCGGTACCTTAACCTGATGTTTAATGATATTGGCACAAGTGGAGCAGAGCTGATAGCAGGAGCGCTCCACGTGAGTATTTGTCTGGGAGTTTTAGACAATGGCATCAAGTTTGATATTTTTGCTTTTGATAAACAGTACTAGCTGTCCTGCCAACCTCGGAGCGAGCTGAAAGGGCCCTCTGTTTTCCATCATTCAGCATTTTGCTCTGTCCCAGGGATCCCTTGTTTTCCCAGGGCAGACTTCAGGAATCAGGTTCCACAGGAGAGAAAGTTGCACTGTCCTGCCATTAACACTTCATTATCACAGCTATCACAGCTGGAGTTTGCTGTGTGAAAAAACGCCAAGCTATGCTATAGGATAAATAATGCCATTGGTTTTCCCTTTTTTTTTTTTTTTGGTTTGTTGTTGTTTGTTTGTTTTGTCGTTTTATGTATTAAATTTGCTTGTACGTTGACATCAATATTTGTCATGATCCAGGATGTCTGAGACATGTTTTCAAAACTTTCCCTTACAGCAGCAGCATAAAAACAAGTTTGTTATTTTTCAGGTGGTTTCCCAAGGAAATGGGGCCTATGTGTTGTGTCTGTGAAACGACACTCACATGAGCTCTTTCTTCCTCCTTCATGGGCTTCAAACCAAATTGATTTCAACTGCATTTGACAGGCCTCCAGAACCTATGGCGGTACTCTAGGTTGTACAGCCCTGTACTCTAGGTTGTACAGCCCGGGGTGGCAACACCCCAGGCTGGGTGTGCAGCCCCGGGCAGCGTTTGCGGGGTTTGCTGAGCAGGAGGGTGGCAGGTCCTGAGCACCAGCCCCTTGGCTGCTGGGCCGGGCGGGGGGGATCCGGGGTGAAGGGGGGGTGTTACGGAGGGAGGAAGATGCTGTAGTAGATGCCATACTGCAGTGGGGGAAGGGGTACTGAGGACACGTGGAAGACATAAAAAACGTATGAAACCAGGCTTCAGTAGTTCTGTTGCTCACAGAACTACTCATTTTGTAATCTTTAACTTAATCAACCATCATCTCTGCTAGTCAGTGATTATGTGGTACTGAGGAATTAAGAGTAAAAAGTTACTCTGCATTGCATTTGGGGCTTTAATAGTTAAATAGCTATTTCCTACCCATTGAAATTCTGTGATGGGTGAGGGGAAAGATGCTGACTTTCCTAGATGTCTGATCAGAACCTTACATTACCAGTGAAGTCACCAGTCCTGCAAAGACCTGCACACTGGTTTGACTTTGACTGGTCATGTGATTTAAAAGATTATGAAAAAATAAAGCAGATTACTTTCTTGTTTAAAATACACTTACTAGATTAAAATCAGTTTTGATATCATTTGCATTTCAGATGTCAACTTAGGCAGAAATATCTGCCTGGATTATTTTTGTGACTATGAAATTTGTGAACCTGGGAGAAACAAAAGGTTTGAAATACTGGAGTTTTGCTTCCAGACTCTCATGCTTTTGACTCCACTGAGGGGAGCCTGAGCCAACTGCTTAGTCAGTGTCATCACTTAGACACAATTCTTCTGGAGGGTTGTTTTGTTTTTGTGTGACAACCAGCGAGATTCACAAGGAAAAGGACAGTGTTGTTTATCAGGCTGTTTGAAAGGAATTTTTTTTTTTTTTTTTGTCTAGAGGAATAAAACTCTTGTGTATATGAGAATGACTGGAAACAAAATAGGCAACAAAGGTGGGATGTTTTTTGCTTCAATGCTACAAATTAACTCAACCTTAGAGAAGCTGGATCTTGGAGACTGTGATATAGTGAGTAACCCAGTAAAATTATCATCAATGATGTAAGTCTTTCAAGGGTATCACAAAGGTCCTGCAGTGCTTAATCAGGGGGGAATGCCATCTTTTGTCATTGATTTTACATTTTGTGATAGCTCCAGGTAACACAATGTATAATATGGCAATGCATACTTGGAAAGGCATGTTGCATAAAGCACCTGTGAAGTCATTAACTGGTGATGTATTATTGCCACAATGTCCCTGGGAATTCAAGTGCTTGGCTTTCAGATTTTCTGAGGTTTGCTTCTGCTGTTCATTTTTCTTATGCTGTCTAAGCCCTGTGTAATTCATGTTGAGGGAAGGACTTCTTATTCCCTGGAGGTTCTTTTCCTTCTTAAGTGTGTGGTGCTGTAATGCCTGAAAGTCACCCAGTCCCATAGCTCTGTTGCTCCTTTCAGAGCTCGATCCATAAAGGCCATAAGCACAACAGTACTGAATTGAGCACAGAGGCACCCAATTTGATCTTGGATAACCTGCCACCCCCTAGAATCAGGTGCTGAGACTTTTTACACAGTGCACCTAGGACGAATGGGTCAGTCCCTAAGCAGGGTGCTTCCCACTCTAGTTGGTAAAAGCCTGTGGATCACTTCTTAAAACCCCATATTTCTTTCCTGGAACTACAGAATTTTCTCCTAAACTGGAAGGGGGAATACCTTCAGAAAGCATGAAGAGTGTTATGAATAGGTAAATGAGGAAAGTGTGACTAGTGTAGGACTTATTTGAAAGCTTAATGTGTTTATGCTTGGTGTAGGGAGTTGACAGAGAGTTGGTTTAAAATGAAATGGCTTTGGGTGTAGACCAGCCTAACTGGAAAGTAACATAAATATAAATTAGTGAGCAAACTAGAAGGAAATAAAATAACCCCTGAACTGACCCGTATTCTAGTCTCTGGCTTCTCTGTACCACATTATTCACATTTAGTATGAATTTACCCAGTGGATAAATGTTAGCTAAGACTTTTACCAAAGACCTCAGGGAACACACGCAAGCTGATTTTGCTTCATAAATCAGGAAAACCAAA
The DNA here is from genome assembly GCF_015220075.1 of Falco rusticolus. NCBI lineage: Eukaryota > Metazoa > Chordata > Aves > Falconiformes > Falconidae > Falco > Falco rusticolus. The sequence continues at coordinate 25,011,394 of NC_051199.1, forward strand.
ATACAGGATCAATTAAATGGACAAGTATCTTAGAGATTCATTAGTCTTGCTTTTTACTTTCTCAGTTGCCAAATTTCCTAGTCATTTGTACTGCTTAGTCTAATTCCACTCTATTATTCCATAGGGAGTTGGCACTGTTATTATCATTATGTGTCTGCAAGCACTTGGCTACTGCACTTGCAACTCTCCAGAGTACATGGAGGCAGAAAAAATAGTATTTCCAACCTGAGCCCATTCATTTGACGTTTTTGATCTTCTTGACAGTCAATTCTAAGTCATTGTAGTAAATTGGTTGCTTGATCTATACATTGAACAGGTTTCTCTAAAGAGTTTGTTTATTTTCATTTCCAGGGTATGGAGTGTCTAATAGCAATAGCAACAGCCCTGACTCAGAACAAATCAGTCAAAGCAATAAATCTAAATCGTCCTTTACTATACAGCCAAGAGGTATGTAAGTAGATTAGTGTCAGCTCAGTCAAAGAAAGAAGCATAAGTCATTACTGATATATTTATTGATGTCTGAACTACATGGTGCTCTGGGTTTCCTTACAAAGTAAATTGTTGCAGAAATATTCTTTTCCTCTTTCTGTGCCGAGTTTTGTGCAGTCACTGCTGCTCCTGTTTAACTAGAAGTTTAATTACATAAAATTTTCTTTCCTGGTACATATGCGTTCATTAAATAATGGGTTAACACGGAGAGGTCTGGGTACTGGAGAACCTGTTACAGCAGGGAGAGTTTCATGCATAGTTCAGCAGACTAAGGGAGAAATGCTGTTTAGCAGGAAATGAGGGGAAGAACAAAAGGCTGTTTTTATCTGAGCAGTGCAGTGCCCACAGCCTAAAGAAAGGCAGACTTCAACAATATGCCATATTCACTGGGCTGTGTGGTTTTGTTGTTTTGCTGTGTGAACTTGAAGCATAAATTTAACAAGTGAATGAACCTCATCAATGTAAAACCTATGATGCATTTGTAAGTCAAAACAAAGACACAAACCCTCCAAAACAATCGAGCACTGAAAAGAGAATCTGCAAGGCAGTGATTGATCTTTTTGATCTTCTCAGGCTGCTGGGTGTGTAGAGGCACACCTTGCTGCAGGGCTTTTACTTGCAGGCATGCAGCTTTTGTGCACTTGCAGGCATGCAGCTTTTGTGCACAGCTGGTGCTGGAGGAGCCTTGGCTACAGAGCTGCTTGGTTTCACAGTGGTGGTTTCACCAGACTGGCAGCAGTTGTCAGGTGTCTGCAACAGTATTTTCCTTATGACAGGATAATGAAATTAAGCTGTCACGAAGGCCAGATCTTCCTAAATTCCCAAAGGTGAATTTAACAGTTTAAACAGGTTTTAATTGTTTCTTTTCTACTAAGACAGGGCTTGAACTGCCTATACCTAATTTCAGAACCCCACTTGAACTACAGCTATTGAAAATATAGGACAGCAAGGCCTGGACTGTACCTGTGGGAGGCTCTGTTTGCCATTGTTTCCACCCTCAACTCTGTAATTTTCTGAGGCCTCTGGGTTGTTGCTTATTTTTGACTCAGTATTCACTGTTATTTTCTTATACTTCAAACCAAATTTACTTTGCCTTACAGCAGCAATAGGGCAATTTTTTTCCCCTAGCAATCCTGTTTCTTTTCATTAAATAACACGTTACATCTCAAAAAAATAATGGCAGTGAAGACTGGCTGAAACATTCAGATTTTTAAGAGCAATGACAGGGAGGAAAACTGATTAGACAGAATGATTCAAACAGTGATGCTTCTGATCTTGCAAGGATGTATTTAGTACTGTATGTCTGCAAATATATTTCTGGTATTTTTCTTTTTTTTCTTTTTTTTTTTTTTTTATTTTCAGCATTATCACAATGTATTTTTTCCTGGCTATTTTTAATACAATATACAAAATAGAATGCTACTGGTGACCAAATCTCGCTGTTAGCTGTGCATCTCCCTTTTACTGAAGCAAGACCGTATCTTACCCTGAAGTGCAGCTTAATAAAACTGAGTGTATGTTTTTAGGAAGAGACCACAGTTCACGTAGCTCTGATGTTGAAAAATAACTCCTCGCTTGTGGAACTACACTTGTGCAAGCACGAAATGAGAAACTTTGGTGTAGAGCGACTGTGTGAGGCATTATATGAAAACTCCAGCCTGAGATACCTCGATCTTAGCTGGTAAGAGTTATTAAGTGACATAGCCCTGAATAACATTAGAAACTAATTTTCTTAGCACTTTTTTAAAAAAAAAATAAATGTGTGCTTCTCTCTTTCAGTAATAAAATAACCCGTGATGGTGTAAAATTTCTGGGAGAACTACTAAAACTGAACCAAACCCTGGAAATCCTAGATCTCAATGCAAACCGAATAGAAGATGATGGAGCCATCTACCTGAGTGAAGCCTTGGCTTTGTACAACAGGACTCTGCAAGCGTTAGTATTTACACAGCTTCCCCAGACCGCAGGTGTAAGAAACTTGGACTTTGCAGTGGCTGAACTGACATCAAAGCTGTGTGCTTTGATGTTGATCAAAACAGATAAATCAGGAAGTTCCAAACTTTTTGGTCCATTTTTCCTTCTCAAGGGAAAAAACTTGTGGGTGACAGACTGGGTGGGATTCCTTTGCTGACCATAGGGGTGTCCTGCCACGTGAGGTGCCCCGAGACCTGTGAGACATCCTAGGGTGCTGGAGGTGAGCACAGGCCCTCTCGGAGCCCTGCAGCTGGAGACCCGGCAGGACACAGTCACGCATTTCAGACGGCACAGGAGGCCTGTGTTGGTATTTGAATTAAGTCCCCTGTAGCTTCACATGAGCTAAAGGAGTAAAACACGAGGCCAAGACACGCCATTCAGTCTCACATGCTAACACCTTGTGTTCACCTTCCCACACTGCCAGGCCTGCTTGTAACTTATTTTATCCCCTTTCTTTGTGCTTCCTTTTTTTCCTATTTTGTCCATTGCTGCGTGGCCTGACAATGCTTGTTCTTCTATTTTTTTTTTTGGAGGGGGGTGTTGATGCTTACAACCGTTTTTGTAGTGGTTTATCTTACTTCAATGATTCACAGCTTTTACAGTCATTCAGAATTGGCAGGGGGTGGGGGTGGGGGGTTGGGGGTGAGGCAATTAGCTCTTGTTAATTCTTTCTGCATCTTGAAAGCTTAGGTCCCTGTGATGCACAAACAAAAACAAACAAGAGCTGTACATCTTCAGAATTTTAAGATAATCAGATTCCACGCAGGGATAAGGCACTATATTTGTTGATTCTGATCTTCACCATGTAAGAAAATCCCCTGTGGAAGTCAGCTTCCGGGTGAACCCGGAGGAGCTGTAATCTCCCCGTACCTTGTATTAAACCATGCGCCGGCAGGATGTAAAAGCTGATCAAAGGTGTTACCTGAAGCCATTAGTTTTAAGTAGCAGACTGAGGAGGTGGTGGCTGCTAGGTGCCTCTGAAAGCCTTCCAGGTTCACTAATATAAAAATAACTGCCACTCCACAAAGATCAAAGCTTAGCCTGGATAAATGCCAAGGCCTGGGCTTCAAAGCACAGATGAGACCTGGCTACCACGCAGCAAGTCCCTGACACTGAAGAACTAAATCGTGACCAACCTGGCTGCAGGAGTCATGGAAATGCCTTTAGAAATAGTACAAGCCCATAATCCAAACTGCCTTTACAACCTGAAAAAATTTTGCATTTGGACTGGCCTTGATATAAATAAGTAATTATATTAATAATAACAAATATGATATACAGTAACAGATAATGATAAAATATAAGGATAAAACATAGTTAAGCTCTCAGTTTCAATTAAAAGATGGGAATTCTGTGGTTTGGCATGCACTTGTGTAACTACTTTCTCTGTTTATTAGGTTGTCGGTGGTAAGCAACAACATAAGTGGCAAAGGACTCGTAGCTCTTTCAGATGCGATGAAAACAAACATGGAACTTTCCTATATTTACATCTGGGGGAACAAATTTGATGAAGCCACCTGTATGGTAAGTGCTTCTGAACTCTTCTAAAAGGGTTTTGTTTGGTTTGTTTGTTCTAACTTGTTTTTACAGTCATTGGGAAGACTGCAGCAATTAGTGAACAAGATACCTGAATTACTAAGTGTTTTAAAAAATTATGATGATGGTGCTGTGAAGAGACTCACTGGACACCAGCATACTGAAATGATCAAGTACTCTCCTACTGTGTGTTATCTTCTAGAGCACTCACTGCAGTCAGTCAAAAGGGAATATTATAGTCTTGGTTTTATTCATTTCAGGCATTTTCAGAATTAATCCAGACAGGCCGCCTGAGACCCAACCGTACCGATGTGGAACCGTACGAAGTGGATGGGCACATTCACCTTGCGGAGCTCTCCCACGGCCTTCGGAGGCATTACTACTGGACACCGAGTTGTGGGGAGGTGACGAAGAAAGATGCTAATGCCAGTCTGGCCATTGCAGCTGTTTCAGAACACTTGTGAGTGAGGTAGCAGCTTGATGCATTCCATACGGTTGAGCTTTTCCTATCTGGTTTCTACCAAGTTAAATTCTATTAATACCAGACTGGCTGCACATTGTTGCTTCTGGGTCTTTAGTCTACAAGGAATGTAAACCCACTTGAAATGGCATTAGAGATAAAACAGCAAACCACTGACCTTAAAATTTGTTGCTAAATAACGCTCAATCTATTAAGAGCCCATTAATATGAAAATTCATTAATTTTGCTGCAGTTATTTCTACAGCGCTCTATCTCCTTTGCTGTACCATGATTAATTGTAGCTCTAGGGTTTTGAGGCAATAGATAAATTTAGTAAAAGAACATGCTTAGAAGAAAACATTTTCACTACAGCGAGTGAGTGACACTAGGTATTCTTAGCAGTAGTGGGGAGTAAACAGTCACTGACCAGAGGCATGCAAAGGGTTTAGACTGCAGCAGTGCAGATGCATGAGTTGAACTCCTAGCAGCTGAACTACTCCGCTGTTTTTGAAGACCCCCTGAGATCAGCACTTCTATCAAGTGCTGCTTATTTAAAAAAAGATGCAGGGGCTGGACCAGAGCAGCAGTAGCGCCTGTGAACAGAGCATCGTGACCACAGGGTCCTCTTCCACACAGCTGCTGCAGAGGAAGACCTGCCGTTGCCTTCCTGGGCTGCAGTCTCTGCAGTCAGGCTTCCACGCCGCAGGAACAGCCCACAGGTAACGTTGCTGTGTCTCTGGAGTACAGCCAGGCCCATCAAACTGACAAAAACTTAAACACCTGGCACAGCTGCTGGGCAGGAGCTTTGCTTGACAGCAAAGCAGATATGCTGTAGAACAAGATTCCTGCTGAAGCCGAGAGGTTTGGGTAAATCCATTTGTTGCTACTGTGCTCTATAAACTGTCATCTCTGACTAGTAGTTGCACGCTTTTGATCTTTTTCCAAGAGTGACTTTTTTTAAAACCAAGTTAAATGAATTAGTGAACCTAATTTACTGGGATATCAATGGTATTTTGATTAACTCGCGGCATGTATTTCTTTCTTGTACTACAAATGAAAATCACCACCAAACCTGGTGTCGTTATTTATTCCTGTCTCTTGAAAACTGTTTAAAAAGATTTCTATCATGATAGCCGTGTGGCAGCTCCTGCACATGAATAAGACAACATATGCATATAATAGTAGTTAAACATTGTTTAATGGTTTGAATACAGACTTTGTAGAAGTTTGGGAACCACTCAGCTTGTTTCCTTTTTTCCACCCGCTCTGTGCATACCTGTAGAGGTGACTAGATACACGCTGCTAGTCACCAAAAAGTCACCATACCAGACAGCAGAGGTTCGCTCAAAGGCTCTCACTAGTGCAATCTTCTGCACGTCTAACTGTGCCTGTTAAAAATTAGTATAAAGTAACAGAATAATCCGTAGGCAAAAGACCTACAAGATCAAAGTATGAGGGGAAAAAAGAAAATACTTTCAACAATAATACCTAAGCAGCAGTGACGTAACTGCTGATGTTCGCATTCTGTATTATCACAGCAGTAGTGTAGAAACAGGGAGATGTATGAAAGGACCAAGGTGGTACCAACAGCTGTTGTATGTAGAAGACTGTTGCTGTTCAGTTGGTTTTTTGTCATTCCTCCCACCCCCAAATTAGTCAGACTATTGCTCCACAAAGCGCTTAGTATCCTAAGAAGATGAGGCAAGCCCCCAGGGCAGGTATGTATGCACAGGGCCCTCTCAACCTGTAGTCCTCTCCTTAAGCACTCCCTAGTCACACTGTGAAAACCCTATTCTAGAGAGGAGCTGGTATTTTAGATGCTGTTAAACAGGAAGAACAGAGCAATGAGAACAGAAGTTGAGGATATACTGAATGTGATTGTTTGAGAAGAATCTACATGCTATGAAAATACTTCGGTTTTTAAATACTTACATAAGCCTGATTTATCAAAGCTGGTATTTTTCTGAGCGTTGCTGCTCTGAAGCACTGCAGGTTATACTCTGAGAGGGTACTCTCACTACTGAGACACTGATGATACAATTTCTTGCCAGAAAGACCACTACCAGATTCAGATTGAGGTATGTTTTTTTCCATATATCTATCTTTCTCTTTCAAACTACTTTCATTGCCCAAATTAAGTCTTAATTTACTTGCATGAATGACATTCATTAATCTGCTGTGGTAACAGGGAACCAAATCTACTGGGTCAGTCCCAACCCTATCAACGGCAGTATTTTATCTTTAGTAGATGTGGTAAAATAGCAAAATATCATACATAAAATATCACAGGATCAATGGCATCTCCTTTCAAAAGTGCTAGCGTATGTTTTTGAAATATTTGTACTCTGTCTGAACCCTTGTTTAACAGCAAGATGCTTGGCCCGTAAGAGCACTCTGCATTATTGGCAATATCCATAAAAACAGCTCATGTGTTACAGTTTACTTTGGTATCCCTTTGTAAGAAAGGGCTGCAGAGTAATTCCTCCTGAATTTTGTATACAAAGGTTCCTGCAAACTAAAATAATTGTTTGTGCAAAAACCTGTATTGCTTAGAGGCCTACACCAGAGACATTTACTGCTTTCCTTTCTCTGGAAGCCAAACCTTGACAGTCATACAAGATGTATCTTGCATTCTTTGGAGTGAGAGAATTTATATAGGCTAGAATTTTTTGCCATGTTCTTCTAAGTTATTCTAGTAGCTAAAGCAAGTGTAATCCTGCTCTGTAAAGCACTGTTTCAGCTTCCAGAACTCGCAGTACCTTGCTGAAAGGCAGCATTTTTGCCCCAGTTTAAAGGGAAGGAAAAGGACAGATCCAGCAGGCCAGTGGTACAACACAGGTACCCTAAGTCCTACTGTGTACTCTAGCCATGATACCACCTTCTGTAAAATTAAACAATCTAGTAAAAATAAGTTAAGATACAAATTTGATAAAGAAATTCACTATCTACTTTAACATAAAACCCGCATCTACAAAGCACTGTGTAAAAAATAAAAACAAAACCAAACCACAAACAACAACGAAACCCCCCAACAACCAACCTCCCCCAAAACCTCAAAACAAGTAGACAAAATTAACCCAAGAGTCATTGTACTAGACTGTATTCAGAATAAAGTTTTTGTTTAATTTTGTGTGAACAGACCCAAAATATCTGCTATGAGAAAAATCAGGTGTGTTTACTGTGAAGAAAAATTAGCAGTCCTTGCTGTGGTAGCGTGCTGCACCAAGGGCTACCGTGTGTCCTTCTCACAGGGTGCTTTGATGGTGGTTATGTTAGACTGCTTCCCTCCTCCTTTTCTTGCTACCCCTTGCAGTTAAAAAAGGAGACACAAGGTGAGGGAAAATTACAAAACAAGTTTATTAAAGTCTAACATAAAACACTTCAGGCTAAAATATGTACAACTCCCTCCCTTCCCAGGGAATTATAAAATTGAGAGTTGAGGTATATACAAATAACAGAGGAAAAATTGTATATACATGAAGGATATTTTAAAAATAATTTAACCAAAAAGATCAGTTATTAGTCCTTATCTGAACTTAATTCTGCAAGGCCTACCGCTAGACTTTCCAAGATCACAGCCCTGAAATCCTTAACATGGGACTTGTCCATACTTGAAAGCTGGTTTGAAACACATGATTTCAGAAAAGTTGTCATGCTTTGTGCCCACGTACAGGCACAAATTTTGAAGCGAGTGTCATACAAGGAGCTATTCTCACATAAGTATTTCCCAATAGCCAATTCGGAGACTTCTAGGTGCAGATAACCTATTCAGGCAAAACTTGCACCAATGTCAGTGCAAAATTGACTGAACCGGTACTGAAACAGTGTGACAAATCATGTCATTTTCTCTAAGTTACTGTTAATGGAATTATTAAAATTCCCTCTTGCCTTCTGCAGGCAGGTCTCAAGGAGATGTCTGCCTAACAAGATTCCATGCTTTCCCATATTAATCCCTTACAGAAGTTATCAATGCTGTTATAAACCTTGTACCTCCAAAATGAACTCAGAATCCTTAAACCCAGGACTTTGATGTGCAGCCCATTTCCATGCACCTGTTGGCAAAAGGTACAGTACAGACCTGCTTCTTCAGGTCCTACAGCACCCAGCCTGAACACACCTACGAGTATTTTTTGTGTGTGTGTGTGTGTGTGTGTATATATATTTAAAATCTATATTCTAGTAAATGAATACAGTTTATAGAGATCATACCTCAGCAGCTGAGATATCTTCACAAAAGATGAGAATAAACATCAAGACTCTCAAATGGGGACTCAAGAGTGCAGGTCACTAAATTATTGCTCCAAGACAAAACTACAAGCTTGTGTTTTCTATTAAGAAAGGTTAAAATTGTTGTCTTGTAAAAAATAATGATTATCTTCTTGTCTATAAAGAAAACTAAATGACTAATAAAGCAAGTGTTACTAAGTATCTAAACAAATCCTGTATAAATCTAAGCACTGTATTTTTTAAAAAAGTCTGAAATCTAAGAATACAGTAATAAGCTATAATTTTAGAAATATAAAAACAGTCCAAACAAACATTGTTATGGAATGCATTTTCTATGTAGGAATGTAATTTTGAAATTTTTTTTTCTTCCAGAGCTAGTTCTCTCTTGTGATCATTTATCCTGGCTATGTTACGCTTCAGATACTTTTCCTCAGATAACAGCAGCATATCATTAGTTTATCTTTCAAAGCTGTTAAAATACGTAATTTATCAGTTGTCCAGTACTGTTCTTTTTCAGTATTCATGACTGAGCCTATCTCTATCCCAAGACTTTTGCTATATTTTCAGAGAGAGAAAGTAAAAAGGAGCCTTTAGGACAAGCTACACAGAGGTTGCTTTTTTAACACAGTCAAGATCCCAGTCTTTGTGGTTCTCCAATCTTAAATGGCAAGACTAAGGTGCTACATCAACAACAGAAGATACAAAAGCAAAACAGGGAGGAAAAGAGGAAATGACAAAGAGGAGGTAAAAAAAATATCAGAAAACTTCATCCATTGTCCTTTGCCAGTACTGCGAAGGACATCAGCTGTTTGTAAATGCTGTAGTATCGATAAGCAAAGAAAGTAAGTCAGGCAGTTACAACAATAATTAGCTCCAGCAGACAGAGTCAGAGATACCTGCATTAAGAATGTTCCCAGTGAACGTAGTTGTACTCCTTCCTGCCTGTGGCAGACTTTATCAGCAAATTTGCCATATATTAAAGCATGAAATATGATCAAGAAGCAGAGTTTTTAAACATGCCACATACCAAGATGATCAACACAAAGAAGCAAAAGGCCTATAACTTTACACGTACAAAGATGTAGGAAGAAGAAAAAAAATACTATCTGTAGTCATGCCCGGGAATCAAGGGACCACTGGCCCCATATTTAAATTAAATCCTCCAAGAAATTTTTCACAAGTCTGTTTAATTAAGGTGCAGATTAATTATTACTCCATGTAGAACAGAATCAGTTAAGAGGTATCTCCTATGCTCTTCTATTTATCAGTGTCTGGACACAAGGCATCAGTGGAAATCGAATGCTAGCACCAAGTAAATAACCAACAAATAATATCCTTAAATGCATTGTTGGTACAGTACTATGACTGTTTGCTTACTATTTGATGATTACTTAATGCTAACATTGTGTTAATGGAAGAAGCTGGCAAAATGGAGTATAAAAGTACTCCTGCTGTCAACTAGTCTTTAACTAATGACCCTACCAAGACACTAAAAATGTTGCTTTTTAAAAATGCACACTGCTAGTAACAAAACATACCTTCACATGGGTCTTGCTAGATACCGGTTTTGTGCAGTTACTGTGGACAAGTGACATGAGAGGTAAAGCAATACTTAAATACTTCAATTAAAACTAATCAGTCACACTTAAGAAAACCTTGCCTGGAAGAATATCGATCTGCTCTGTTGTATTCTTCCTTAATGCCCCCTCATGTGGCATTCGCTTATTATTTTCACAGTGAAGGGCAGGATTTATTTCCTCTTTCGTGCCTACAGTCTAGCACAAGAAGAAGCACTACTATAAAAAAGGGATTATGAAGCTATGATTCATGCCTCACAATTAAGTCAATGCATCTTTTCCTCTCATCTACAACATGTGTGTTCCAGCTCTCCTTTTGAGCAAATGTTGCTGTTTGTGCCAAAACCAGGGTGTTTTAGAGACGTGAAAAATAAATCTGGGACAAGATACAACAACGCTGGATTCACTGAAAAGAAAAAGTGACTTGTTGGAAAGAATACCCAGTATTATCTATGCTACTAGAACCCCCTGGCTTACCATGCTACAGAAAAATAATTAATCCTCCTTTACTGGCCTCGTCAGGAAAATACACACAAAACTTGCCCTCTGGTCAGCCTTCAACTGAAGATGGATACTTCTGGCAGACAGCAGTAATTCTTGGCAAGCACCTCACCAGAGCACTGGCCTACCTTCCGTCATGTACCATTATATCACCTTAGAATGCAGAAGTACAAGCTTGTTAGTACATTCAAATTATGATTTTCCCCTTAAACCTCTGGGTTAGTATTCTTCAGCTATCAAATATGGCTTAAAATGTCTGCTCTCAAATGACGTTGTGACGCATCGGATCAGCAGGAACATGGGAGGAGATCTCCAAAATACACTCAACATGTAACAGAGAATTCTTAAGGCAGGTGTTGCTGGAAAGGATTTGTCTCCTGGAAATCAGTGTTAATTGCAAACAGAGATTTGACCGTAGATTAGCACAATTCAACAAAACCCAAAAGACAGCGCTGCACAATGGAATTGCCTTACAAGTGTCTTTACACAGAGGAAAAAGAAAAAAAAAGAGCAAGTCCCATTAAAAAAGTGTGACTGCTTGCTTGCTTATGTTCATCTTACCAAACGTATACAAGTTCACTACCAAATGATGGTGATGGCTCTGTACTGCGCTGTCAGTATAACTGCTGCAAGAAAATAAACTGAGGTTCTGAATATCCAGTCACAGCAGATCTTAGTAATGTTTCTGATGAAGGAGACTGATTACCCGTCACGGGAAGCAGCATCTGATGGTCTTCAGTCCCAATGGGAAGAGGAAGTGCTAAAGACATCTCAGAAGGCTTCACATCTATGGACTCCGGTAAAGGACTTTTCTGACTCTGAATGGATTCTTGTTCATTGAAAGAATTATCAAGTGCATTAGAATCGGGAGGAGTTTCAGATCCTGAGGAGGGGGAAGAAAAAAAAAAACCACAGAAGAAATAAATGTTCAAAAGCCCCTGTGCAAATTCTGCAAATTCCCTTTCAAATGACTGTCAAAACCAGCACTTGGTGTGTCAAGGACTGCTTGGGCAGCTGGGCTATCAGCACTCCAATGTGCCGCAAAGCCAGAACCAGCTGTAAACACAATGTAAGCACTAAGAATCGCATCCTCTGCTGCTTGTAGCACGACAACTAAGCAGCTGATGCACTCCAACTTGACCTCTACTTGGCATGGCACAGAAGATAACAAAACCTCAACATCATAGTGCACAAAGGAGCTTTGGAAAAAATGTCATTATGAAGGTTTCCTTGAGATTTTCCACCCCAGAAAATCTACAAGCCACATCCAAGTATCCTCTTTCAACTGCAACAGCAATGGACAATACATCATTGATCCATAAACAACTTTGGGAGAAAACATTAACTCCATCCCAGCCAGACCCACTGCAGTTTTTATCCAGCCACCTGAGAAATGATTTCCTATTCTAAACTGAAATCCCAGCTGACAGCCTCCTCACTGCTTTGTTCGAATGCAGTCTGCCACTGCTCTTGCACAGCTCGCTAACCCACATCAGGTATTTAACCCTCCCTCTATTGAAGTGGTCCGAAGCGGCGAAGCACTCCTGTCCCTCCATGAGGGCTGACCTGCCTTGGCAGCAATCCCAGCTCTCACCCTCAGGCTCCGCCAGCCCTCTCCAGTCACTGCTGCCCTCACTTCACCCTTGCTTCTGCAGGAGTCCTGCTGCACCGGGGCCTTCCTAAATGGGGCTTCTCAAGCTCTGGACGTTCAAAGCTGCCTCTGCACATGACTTGTTTTCTCATCCTCCCAATCCAAACATACAGACATCTACTATTCTCTTTCCATATGACAAAGGCAAGGAAATTATGGGTAATGCACTTCAGGCTGGACAGATACTGAGCTGTTCGGAGCCACTGCTGACACAGGCTGGCTAGCTGAACATCTCTGTGCTTCGTACTGAAGGCAAGTAATATCTGTCAAATTTCTTTCTCATCAAAATCTGCTATCTAGAATAGATCTTTGAAACAGAGATTTGAAAAGTCTTTTTAGAGCAATATTTGCAGCTGGGAACATTTTGCCAGCTGTCTGATCTCGTGTGTTTGCTAATCCAGCTCAGACTTGGATTAACATAGACTGCATATATTAAAAAAAAAAAAAAAGCTATCTTCCACCATTACATTAAAAATATTTGTGCCTTCAAGATGTAAAGCATTTCTTGTAACCAGTATGCCTTGTTCACCTCAGTTACTGCCCTTGTAAAGACATACTCCTTTAACATGTTCAGCAGGAGTGAAAAATTTCCTACAATTCACACTATGCCTTCACATGGGAAGCTCTCACAAGTTACCAGTACAAGAAAGTACATATTCACGTACAGAAAATTCTTGTCAGCAGCAATCCACTTCTACGTTGCTCAACCTGCGTTTGCTATAGCAATGCAAATACTTGAAAATTTGTCTTCAATCTACTTTAAAACATGTACTTCATGCTTTAAAAGGTTTGGTTACCTCTAAAAGCAGATGCTTTTGGCTCTATAGAGACACTATCCAAAAATCTTTTATTTTCTAATTTTAGGCTTGGGTATGTTATTCAGTACTGAAGACAAAACAGTTGATGTAGTTTCCTAATCTTTCTCTGCACAAGGAGCTCACCTGTGTGAACTTTCGTTTTGTGCTTCTTAAGATTTTTTATATCCGTGTAAGAATTTCCACACATTTCACAGATAAATGGTCTTTCACCTGAAAAAAATTGGTTAGGCAGTTAGAACAATGTTGAAATGAAAAGAAAACACAGTTACGAGATGTAGAAAAACGGATTTCAATGGTTTATTTTAGAATACAACTAGTAATATTGTTATTTTGTCTGTGTGTATTGAGAATGAAATTGTTTCCAGAGTAATACATTAAAACAAAGCAAAAAACCCCAAATGTCAGAAGTAAAGCCATGATCCCACATCAACACCTATGCTGTTACACAGACATTAGTCTGAAAAAGGCAATTAAAAAAAAATTCACAAATATTTTCTTTAAATTATGTTAACACAGACATATATAAATTAAGAAACTTGCTTCTTTCAAATACAGCGCAATATGGTGTATTTTAAAGGCAAAAGGGTAAAAGTAGAATATTATTTATAGTGCAGGAAGCAGCCTGTCTGGAAACTGACCTGTATGGGACCGAAAATGTTTATTGAGCTCTCCAGAGGAAATAAAACTCTTTTCACAAATGCCACAGATATATGGCTTCTCTCCTAAAGGAAACACAAGGAGTATGTTATTTCAATATATAAACCAGAATACACATAAAGAACAAATCAAAATGAAACAGAGGTAACGTCCAATGGGAGAAAGAGCTCCCTAAACTGGAATCAAAGGGAAAAAACACAAGAAAGGAGCTGGATGACAACTCTAGTGGTAACTCCCAACCTACAGACTCCTGGGTCATTACCCAGCCCCTCCGCAGGCAGCCAGTCCTCCCTTGCCAGGCCTGTTCCGGTACCCCAGTGCTCTGGCTCCCCTTACCTGTATGTTTTCGAGAATGGGTGATGAGAGAACTTGAGACGGCAAACGCTTTTCCACAGCTGTCACACACATAAGGCTTCTCGCCTGTGTGGCGACGCACATGGTAGGTGAGTGTGCTGGCCTGAGCAAACCGCTGCCCGCACCGGTCACACACATAGGGCTTCTCGCCACTATGCTTCCTGTGAACGAACAGGGCATCAGTGACCTCCTGGCACGAAGGGAATCAACACCCACGATTAAATAACTTTCTACAATCAGTACTTCATGCCCAAAGTCCCTTGTGGAGATGTTCTGAGAACTAAAAAAGATGTAGCAACTCTGGGAATCAGCACATCCGCGATTTCTGTGGCAGCTGACCTGAACTGCAAGCCCTGCACATGGACCATGCACCATGAGAGCTCCACACGTTTCGCCTTATAGCGTACTGACAGAGAAAATGACGAATCCTAACAAGGGAGCATAATTCCCACTCCTGCCAAAAATGCGAAAAGCCCCATGCGGATAGTAGTGAATGGTGAGAACTGTTCTGTTTCACCTCCCACCAAGGACTTCTCTCCTCTTTGCTGCTGCAAGCAGTTTAAAACAAAATCTATGTCTTGATGCCATAAGGATACCAGCGTGTAGGCTGTAACATTCATAAATCACAAATCCCTTCCCTAATGAGGAAGTACAGAGATGTAATTATTCTGTTACGCACTGTGCAAGAAGACCCACAAGAAAAGGAGCAGAAATGGCCAAATTACGTGAACGTGTACCTCTTGCTCACACTGGAGTAAATTATTCTGTTTAAATAAACACATGGATAAGCATTGGCAGGATCTCACTTTTGCCTACCTGGCATGAATCTTCAAATTGCTTGAAGTTGCAAACTGCAGGTTGCAGACATCACATTTGTATGGTTTCTCTTCTCCGTGGTGCATCCGACTGTGGAACACTAACTGGCACTTCTGAGCAAAGCCTTTGTCGCAGAGTTCACACTTGTATGGCTTCTCCCCTAGTGAAAAATAAAACCTTTGTGCTCTCTGCACTCACGTAAGAAAGCTTGCCAGTCCACTACCCGACCAAAGCTCAGGTGTCCGTTCTAATACTTCTTACAAATAACATCCTGGAACATCCCATCACCAGTCCACTGAAGTGGAATGTGCCAGGAGTACAGCAGACTATTTTTTAACACAATATCTTTTGGGAAAAGAAGGTAACAATGTTTTTAATAGTCCTGTTTTCTCCACAATAAGAATGCTACTACTACATTTTCAGACTTTTTCCTGGTTATGTCTATACACGATTCGGAATATTCAAAACGAACAACCCGTAAATCATCTGCTGCCTCTTGCCCATCAAACAGCAACCTACAGTCTAGTGCTCACTAATTGCTCATTAGCATCTGCTGTACGATGCTACAGGTGCTTCTCCAACCATTCAAGCTCTTTTAGTGGCCAACAGTCTCATGTAAGGGATCACACAACTCTACAGTCTTAGATGACAGTACAGAAGAGCCTATCTCTGCATTTCTATGGCAGTGCACAACCAAACCCAGAACTCAACAATTCTTAAGTACACCATGTACAGAAAAACTTCCAAAATAACAGTATTAGACATCTAACCTGCCATCTAGCAACCAACACCATGAAATTCCCTACCTACCTGTGCAACAATTCCTAGTACAATACCCTCAAAAGCAGAAAGCACAGCTGACGTTCCTACTAGCAAACTGTCCCTGAATGCTGCTCACAAACTCCATCTCATGTATGAATCTTAGTCACTGGCTGACAATATTTGCAATTCTCTCCCTTGGCTACAGAAAGAGCAAGGTGTCCTCCTGCAGCTGTACCTCAACACCTCCTACTTCACCTCTTTACATCTTCACAGCTTCCTGGAAAAAGCTCCACTGCTGGCCTCTGCTCAAGACTTTCCAAAGGAGAAAACAAGCAAAAGGAAACAGTTTTTTGTCTGATTCACCATTACTTCAGAATTCTGAATGTCAGCCACAAAAGGAAGAAAACTACATAAACCAGGTCCCTCTGCTGCTCACTGGGCTAAGTACAGCAGCGACAACAGCAGAACAGCTATGTCAGATCAGCCTGAAAAACAAACTAACCTGTCACTGTCTTCCATCTCTAAGGAAGAACATATGAAGAGACAAGCACAGTACTTCTCTCATACATTTTCCCGGGCTCCAGCAATTTGCTGTTTGTTACCCTTTTAAGTCAGACGCATTGTCTGAACGTTAAAGTGTTCCTACTTGATTTCTCTTTTAATGCTTTGTTCAGTAGCTCCTGATATAACACTAACTTCTGGTAACATTACTGAATGCAGAGATCGTAACACCATCACACATTTCAGCTGCACATTTTACTCAATAAAATCCCAAATGCTCTAGAAATCCAGCTACCCCCTTGCCTTTTTTAAAGACCCTATGAGAAAGTTACCTGCTTGCCACAAGATTGCGTTTTTTCTCCACTTTTGTTACCAAACATATATTATGATTTGAAGTTTAAAAAAACGCAACAGAAATTCTGGTATCAAGTATAGGGAGTTTTTTTACCCTCTACAGGCAATAGATTTTGGCACTCCAGCACTCTACAGAGTAAAAGGGTAGCCGGCTCTTCTGAGTCTTTCCAGAATGCATCCAGAGGATGCTCAGCCTAATAAAGTCCTCTCTAGCTATTTAAAGCAGAAACTGTGATTTTGTACTGAAAAACACCGAAAATTTTGATGCTATGAGTATATAGGTACTAACCCCACATGCATACCAGCAGCAGACAAAATTTCTAGAGGAGGAAGTCAGAATGCAAAGATCTTTTTAGTCCTGTATTCACAGGCTGTGATTCCAGGTCTCCACAGCCCAGCAGAAAAGGCCGATGGCTTACCTGTGTGAGTTCTTACATGGGTTTTCAACTGATTGCACTGGGTGAATGCCTTCCCGCAAAGCTGACACACGTACGGTTTCACTCCTTTGTGTATCCTCATGTGTCGTCGGAGGCTGCTAGCCTCTGAGAAGACTTTTCCACAGGTGTTGCACACTGGCTTAGCTTTGGAGTACTTCTGGTCAAGCTCTTCTCCTGAACTCTCCAGCTGGTAAGCGATCTTTTCACTGGCTATGTTAGACATACAGTGCTCCTTCAGGGCACAGCTTTGCTGAGGCTTTCCCCGTTTCTGTTTCGCTGCAATACTCTGAACCAGGATATCCTGCGCTGCCAGTGTTTCGCTTTCCACCACAGATGCCAGCTGTAGTTCAGAGTTATCGCTGCCTTGGGCAGCCTGTTCCGTTATCTGGGTGGCCAGCTTATTTGCATCCAAAAACATTTCAATGGACGTGTTCTCAGCCACATCGTTCTGATATTGTATGGATTTATTCTGTATGGTTTTGGGGGAGCTGAAATTCTTCTTTCGCTTTTTGGTTTGAGGAGATTTCTTTTCTAAAGCTGCTTTCTTTGCCTGTGGTTGAACCAATTCTGCAGAAGTAGCATCTGCTTTCTCCCGATTACTGTAATCTCGGAGAGTCAGAAGGCAAGTTTGCTGATTCATTTCAACGTTTCCAGTGATACTAGATGTCTCTGTAGAAGAGGGATTAGCAATAAAAGCAAAGTCCTCCATCTTGATTTTGCATTTAGTGACCACTTCTTCTACTTTGAGATAGTCGGCAGCCTGGTGAATTTCTTTAACATTCCAGCTGCAAGAAAACAAGACTTGGGTGACAATATTCTGAACAAAGCAAACATTTGTTCTGTACCAACTGTACAAAATACAGACAGCAAAGCGACAGAAAGGTTACACTGCCAGAAAACGTAACCTGGAGAACACATACAGCAAGACCTCATCTCTCAGTGCTGCAGTGCCGCAAGACAGCAGTATGACAATTACTCCCGAACTGATGGCCCATGTCTAGTGGGGTCTGCAGATCCACAGAACTGCGTGCCTTTTGTAGGATTTTAAGTTAAAAGTCCAGTTGTAAGGTGGTGAGGCTAGACAGGGGCTTGTTGGTCCAAAAAGCTCAGAAATCACAGCACAAAGGGGTAAAACACTGGGGAACAAAATGCAAAAATTACCATTCTATAATCCTTCTGGCAAAAGTCTTAAGTAATTCGTAAGCAGTGCATTCACCTCAGCACTTCTGTGAGGCAAGTATTAATCTTGTTTTATAAAACGATTTGCAAACAGTCTTAATTCTGCATCAGCTGCACACACACAACATTAACACCAAGGAAGTCCTCATTTAAACTACTACGCTCTGCTTTTCAGTTGCTGCAACACAGGCCTTGATGGTTTAGAAAAAAATTGATCTGGAGAAGGTGGCAACACGCACCATCAATGCATTTATGGATTTATGGCACTCTAAAGAGAGATTAATGGTAAACGACATCATTCTAACAATCCATTACACAGTAAATGTAATTAGCAATACGTAAGTAGCCACAACTGCTCTCTGTACAGAAATACAACTGTTTCAGCATCTCATATTACACTAGAACAGAGTTCAAAGTACATCCTCCTGGTGTCACTTATGTACCCACCACCACAGAGAACAACGGAATTTGCAGACAGTTGCAGCAGTCACCTAAATGGATACAGTATGAAGTGACGGGTGCACATGGGCAGACCTGCAGGCATCATCTTTAGTCAAATAGTTCTGCCTGGGTGAGAATGGTACTTTCACCGTCCTCTTCCTTCAAAGACCTCAACTGCTCAGAATGAATCCAGAAACTCTCCTGCTGTGGTCCCAGACAGACATCAAGAACGCTGCACACTTCTGCTCATATGTAATTTGCAAAGCATCAATCACTAACTGCACCACACAGCTGTGTACATGGCTCTAGTGCTGTCAGCGCTTGTAGCTAACGTAAAAAATAAAGAACCCACCCTGCATCTGTGTACTTAAATTATCGAGAATAAGTTTTCAGACTTCAGTAGAAACAAAGGGTTTTCAAACCTGCATTTGACACCAGACATTGAGAAAGGAGTAAAAATCCTGGGCTACGTACTTCTAAATTCCCTCATGAGGGATAAGCTTTTTCTTTTGCTGAGAGAAAAAGCGTTGCAAACAATCCTCACTGTATGTGAAGCAACACAACAGGCAGCAAATCAATGCAATAAGGAGAGGACGGACATACCACTTTTTCTGTAACTCCTTTTGGCAGTGTAATATAGGATTTTAAGTAACAGATCATGCAAATTCTAACAGATGTAATTTTTTAAAAATCGTGCCTATCTTCATCCATTCCTCAAATTTTAGTCTCTACTGCATACACAGTTTCTGGAGGGTTTCTCTGCAAAAGTGGACTCCTATAATCTAACTTCGGAAAGAGTATGCTTATCACCTATCCTTCCCTCTCCTGCTAATCACCCAAGATGTTTAACCCCTTCCAATGCAAACAGAAAGACTGTGAGACCAGAACTATCAGTCAGTGAAATCTGAGACAACATACCTTTGTTTTGGCACTACATGTCACGTGGTATTTTAAAACATACAAACAGATGCTCTTCAACTTGTTAATATGTATTCATATCCACTACTCTTTGTTCCTCCAGAACTTATTACACAACAAAAAATCCACTACTGCTGTAACACAAAGTTGATTTCCCTATTCTCTTTCCCCCTTTAATAGTGTATGTTACCTGTCAAGGTTTAAGTTTCCCGTATAAATAAATTCCAGGAGTTTTTGGAATCCATCAGCTTTCACTTGAGTCTGATCCAATACAACGTTATTGTCAGATGCATCTCTGTAAAATGCACCGAAGTACTCGCTGAAAGAGGCAAGCACATTTCTGTGTGCTTTGAACTGGAATTCACCGATAACAACAGTGCAGTCACAAAGGAAGCCAGCTTCTCGCTGCTTGTTCAGTCTCTCCAAAAGGTGCTCACAGTGATGGGAATACTGCATTTTGACAACGAGCTGCAGCCTCTTTATTCTGACCTGGGAAAGAAAAGGGAAAAAAGAAAAAGGATTTACATGTGG
The DNA here is from genome assembly GCF_015220075.1 of Falco rusticolus. Taxonomy (NCBI): domain Eukaryota; kingdom Metazoa; phylum Chordata; class Aves; order Falconiformes; family Falconidae; genus Falco; species Falco rusticolus. The sequence goes on from NC_051199.1 coordinate 25,031,577, forward strand.
GATTTAACTTTGTTTCCCCCTTCACAGAGTAAGTTGATGATTAGGAAAGAGCCAGCGTTCGAATCCACTCGTGATCCCTGCAGGACAGCTGGTGTAGCAGCGCTCCCGCACGAGGGGCAGGGATCTTTCTTAACCTGGGGAGCTGCTCATTTCAGAGGCGGATCGCGGGGAGCGGGAAGGGGCGGGCGCCCCCCGGCTCAGCGGATCAGCCTGCCCGAGCGCACGGCCGGCCATGCCCAAACCGGCTCCGCGGGGCACCCCGCAGCCGCCCGCTCCCCGCGCCGGGACCCCACCGCGCTCGGGCGGCGGCGCGGCCGCTCCCCGGGGCCCAGACCCGCTCCCTGCCGCAGGGGCCGGGGACGGACGGAGCCCGGGCGCGGGGGGGCTCCAAGCGGCCGCCGGGACCCGGGCCGCCACGGCAGCAGACCGGGGTGCCGGCAGCCACGGCCCCCCGGCCCGGCCGCGCCGCTGGACGGGACGGAGCCCGCAGCGCCCCCCCGCGCCGCGGCCCTCACCCGGGCCCGGCCCAGCCACCCCCGCGTCCCCCGCGGCCGGGCCCGGCTGCCCGGCCGCCGCCCGTACCCCCGCCGCTGCCCGGCCGCCCCGAGGAGCCGCGGCGGGGCCGCCCCCGGGCCGGCAGGAGGGCGGCGGCGGCGCCCCACGCACCTGCGGAGGGGAAGGGAAGCGGCGCCTCCGCCTCAGGCCGCCATGTTCTGATGACGCCGCGCGCGCCGCTTCCGGGCTGCCAGTTCCGGTGCCCCCGCGCTGCGGGCGGGCGGCGGCCCTGGGGCTGCGCGGGCACCGGCGGCCGGCCGGGAGGCGGGGACGCGGCCGCGGCCCGGCCCGCTGCGGGCAACGCGCGTGGCTGGGCCGCGAACGGCTTCCCCCGGAGCGGGGGGGGCGCGGACTGCGGGCCCCGCGGTGCGGTGCGGCGCGGCGGAGCGCGGCCCGCAGTCGGGCTGGCGGGGCGCCTTGCAGCCGGGGGCTGCGGTCGTGCCCGGCGGGGCGGAGCCGCGTTACTCGGGGGCTGCAACGGCAGGGAGCGATGTCCGGCGGCTCCCGGGGGGCGGGTCTCCGCCCTGCCCCCTGGGCTGGTAAATAAAACGGGTCTAACGTCCTTGTCAGCGGTAGCGCCGCAGCGCTGAGGAGCCCCGCCGGGACGGTTGTTCCAGTGAAGAACGACTCCGGTAAAGGTGTTTATAGAAGTGCGGAGGTGCGGCACCGCAGCAGGGTCAGTGCCGGTCAGTTTCAGAAACGCAACGTTCGAAGTGAGGAAAAAAAAAAAGAGTGCGAAGTGCCGCCCTGGCGTGTTTCCGCCCGGTTTCGAACCGGGGACCTTTCGCGTGTTAGGCGAACGTGATAACCACTACACTACGGAAACACCGCTGAACGCAACTTCTCCCCAGCACCCTACAATGGTGTCTGCTCGCCACCCCCCCGACAGTGACTACCCCGCCTGGGACCTGCCTCATGCTGCTGCCCGGGCCCACCCGAGGAGCTGCATCCCCACGGAGCCACAGCCCATCCGTGCTGGCAGCTCCCCAGGCATCGCCCCGGGGTGCGGCACCCTGCCTCCGCCAAGGGCCTCCCCTCAGCCAGCCCCAAGCTGCGGGGTGCTCCGGGGCTGCCACCTCCTGCCACCTGTACACACCAGGAGTGACAGCACTGGCATGAACAAGAAACTTTAGGATCTGGAATGCTCTAATTGATTTTCAACATATCTTTCAATAAAAAGCCATACCCTCTGTTAATATTTGACAGCAAAATGTCACTCCAAAGGTCTATGGCTTACAGCGCCAAACCTACCTCCTGCTGGGGCTGCAGAGGCTGGAAGGATCATTTTGTTGGGAACGAAGCACAGACAAGAAGATATCGACAAAAGGAGCTGAAAAGTGCGGGGAAATGAGGGGAGCAAAGCATGACAGAGACTTGCTGGTGCCAGCAAGTGCAGGTGGGATGAGCCGGACAAACCGGGCAGGGCTGCCAAGGAGAGGTGGAAAGCACTGGAGTTCCTGCAGGAGCAAAGTGGGGCAGGGTCAGTGTGTGTTTATCAGAAATCAGAATAAGACAGCCCCAGCCAAAGAGGAGAAAGGGAGTTGTTTGGCACTGCTAGCCCTGCAGGGCAGAACCATAATAAAGCAGCCAGCAAGAGAGCAACAGACAAGCTGGGAGCTGAGCACAGAGTGCGTTGCAGCAGGCAGCCTCTCCTCTGCAGGCCTCCTGCTGCAGCTGGAGCTTGGAAAAATGAGGAAGTGACTAATCCTCCTGGATTTTCTAGTACCCCAGGCACTGAAATGCCTGATCTTGGAAGGAGCTATAGAGAGGAAATTAGCTTTGCCATCCTTGGCAAAGGGAAACACGAGCCAAACCCCAACCGTTGAGAGGAGAAAAGCCAAGAGGAAAGAAATAGAAAAGGCTCCAGGAGAAAGCAGTGAGAGGGAAGGGAAAGGGGAAACAGAAGAAAGCTGGAAGCAAGCGGCGACGATATTCTGTTGAGTATGACAGTGGCAGTTGCAAGATTTCTTGACACTGCTGCTGTCATCACGCAAAGGTTTCTAGTAGCTGTAGGGATGTGTGTATAAGAAGTGCCACAAAATGGCATTGGGGAAAAATGAGCATCATTACTACCTCTTTTCATGCTTGCAACTTCCCTCAGGTCCCCGTGGAAAAACACTGGTGGGAATGCACTTGTGTTCTTAGTGCCATACCACAATCACAAGATCTGTGGTGCACAACTGTAGCACCAGGGTGAGAAGGTTGACATTGCAGCCACATCTCTGCCCAACCGCATATTGCTCTGACATTAATAGCACCCATTTTGTTCATGCAAGGTCTTCAGCAGCCTCTGAGGATTCAATTTTAATAATTGTAAATAAAATTGTAATGAAACACAAAATACAAAGTAACTAATGACTTTGCATTATTATTGATACAATATTTTCAGTCATAGCCTGACAACCACGGTTAAAGAAGGAAGCTCCTGTTCATAACACACTATAACCTTCTCCAAGGAGCTGAAAGGTCTCCGCTTTCACAGCTGCCGAAGTTGCCTGGCCTGTGAAAGGGCTAAAATATCTTTCTAGTATTTTTTTCAAGATAATACACATAATTTATATGTACATTAAATGCTTTTTCCTAGCATCTTTTACCTGGGGCATCCCTGAAAAGACTACCTTGACCAAGGAGAGATGCTGGTGTTGCCATGGAGACGGAAGTGGAAGAGTACTTGTCCGGTGCCACTGTATTTTGTTTGATTCCTGTAGGTACCCAAAAGAGTGTGAGTTTGTCACATCTTGGGGAGTTAGGGATGCTGTGAGGAAGAATGTCTATGACAATGACTTGAAGATGAAAAGTAGTGAGCAGAAAGTGATTCTGACTGAGGCACAGTGACGGAGCTCTTCCCCCAGCACACTGATGTACCAGGTCTGTGAGTCTCTCCAGGCTGTGCTCACAGTCCATGCTTCAGGTCTCACACAGGCAGTGTGGTGGGCCACGGTTACAGTGTTGCCCACAATATATCGATCTTGGAAGGCTACTGCTGGCCCCATGGTACTCCCTGGCTTGACACATACAGCTGTGATTTTACACAGCACCCGACAGGGATGCTGAAAGAAAGTAGAGCTTCAAAAGTCACCACACCTGAAGAGCTGCTTGTGCAAGGCACAGAAGAAAAATTATGTGTGCCTGGTCTTTGAGGAAGGGATGACACAGAATCATAGTGAGGTGGAAAAAACTTACCACCTTCCTGGTGGCCATGAAATTACGGTTCAGAATCAAAGGTTTCATTGTCCTGAAACCTTCTTTCACCCTCCTGATGTTGGCATAGAGTCACAAGGGATTGACAAGCTCTGCTCCAATTCTGTCACGAATGAATCATCACCATGATGTTGGCATAAGGGTTTACTTCCACTACAGTCCTTCTGCTGTGATGGAGAGAAGGGACACCGCTTGATGCAAGCGAATGTCCATTTATTGTACACAATCACGAGTTTATATATGTTTTCAGAAGCTGGGCTCTTTAAACTGATTGGTTCTTTAAGCTAAGCATTACATACTAGGCAACCCCTAACTGGTTAACTACAAACAAAGGACACTTTAAGTAAGTGTTTACAGTCATCAATTAACAGCAAGGTGTTACCTCTCCTTGGCACCATCCATTCCCCACTCCCCTGTTTTTTCCTGGCATGTCTCATCCTGTTGATTGTTATCTATTCACACTCCTTGTCCTCCCAGGGTTTGTGACCTACAACCTCGAGCACATTCCCCTCAGCTGATGGCCACCCATGGTCCTGATTTCCAGGCCCCCTCCTGCATCCTTCCTGGTGGTTTCAGCCTCTTCCCTGGAATCAAGCTGAATGCTTCAACAAGGAGATGGCCTACGTGGTCCCACGTGGTGTTAAGGTGAAAGTAAGCGCTCCTCCTAATAGGAATTTTTAGTGGACAGCAGGCTTGTCACTTCCTTGACTGCCTTCCAGCCAATGCAGATTATGGTGACAGCATGCTGGAAGGCTGTGCCTAACATGGTGCTCATGTTAGCATGAAAATAACATATTTTCAAAATACATGAGCTTTTATAACAGATTTTACTTAACACTTCATGGAAAAAAGCCTGAGATTACAGCTACCTGGAAGCTAGTGTCTAGGAGGAAGCCTGTGTCTGAAGCGTGCTTTTTGAAAGTCCAATAAAAATCACAACATCTGGTGCAGATACTTCCTTCTTAGTCCATGAATACATCTTTCTGAGTAGGTGTAAAATATGAGGTTCTTCAAAGACAGTCTTTACCAGAACAGTGTTGTACAGTATTTGTACAATTAAAGTTGGGAAGACCAGGAGCTCTAAGCTATTGCATCATACTCCGTTGTACCTGCCAGACTGCGCAGCCTTGAAGCACCTTGCTTTTCCGTGGAAATCTCGGAGTCGAAAAGCAAACACAGAGAAACGGTTCTGAGGAGGGTGATGCAGCAGGGGCGAGACAGCTGGCATCCGAGGTGAGCTCTCCGGGGAGCTGGTGCTGAGCAGGAAAGCGCCTTGCACGGAGAGATCGTGAAGGAGTTAAAGACCCTCTTCCCACAGATGGCTGGCGCATTACTGCCTCGGGGCAGCGGAGGGGGGGGGGGAATTTTGGGGTAAGGGGCTATCAGCTGAGATGGGCAGGGCCTGAACTCGCCCACAGTCCAGCCCCCCGGGCCCCAAGTCCCGGCCCTAAACCCCAGGCCCCAAATCCCGTCTCCAAGCGCCAGGCCCGGCTTCGGCTGCCAGGTTCCGGCCCCAAGCCCCCGGCCCCCAAGCCTCCAAGCCCCAAGCTCCCCAGCCTCCGAGCCCCCAAAGCCCCCGCAGCCCCCCAAGGCCCCCGCAGCCCCCAGACCCGGTCGCTGGGAAGGAGCGGGGAGGGAAGAGGGGCGGGCCCGGCCCGGTGCCCCCCCGGGCGCACGTGGTGCAGCGGTGGGACGGGTGGCCCGACGTTCTAAACTCCCGCCGCTGCCGCCCTCCGGCCCCTCGCCCCGCCGCAGCCAATGGCGGCGGAGGAGTGTGCCCGCCGGGCCAATGGAGGCGCGGGGGGGGCGTGGCCGAGGGCAGTTTAAGATGTGCCGCGGGGACACCCCAGGATCTCGTGGCGGGTGGGGAGGCCCGGGAGCGTCTAACCCTAAGAGGCTGTTTAACGGCGCTCCCCGCGCCCGTCCGCTGTTTTATTCGCTGACTTTCAGCGGACGTGGGGAGCTGGCAGGGGGGAGGTGAGGGATGGAGCGGGGGCGGGGCGGGGGGGAGGTGGGGAGGGGGGGGGGAAGGGCTCCGCTATCAAAAAAGGTCAGCGAGGGGGTGCTTCTCGTCCCCGGGCCGCCCTGGGGTCCCTGTCCCCGGCCCGGCACCCGCGGATCCACCGCGGAGACTGGTCGCCGCATCGCCCAGAGGCCGCGGTCGGCCGGCCCCCCGCCACTGCCGCCGCGAAGAGTTCGTCTCTGTCAGCCTCGGCGGCGGCCGCGCTCGCGGTGTCGCGGTCCCAGCGCCGGGGACGGTCCCAGTAGAACAAAACGGGAGCGGCGCCGCCGGGCCGATCCCCGCGCTTCCCTCAGCCGTGGGGCGCGCGGCCGGCGCAGCTCCGACAGCGCGCGGGGGCTCCCCGCGGGCGCGCGCTTCCCGTCGCGGCCGGGATCGCGGGGCCGGGGCCGGGGGGTGTGAGCAGCGCGCGACCACCCTCCTCGCGCCCGACCGTTGGCGCTGCCCCGGCCCCGCTGAGGCGACCGGCGGCCCGGGCGGCCCCGGCGCGGCGGGGCACGGCCGCTGGGCCCGGCCGGGTTCTGTTCGGCTGGGCCGGCAGGGGAGAGGGGACCCCGGGCGCGGGGCGGGCCGAGCGCAGGCCCTAGGTGGCAGTCCCTCCCGAGATTCGTTCCGTATCCCCCCTCCCGGAGGACGGGCGCTGGGAGGGCCGGGCTCCCCCCCGCCGCGGCGATGTTATCTGACAGCGCCCTGAGCGATGGAAACTTACGAGGCTGGGTTTTACTCATCGGCTTTAAGAAATGTTGAGTTTTACTCGCCGAACTTAAAAGCACGGAGCTGAATTTGCGAAAACACGCAAGCTTCCGAGCACGGGGAGCTGGTGACAAATACTTTGCTGAGGTGTGGAAGAAGGAACTGTGAGGGGGACAGCGTCAAGGTTTGTCCCCAGCAATTCCTCTCTGTGCACAGGCCTTGGTCCCGCCACGCAGCAAACCTACGTGTTGAACGCCAAGCACCGTCGGCAAACCTACGTGTTGTACGCCAAGCACCGTCAGCACCGTCTCCCTGCAGGAGTAGTGCCGAGAGCCCATCCCGTGTCCCTCGCCACCATGGATGCAGGCTGTTCAGGTACTTCTGTGGTAAGAACTACCTGCAGGCCAAACCTCTTCTGTGTTTCCATAGCAAGTATCAACCCCACCCCACCCCACCCCCGAAAATTTACCATAGATGCAGGCACATGTGCATGCCCTGTGTGAGAAAAGCCAAGCGTGCACCACTGCCCCACCACAGGTTTCACCTCGGCAGGGAACAGACATGGCCCTAGAAACTGGGCTTGGGCATGAGTCAATGACACATTTTCCCCAACCCTTCGATAATTTCCTGAGCGTTTGACCAGTGCCATCTTGTGGCCTCCTTTTTTATTTTCCTTTGCACAGAGGATGGGAGTGAACTTGGGTACTTAATATTTTTAATTCTCTTTGAAGGAAACCTGTTGCCAGAATAAGTGGAGATAGGAGAGTCCGACATTACACACCTGAAGACGTATAGGTTCTTTCTGGTAGTGGAATAGGAATGTCACTTAATAAACCCAATCTAGCTGGAACTAGTGCTGGCTCTGCTGCTAGTAATGTTCTTATCTTGTTTCCAACAAATGTGTTTTCATTCTTTTAACTTGTTTCTGAGCAACAGCTTTCACTTCGTATCAAATACTTAATTTCAGACTTGCAACTAAACATGCAAAGCCAAAATAGTTTATGTGCTTAGTATGTTACTTTTTCAAATGAAACTCTCCTTGTTTTACAAGTGTCTTGTTTCCCTGAGAAAAGTCTTGTTTCCTAAATATATCTGGTTTTATGGCATTTACCATGATTTTTTTTTTTCTTCTGTCACTTCTGAAAGAGGTGATAAACTTAAACTGCTAAGTTTCTGTACGCATGGCACAGTGTATGCTCTGCAGATCCATGTGTCAGAGAAAAAAAAAAAGTTTAGAAACCTTTGTATCTATTTATTATGTGTCAAGGAAAACTTTGTGCAATATGGTATTGTGGTGGAGATTGCAAGTGTCGCTGCTGTTGCTACAACTTGCTACTGTTTCTGAACAGCTTGCACCTGCCTTTCCAGCCCCAGTGAAACAGTCCAAAACCGGTGCTACTGTGGCTTTCTAGGAATCAAACCACAAGCTCTCAACAATTTCTCCCCCTGAAGAGTTTAAAACCATTTGCAGGTAGCAGTCGCCTGGCTGTGTCAAAGAAATAATTTGATGCAGAATTCACCTGGCAGAGAGCAGTAGTTACCTGTGACAGTCAGCAGCTTGGGGAAGCAGGTCCACCTCAGTGCCATGCTTGAATCACTTGACGTTAAGTGGATTTTCTTCCCTGCAAAGCATAAGTGCTTTTACTAATACCTCCAAAATCCTTTTGTTTTTTAAATTCTAATGGTTCATTTGAAGCTTGTGTGCACTGAGAAGTTTATCATCAGTGCTAGCTGTGACACAAAGTGATACAGAGGAAGGCGATGTTTGGGAATGCTTGGGAGAAGAGGAGCACTGGTGCTCAATAAAATTATCAAAGCATGTTATTGAGGTTCATAGCCTGGGCTGCCATTCAGATGGTTTGGGAATTAGGATTGTGCATCCTGGGTGACTTGTCACCTAGTGCAAGATGCTCAGAAATTAACTCTGAGCTCAGGTTGTCTGGAGGTTCTGTGACAAATGTTTGAAAAGTGAACTTTGAAGGATGTCTTGCTCGCATTTGCTTGAGGTGGACGTTTTCTCTGTTTGAGATCAGTCATGCGACATTTGTCATATCGGGTCGGGTACCTAGAAAGTGCTTTGGCCAAAGGTGATAAAGCACACTGTCGATTGCCCTGGCAGCAGGAAACGGCCTCACTGCATTCTGCTAATGTGTGCATGCAGTTGCCTTCCTTTTGCGTGGTCATCTTTCTAGTGTGCTTTCCTAAACACCCCAGAGTTTTTGGTCCCTGTGGGAACTTACTCCCTTTCTGTAGTGAACCTAGAAAAAAAAAAATATCTGCACGACGTAGGTGAAATCCCTTAGAGACCCCATAGAATTGATGGGGTAGTAGGCGGAGGTGTGATATTACCGTGCTTGGGCAAATAGCCCTCTTCCGATGAGGGCATTTCAGGAACTGACAGGTTTGGCAACCCTGAGGTGATGAGCACACCTCCCCCATTGCCGCATTTTCAAGTGCGTGTTTCTAAGCTTGAGATCTCAGCTGCAGTTTATTCCAGCTGTGGCATTGTGTAGCATGCAGTGGTCTCAAGCTGTGTTCCACTCCTGGCTGAACCCTGGACTCTGCCTTCAGTCACCTCTCAACATCATTTCCCTTCCCGATCTCAGCAAGAACACTTTTCCACTCCTTGCAGAACCTGCTGTATGTGAAAGCAGCGGTATTTTGTCTTACGTTGGTTTCATTAAGCTGTTTTCAGTTTACTTTTTAGCTTTCTTGCATTCATTTCAAAACAGCCATGGTTGTTTGGGTTGTATGTGATATGCCAGTGCACACAAAACAAACCAAGGAAGATTTAAATCAGTTCAAGATGTTTATATGCAAAGATGGACTAACTGATGTGAATTAGCATAGATTCACATGTTGGTATGGCTTTGTATGTAAATTTAAAGTACACTTTGCTGTGTACTTGAAATGACCAACAGAAAAGCTGGAGCATTTTCATTTACTGAAAATTCTGCCAAGTATTTCCAAAAGTAGTTTGCAGAGGTGACAGAGCTTGCAGACTTTGTAAGAACAGTGCAAGTAGAGTTAATGTTGAACTACAATATTGAGTCTAACAAAGCAGTTCAAGCTGACCTTGCTTATAAGACAACAAAAAATGTCTTAAGGAGAAATAATTATTATCAAAGAGTAAAGAATGGTTTAATTCAAAGGCTGTTTAACCTCTGACAGGTCTGGCAAACATTAATAGAACCCTACCCTAATTCTGTTTGTAGATTGCCTCAGCAAGGGGTACTTTCAAAATGTGGTTGGATGTCGTATCTAAGGACATTTATCAGCAAAGGGAATGGAAGAAGCATACATCTCAATCATTTTTACAGAAGTAATTTAATAGTAAAGTGAAGTCATACAATCAAATCTTTGTGAATGCTAAAACTATGGACTAAAAATGGTTTACGTGTATAATAACATTCTGTGCCTTTCTTTGCCCGGTTCTCTGTATGCAGCTTAACACACCCAAGTGGGGAAGTTGTTTTATCCAAAAGAAATTTGGAAAAACCTAGATCCAGCCAATGCTAAACCTCTGACACAAGGGCTGGGGAGAACAGGTCTGGGTGTCTGTCCTGTGCTCAGTGACTTTGACCTGCCTGATCAGTCAGATCAGGTCCATCTTCAAGCAAGAGTTCTGTATTGCATGACCTTTGCATAGGAAGCTGGGGGATAGTTTTTACCTTCTGCATTTATAGTTTTCAGTTTGCAGGGGCATGATCGTAACTTGGGCCTAATAGTATCTTAAAATTGAGCTTAATCATTTAATTTGTGTGTATTCAACTTTAGCTGCAGTCGCTGGGGGAGTCTTACAAACCCTCAAAACTATACAAAAGGAACGGTTGTCAGTGCCTGGATTTGTGTATAGTTCCCAGTTGTACCAGACTTAAACTGATAATAGTTTAGGAGTACAAGAGACTTTTTTTCTACCTCTCTTTGGTCAGTTGAATATTGTATTTCAAAGACCTCAGCTGGGTATGCTCCCCTATGGTTGAAGTCTTATGTTTTTTACATCTTATCTGTGCCATATGAAGGTCTGTTGGATGTGCTTTTGCTGTTGATCATATTTTTTCCAACGGTAGATGGCAATAGCCATTCATGTGTAAAATATAAGAGCAGAACTCAGTGCATTACAGAATTTAATAGCAAGTAGGATCACTTCTGGGTAGGAATTTAAATGTAACTATTTGTAAAACCTTTTTCTTTTTTCAGGTACAGGTAAATTGCCATTAAATAAAAACCTTTGCAATTTCAATAATTTTTTTTAATGGAATCCAGTTCAAAGCAAAAAAAAAAATGAAAGGTGCTTATTTGAACTTCACAGGAAGGTACTATAATGAATTGTCATCCCTATGTAAAAAGGTATTTACAAATGCATTTTCCCATGTACATTCCAGATAAACTCAAGTGATTAAGAAATGTTGATTGACACTGGATTTTTATTCCTTTTCAAGTTTGCTCAAAACTTTAGTAATTTTCAGTTTATGTTTGGGTCAGAAACTGATTACAACATGTCTTTACAAAAATTGAAGAATTTTATTTCCTGTCTATAAACTTTAGGATTCACCTTGACAAATTAGTTGGACACCCTGACCCCATTGAAGATAGAGTAAGAGATCAGCTTTTGCAGATCTTCGATTTTGCTTTTACCTCTAAAAATGCATTGTATGATTTGAAACTAGATGCACAAATGTTAGCCTTTCTAGTATACAGCAATATGTCGTAGGAGAAATTGCTTTCCATATTTCTCATTTACTTAAATACATTTACTGTTTGCTTTTGTGGAATATATACTTTGTTTCCCAAAAGCGAGCATGGGAGTTATGTGAGTGAGGAAGGTAATCATCTATAACAAAGTTAAAACCGAGTCACAAGACTTTTGGGAATTTTACAGCTGCAAACCAAAGTTCTCATGCATTATCGTAGCATTCTGTTTTGCAACGATAACGAGCTTAAAGGCTAGCATTTCTCTGTTTTTATTGAAAAGATAATCAGACTTTTGTACATTAATGATGGAATATTGGCAGCTATGATAATTTCATAGAAAACATTTTAGTGCTGCAATTTGTTTTTTAATAAGGTTTTTTCTTATTACTGTATTGGTATTATCTGGATTGTACAGTTGGACGCTTCACTGTGCTCTGTGGGGGACAAAATAAGGCAGAAAGGATAGAAACTGACTGAAATGAAGTGACAAAGGGGGTTTGGTCCCAAGACAGCTACTGACTCCAGATGTGCCCTTCCAAGCTTCTTAGATTCTTCAACTATAAAATAGTGCTAACAACACTGACCTCCTTTCGAGGCTCTGGATGAGAAGCGCTAAGCAGTACTATCCTCTTCTCCTTTTGCCCGGGGCAATAGACCCATAGAGCTGTATTGTTTCCTGAGAGGCCAGGCTCTTCATGCATAAAACTGTCTTCTAGGTCACAAACTTTCAGAATCAGGAAAATTTACCAAGTCTGCATGCTTAAACCTTTTGTCTCTGGTTCAGTCTCTAAGCCTCCTAAAAAGCAGAATTCCATCACTTCTTTCATCACTCTAATATTCCTTTAAACAACTGTATCATGGGATCTATTGTACTTAGCTGTAGTATGTCTACCCTACAGTCCATGTTTTTCATCACAGGAAGCAGCTTGAACTGCTTATAACACACAGAGTATACATTTGTCTTGTTTTAGAACAGCTATATATCGTTCAGCTGGCTTTACAGCCTCTTCTGTGTCTAAAGATAAATATGTTTAAGTATAATCCTGAAGTTTTTATCTTCTGCATCATCAGCCTGCACTTTAGTTACCATTTCATATTATGCTTCTCCAGGCAGCTTTGAACAACCTTAGCTAGACAATTAAGGGAGTGAACTGGTAAAACTGCTAATTTCTCTGCCTTTCCTTTCACTCTTATCTCATATTCTCTAAGGTACACCTTTTTATCTACATGTTTCCAAGAAGGTGTTCAATTAATAACTCAGACAAGTCAGAGCTGATAGGATCTTTTCATGTATTAATCTAACTCTTCCTTTCAAACAGAGTGCCAGAAAATCACTGTTTTCATGTTTTCTCTATTTATTCTGGCTGGATTTTATTATTGAAGTTGCATGCTGTAGTCCTTTGATTCCACTCCCAAGAAATTACTGGGGATTACAACAGTGGCCTAACAGGTAACGGGGGTTCTCACTGATGTGTTCAATAACAGTTTTCTTCCATATTGATGCTGATTTTGGATTGTTTTTGTTTATAGCGAAAAACCCGCAGACTCGGCCATGCAGGATACAGAAACATTCAGGGGTTTGTAAGTTTCTTGTGTTTGTTTGTGGTTTTTTTTCCCCCCCGAGGACAAGAGTGATGCAACACAGCTGATGAGTGCAACAAAGTTATTTTCAGTGGATACAATCACACCAGTGGATACAATCAAAGGCAGGGGTTTATTGGTCCGTCCAAGCTAGTCCTTTAGCAGTTACAGAGAGCAACGTTTAAAAGCTCCCTATTCTTTCATGAGACATGAATGACAATATGTTTAGTTTCCGTCTGTGTTGGTCTTGCAGCAGGTTTAAACTTGAAATAAGAGCTAAGCTGAACTGACATTGTAAAAAGTCCTCCTGGCTCTTGTCTACAGTTTAAATGCATCTGGTCGTGAGAAGAATCTACATGATTGTCAATGTGAGCTGAGAGGTACATGAAATGAATGAATTTCACTGGGAAAATAGGTAACCAACTAGCGAAATCATGAAGTGCTATACTGAAAAAATATAAATCTTTAAAACCCATCTCAGGGAGCCTTTTTTTTTTTTTTTTTTTTTTTTTTTTTAAAAAATTGGAGGTGAAGGTAATGATTCTTTACTGGTGTTTTTAATACCAAAATATTACGGATGAAGTATTGTAAAAATTTCTATTCCTAAGGCTTATAAATCAATATTCTAACTGCTTTCAGAGAGAGCAGCAACCAAAAATTTGAAACAATTAAAATGGATGGCAAATCCTGGTAAATGACAAGCGAGTGGACTCTTGCTCCTGATCTTCCTTGTGAAAGCACAAGGACTTTTCAGTGAGCAGTTTGCCTGACATAAATATATAGAATCTAAAGGTAATGTTATCTAGTACAGAAATTGTTATGCAGTACAGAAAAAAATTACCCATTAATCAGCTTTTTGAAATCATCCATTTTTTCATTCAAGCCAGTTTTTCATTCCCCAATCTGAGGACTTTCCATACTGATTTTTCCCTCAGGAATGCCATTTTTAATGTAGCAAACTTGTATCACCAGGACAAAAAGTTGGTTTACATCCAGTGAGGATCATAAACACATGTGGACTAATAGTTAAATTGCTGATTCTGTGATTAATATTGACCGTTGTTTTAGTTGTCAATCTGTTTCAGGGAATTCTTGTGAGTATAAAGTCCAAGTTTAATAAGCTCAGGGATACTGCAGTTCTGGAATATTTCCAGCGTTTTGCTTCTATTTTCAAGTTTATCTCGGTAGTACCACTGAAGCAGATGACATGTGGAGCCGCAGGTGTCTTGCTGGCTTGCAAGCTTGCTGTGTCACAGGGCTTGGCTACAGCACAGTAATGTTACACTGCTTTAAAATACAGTTTAGTCTTGTAATATAAGCCAGTTCAAATCACGTTTTGAGCATGTTTCTCAACTGTAAGCTCTGGCCAAGTGTTTCAGATAGTTCAGGAATACAGTTTAAAGAAAAATTATTGCAAGAAGGTACAATAGTTAAAAAGGTGAAAGTCTACCTTCTTGAAGCCACGTCCTGCAACAGGTTTTTTTTGGGGTTTGCGGGGTTTTTTTTTTCTTTTTAAGCATAGTGAGGACTTCAAGTTTTTCCATCTTATTGCTTGCGCAAGGTAAAATGTGCCTTTTGAACGAGCCATTTCTAATACATAAGAGGTATGTAAGTTCATTGGCTGAAGACTTGGGAACCAAATTTGAAATCCAAAGGAAATGTTATTGAATGCTTATTGGTAGAAAGACAGATCTTGGTCCTACAGACCATGTAATGCTCGACAAGGAAGAATATGTATTGACAGCATTCCTTAAAGGCATGCTTCAAGGACAAAATTAAAACATTTCCATAGGGTGTAGTCATCAATCAACAGGAGGATGTTCTTGTACACCAAGTGCAACACAGTATAGCTTTCCAGCGACCTTAACACACTAGCCAACATAGGAGCTGCTATAGTAATTACAGATTACATTAAATATCAAGTAAAAGCCAACAGCCAACTCCTAGGCAAACCTTTTATGCATTATTATAATCATATCCTTCCCAGAAGATTCAAGGTAATAAAATTGAATTTGATAATGCAATCAGTAAAAAGCAGGTTTAAAAAAATTTCTCCTTTGTTGATAATGTCCCAAGAAATCCTAAGTTTTATATAATGCCTAATATACATAAGTGTGGAAATAGTCCCTTAGGTATATTAACAGTTTTAGTTGCACATTCTCTGAGACTGCCTTGAATTTTTTATAATTATATTTTATTAAGAAATAATTGTTATATATCTAGTGTGCATTGCACTTCAAAATAATAAAGGCTTCAGTTACCTAATATTTCAGCAATTATAATATAGAAAATTTTAGAAAGTGTGAAATTGGAAGGATTGTTCTTACATATCAAGAAGCTAATTCTTCTTCCTGAGCAACTGGCTGGGACAGTTTGTTATGGGCCCTGAAAAAAACCCCAAAACCAAACCCCCAAACAATTAGAAATTTGACATGAAAAAAAGGAGAAGAGAACAAACACTTTGCATGTAAGGAGACCAATCTTCACTGCTAACATTTCTAATATATCACTTATGACTGGATATATCCTATATTTGGTCACTTAAAGGAGTCCTAGTGGGCCTGATTTTTAGACCAAAAAGCTCCTGAAAGCTTGGCATTTTGAGGGACTGTCAGAATAAGAATTTTTTTTCTGTCTTGGCCAAGATAGTGTATTTTGTTATATAGTAGAACTAGGGTTAGGTGTGTTTGAGAACTGACACCATAGAGCAGCAGCTTTTGTGAGGTTATTGGTCAGGTTTTTATTTCATACATCTCTTAAAATTTTAAAACAAGGTATATGTTATTCCCATATATCATACACAAAAGTTAGAAAAAGTTAATATTGAACAATAGTCTACAACCAGATTAGCATTCCATTTCTGTCAGCTGAAAGGGTCCAAGACCTGGCTGTAAAGCTGTTAGCAAATGAGTTGAGTCCGCATCGAACATGTCGAACATGGCTCAAAGCAGAATGTGGTGCAGATTGTCTGAGAAGGTGGTAAGACCATCAAAGATAAATAAGGCCAGGATAAGTTGGTTTCATTGTTCACAGGGAATAGAGTAGTTGAAAAAATCTAGCTCTTCAATCATTAGCCGGCATAGTGATACAAAAACCTAGCCCCAGCCATGCCTAAATGAGAACCTGCATGCTTACTTTTTCTTTAGTTCTTTTAAACCCATAAGGAATGTTGCAACTTTGCATTAGATCACAGCTATTACCTGAAGCAAGTACTGTCTGGGCGGTTCCCATTGCAGGGCATGGGGATACTGTTTCCACTAGGAGTTAACTGAGAGTCTGGCATTCCTGATTTCCGCAGTTTGTTAGCCACTCCAGATCTGGATAAAGTCTTAGATACGGCTTTTGAGTCAAAGTTGCCCTAATAAATTCTATTTTTACTTTTTAAAAGTCAGATTGCTTATGTAAAAACTAAATCTTAGATTCCCATCTTTTAAAAAGCAAAACCAAACCTCTCCTCCCCACCCCCTCCCACCCCCCCGGCTTGAGTTTTTATTGTTTGCTGTCTCAGAAAACCTGCCTGAAGAGAAAATGGATCAAGAAGTAGTAGTACAGAAGGCCAAAGTCAGCCCTCGTGCAGGGCCAGTGCAATAGTTGGAGGTATGCCTAATGAAACTGGGGCTGAATTTGGTCCTCTATCTTCACTATGTGACTAGAGATTCTGTTTCAGTAGTTCAGAGGTGCCCAAGAAAACTTCGTAATTGATGTTTTCCACTCATTTTCTTTCTCTGCTCCTTCTGTATTTTGGTTGAGTTGTGTTTCCCCAGCTTTCAGATGTATGCCTGAACGCTGGAAAAACTCACTCTCATGCATAATGAAAGAGGAAAAGTTACAGAGGAGGAATTTATTGGCTGGAGTCTCCATTCCTGCTCTATATCTTGCTCTACAAGCTCCCACAGCAAGTGAGTGGTAGAGCCAAGAATAGAACACCACTTCTCTGACACCCAGTCCAGTGCCTTAACCCCTGCCTCCCGTGAGAAATTTTGTTTCGGTTTTCTCTACAGTGAAAAGATAAGATCATACTTTATTTTGGTGCATAAATTGATCTCTAGGGTGTGTGAATAAGGTTGGGAAATAGCCAGAGAATAACACAATGTAAATAGTGAAACATAAGGAGGTTATATATATAACACCACAGCTTCTCAGACTGCTGTGTGTCTAGATAAAATTAATTAAAAATCACATGAAGTATTTGAGTTCTTTCAAGTTTTTTTTGATCACACAAGGTCTTCTTCAGAGAGAAAGCAGGATTTCTTTTGCTCTGCTGGGTTTTCTTTGAGGGCAGCCAATGGAGGTGTTCTTTTGCCTGTAACGTAGAGGTGCTTTTCCTCTTTGGTTGTACTTACTTTGTCGGGGATAACAGCAGGTGTTGTGTTGCCTGTTCAGGGAGAGCAAAGGAGTCTGGACAAAGGTGGAGTTAGTGTGGACTGACTAATGCTTTCTAACTGCAAGGTGTTGCTATTGTTATGGATTGAGTATAATAAGGAGTAGCACGTGTAAACTCAGCATGGGGATGTTAATACGAAATGCTTAACTGCGTCCAGGATTCACAAGTGATAATGACGAGAGTGGTCTCTAGAAGTGCTGACTCAGCACCCTGACTTCTGAAACAGCCACTTCTCTCAGTTTGGTTTAGAAAGGTGTACCCTCTCCAAAACATGCAGCTGGCTCAGCAGGGGGATTCACATTGTCCTTTGCTTTGATGTCCACCAAACCTTCCATGAGATTCATGACTGCAGTTGTACTCAATTTCAGGCAACGTAAGAGCTTATCTTCTGACCTTTCCCAACATGTGAACAAGAGGCAAGTGCTAAGTGCCGCAGGTGAAAGCTGGATCCCACCTCTCTTTTAAAAGCATATAGGTTTGAAGAGTAAATATTTGTGAAAGATTTATTTCCAAAATCTCTTCACACATCATGAATGGGTGTGTGTGTGTATATGCAGAGAATAGAGGTTGCTGTAAAAGGACAGAAAAGAGGTCACGGTAGCTTTCTGTCTGTGTTCTTAGCCATGCTCATTGCTTTTATATGAGCATTTACAATACAAACTGCTCAAAGGCATTTGAAAATGACCCTACATTTTTTAGGTACCTAGCAGTGTGGATGCACAAACAAGTTGCAAGGGAGAAGCTGAAGCATGACCTTACAGCACCACTGGGACAGAGAGATCCTTCTCCACTGATGGCAAAATAACACATTTGCTTGCTCACTGGCTAGAAATGATTGGGAATTTTCTGGCAGTGCTTTACACTCAGGAACTCTTTATTTCTCACCACTGAAACATTTTGTGGGAACATGCCAGTTTCAGTGAAATTTCTGTAATAAAAAGTTTGTTTTCAGGCTAGAATCTAGAGGGAGTGTGCTCTAACCCTGGTCTGCCTGTCTGAGGTGAAGGATTTAACCCCCAAAGTCTTCACATTCCAGGGGAGCCCTAATTCTGGGTTATGATGTTGTCAGAGTGCTCTTTTCCTGTGCTTTTGTAAAAATAACCCACCCCCTCCCACAAACAACAAACAAATCCCACTTCTAAGTTAATCTTGCTGCAGTTGGGAATGCTTCTGAAATTTTGAAATGATTTCTGAGATGGGAAAAATTATTTTTCTTCTCTATCAACTTTGCACCTCACCACTCCGTCATGAACTTTGCATCTGAGATTTTGTCTTTGATGAATGAGCTCTCAGCCATAAAGACTGCTGTGAACTAGGCTTAAGGACTTTCCTGAAAAATGAAAACGAAGAGGCTAAACCACAGTTACCTTAGGAAATGGGAGGAAGGAGAAAAATTATATCTTCACTCTCCTGCCTCTTCTGCAGGGTTTTGTCATTCATTCTTCAGCCACATTCTCTGCCTGCGGATGCTGGCTGATCTTGCTCAAATGTGAGATGCGGACAGAGCATTGTGGTGCTATCAGGGTGGGTGTCCTGGGTTCTGAGCTGGCAGGGGGCCACAACATCTCTGGGGACTCATGGCCAATGCTCCAATGGCTCTTGTGTAATTGATCCCTCCACAAATGCCACCCCTGCTGCTCCATCTAAGGCAAGCCACATATTGTCTTGGCTTTTCACCTTCATGGGCTTTTTTGATTGCTACAGTTAGAAATGCCAGCTACACTGTAAAATAAACAAATGGAAATTTCCTCTGTTGTTCTTTCTGGAACCTGATGTCTATTGTTATTTACTGCTTGTTGTACTTGAGGCTATGTTTTTTTATTTTTGCCATTATCTGTGTGACGACTGAAAGGAAAGGGCTGAATTTTGACCTCAGATAAGTGTGAGATGACTACTGTTTATACTTTGCCTTCTTCCCGGCAGCAGTTACCAAAAGGCTGCTCCTTCAGGCTGCAGAGCTGTCAGAGAACTCATGGTGATATCTTTACATGGGGTTGCATAAAGTGAAAAAAATTAAATCTTACAAATCACTACATAGTATATGCATCCCCCTTTGGGAAGATGCTGGGGGAAAAAATGGTTGAACAGCTGTTTAGTGCGCTATTAGAGTGCACTCATATTATGGCGATGAGTGCAGAATGAAAGAAACAATATAGAAAAGCAAATGGGAATATTTTAGAAAATATTCCAAAGACATATTGAAAAAGGACTACTTGGTAGTCAAAGTATCACGTTACTGTACTTCATGACTCTCATCTAGAAAAGTGGGGCTTTAATATATGCTGGGTTTAAGTGTGATTGAAATCTTTTGGGATTCCATATCTAGCAGAAAGTTCTGAGCAATGGTATCTGTACTTGTGTCCTAAGCAGAAGTAGCAGCATAGAACGTATAAGGGAGTAATTCCTATCTGATGTGGAAGGAATTGAACACACTCGACTTCTGTCAGCTGTAAGTGCTGTCTGTATATGCCTTGTATTGATATAAGGTGTTGGTCGATATGCGCTTTCATATAAGCCTCAACAAATTGAAATAGCAGTGCTCTAATGATATCTTCCTTCTTAACGTCGCTTAGAAATGGTTGTCAAATCAACTATGAATATAGTCCTATAAAGTTTGTCAGTGCCTACATGTTTTAATACTAATGAGTCCTATGCAAAAAGTAGTTTGAAAACTGTTCAAATAGAACAAACGTGGTTTATCTCAGCCAGTGAGGAATTCTTAAACAAAATTCCTAGTGAAGGATTGCAATGGAACAGAATATTTGCTGGGCACTGCAGGGCAAAAGAAGCCAAAAAATCAGTTTTTCTGAATTATTTTTGTGAGTACCTCAAATTTGCTTCTGACAAACTGTTTATTTAACTTTAAATTTTAATAAATTGAAGGCTTTTTTCATTTCTAGGTTGGTTTTACTCAGTCTTTGAACTTTGAACCTGGTCATTTTAATTCAGCAGGGACTGGGGGATGAGGTTCTTTGTTTTGGTACAATAAACATTCTATAACTAGCCATCATTTTCTGTTCCCTGCTTTCATAACTTTTGTTCTTTATGTGATGCTATTTGCATCTTAGCTACAGCAGGCATTAAATAAGATGTTTAATTAAAAATGTTACCAGACAGCCAATTTAAGATCAAAGATCACATGCTATCAGAGATCCAGTACTTTGATACCACAGTAATAGGTACCTTAGAAATAGTCAGATTGGTTAGATTAGATAGTCATTTATTTTAGCTTGTTTCCTTTTTCTTAGTACTCATTCCAGATACTGTAACCTGCTAGAAGTTTTAAGGAGAAACAGTAATTTTTAAAGTAAAAAGTAAAAGGCTTCCAGTTTAAACCAAACAGATCAAAAAATTATAGAAGTAGGAAAACGAGACCTTTAGAATATATATAACCAAAAGCATAATAACCATTGACTGGGAGCATAATCCTGAAAGCTAACATAAGTCTGTTTGTTGTAACAAACATTTAGTCTAATTTAATCTTCGAATGTATTACTGCCAGAAAGAATAGAATTTACAGGCTCTAATGTGTTGGTTACTCTTAAAATTCTACTTTAACTATTGATGCTGATAGTGTCACCCACTGAAAAGACCATTGTAATTATCATTGTCATCCATCTCAGTGAAGTCTATGCATGTGTATTATTTACAGATCATTCTTTAAACTACTAAATAAGTTGTATACTGAGATGGAAACAAGAGATACAATTATGCTACACTGCCATCAGAGCACAACAACAGTGCGTGAATTTGAGCTCTTCTGAGTTAAGAGCTTGTGATACAATACTCCAAAGAAAGCAAAGGCAGTGTTAGTTTGTTACACGGCAGTGCACCTGCATGGCTAATGCTCGGGGCTCACAAGACATTAATCACCTCTGAAAAGATGCAAGAACCCTCCACTTCCAACATAGCCTGTGGCAGTTAAT
The DNA here is from genome assembly GCF_015220075.1 of Falco rusticolus. Classification (NCBI taxonomy): domain Eukaryota; kingdom Metazoa; phylum Chordata; class Aves; order Falconiformes; family Falconidae; genus Falco; species Falco rusticolus. Next base: position 25,052,632 of record NC_051199.1, read on the forward strand.
GGAACCGGGCAATGTGTTTTTACCTGTTTACTTTTGGTTTACTACTGAATTACTTTGATTTTAGATTAAGTAATCTAAATGTCTGTTTGGGAGAGAACAGTATTTTTTTTGTATTCTTTCACACTTAGAAATTACTTTAACAGCTCTTCCGGCTAATAAATCATAACTAAGTTGGTTTCTAATGCATTTGAATTATCAGCCAGTATGCGCAGAATGTTATCGCTTTTCATGTGTTACAGATAGGGGAGGTGGAAAAGTGGTTTTAAAATGGTGTTGAGCTACTGCAAAGATTTTCCATTTGCTTCTCAGCCATTGCCTTTCTGCAATCTCGGGGCGATTGCATTTAAGTGGTAGGGGTACAGTCTGCCAGGAGGGATGCTCTGCAAAGCTTCCGTTGACACCAATGGAACCCAAAAAGCTCTTAACTGGGCAAAGAGCTGTGACTCTCCCAAACGGACAATGGAGCAGAACTCTTGTTCCTGCTTACCGACCCCAGCCATCTTTACCCCAAAAGACTTTAAATGACTTTCCATTTTTACTTGCCCCAAAGTGGCTTTGGAAACATGGCAGAAATACAAATAAATGTAGAAAGGAGTCAGTCTAATCGGGCATACAGTTCTCAGAACTTCATTACTCTTCGTTATCTGAAAAACTGCAAATAAGAAAGCAAATGCTGGCAGGGCAGAGATATATTGTCACATTGCAAATTTTGCATTAAGAGATATTTCTGAACGCTAAAAGAGAACCTAGGATCCAAAATTTGGTACTTGGATTCATTCTTGTGTATGAACACTATTTTTAGAAATGAACTCAATTGAAAAATCCTTATTTTCCATGTAAATGGACATCTTGTTTAAATTCAGAGGCAAAAAAACCCTGGGGTTAAGTGTAAGACCCACAATTCAATTTGCATGTTGAGTAATTCAGACTGTAATAGAAGCTTTGTCATGTTAAGGTTAGGTCTTTCCTGTGGCTGTTCAAGTGGGCTCTAAAGACTTTTTAACGTGTTGCAGGATATTACAGGGGGAAGGTTTGACCTGCGTCCATTTTTTTTTCAGACCCACTTCTGCAGGTTTCATCACACTTCCCATGTCTTGCACGTGGGACATTGCTGAGGGCAGGATAGGTGCCCAATTGCCTACATACAATTTCATCAGGAAAGGTATATGATTTATTGCCCTGTAAAGGGTTTTGACATGAAGCCTGTGAAAAGCACTATATAAATGCCAATACAATATAAAACGTCACACAAATACTTTACTCATTAATTCCGACCCTGTGCTTTTGTACTGGAGAGAAATGGGAGTGAAATATGAATGTGTTCCTTATGCTTTAAAGGGAAAAATGGGTTTGCGGATTTTATGAAGGCTGATGTGTTAACCTGCTTTTGTGGTTCCTTTAAAGACAGGCAGCAAGAAGCCCACTCTTTGCCTGGTAGTAACACTGTGGATGAAAGCAGATAAAGCTCCAACAAAGGGAAACTCCGCCTTAAGGATGGTGGTCCTTGGTCATGATATTGCTCTTATGACACAGACGATTTCATTTTATACTTCAAAATTTCTTTTCTTCAAGCACTACTAGCTGGAAGTGCCAGCTTTCTGCCATCACCCCATTTCATTTTCCCCCCTTATATTTTGTCTTATTATCTTCCCTAAACAGCTTAATAACCAAAGCTTCCCCAGCCTTCTTGGCGTTGGGCAGGCCTCTTGCTGATTGTGGCTTCAGCAAAAGAAAACGTGCTTTGAGGGAGTGTTTTGCTGACCCATTGGAGCTGGGCAGTGCTTGTTGCACTTCTTCATGGTGTTGCCCAAAGTGGACAACAGCTCCTTAAAGCCCATATCTCACCAGTCTTCAGCTGCTTCCTTCTGGGAAGCCACTGCGAGAGGCCACGGAGGAAGGGGAAAACCATGAAAGATACCAGAAAACTCTCACCTTCTGCAGGGATTTTCTAGCCTTGCCCAGTTCACTGTACATAGTGGGAGTCAGTCTGGCCCAGTTGGTATACATCACAAAAGGCTTATATCTAATCAGCTGAGGTTTTCTCTCACCCTCTGACCCACCTGTGTGGTGGGGCTTCAGTTTTTTTAAACCTTCATACATCAGCTTTAACTACTGCTGAGTACCGAGTAAAATTTACCCTATTTCTTTATTTTTATTTCAGGTTTCTTTTCAAATTCCTTCCCCCTTCTGTGTTTCTCTGTGATTTTGATTATTTCTATTTTCACTTTTAATAGGATGTTCACTTTCTGCTGATCTTTGCTGACATTTTTCCCTTTTGATTTGTAGTACTATTAATTTCCCTCTGTTCAATGTTTTGTCTACATTCAGAACATGTTTGTTTTTCTCTAGTGGCCTGTAATTACTTTCCCCCTCCTTCTCCTCTTTAATTTTTCCAATTTCATCTCCACTGATGCTCCTTTAAGAGCAAGACATACTGCGGGTAACCTCTTGAGGATATGACGATATGACTTTTTTGGCCAGAAAGTGCTTTAACTCTTGGAACAGAGGTTGGGTTGAGGATATTGATTGCACCTCTCTCTGGTAAATTGGTAAATGAGGTTTTTGGTTGCAGCTAGTTAATATGTGAGTCCCGTTGAATGTTTTGGGGCTGGTCCTGCATTGCCATCTTCTAGCACGACTGGGGGCAGAGGCAAGCCAACCCTCCTGTGGCACCTTAAAGAAAGCTGAGACCTCCAGCTCTTGGGTTTGATGAAGTTTCTCTCTGTTTCAGATGAGGGATGGAGGAATGCTGAGACTAAGAGACCAGTACAAAGTAACCCAGGAATTCTGTAAGGAAGTAGAAAATCAGATTCCATTTTCTGGTGTCCCCATTCAGCACACTGACCTCCACCCTGCTCTTTCAGTCTAGCCTCTAGCCTGTTAATCTTTTTCTGCTTTTCTTTCAGTCTCAATGCTGTGGAAATTCAAGTCCTTCCTAGGGGCAGATCTACTCCATTTCTGTACCATTTTCATGGGGAAATATTTCTAGGGGAGTATTTTCAATGGCTTACTGCTACCCTGTACTTGTCTCTCAGCCTACGAATGCAGTTCGTCCTTCCCAGCCCCACTGTTTTCAGTGGCATTTTCACCAGGGACAGGATAATTCCAGGCCGGTTGGAAATTCGGTGCGAGCTGGGCTTGCTGACGGGCAGCTACACCAGGCCCTGGCCGTGTGGCCCGTTCAGACCCACTGGTGCTTGCTTTCTGCCTCCCCCCGGGCAGCGCGCAGCGTGGGGTGTTCCACCCGTGCTCTCTACCCGGGACCAGCCGCGGTCATGCCGCGCCGCGGCCGCCAGGGGACGCCGCAGACCGCGGGGCGCCGCGCAGCGCGGCGCAGAGGCGCGTAGGGGCGCGCAGGGGCCGGGGCGAGCCCCAGCCGCAGCGGCGACACCCGCACAGCTCCGCGGGGCACCGCGGCTGTTCCTGCGCGTAAGCGAGCGGCGCAGCGCCGGGCTCCGGGGGCGCGCAGTCGTTAGCCGCGGATTTCTCCCCGGAGATGGGTCGAGTAGCGCTACCGGGGGGCGACGGGGGCACCGGCGTTTTTGCTTCCCCGCCTCGAAAGTCGTTTAAAGGCACCAGCACTGGACGCAAACAGGGAGGCTTTGTGCAGGCGTGTGCGCGAAGCACGGTGCAAAAGAGGGAAAAACAAAAAGAAAAAAGAGGGGGTGGGGGGGAAAGTGATCATAGTAGGTTTGTTAAGGAATCCGGTAAGTTATAGGAAGCAAAATTAAATGTCTGGTGCTTACACGACGGCATGTTTTACAAGGGAGAAGGAAACTGTGCAGAAAATGCATGGGCTTTTATTGTTGGTTTTCATTGCCTGTATTGTGGTGGATGCTTTATGCTACGGAGAGCAAGTTTAATTGAACCAGATCGCTGATTTCATATAGTAGGGGGCATGGGGTGGGTTTTTTTGTTTTGTTTTGTTTTCGGAGTTAACTGTTTCGGGGACTAGAGGCAGGCAGGACTGGGCTCTGCAGCCTCGGAGTTTCGAGACAGCATATAAAAACACATGACATAAATACAAACACCAAGCCCGATTATCAAAGCCTCAATCTCTCGCTCTATTATTTTCCCTTGTATTTGGAGCCTTTTTTATTTTTTTTTCTTTCCCTTCTTTTTTTGATCACATCTGCCGTTCCCAGCCTTTCCCAGGACTGCAAAGCAAAGTGGACAGCTTCCATGTGACCACCTAGTACAGGAGGCATTTTCTATTGGGAAACTTTGGAGTGGTTTTCTCCTTTCCTTTCCTTCTGAGAGCTCAGAAAAGAAAATGCGCTATCTTCGCAGTGATTAAAGTCTCCGTATTTGTCTTCAGACTTATAGGGTTTATCCAAACTTTTGTGTGTGTGTATTCCCGCCCCCCCCCCCCCCGCTTCTGCGCATTTGTAAAGTAGCCCCATCTAGCAATGATAAATATCCCTGTTGATCACTTGATTGATTACCTCTCGGAAAGGTCACGCGGGCTTGCAGTAATTTCCTTTTGCCTAAGGCTCCCTTTTCACTTTTACTCCCGCACGACAGCTCCAAGTATACAGGATCTTTATTTTTTATTTTTAACCCCTAAATAGCTCCCCGAAAACAATGCGTTGGTGAAAAGAAGGAGGAAAACCAGCCGGCGGGTCCGCGCTGCCCCAGCCGTCGCCGCGCTCTCCCGGGGCGGGCTCGGGGAGGGAGAGCCTCCCTCCCCTGCTCTCCTGTGGACTGAGAATTCGGATTTAAACAACCAGACAAGCTATTAATTTACCCATGCTACCCAGGGTCCTGAACCCAATTAATTTCTAATAATTACAGCCCAAGGGGGCTGGAGAGATCCCTCTGCCTCTTTCTAGCCTTGCCACTTCGCGGCACCGAGGTCAGCATATAATAATAAAGTGTATATTTTGAAAGTGATCAGCAGAACAGTGAGTTATTGCAATGAATGAAAATTGTTTCCATTTTGGCTAATTGAGCCCGTGGCTGAAAGCTGGAGTTCTGAGACTAAATAAAGAGGACTGTTTCATTTCGACGTGGACTGGAAATCCCTGCATAGCTTTTCGGTCACCCAGCAAGAAGCTTCATTTCTTTACAGCAAACCTGAAATCAGGCGTTGGGTAAACAGTATTAATAATTGCATTACAAAGATTAAATTAATCTTACTGGTAGCTAGGAGAATATAGATTGAGATTGAATAACACGATGTAAAGTTCACTGCACAAAGACAATAGCACAACAAATACCTCGATGAAGAATTCCAACTTTTCTCCAAGTAAGCTGCGGGGCTTGTTCGATTATAATGCAAGGAAGAGAAAATTTCCTGTTACGGGGAATGCGCTTAAACCTGTGTATGAGGGGGTGCGTTTTGTTTCTCAGCCTGTATTAGAAATAGATTTAATTCCACCCATCCATCTAGAAAGAAATCACCAAACATAAACCAAAACCAAATAACGAACCCAAATTTAAATATTTCTTTCTGGCCGTGTATCTGCTGAAAACGAGCCCTCATCCCCGCCGCCAGCCGCTTCCCACCCGGGAGGGAGCAGAGGCAGCCGGCGCGGAGCAGCCTCCCCGCACCAACGAAACGGATTTCCCGGGGGGCTGGCCGGGACCTTTCGGGAAGGGGGCCGAGCCCGGCGGGGCTGCGGCGGGCGATGCCAAGGGCCGCCGGGCAGGCGGGCGGGCGCCGGGGGGCGGCCGTGTGGTGGCCCGGGACGGCGGCCGGGTGCCCCGGGCGGGCGGCGCGGCACCTGCCGGGCTCCCGGGGCCGCTGGGACGGCGGGCAGGTGGCGGTGACAGGCGAGCGCGGCCGGGTTCAGGGCTGCCCGCCCGGAAAACACGCATCTGCGCGCCCGGCCCGGCCCCGGGGCTCCTACGTGTGCTCCCCGCGGCGCCGCGCTCGGCCGCCCGGGCGGGAGAGGGGTCCCCGGGCAGGGGGAAGGACGCGCACCCCTGCCCCGGCGGCGGCTTTGCCTGGCTCTCCGTTTAAACTGGGGGGCGGGAGGTGCGGGGCGGGGGCAGTTTTGCAAAGTTCCCCGGCGTTTTCGGTTGTCCCAAGTGAACCGGCGCCGCAGGTCGGTGCGGGGGGATGATTTGGGGACACCCCGGTGCAGCCCCGCAAGGAAAGGCGCTGCCGGCAGCGGGGTCGGGGATCGGCTAGAGCCCGGCTACCGAGGGCAGCCCCGGCTCGGCCCCGCGCATCATCCGCGCATCCCCCGCACAGCCGGGGAGCCTCTCCCTGCCGCCGCCGGGGCAAGAGGGGCCCAGCTGCGCCCAGGGCAGCCCGGGCTGAGCACCCCGGGGGCTGCAGGGGGTCTGCGACCAGGGAAGGCCGAGCCCCACGCGTGTGAGCAGCCTCGCAGCGCCCGGCCCTCCTGTCCTTCCTGCTCCTTTTGTGCACCCCTGCCTCGCTGTGGGGTGGTGGGGGGTTGGGCACAGAGCAGCTGCGTGGCCCTGAAAAAAACACAACAACTAAATCCAATTTGCAAATTAAAAATAACGACGGGCATCGAGGACGGTTCCGCAGAGCGGGTTCAAGTGCTTGCGCCTGTCTGCCGGGCGTTTGGGGGAGCAGCGTGGGATCCGCAGTGCCCCCGCCCCACGCGCAGGGGTTGTCACCGGTGGGGTGCGGAGGGCCCTGGGCGGTGGGGGCCGAGCCGTCGGGGGGGCTCCGCTGGCGGCCCCGACCCGCAGCACCGGCAGCCGGGGAGGCGAGGGGGGGGGGAGAGTTGAAGGGGGAAGGGGAGATGCTGAAGATTTTATTAAAACAAAAAGTTGAGCAGCGTGTATGTACTGGCGCAGCCCCGAGTCTGAAAGATTGTAATTTTCTTTTATGGTGTCTGGCAGGATTTGCAACAGATATTAATGGGAACATAAATAGCGCATGGAAGGTATTGAACAAAACTGTTTAATGCAAGGAGGTTGTACCAGAGGAAAATCTATATGTAGTTTGGATTGATTCATACCTCGGACACAGCCATCCCCTAAAGGAGTTCCCAATTTCTGCGCGCTCCCTCTTTGATTGGCAAACCCTGTAATTAAAACAGATTAGAGCGGTCGCTGTTACTGTTTTAAAAGAGCTTTTTTTCTGCCGAACTGGTGGTGGCTGAACCGAGCTCAAGGTGGGGGAAAAGCGTGTACGCTGGGGAAGTGTGCGCTTTAATGGTACTCATACATAGTAAAACATATTATCAAATTATCTGTATATATGCAGAGATCTACGATAATTGCGGCCGGTTGAGAATAAACTATGTAAATGTTGAAATAACACAGAACAGCATAAATATCCCGTTGAAAAAAAAAAGAAAGAAAAGAAAAGATTAAAGCAGAAAAAGGGTGTAATTTCTCCCAGCCCCTGCCCCTGCCCCGGCGGGAGCGCGGGTCTCCCCCCTATAACCCCTCCCGGGTGCGCAGGCAGCGAAGCGGCTGCTCCGCGGTCGCGCAGCCCAGCGGAGGCTGCCCGCCTCGTCCCGGCCGGTCCCGGCCCCGGTGCCGGCTGTCAGGGTCCCCACCGGCGGTGATGGATCGCTGCAAACTTTTTTTTGGCGGCGCTGAAATGTTGAAGAGCGGGGGGGAGCCGCCCGTGCGCATGTGCGAAGGTGTCCAAACTGACAATGCTGGAGAGATAGCGAGCCGGGATTGAGAGAAAGGGAGAGTGTGTGTGCGAGAGAGGGAGAGGAGAGAGGGAGAGGGGGAGCGAAAAAGGAGGAAAAGCTCCGGGAGGAAAAAAAAAAAAAGCCCCCCCCCCCCCAACCCCACGCCAGCATCGGCCGCGGGACTGGCAGCATGCGATCCAAAGGCAGGGCGAGGAAGCTGGCCGCAAGTAGGTGCAATACCCCTTTCTCTTGGCTTTTCACCCTCCCTCTCTGCCATGTTGCATAGACATGTCTGATGCGGCGCGGAGCTCGCGGGCAACCTGCAGCATCCCCCCCCGCAGCGCGGCCCGGCCCGGCCTGGCCCGGCCCGGCGGGGAGCGGGGGGGGGGGGGCGCGGCGGCCGGAGCCGGGCTGGGGGCTGCGGGCTGCCGGCGGGCGGTGGGGAAGGAGTTGAGGAAAAGTTCAGTGGCGAGCGCTGGAAGTTGCTGCTGCTGCTGCTGCCGGGGGCTGGAGTGAGGGGGGGTCGGGAAAGGGGGGTGCGAGCGGCTCCGGGCCCTATAGTGGGCGCTGTCGGCTGCCGGCAGGGCTGGGGGCCGCGGGGGGGTGCGTGTGTGTGTGTGTGTGCGTGTGCACGGAGGGGCAGCGGCGGCTCTGCGGGGGAGGCGGCGAGCCCGGGCGCAGGTAGCCGGTGCGGAGCTACCGGGGACACCCCCCCGCCACGGCCCTGCCGCGGGCTTCTGCCAAAACCTGCCCCCCCCCCCCCCCCGGCACCAAACCGCGCGTGGGAGCGGAGCGTGCGCGGGGCGGCGGAGCGGGGCGGGGGGGCCGCCTCGCGTGGCCGGGATGCCCCACGCCGGGGACACCCGGGGGGGGAGGGGGGGGGCAGAGCGGAGCAGTTCCCAGCCTGCTGGAGTCACCCGCTAAAAGTTGATGTAAATGTTGTAATTTCAGGCGTTTTTCCAGCACTTTTTATACAGTTTGGCCGCCCGAAGGTCTGTGTTCCGCGAGGCGAGGGCTCGGCCGTCCACACGCAAAGCCCGACTTATTTAATTATTTGTCTTACGCTCACCCCATCTGTTTCTCCTTTATGATAGGGATCTTTGCCTTTAACTGCTGCAGTGTTGGGGCGCTTTTTTTTTTTCTTCCTTTCTTTTTTTAAAAAGAGGGAATCAACAACAAAACTTTGCCAGCTTTCGCGTCCTATTTTAAAAGCAGCTGATGTCTTTATTTTCTCTGACACATCTGGGCAAGTTTCATTTGATATCCATGGCGATGGCAACTCACATTCCCGAGTGAAAAAAAAAAAATGGGCAGGCGAAAAAAAAAAAAAAAAGTCAGATGAAATGTTGCATAAGTTGCGTGACGTAAAAAGCAGATGGTTATTTACTTTTTATTTGTGAAGGGGAAAAAAATAATAGAGGAGCGTGGAAAAAGGGAAGCGAAAGATGTCTCCGGATCATCATCAGCTTTTCTGTGAACCTAACAATAACAGCAGCAACCTGCATTTGATTAGGTGATATTAAAGTGGATAATCCAGCGCCCACAATTTGGAAACAAATGTTAAATCTCCAGGTTGCCATCCCTGCTTTGGAGCTAATTATGGAAAAAAAATCTCACGTGCCCGACAAAATCCGTCAGGTTTCCTTGCCTCTCCCTTGCTTGCCTCTCTGCGCAGCGATGCAGGGCTGCTCCTGCTCCTGCTCCTGCTCCTGCTTCTGCTCCGCGGGCGAGATCCGACCGTCTGCAAAGTTTCTGCTCTGGGCTGCGCGTCTTGGCTTTCGCTGCAGCAGCAGCAGCAACAGCAGCACTTTCCACCCCAGACAGATGCGTTGCATTAAATAATCCTTCGGTTACAATCCGCTCATAAAGGAAATAATATTTTAAAAAGCTGGGAATTTTTTTTGGTATGTGTTTCGCAAAGCTGTTTCTTTCACCCCTAAGAGCGTCTCAGTTTCATGGCAAGTGGAAAGGAGGGTTAGAGGCGACCCCTGCAATTTAGTCGTTCGAAAGGAAAAGTTTTTAGCTTTTCAGTTCTTTCTGGCTGGGCTGGGAATAGAAAATACTTTGTAGCCTTCACCCTCTTACGTGGAAAACGGTACAGATCGGGATCAAGCGTGCTTCTTTTATTATTGCACTTTTACTGCTTTGTGCGTGAAGGTAAAATCGCCCCGACTGCGTGGCTGGCGCTGATACCCAGGAAAGCTTTGTCCTCTTAATTAAGGCAGATTACCTGAAGCGCGCATTTTCTTGACCTTGGTGTAAAATTGCTAAAAAATAATGTTGAGGCTTTGGTGTCGTCCACCCCCGCCCCCCCCCCCCAAAAAAAAAAAAAAAGTAAAAAATAATCAGAAGAAACACAAAGAGCTACGCAGGGAATAGCTATTGAGTTTTCAAAATGCCCAGCTGTAAAAATAAGGGAAAAGCCACGCTGAGGTCTCTCCTCGCCACACTTTAGGGAGGCGGCCGGCAAGAGCGGGGCCGGGGCCCGGCGCTGCGGGCCCGAGGGATGCGGGCCCGGCCGGCCGCAGCCGCGCTGCACCTGTGCGGGCATCCCGCTCCGCTCCGCGCCGGCACAGGACCCGGCCCCCGGGGCAGCTGCTTTTCCACTCGGGTGGGTTTGTGCCCGTCTGGTGAAACCGTATCCCCGAATAACCCCCGCCCCATCACGGGCCGGCGCAGCCCTGCAGCCGGCCTGAGGTAGCCCCCTGCCACCCAGTAGCCTCATAAAGAGACAGAAGGTGATCAGATTAGGGGAACACACGTGAATAAGGAGGCACTTGTTACTTTTACACTTTATCACCACTTTTTTACAGGCAATTTAGTGCAGTCAAGGTAGATCCAGATCCCTCTAACCATCTGAGATAGTAAAATAACACTTTCCTAAGTTTCAGCAGGTTTTCCTGCGCCTGTAATTTGCCTCAGTCTAGTACTTAAAAGGCTTGATTGAAAAACAGAGCTGGCAAGTTTATTTGCCTGTTTAAGACTCTGTCCGGGAATTTGTTTTCGAGCAGGGAAACGTTTGCCACGTCCAGGCTCCCGGCCCTCGCAGCGATGCTGTTTATTTGCCACCGCTTCACCATTACCTCGGCCTCAGCGCGCCTCCGCTGCCGCTGACACCGTGTGTCGGTGCCCCCCCAGCTCCGCCGCTGGGCCCGCCCGTCCCCGCCGCGGCTGCCAGCGGCTCGGCACAGCCCCAGCACCGGGCACCGGGCACCGGGGCGCCGAACGCCGGCCCTGGGCTCGGCCCGGCCCCGCGGCATTCCCGGCGCGGCGCTGTCCTGTCCCCGGGTGGCTTCAGCGCGGCGGCTGCGGACACGGGAGGCTGCGGGGACGGGCGAGACAATCCCATTACATGCCGGGCACATTTTCACCAGGCACTTCATTAACCCTTTTCAGGGCAGAGAGCGTGCGTGTGGCTTTTCGCTCCCTCTTTCTGCTTTTTCTTCTTTTTTCCACCTCCCTCTCCCTCCTTCCCTTCTCTCTCTTTCTCGCTCTCTTTCTTTCCCGTTCTCTGTGTCGCTCCCCCCCTTTTCTTTTCTTTTCCCTTTTCTTTTCCCTTTTCTTTCCCCCTTTCTTTTCCTTTTTCTTTTCCCTTTTGTTTTTCTTTTCCCTTTTCCTTTTCCCTTTTCCATTTTCCTTTTCCTTTTCCATTTTCCTTTTCCTTTTCCATTTTCCTTTTCCTTTTTCTTTTCCATTTTCCTTTTTCTTTTTCTTTCCTTTTTCTTTTCCTTTTTCTTTTTCTTTCCTTTTCCTTTTCCTTTTCCTTTTCCTTTTCCTTTTCCTTTTCCTTTTCCTTTTCCTTTTCCTTTTCCTTTTCCTTTTCCTTTTCCTTTTCCTTTTCCTTTTCCTTTTCCTTTTCCTTTTCCTTTTCCTTTTCCTTTTCCTTTTCTTCTTGCCTTCCCTTCCCTCTTCCCTTGCCTTCCCTTCCCTCTTCCCTTGCCTTCCCTTCCCTCTTTCCTTTCCTTTCCTTCCCTCTTTCCTTTCCTTTCCTTCCCTCTTTCCTTTCCTTTCCTTCCCTCTTTCCTTTCCTTTCCTTCCCCCTTTCCTTTCCTTCCCTCTTTCCTTTCCTTTCCTTCCCTCTTTCCTTTCCTTTCCTTCCCTCTTTCCTTTCCTTTCCTTCCCTCTTTCCTTTCCTTTCCTTCCCTCTTTCCTTTCCTTTCCTTCCCCCTTTCCTTTCCTTCCCCCTTTCCTTTCCTTCCCCCTTTCCTTTCCTTCCCCCTTTCCTTTCCTTCCCCCTTTCCTTTCCTTCCCCCTTTCCTTTCCTTCCCCCTTTCCTTTCCTTTCCCCTTTCCTTTCCTTTCCCCTTTCCTTTCCCCTTTCCCTTCCCCTTTCCCTTCCCCTTTCCCTTCCCCTTTCCCTTCCCCTTTCCCTTCCCCTTTCCCTTCCCCTTTCCCTTCCCCTTTCCCTTTCCCTTTTCCCTTTCCCCTTTCCCTTTCCCCTTTCCCTTTCCCCTTTCCCTTTCCCCTTTCCCTTTCCCCTTTCCCTTTCCCCTTTCCCTTTCCCCTTTCCCTTTCCCCTTTCCCTTTCCCCTTTCCCTTTCCCCTTTCCCCTTTCCCCTTTCCCCTTTCCCTTTCCCCTTTCCCCTTTCCCTTTCCCCTTTCCCCTTTCCCTTTCCCTTTCCCCTTTCCCCTTTCCCTTTCCCCTTTCCCTTTCCCCTTTCCCTTTCCCTTTCCCCTTCCCCTTTCCCTTTCCCCTTTCCCCTTTCCCTTTCCCTTTCCCTTTCCCTTTCCCCTTTCCTTTCCTTCCCCCTTTCCCCTTTCCCCTTTTCCCCTTTCCCTTTCCCCTTTCCCTTTCCCTTTCCCTTTCCCCTTTCCCCTTTCCCCTTTCCCCTTTCCCCTTTCCCCTTTCCCCTTTCCCCTTTCCCCTTTCCCCTTTCCTTTCCATCTCTATTTCTCTCTCTCCCACCGTCTCTTACTTGGGGTCAACAGTCACCACTCAATTTGGGACCAACTTTGTGGTGCTGCAGTAGGTGACGCCGCCTGGGGCTGAGCCCATGGCCGAGCTCCCTGGTGCCTTCCAGCTGCTCCCCGGCAGTGCCGGGCCAGCCATGGTGCAGGGCAGAGAAAGGACATAAAGGAAAAAGACGGTCCAAAAGGCAAGCTCATTATTAATACAGCCCTGCTTGTAAATGAAAAATGTAACCCTTGTTAATTAACGCTGTTTACATGGGGTACAAGAAACTTAAGAAATGTTTCTACAAAGGGGAAGGAACTGTTTACAAAACTCTTTCAAAAGTGTGACATATTGCTGCAGTTCCAGCACTAAAAAGCCAAACACACTTACACGCCTTTGAAGTTGGCTGGCTGAGGCAACATTATTTGAGTCGGATTCAGATATTGCTTGTGGGTATAACTAATGGCTTTTACCTAGTTAGTGGGCTGGGAGGGGCGAGGGCCTGGGCGCCGTGGCCATTGGGTCCCTCTGGAGAGCTGGGGCTGGCTCCCTGCCAGCTCTGTACAATGTCAACATTGAATATTTGAATTCCCAGACTCTATTTAACAACTTTCTAAATAAATAAACTCATTGTGTGTCTGTGTTTAAAATTATTTCACCTCTTTCATGAAAGCTACAGCATCTTATTACACCGGCCTCTCAGGCTGCTTTTCCCCCTTTTCTTTCCAAACAAACACAAATGGGGCTGAGCACAGGGATTTTTTTTTACTGCCTCATATCTCTCCCTCTCTCCCCTTCTCACTTTCTGTCTGTCTTCTTGCAAAGCATGAGTGGAGCTGCTCAGACATCCCACGATGTCCTTAGTGGGACGGCTCTGTGCGCCTTGCTATCTAATCATAACTAAAACCAAAGCCAGGTTCACCAAGTCGGTTAAATATTAATCATTTCTAAAAGGAGGCCCATGTGAGTGCCATTGCTGCAGCGGTGCCCTGTACATACTCAATCATTTTGGCTGCTGTACCATAGGCGGGCTCCAGGGACAGCTTTCATTGTTGTTGCCATAAATGGCTATTAGTGTTCATATTCACCTATTCACCTAGTTATTTAAGTGCACATAAGTGTGTATGTGTCTGTGCTTACTGTATACGTGTGCATATGTGTGTGCTCATGACATATCTTTCGGTTTATGCAGAGATATATCTCTCTGTGCGTGTGTATATATATGTATAAAATACCTATATATGTACGTGCACATACAGAGAGAAAGGCAAGTAAATACATTTGATATCTGCGACTGCAGTTGATGTATGTACTGGTTTAGAGAGGGACTGTGGCATGCATAGGCTACAGGGGTGCTTGCAGCCTGTGTACCTACAGGCTCTGAAATCTGGGTGTGTATAGGGAACACAGAGTTGGTATACAGAAGCCTATGTGTTGTTCCCTGGGATGCTTCCAAAATGCACTAATTGCCTACTTCTGTGGTGGGAGTATTCATTGTCAAATATTTATTGACTTCATGTGTAAGTAAAGGTGTCTTGACAGAGAAAGTATTTCTGGCTGTCCTGGGGAGCACAGCTCCCTGATGAAGTTGTGTAAGTTGTTCAAGAAGAAAGTGGAATGAATTTTCTGTCAGGACAGGTACGTGCTGCGGGAGGATAACGGAAAGCATCGGTGGTTGCTCCAGCCCAGGGTGGCTGAGGAAAGGGCAGTGGGGAAGCAGATGGAGTTTCATAAATCTCAGCTGATGAATCCTTGTCCACATAAATTGCCTTGCTTTGCAGTAAACCACTTTCTAAACACATGTACTTTAACTTTGGAAGGGCTTGTTCAGACACTTAGGTTTCCAACCAAGAATTCATGATATTTGTTTATTTAAAATTTAACTATGTTTGCTGTCATTTTTTTGGAGCAACTCAATGCTCTTTTGCCGTAACTTGATACAATCAGTTTTACATCATTTCAGTTTAGTTAGGCAAGGAGTGTCTTATGAAGAACAGAAAGAGGTTTTTAATCATACATGGTTTTCAGACTAGCAGATACAAATGTTGTATTATCTAGTAGGCAGAGGTAGAACTGGACAAATGCAGATTAGAAATACAGTTTATATTCTAAGTAGTGAAGGTATTTAACCAGTAAAACAATTTACCAAGAGCTGGGTGGATTTCAACATCACTGGAATTCCTTTGTCTTAATTAAGGTCTGTTTTTCTAAAAAGATATGAGCTAATCCAAACAGGAATTAATTTAGGGAATTCCTGTAGCCTATATTGTACAGGGGGGCAAACCAGACCCCTCTTCCTGGTTTTATAATCTATGCACCTAGTTAAAGCTGTGTTGTTTCAAATGGAGACATAAGCTCAAGGCTGGGATCACAGGAATGCACTTAAAAACTAAATGGCCATTAAAAAAACCTGGGTTCAACTCAGGCAATGCAGAACCAATGTCTGGCTCAAAGTCTTTTCCATCCTTACCACTGCTTACCTGTACCACAGGCATCCCTGGAGTCATGCTGGGTTCAGGGGTGCCCTGTCTCTGAGTGTAAAGGCAAAGGCAAAGATGAGTTTTGCAAAGATGGAATGGGGTGTACACGCTGAGGTAAGGATACAGAGAAGGGGGTTTGGGGTCACAGAGGTTTGGCTACTGTTCTGCCATGGCTTTCCAGTGTGTTCTGCCATGTTAATGTGCAATTGGTTACTGCTGCAGTTCTTAACAGCCAGACCAGGAACCAGATAAGACCAGCAGAGATCATGATATGGACCAATAAGCATCAGAAAGCACCTCCGGGGCCCCTTTTGCTGCAGGGGCTGCTGGAGGGAGATGTTTGCTGGCAGATAAACTCAGCTAGGTGAAAGAAACAGCAAGGTGGGGAAGGGGATGGAGAAGCTAAGAAGTGGATGTTGTTGTCCTCAGGACTCTGTCTCTTTGCGTTGCCATTTTAAATAAAAAAAAATTCAAATTACGAGGGTATAAAGCCACCCTGCCTGGTCATTCATTGACTTTATGTCCCTCCCTTTTGTTTGCATTTCCAGGCTATAGCCAGACATTCCCTTCTCCAGGGCTGCTGGAAGAAAAGGCAGCCACAGAGCCATGTGGGAGGAGGGAAGCTAGGCTGCAATGAATATTGTATTCAATGCTAAATATGTAACAAAGAGAAAGAAATGTGAGCTAATCCAGCAACAGGAGTTGGGAAGTGAAATACAATTCATTTTATTTCAGGGTTTAATATTGTGGTCTGTTTCAGTGAAGCATTATCTTTTAAACTAGGATATATGCAACGACATAAAACCCCACTACCTTAAGGGAATGTCAAAGTTTGATCTCCAAATAAAGGAAATTCAAAGTTAAGGCTGAAATGTACCACATGGCCTCCAAGTCCTAGGAACAACAGGAGGCAAGGAAGTAGCTAAAGGTATCAGCTGCACTTTAAAACGAGTCCAGCAACTACCAAGCTTCCAGTGCTCATTGCAGATACACAGCATGGTTCGAGCTGGGATTTGTATTGACTAGAGAGAGGCTGGCTCAACAAGATCTGCAATGATCTTAGTCTTTCTGGAAACCTTGGCTGATCTGTGATGAGCATGAGAGTTTTGTGGTGGAAGGATTACAGGTCTGGGCTTAATTTATGCAGTGGAAATGTTCTGTCCCCTTTGGCACCAACAGCTTTTGTTTAGAAAATCTTACACTGGAGCAGAATTTTAGTTCAGAAAAGAGATATACCCAAGTTATGGCTTTATTCCTTTTCTGAAGAATTGCTTGTATGTCTGTATGGGTGCGCTACTTTTTAGTCCTGTTTAAACTCCAAACTAAATTTAAATTGCCTGTAAGATAATCTGCAGAATGGAAACTGCCACACAACCGTAGCCCTTGCTCCCTGACCCAAACCCATATTCCATTGCAAAGCAGGGCGCTGCTCTGTTTTGTGATTACAGTAAGTTAGAAACCAGAAGAGCAAGACTTCTATGAATAGGTTATTTTTGGCAATTGCATCACCAATTATGTATAAAATTTCAAAAAATATGAGTTCTGCCAGTTTGATCTCCGAGAGGGCTACAGAAAATGAAAGCTTTGAGACTGTTGTAACATCATACTATTTTGTCTATTAGATGTCATTAGATTACCAGAATACTGAGACCTTCATATCAACCAATCTAACAAAAATTTCCCAGGTGGTTTAAATTAAAAAATTAGCCATAAATATATTTTGTATAATGCAATTTATTATGGATGTTTATTGTGTGCAGTGGGAAAATGTTTGGTTTCGCATGATCTTACTGTATAACATGTGCCCTACTGAAACTGTTTATACTGTGGCAGCCTGCAAAGGCCCCAGACTAATTCGGAGACTGGCCGGGCTACATGCTCCGAAAGCCACAGGAAGGCAGAGCCCTTCCCCTGGAAAGCCAAAGGGGCAAAAACATCTTGTATGGGACATGTACAATGAGAAAAACTTGTCAGCAGGGAAAGACCTGAATGATAGAAAAAACAGGAAGGTGCTTCAGGGCAACGTTGTTTACTAGGGAAAATGGGATTGAAATGATACCAACTCTCAGCAGGTCTTGTTATACTGGGATGGGGGGCTCGCCTGTGTCCAAGGGATGTTTTGCTTCCTGCATCCCAAGTTTCATCAAGTTTCCCCTTACCTCGGTTTAGCAAGTAGGGCTCTGTACTCACATCCACCCATGACTCCAGATTTGCCCATCTGCAGTGGAGAGCAGGCACTAACCTAGGGAACTAGGGGTCCTGTGATGGACATATCCACCTTCCACTGGGATGATGTGACAGGGAGCTGATAGTTTCAGAAAAACATCTCCTGCCCCCTCTCCTGTTCTTTTGCACAAAGTCCGCATGCTGGCAAGAGTGGAATCATTCCTCAGTTTAAAAAATAACCCTCAACTCCCTCTGCCCCCCCAAGCTCCTTCACACATGTATTAACACCAAACTGGCAAAGCCAATGGAAAAGGATTTTGCATTTTGGCAGCAGAGCTGGCTGAGCGCTCACCGCGGGCCTTATCCCAAACCCACTGGAGCTGAAGGAGCTCGTACCGACTTCAACGGGCTTTGGATTGGGTCTGGCCAGGAGGAATCTGCTTCTCTTTGTCCTTTTTTTTGGGGAGGGGGGGCGGTTATCAGCAGCTTTTGCTCTGGTGGTGAACCCCAACATTATGATGTTGTAACAGATACCTGGATTTACATCAGTCTAAGTGAATTAGGTTGGCCCTATAATCTGGCCTCATTTAAGAGTCATTTTAACTATTACAATGAAATATGAACACTGTTGATGGGGGGACTGTGGTGACTTCACATACTTGTTTCCCACTGTGCCCCATCCATTCCCTGTGCTTTCCATCCCTCCCATGGGTCAAAGGACTGCTGCAGGCTGTAGCAGGCACCTGGGGGGTGCGGGGGGGGGGGGGGGGGGGGGCTGTC
This sequence comes from Falco rusticolus, assembly GCF_015220075.1. Classification (NCBI taxonomy): domain Eukaryota; kingdom Metazoa; phylum Chordata; class Aves; order Falconiformes; family Falconidae; genus Falco; species Falco rusticolus. Next base: position 25,070,522 of record NC_051199.1, read on the forward strand.
CAGCAGTCCTGGCTTGTGCTGCAGAGCTCTGCATCCCAAGGACTGCAGTTCTCCAAACAGCCTCAATTTGTACCTTCTAAACAAATAGCTTTCCTGCTGAAATTACGTGGTGCCTCTTATAAGCACTCTGTTTAATGCCTCCTGATTTCACCTCAGACAAACAGAAGGTATGTGAGAGGCAAGCACTGACCGCTAGAAAAAAATTACCCAAACATGTCTAAAACATGGTTTGAGTCACCAGTGGTGCTTATATTTTTGATTTTAAAACCATTGAACATTTCCAGTGTTTGACAGAAATGATTAACCTTTCTCTCTTGAAAACTCTTTGTGATTTGAACTTATTGTGGCATGTTTTATTTACTTGCACCTTGGTGAGGAATTAAGAAATGCTTTTAGTGAGTTTTAATCTTTCCCATTGTCTTTGTGGCTCTACATAAAGGGAGAAAAGGAAACATGTTCAAAAGAATTTTGAAGTGATGTTTCTATTTTACTTTTTTTAGGCTCTTGATATATTTTTGGCTGCAGGGACTGGCATAGAGGATTGGTCTAAGAATACACAACATTGAAAAGCAAAGGCATATCAGCTCTATCTGAGTTAACAGCACTGCTTTATACTTTTGTTGTTTCATTGTTACCGTGTCATGGTAATAGTAATTCACAACATTAATGAAAACTTGTTAATTGAAAAAGGTAAACAGTATTATACGTTTGTCCCGATTTTTTCAGTTCTTATAGTAAGCAATATCTCAGTAGTCACTGGCTGCCTGCGTAAGAGCTATTAAGGATTTATGCTTTGTCTGAATAATTACTGTCCAGGAGTTTGTGGTACACGGCATGATGGAAGATACCAGATAAAGCCAAGGTAACTAAGAAATGAGGAAATGATGTACTAGGTCACTCCAGATGATGCAGATCAGAGAGATCTGAGGACATAAAATTGTGCAGTGTCTTTAACATCAGTGACCAGGCTCAGAATGAGAGAAAAGGTGAAATTAGCTGTACTGAACCAATGCCCCAAGTGAAAACTGAACGAAGACTGAGCCAGAAGGGGTAGAACAGAGTTAGATCTAGGATGGGGTGCAGCAAAGCTTCCCAAATAGTGCTTTCACACGCACCATGCTGAAGGATCAGCCATGGACCAAACCCAGAAGATTTATGTTCAACCTGACATTATTATTTATTATGACTTGAATTAAAGCAGCGACCGCAGAACCCAGCCAGGACTGGATGCTTGTTGTGCTGAGCTCTGTGCAAACATGGGCAGCCTGCGCGGAGCTTAGGCCCTAAGACATGCAGATTAAACTTTGGGCCTGCTGCCCTACGTATGCAATTACAGCATCGTTGGAGGCAGTAATAAAACCCTGAGGAGAAATAGTTGCTTTGAGGAAAGTCCACAGAGTCAGGACTGTGGAGTTCTAGGCTTTCGCTTGCACATGGGTGGATGTGCTTCAGCTTTAATCCCATCAGTTGTCTACTTTTGCCAGCAAATGGCCCCCTGGCTCCATTTTGGATGACCTTATTATTTTTGGCTGTGTCTGTAACCTTGGGTGATCAAGCTACATTAAACTATGAGTATCCTTGCAGCATCACCCACTTGCTTTCAAAGAAAATAACTCTGAGATTCACCGGGAAGGAAGAGGGCAATACCGGCAGATAATCCAGCTCTATAAAATCCCCAGGCTGTGGTTCCAGCCCACTTTCCACCCAGGCTCTGCAAGAGTGATGTGAGCAGTGTGGCTGGCAAGTGCCAGCAACCAAAAAGTCCCCCAAGCCTATAAGTTTTATTAAAGTTCCTTTAAAGTCTGTGCCAATAAAAAGGGTCCACACAACCTCTGAGTGAGGCTTCATAAGCTCAGTTTTATGTTCAGATAATTTGGAGCCAAACCATCATGGAGTTCACAGAGAGAAATATCCCACGGAGCATCACAAACTGCGAAGAAAATGTATTGAGGAAAGAGAGGACTGATAATTTTATGGCTTTCCTTGAAGTTAGGTGGTAAAATGGGCTTTATTTAGTAATTTCCTAACTTCTGATTGCAATTTTGTTACCAGTGCAATGGTTTTAGATATAATATTTTGTAAATAGGGAGAAATGTTAGAAGCCAAGGAGCTACAGCTTTGTGCACAGCACGTGGACCTGCTGTGGGAAGCAGTGCCATGCATTCCTGGTTCCCAAACAACTTGATTTTTGGATCAGGCCTCTGGGCAGGGCATGGCAGTGGCACTCCGTTCTGCTGTGAAAAGCTGTACGTTGAGCCCAGCATGGCCAGGTAGCCCTTGGGATGAATAGTCCTTTTAAAGCCAGGTCCAGGGATGAGCAGCTTACACTTATTTTCGGAGGGTGAAGCATTTCTAATTTGAAATACCTTTAAGAGCCCTGAGTTTTACAGATGAGGTGATTGTCACAATCTCAAGGCTCATCTTCCAAAACAGAGGCTATTAAAATCACATGTCTTTCAGCCTTTTGGCCAAGATATGTGTGTGTAAATCTACATCCAGGATTCCTTTGATGGGATTTACAAGATAAATCTCTGCTATGTTTGTCCTCACACAAATAGTTATTTTACACTCGGCATGGTTCATCTTTTAAAAATCTATTTTACAATGTAATAATTCACACCCACTTCTCTTTGGGAAGTCATTTATAGAAGGAAAATTAAATGTGGCCAGGCATTAGAGGGAGTACTGCTGATATATGCAACAACTCAAAATGTTGAGGGAAGTGATTATGGGTATGGGAGAAGATGCCGTCTTGACCTTGGCGGTTTGTTTATTAGATACTAAATCATGGACATTTCTTCTTCCAGTTATAACTGGTCTGAGGACTCAGATATAACCTTAAAAGCCCTTTCTGGGGTTTTAAACAGAATTTAGACCTCATCAGTGCTCAGTACTATTTATGTAGCTTGAATGAGGAAAGGGAATGTAGAGGCCACTGTGGGAAAGGGAAAAAAAAAAGGAGAAGAAATTAGAGAAAAAAGGAATATTCATTCCGATGGCTGTATTTCCTTTGCAAACTATTGCCCCTCCTGGTGCCACAGAGAAGAGAATGAAAAAATACTTGATGTCTTTTCATCCACTTTGCTTATGTATCTTGTGCATACGACAGCCACTAACCATCAGTCTTGTCCTGCCAGTCTTCTGTATCTCCTTGGAAGAAAAAGGCTATCTCTCATTGTCACCCTCAAAGATAGCACTGGAAATAAGATGGAAGTGACCAGACAGTAGGCAGAGATGGTGTGAGGGAATGGACTGGGAGATGGGACATGCCTGATGGACTGCTGTCAGACCCCTGAGCAAAAGGAGGCAAACAAATCAGCTCTTCTGGCACCTTTCTGCTCAGGAATGTTAAAGTAATTCAGGACATCTGACTGAAGAGATGATCAGTGTTTTTCAAATACAAAATAGGCCCTGAATATGCTGTTCTCCATGGTTTCCTCTCCCCAGTGCTATACCAGTTCTGTGAATATACATATATATACACACGTACATACACAGATATAAATATATGCATGATCTCAGCAAGCTTAATATGGCTAAATCATCTCCGTGCATCCTGACCTCCTGCTTAGTCTCCTGTTTCAGAGGCTCAGTGTGAACCAGGGTGCTGGGCTTACTCTTCAGGTCCACATATTTCTTCCTCTGGGTTCCTGCTCTGCAGAAATAGCTGTGCTCTGTGGGTCGGTGAAGATCCAGCTGAAGCTTGCGAGGGCTGGAGGGAGCAGTGTTGCTTTAGGCTCCCTGCCTGCGGAGTGACATATCAGAAGTAATAAGTCTGAGCTTGAGCTGATGTCTAACAGCACCGGAGAGCAGGCTGGAAGGCTGAACTTCTGCAAAAATGAAAGCAAGGAATTTAAGAGCAGTAAAAAAGAGGTTAAGGAAAGAACAAAAAGGAAAGGAAATAAATGTGATATGAATGGCTAGAAAAACAGCTATGTCCAAACACTATCCTCTGCTGCTGTATTTTTACACAGGACTGAAATAATAGAAATACATGGAGAATACACATTAATGGGGAAGAAGACAATTTCAGAAATTATCTGGATCATCTCGATACAGAAGATATTTTAGCAAAAGATATTTTCTGTGTGTTCAAATCTGCCAATAGCTTGAAGACATATTCTGAAGGAGGCTAGCAAGAGAAAGTGTGTTTTACTGGTGGGGTTTTCAGCCAAACTCTCTTGCTCTTGGAGTTTCTTATCCCTTTCTTCTCCAAGATACCTTTCCCTTGACTGTCAGAGAGGCAGAAGCTGACAGACCTTTCCCCAGCCCATCAGATGTGGCCTGCCCAGCCATACCTCCTGTCAGCTGCAGGAATCACACAGATAGTGCAGGCTCAGAGTTTTTTTCCCCCCCTTACTATGCTAAAGTAACAGCCGCAAAGCACAAGGAACTAAACTGGTGTGAGATCAGAACCGGCTTTGGCAGGGGCTGGACTTGATGCAGCTCTGCTGGCTGTTCATCCTGGGATCCATCCAGGGTGGGGAGAAAGCAGACACAGGGCAGTCTTCACTCTGTCAAGATCTTCTCTAGCTTCTAATGCTTAAAAGTGGAAAATATTTACAGCTCTTTAAAATAAGGGGTTTTCTCTCCCTTTTGGATTTCTAAATGTTCCTGGGGATTGTGTTCTTCCGTGAGTGTTACTTGTTTCAGAGTATAGGATCACAATAAGACAGCCTGGACTTTAATTTCTGTGAATATCTTTATAGGCTTGTTTTCATAGCTATATAACATTATTTTTTTCTATTCATCTCTCATTCCACTTTCTGATATATAGAAATATCAGGACTATGCATCAGTGACTTGTGTTTTCTAGCCCTGGGTGCCATTATCAGTTTTTAGCATATATTTGCAGTATTACAGCTACGCTGATCTTGGTGGCTTTTAAAAAATTATATAATATCTTAAAAAAAACCCCACTCTGTGATGTTGAGGCGTGCAACACCAGTTGAAGAGAAGCAAAAGATTAGACTTGAGTCATAGCATTACTGGTTTCCTGAACATTCAAGTGAGGAAAGGCAGTTAACTAAGTTGTGTGGTGGTGGTTTTTGTTGTTGTTGTTGTTGTTGTTGTTGTTGTTTTTAAGGAAAAGCAAACAAAACCCAAACCCAACAACCAGTGTGGAAGAGAAGGACATCTGCTTTTATAATTATGCATTAACAGGCTGGGACCGTGCACCACCTGACGTTGTCCTCTGCAGCCTTTGAAGAACCCAGGCTGCCCAGCTGATTTCTTCCTGTGGTTGCATCAGGATTTCTCAGGTTTTCCAAGACTCACCCAGTATGCTTGTGCACCTTACTTGCCAGATGGCCTGAGAAGTGATGGGAGGTGGGGGTGGTGGGTGATACAAGAGTGAAGATCATTCAGTACAAAGAAAAAAGAGACCTTGTGAGCGTGTGTCCTGCCGCTCCTGAGCTTGACCTCCATGCAGCTAGGCAGGAACTTACTCAGCTGTGTCACATCATGGTGAAATTGGGCGCTCTGTTTTGGGATTGTTTGCAAGATAATTAAAGAATGTGAAGGCTGGCTGCATGCTGGGTAGAAGACATTTTCTTTGTGCCAAGTGTTTTGCTGTTCATCTGGTAGGATACCATGGAAAATATCGCTGCACCCTGCTCCAGGTGGGTTTGTGGAGCTGCCATCCCAGGTACCGCTCAGCTGGTGGTGGGTTGGGGCCAGGGGTGATTTGTCTTTGGGGCTTTGGGACAGTGTGAAGCTGCCTCTTTGCTGCCTCGCTTTCCCCTAGTGCTGCCTGAAGTTGAAACTGGGAATATTTCCATCTTCTCAGTGTAATTGCATGCTATGAAAGCAGTCTCGAGGTGTCATCCCAGAACTGGTATCAACAAAATGCTATTCCTCCTAGAATTTGGATAGAGGCTACAAGAAATACTCTGATGTTTTCTTGAGAAATAAGTGTCCCCCCCCAACCCCGCAAAATTTTCAGTTATTTAGTGTTGTGTCTACTGGCACAGATTTTTTGTCAGTGTTTGCTACAAAATCCTAAAGCAATAAGAGGAAGACATATCCTGCACGCCATCCCCTGGTGTTTTTCAGATGATGATAGTGATTAGCTTGGGGAATGAGGAATAACTCTGTTCCTATCACAGTCTCCCCATCCACAGCTAAAGTGTTATGACAGTAACTGTTGGATGCTACAGCTTGTTTTTGTCCCTGCCACAGCCTTGAGTGCCAGTGCCTCCATTGTTTCCTCTTCCAGCTCCTTGATTCTGCTGTGTTCTGTGTACTTCCCTCAATGTATAGAAATACATATGAAAAAAGAAAAAAAAATATTTCTGGCTGTGGGTTTAGATTGCACAAGTCAGCAGCAGAAGCCAGTGTGTTTCTTCAGTTTCATGCTGCCTTGGTCAATAATGCATGAGAATGGAGACGGGGAGAGTTTTGCCTGTTGTATTTGCAGCAATGGAGGTGATCGAATAGCACCATCTCACTCTGGTTTTGGTTAATAAGCAAGAAAAGATGTGCTAATCCTGTAGGAGTGTCTAATAAACCCAGCAGAGTCTGGCTGTGCTGTGCCACAGGGACTTTGCTGACCACGGTGGGGGTGAGGTGTGTGCTAGAGGCTGTTGCTGTTGAGGAGCATCCTCTGGAGAGGGCAGGAATTCCTGAAAGGGCTGTCTAGCTTCTTGTGATTCCTCCAGTGCTGGGCTGAGGGGATTTCCCTTGTCGGTGCTAGTGTTTCCCACATTTATGGGAACCACAGGCTTCGCAGAGCCAGCAGCCACCTCTGGTCTGAGCAATACCAGAAGCAGGAACCTGTTGATCCGTGTAAGGTACGCTAGAGCCACAGAGTGGTAGGTGATAACTTCTGTTCCTGATGATTTGAAGATGACTTTTTCCATGCACGTGTGGAAGGGGACTTGCATGTCTGATGCCCCAGGTAAACGGGCAGGTGACGTTAGAGACTGGTGCATGCGCTTGAGCAAACGTGTGTGTGACTGTAAGCTCTAGCACGTTGTAGCTAGGGGTTCAGCATGTGGTGCTGGACTGGTCTGTGAAAAACCTAGAAATTATTTTCTGACCAGGCTGAGGCATCATTTGCCATTTAAAGCTGTAAATCTGTGTTTATCCAACATTAACAGATGTAATGTAAATGAGTTCCTGTGCTCTCTGCTGGTTCACTAATGGTGCTTGTTTATAAGTGCTTTATGTTAACAGCTATTTGATGGTGCCCATTAGTTTTTCCTAGGTTAATGTTATATAATAAAGCAAGTGCTAGCCAAAAGCAATAGTAATACGATAAACAAAAAATCCAACTGCTGGGTGAGAAATGTAATGGAGCGAGGGCTGAATTCTGGTGGGAGTTTGGTTTAATCTGAAGGTTAAAAAATGTTATAATTTGGGTTTAAGTAAATTGGCTCTTTAGTCCCAGAGGTCTTGCTCTTGTACTTCTTGTGCTTCCAAAGCTTCCACTAATGCCGATGGGAGTCTTGGGCGCACAAGAAATGCGGGTTCAGGTACTAAAGTTACAGATTGGCTTGGACCAAAACCCCTAATCCAAATACCTCCGGCTTTTGAAAGCATTTGCCAATTGGATTTGAATCTGGACACAAACATTGTGGCTTGAGCTCATCTGAGCTCACTTACATCTGTGTAAATCTGTAGTATGGCCCCAATCCAGCAAAGCACGTAAATATGTGCTTAATTTGACTTCAAGGGGACTATTGTGCGCTTAAAGCTAAGCATGTGTTTAAGTGCTTTGCTGGACTGAAGTCCAAATACATGGGAGTCAATGAAATGACACCAAATAGCGCAGTGTAAGTGAGATTTGAAATGAACCAAAATGTTTGTATTTCTACCTGGAAATGAACACCCTGTTCATATCCTACATTCACTTTGTATTTTCATCCATCTGCACATAATGTATTCTTTACGGTAACCTGTCCATTCACAATCCAGTAAAAAAGAAATATACTTTGAATTTTCTTGCTCTATTACTCATATTTCATGAAATGTGTTCTTATGCCAAGTGTCTGTTTATATATATTTATACATGTTGTTTCTTTATTGATATTGGCAAGATACAAGAAGAAAAGAAATATTTTATAGTTAAAAACTTGTAAACAGTTTTATCCATCATTTAAAACATTTTTTTAAAGAGTTTACCTGACATGGTCAAATTAAATTATTTTTGGTTTTGCCAGTCTGACCAAAAAGAAAAATATTTGTTAAATATATAGGTTTTTTTAAGCTGCAAATACATGTTAAACATGTTCACAATTAAGTCACATGCGAACGTGCCTTTAACTTAAGTACTAAATGCCGCTTTCGTACTTTAAATCCCACTTCTAGTGATCACCACACTACGTAAAGCTGTCAATGAATATTTTCACATGAATACATTAATACCAGTTAAAAGATTGTGTATTGCTTGTTGTGAGGAGAACACAAAAGGGTTAATTGAGCCCAGTCCTGTGAAGGCGGCAGAGGCATAGACTAGAATTGGGAATTAAACCCAAAACAAATACAACAAGAAATAGCCCTTGTGCCTGTGTATGACGACCACAATGCAGACATAAAGAAGTGTAAGCTGCAAACGTCTGTAGGTTATTAATGAGGTAATAGAAGCAAAATTAGGTATCAGCAGGGTTTGGCTTTGTTTGAATAAACCCAAAATCTTTTATCTCAGAATGCTCTAGGAAAGACTCATAAGCTGTGATTTGGTGGTCCAGGCTATGCCCTTCTTGGTTATGGGAATTGACCCATGCCGTTTAAACTCACCAGTGTTTTCCACTTAGGGCAACCAGATGTGGGATCAGATGCAGAGAATGGCTGGCTGGGAAAAGGTTTGCATGGCAGTTTATGAGGAAAAATGCTTTTGTGTGCTTACTTTTGAATCAAAAGAATATATTGCACTTCAGCTTTGTGTGTCTGGAGAGTAGATGCTATTGTCTTGCAAAGCCAATCTTAGGGAAGCATGTAATGGCAGTGCTGAACCCTCTCTGTGTCCAGTGCTGACTGCTGCAGAGGGCAACACTGCCTCCTCGTTGCTTCCAGCAGCTTCCCTCTGGACTTACCTCAGCCTGGAGGAGAGCAAAGCTTGGTCACAGGCCTCTGATCAAGGTTTTGTATTTGTTCCTTTTAAGAGTAAACTTTTCTCCAAAATAGAGGGAAAAATACTCCTTTCATGACTCTCTGAGGGGTTGACAGCCAGAGATGCTGCTGATGCAGTGCGTGGAGTGATCCGCCCTGCCCTGATCCCTCCTCAGCCCTACTGTCACTTAAGTAAGTGGCAAAACTCCCATTAACTTTAATGATGGAGAATTGACCCTAAATGGATAAGGTTTTCCTTTAATAAAAATCACTAAAGGATTCAATTACACCATAAATGTATTCAGTGGTTGTGAAGTGATTCTAGTGTGCATACAGCCAAACCCTGAATTCCTTCTCAAGTAAGTGTCTGGGTGAGGATTGATTACAAATCCTGCTCTAAGTTACACCCGAATAACTCCCCTGGAGCTGATGGCATCACTCCCTGTTTCCCTTGCACGGGCAGTGCAGGGAGGCTGAGCTGTACTGTCGCATCCCGCTTCTGCTCACCTCAGATGGGGGCTGGGAGGGATGGAGCCTATCCCTGCAGATCTGCAAAGCTCCTTGCAACCCAGAGCAGCGCCTGTGGTGTGATGGAGGTTGCACCAAGGGTGGTTTTGGCCCTTCAGCCTTTGAAGAGCTCTGGCATGATGTAATCCCAACTCTGTAAGCTGCTGTGGGACCCTCGGGTTGGGAGATGCCCTATAAATCTCGGTCGCTGGTTTTTGTTACCTGCCTGCTATGTTACTTGACTAATGACTTAAGGTAAAGAATGGATATTGGAGAAACAGGTAATTAACAAAAACATCCTTCTGTGTTTTCTGCTCAGCTTCCGTGACTAGCATTTTCAAAAGCTGGGCAGATATGATTTGCAGCCTCCCTTTTTCACAAATGCGAAGGCAGGGCTGATGTGAAAACTGGCAATCCCTGAATGTTTTCCTAGTTTCCTGCCCTTGTGCTTGATGCAGCTAGGGCTGGTTTTCCAGAGAACTGCAGGTATCTGCCTTGATGTGATGTTTTGGAGCTGCAGTTAGTTTTTTTCCGGAGCGTGGGGTTGCTTTGAGAGTGGCCCGATGCAAGTGCATTAGCAAAGTGAGCCCGCTATAAAATACTGCTGCATCCAGCTGCCCCGTCAATAGGTCAAGCTATTTGTCTGATGCAGACAGGGTGTCTAGCTCTCCTGGCAGAGTCCCTTGCTTTGGCATGGGAAAACCTGTTTTGTTTAGCACTAGGGAAACAATATGTATAAATAGTAATGCCTGAACCTAAACACTCCTGTTGTCTTTATGCACAGGGTGCTGCGTTACTGGTTATTTTATGATAGATTTTTTTTTTTTTTTCTCCCCCCAAAGGACTTGAGTCCCAGCCTGCGGAATAGCTGCTGTTGAGTGGAAGCATTCCTGCTATTTTCTCCTCAATTCAGAGGAAGCAATGCACTTGTTGTGTTACCTTGGTGAATCGAAAGTGGTTTTCACTTCCCTCAATTAAGCCTCCTTTGGCGCTGGCCCCTCCAAGGTGGAGAGCAGAGCGCACTCAGGAGCACTGCCACTGATTTGAATTCCTAAATTCCTCTCCTTGCAAACTTCAAAGGCAAGTATATTACTCTGTCTAAGAGGAACCAATTATGTAAACCCTGGGCTATTCGGAATGTTCCATAATTATTTATTTTCAACGAAAGAGGTTTTAACCTAAACTAGACAGAAAACTGGCATTTCTCCAGTTATTAGATTCTATTGAAAAAGGTATTAAACAATGGGCAGGGTAACAGGGTAGATTAGTGTCCCTTCATCTTCCTGACCTGGGCATGTGTCAGAGCTGTAGTGAGCTGACAAAAATTACTTTGATTTGATGACCATTAAAGGTCAGGAGCAGAAAGGGATCAGACGTCTTGGTTGAAGCTGAAGTACACAACATTACATATTGATAGTAATGAAGTTGTTTTATTTAATAAGCACCATCAGATTTAAAGGCTTTGTTACAGTATCGGGGCTGGGAGGAGGAGAGAGGCAGCCAGGATATGGGCTGGGGGAAAGAGGGAGAGAGAAAGTGTTCTGGAATGAGTGAAATATGTCCCCGGAGTAATTTTTTATTTTATAAACTGAATGCAAACCTGATGGAGAACTATGGAAATGAGCAGTCATGCTGGATACATACACACACTCTCTCAATATTCCTGTACTGTGGGTAATGAAAAGTGCCTTCAGGGATAGGGTGGCCTTACCATTCATCAGTGCCATAGCCTTAAGTGGGTAATAACTAAGAGCTCCCATATCTGGTGTGTATATAAATTCTAGCTCCTCAGTATATTTGCTGCAGACTGTATTTAATTTATACAATTCCTTAGCTTTAAAGCTGTCAATTGATAACATTCAATCTGTGAGCCTGACTGATAAAAGGGAAGGGAAGAAGTGCTCTCTAGTGGCTAGAGCAAGAGAAGGGTTTGGGGACCAAGGATCTGTGCTGGGAGTGGAGTGGTACTTCACCTGGGCTTTCCTCAAGGCTGAACCCCACCCCCACCCCTTTGCTTTTCTCTTTACCCCTTTGGGACACAAGGTGGTCGTTCTGCTTGGCAGGTGTTGCATGTATCTACAATCAGCAGACAACCATCTACCATGAGGATGAAGGTATCACTTTTGCCTCTAATGGTGACGGGCCTTCCCTTGTGCCTCTGACCCTTGTGAGTCTGGGAGATGCTGAGAGCTGTGACTTTCCCACATCCGTATTCCAGACCTGTGTGTAGGGTCAGTCACTGTATGTGGGAGGGTTGGTGATGGAGCTGACTGGCTTTTGGAAGGAGCAAGAAAGGAAGGAAGTCCCTAGCACAGCAAAATAAGGGAGGCTGGTACGCAAGGGCTCTGCAGAAATTAGCTGTCCCACAGATGCACAAGTGGATGTTGAACTTGGCCAGCATGTGCAAATACAAGAGCTGACTCTCCCCTCAGACACAGCAGCGATGGGGGATGCAAGTCTCCACGACTGAATGATGTGCCAGTCACTCAAACGCTATAAAGAGAGCCAAGCTCTTGCACTTCAATAACTTTGGGAAGTTGAAGGGAAAATGGCCAAGCAGTTTGGAATTCAGCTTGTGAACCCAATATTGCACATTTTTCATTGCACAAAACAAGCTGTTATTAACAGGGAGCTTTGTTCTTGATCAACATTTCAAATGCCCTTGTGTTGGGGAGGGGCTGGTCCAGAGCTTGGCTCGGCTTCCCTTCATTGTAAGATGTACTGGTTCTTCCTGACCCCAGGCTGCTGCTGGGCTGCAAAGGCTTAAAAGCACCTGGCTGTCCCACACGGGGCCTCTCTCATGGCACAGTGACAGCACCCATGCGGGTGGCTGTGGGTCCCCGCTGAGGCTTGCAGCACTGATGGGACTTGCAGAGGTGCAGCTCTGCAGGCACTGGTGATTCCCACTGGTGCTGGACCTGGTATGAGGCACAGCAGGTACTTTGTAGCCCAGTTTGGGCTCTGTAGGCTGGAGGTGGCCCTGTAGCCTGGTGCTGCTGGTGGTTTTGGCCAAGGCATTGGGCAGAGCTGTCGATGGGGCACACCATGGGTGAAGGATGTGGCAGGATAGGTGCTGGCCAAGGCAGGTCTTCAGAAGAGCTGGCATCTGTTTCCCCAGTATATGGTTACACATCTTCCTGATTGAGGGGCCAGGAGGTTACCCTGGCTTTCAGGGTAATTTCCTTCTCTATATGGGACTATGAGAAATGTCATGCCTTGCATGTGGAAGATTTTAAAAAGCAATTTAATATATTGATTGGGAGAGAACAATAATGAGAGTGGACTGGATGGTGACTTTGTAGATGAGGCATCCAGAGACTGTTGTTCTTATGAAAGAGTTGTGGTAGAACGCTGGTGTGGGCTTGTGCATTTGCTGGTTTGTGTAAGGGGAAATCCCACTTGCCCTGATGATCAGGGTCAGTCAATTTGTTGAAGACTATCTTTGCAACCTGGCTTCCAGGATTCACCAGAAACTCCAAATAGTGCCTTGAAATGCAGCTTGATAACATTCTTTTTAATTCTGAACTGCTGCACCTGTTGCTTAGGCTGCAATGCTGTGATTAGATTCAGAGGGGTAACGCACTACTAGTGCCTGCAGGAGCAGGACAAATATTCTTACAATTGCTAAAATAATTGGGCAGGATTATTTGCACCCAGATGGTGTTATAATACAAGTTCATCTGTAGTCTTAAATGGCTGAAGCCTTGATGTTACCGTTGAATGAGGCCACAGAGCATAGTTCCCCACAAAGTTAATTGGCTTCAGACAGCCAAGAGTGGAAAAGATTGCGTGATCCAGGAGGTGCTGGATCCGGCCAAGAACAGTGTGGGACGAGCAGGAAGCATGGCATGGGGCAGACATCCAGGAAGAGGATGTGAGGAGGAGTGGGTACCACGTTCCTGGAAAGCCGGCTCCCAGCGGAGACAGGGTGCTTGTTCTGAGCGCAGTAGCCTGCAGGTCAGAAGATGCACATCTAAGTGGAAATGTGCTGGTCTGAGGTGGATTTGGGTTTGCTTTGGGCTCAGATTCAGAAATAAAATGTTTTTTTTTTTGTTTAGCAATGCCCCATCCATGCACCTTGCTGGAGACACCTTGTTTCTCAGTGAAGTGGGGAAGTTGGCTCTTGTATCCACTATGTACTTCTCCTACAAGGCTCTTAACTGCTCCCTACATCTGTGACCCAGCCTCTTCAGGCAGTCTGTTTTTCAGTCACTGCTGAGCACCTTATTTGAGCAAAGTAACTTCATTAGAAAAGGGTCCCAGTGCAATCAATAAACAAGCAGTGAGTAAAGACAAATAAACTTGAAATGGGCATCATGATTAACCTGCTTGGGGGAGAGTAAAATGATTTAGCAATGACTGAATATTTGGCAAAGAAATTTTCAGCTGGCACCTGCTTTGCCTAAACTATTTAAATGGGAGAAGAATCTCCTGAAAAATGACTCAAAATGGCCCAAATTGCAGTTCAGAGCTTGCAATAGCCCGAGATAGGAAACAAAAAGAAGGAACATTTACTGGAGAAGGGCTACAAGGTCTTGGAGGACTGTGATGGAAATAAACTTGTTGAAAGCTAAACAAAACCATGTACCACCCCAGTACAAAAGAAGGAAGGAAGGTGATCACCGTGAAACACTGCTGCACGGTGTGAAACCCCTATACCCTTCTAAGAATAAGTCTTCCAGCATATGGGTCAGGAAGCAGCGTGGCTTCAGCCTGGATGCCTAGCAAAAAACCAAAGTGATTGTTTGGTGGTATGTTAATATAGCAGGTGCAGTTTTATTTAAACAAGAGGTAGCTATTGTTTTCTGGAAGTGTGATTTACAGGCTCATAGCTTATCCCGGAGGATCAGGGTGTTAAGTCATGTACGTGTATGTGTGTTTTAGCCCAGGGTGGCCGTTCCCCTGTCTGCATCTCTGAGCCAGGAGGAACTTAAAAGGGAAGGGCTCTGTAAGCTCAGAGACATGAAGTCAGGAGGGTTTGTTGGGGTGTAATAAGTAAAACTACTGAATGTGGGGACCTGGATTTGGGATGAAAGGGACGTGTGTTATCCAGTCCATGTCACGGTCTGGGAGGCTTGTGCAGGACCTCAGCTGATCTCAGTGGGGTTTAGGTGTGAGGATTTGTGGAAAGAACCTGGCCTTATAAACATTGCTTGCCTGGCAAGCCGTGAGAGAGAGCAGGAATTAGCAAATATCTTCATTTCTGATGACTTCAACACGGTACCTCTGTGGCTGAGCACAGAAGTGTCCAAAAAGCAATACATGATTTGTGTATTGGCAAATAGCACCCTGAGATCTGGCTTCTACCCTTTCCCTGTCCTTATTGATTTTGCTTTTCTTGAGCTTCCTCCTGAGTGAACGGGCAGTAGGAGAAGCCCCTTGTCCCATAGCAGAGGCACTGAGCTATGCAGGTTGGAGCCTGGCCCACCCCCCTCAGGGAAGCCAAGCTGGTTCCCTCCCATGGGGCTTTAACCCCATGGCAAGGGGCTCCAGCTGGTGCTTGCTGTTGTGGCAGCTCTATATGCTTTACTTGATTTGTGAGCTCAGTTATGTTAAAAGGCTAATACGAAGCCTATCTTTGCATGGCAATGTGTTTGGGTGGACTTTTTTGCAGGGGGAGGGGGAAAACCCTAGTGCACTGGGCTGGTGGGCAACCATGTCTGGTCCTGCTTAGCTCCACCGCAGCCTTTTCATCCTACCTGTACCTTGTCTAAATTTCATTGCCTTTGTGCAGAGTGCAGGTAGGGATACTGCCAAACTCTTCTACAGCTGGTGGTTATTTATATCTATTTGTTTTCCCTCTTCTGCCTAGACAGCATCTTTCTAGAACAGTTAGGTGTTCTCTGTTGTGCTCTGAGTCCAGAAAAAATTATAGACTGGGTAAAATAGTGTATTCCAACCCTGAAAAGCTTGCTGTGTTACTTTAATTAGAAGGTGGTGACTTTTTTTTTTTTTTTCTTCTTGGCTGGAAAAAGAGACTTTAGGCTTATTTCTTCGATTTTACTCTGCTGTAGACTGGGAATAGTTTCACTGGGATACATGCATTTACACCAAAGAGGAAGCAATGTGAAGAAATGGTTAAATGAAGGCAAAAATTGTGGTTAATCCACTTACACAGATTATCTTTGCAGATACCTGTGTTACGGAGTGACAGACATTTTGTTTTCCCTCCTTTTAGTGTTGGAATTGAACACAATGTGAGTGTGGTGGTGGTAACACTAGACTTGCCCAGCAGCTGGGTCTGCCCCAGGCAAGCAGGTGCTGCCTCCTGCAAGCCATGGCCAACCCCTCAGAGAAATCCCAGCCAGGATGCTGCAAGGTTACACCAGGGTGCTGTGGAGGAGTTTGGACTGCAGCTCAGGTCCATATGCAGTGCCCCATGCCAGCAGGGCTGAGCCCCCAGACCTCCCTCCCTGCCCTGTTCCTCACTTAGTTCAGACCCAGAGACTGAAATGGCAGCTTAATGCTGCACTTTCACTTGTGATGATTAATATTACTCTAATATTTGTCTGATGGTAACTCCCACCGACGAGCAGGGCAGCGCCCTGTTGTGCTGCTCATTGTACAAGCTGTAGTAAATGACTGTCCCTTCCTCAGTGAGCTCATAGGCTAAAATTAATAGTGATTTTGAAATGCAGAGTGCTTTCTGAGTAAGCGCTGTTGTTATTATTTCTGATTTTTTTCCATAGAAACAGAACATTTTATTACTTTTGCTGAAGAAATCCACGTTATCAGTTTCCTTTCACACAACAAAACACCCTTCCATTCTTCTTTAATAAACATTAATCGCTTAAAGCTTGTTCTGTGCTTTGCATGTAGAAGCACTGCAGAAATATCAAGTATCCTTATTTTTTTCCTCCTGGAGCTTCCAATTCACCGAATCCACCAAGCCAAGATAACACCATCTCGGAGGGCCAGCGCTGCGACAAATTTACGGTCTGGAAGCTTATATCTTTCCAGGCAATTGTCTTCAAACAGACAGTGCATTTCTGCGTGGCAGAGTCTTAGGGCTGGAGTTTCTTCTGAGAAATGGCCGAACCTGCCACTGCTGAACTCCTGAGTGACAGCAAGTGCTTTTCGGCTTCTGTTGTGATTTTTTTTTTTCTTCTTTTTTTTTTTTTTTTTTTTAAGAAGGGTTGGCAGCCTGAGCTATTCTCAAGGATTTGGAAAAGAGCCACAAACAGGAATTATTGAACAATTGCTCTGTGAAACTTAAGATAACAGTTTGTTCCACCACAGTGGAATTGCTTTGTGGTAGAAGGAAATTATCTTTTTAGCTCTTGATTAACATTATGTGAGAAAAATAAAATTAAAGCCTGATTGTATCTGTGGTTGAATGGAATGTGTGTTTGTGCGAGGGGAAGAGGGGACAGATGTTTGTGGGTGACGCATACAGAGATGAATGTTAGTGACACCTCAGATTGTAGGTGATTCACAGATTGTGAATGTTTTTAATGTTTGGAAAATTCCTTGTTCCTTCTTTATTGTCAGACTAATGCTCACTCTGTGCTCAATATGAGGACAAATACTAGATCATTAATGAGTGTAAGTGTGTACCATGATTTGTGGGTGGGAAAGCACTCTTTTTGGTGCAAAATAATATCCTTGACATTATAATCGGAGTTTTGGTCTTTTTGGCTGGTTCACGGTAGCAAACAATAACTTGCATCTCTATAGTTACTGTATAAATAGTACACTAACCCAGGAGTTTATCACTCATGCTTATTAAAAGTAAACAATATTATTGAGAGCACAAGTACATTTTTAACATACTGGTCCAATCCAGCTGCCTTTGAAGTCAGTGGGAGACTTTCCCCTGTTGCTGAAGCAAGCTGGATCAGCCCCTGAGAAGGCATGGTGAGCAGGGCCCGTGTTTAGGGTATTGATGGCAGAGGGCTGCACCTGTAGGCAAATTCATTGTGTGAGCGCAGGATTTTGGTTCAGCAGGCCCTGTATCAGCTCTCTTGTGCTTGCAGCATGGGGAAATGCATTTAGGGGTGCTCCAAAAGGGTTATATTAATTTATTTCATTAAATTCCCATGGACATGGGTAGGAGTTGCCCTTTCTTATTGAGGGCGTGGTCTGTTGGTAGTGGATGTTCTGAAGAAATGAAGTCCAGGGACACACAGGCAGGTGATTTGCGCAGTGCATGCAGGGTTTTTAAGGAACCACTGCTTGCATGAAGCCCTGGAGCTCAGCTATGAGGTTGCATCTGCCTGGCTTCCTGCCTGCCCCGGGACTCTCACCGCTCCACAGTGGCGGCAGCTTTGACACCCTGCAATTCAGAGGGAAGCTCTGAGGATGCCGAGATCCAAACATGAACTTTCTGGGCAGGCCAAATTTCTGCTGTGATCTCCCAGCTCGGTGCCTGTGCTTATCTGTGTTTGCAAGACACGCTGAGAGATCAAAATATGCCCCTTTTGAGGCGATAGGAAAGAGACAAGATGCTTCTTTAATCACGTCTGATAAATTCTCACTTGTAATGAGAGCCCTAATTAAGGGAAATTACCTATTGGAAAAGAGTTAAAAGGGGCCCCCATACTCCTTCCAGCAAACTTAAAGACAAAAGGAAGTTTCTAACAATGGGTCACTGGAGATGCATTTCCGCTCTGCTTTAAAAAACAAGGTACTGTCTAGCTGATGAGCGTTGAAGGCGAGCAATGAGGCTTTGATGAGCCCTCTCCTGCTTCCTGATATTGTGACCCTCTTAACAAACACCATGGACGAAAATCAGCATGCCTTCGGTATGCTGTAAGTGCAGGCAGGCTATCTGAAGAGATGCCTCACTTGCAGGATATGGTTTAAATCCTGTTTTGAATAAGGTTTACATCCTTGTCACTGAAATAATATTTTTGTACCGTGAAAATCAATGCAAAGAGACAGGCAGACAGGTCCCCCAATATGTAAACAACTTATCTTTGATGTCACTTCTTGCTGACTTTTTTTTTTTTTTTTTTGTCCCAAGGAATGTCCAAAAGTTTAGCTGTGTAAAATTACTTTTATGTACCGCTCCACGATGCCAGAAGGTGTGCACTGTTCTTGATTTCAAAATGTGGGGATGGGAGGCATGTAATCTAGACTGTTTTGTCCTTATTGCTCTGAAATCAGCTCTTTTGCTTCCACTTGGGTGGCTGGGGAAGTTCTGGTTTTCCAGTCAGCTCTGTGATTAGAATGACAACAAGAGGGATTCTCTCTGGATGCAGGGGGAAAAAAAAAAGAGGCTCTAGGTCCAAGAGTTTTGGTCACTGTGATCATCTGGAATGAACTTTCCACATACCATTAATTTCTCCTTGATGGCGCATGCTGGAGAGAGCTGTATGTGGTGCTCCAGACATACTTTACATACTGATCTCTCCTTGGGCTGGTTTGCAGTTTCTGATCTCAGTGTGCCTTGCAGGAAGCATCAGTGAGAAGCAACATATCTACTCTCCTAGCACACAAATTGCAGAACCTGTTTGCAGTAAAGCAACAGAAAGGCTGTATATGCAGTAAAAATACTAGGGTTTGCTTGCGAACACAGTGAGTCGCAGTTTCAGTACTGGAAGTTAGCGCCTAGGCTGGGTGATGGACAGTAGCTGTTTGCAATCCTCCTGTCAGATTTGCCACACCCAGCATGCAGAGCTCTATGTTACATCTCTGAGTCCTGAAAACATTTGAATTGACATCCAAATTTTTCAGCTTGCATCGGTTGCTAATATAAAGAGCATCATTGATCAAACCATAACTTTGTTCCATGTTACATCGTGCTTGTTTATTTTTTCTTTCTGTGAAGCAAATCATCAGCAATTTTCCCCATCAGTAAATTTTTTTGTTTCACAAAACCACAACCACAACCATCAGTGGCTTGAGCCATGTTATTTCTTTATTGTTAGGCATTTGTAATATATTTTTATTACTTGCGATATGAATGTGGCTTAGGCATGTTTAAACCACCGCAACTCGCTTCCCCACACCTCTGTGTGATGGGTGTTGCTACTAGCTCTTGTAAGATAAAAGAAAACTAGGGTGCGCAGAAATGAAACCATTTTCTTAGAGATCCTGGAGGAACATGGCGGGGGGGCTGAAAGGGGGATACTGCTTGTGGTTTGGCCAGTCCTCGTCCTAACTGCAAGCTCCTCTGAGCAGTTTGGAGTGAAATGTGTGCAAGGGGTTGGAGCCATGGGGAGGGATGGGGCATGGGCACTGCTCCAGCTTGGAGCTCCTTGAGCAGTTTGCATTGGTGTGCCAGGAGCTTTGGAGTGACACAGGATTTTCAAATTAATAGCACGCTTGAGGATTTTCCAGGTACTGCTAGAAAATTACGTGAGCATGCTCCCAAATGTAAAACCAGATGTGCTGGGTCAGACCACAGGTCTTTCCAGCCCAGTGTCACATCTCCTGCAGTGGGTGGCCGGAGCAGGGCATAAGGGCAGGAGACGTGAGTCATGGGATGTCCCAGAAAACTTCTGTGTTTGGCATCAAAACTTCGCTGGTGAGGAGGTGTAACTGCACATGCTAACTAGTCACTAGGGAACTGCTCTGCTCTTGAGTTCCAAATATCTTCTGAAAACATGTGGCTGTTGCATGATTTGCTGGCATTGGAGTTTAGCTTTTAATTGAAGCATGGAGGAGCTGGGTGGAGTGTTGGCCATGCTTGTAGGCTGGGAGATGGTGAGCTCTGCCGATGTAGGTTCCTGCCTCTGGTGTGTAATGGGGTTGTGTGACACCCTACCTGCTGAGCTGATATCTGAATTACCCTGAGAGCTGGCCCACTCCAAGCAAAATCCTCTTAAATACCCTGTTGAGCAAATTCCTCCTGGGATTTAGGTCTTGGTGAGACTAGAAAACCATGTGGATGCTGGCTGATGGTGTTGCAACACTCCCGTTTCATTTGATGTAAGCCAACCACAGGCTATTTGGGGTGCAGCTGTGCTGGCATCATGCTGGCATCATGCACAGATTTATTTCTAACAGCATGGGAAGCTGCTGCCTCCCAGCATACAGAGCTGATGAGCAGCTAATGCTGCTGCCATCCTCCTGTTGGCACCTACCACCGACTGTTTTGCTGCCTTTTGGAGACCTGTGTGATTGCCTGATCCCTGCCTTGTAGCACCTTGTGATGGTGATGGTGCTTGTGATGGTCCCCTGTCTCACTGACTGCTGAAATGGGAGAAGCATCAGAGACAGACATGAGTTCCTTCCTCTGCACAAAGGAGCTCTTACTAAATAATAATAATAATAATAATAAAAATCCCTCAATCCTTTGCCTTTCCAGAGCTACTGACCGCTCTGAGGAGGAGCCTGTTATATATGTGAAAATGTGGGAGGTGTAACTGTGTGCGAGCAATGTGTGTTTAGATGGACTTTTGGTTTAATTTGAAAATTGGTTTGTTTTATACTGGCCTCACTTGCAAAAAGGAATGATTAACCCAAACAGGAGCGCCTGCGTTACTCACCTTTAATTATGTTTGCAATACATCATGGTGATATGGGGGAGCAGAAAACCTTTCTGTATCCAGCACATTTGCCTCATAGCATATGGTCCTACGGAAAATGTTTTGATTCAGAGCCCCCAGCAGCATATGGTGAAAAAACTGCCCCTGAAGTCAAATTGAAAGTAGAGGCTGGTCCTGGGCCCCAGAGGACCCCGTGTCTCCTGCCAGCCGGCAGGACCAGAGTCGGAGTATGTGTCACTGTTTCACTCATCATGAAGATTTTATATTTGGTTTGGGACACTGGTGCATGAGGTTCTGGATGTAAAAGTCAGAAGAGATATGGTTCCTGTAATGTCTGCAGAGATCCTTGTGTCGATAAGGTCAGCAGCAAGTTAATAGATTTTTATCTTCTCATCACATGAACTTAATATAGTGCAACTGTTGGAGGGGAGGGGAGAAACCTTCCTGCCATTTTCTGATGTGTTTCAGGGGTTTTTAAAAGACAGTGTGTGCCTTAAAAGCCCCTTTTTGCTTAAAGTGAAAATCAATAGTTCAAAAATAAAAATATTCAAATATGAACTGAAGGCTAGATGTTGTGTAGTAACCACAGCTAAAACTAATTACAGCTGGGTGAAGAGGGATGCATTTCTCCATGGTGGTGATGAAATGGACAAGAAAGGGGAATGGAGATTTCCTATTCATTGCTCCCAAGAGCATCAGACCAAGTTTACTTAAATGACGCCAAAGCAATGTTCAGCTCTGTGCTCCTGCCTGCAGAGTAACGCAGAAGCAAAACTGGAGGCTTTACATTACAAAAATAGCCAGAAATGCTACTCGGTGTTATTCCTAAATCAATACATGTATGGGAATGAAGACCCTGGCTGAGCCCTGGGGCACTTGCATAAACCTCAATAAAGGGGATGACAGTGCTGCTAAATGTAGGGGCTGCTGCCAAGCTGGGAGCGAAGAGGAATTGAAAGGGGGAACAAGGAGATGGGGAGGTAGAAAGATGCTCTGCAGCCATAAATACCTGTAAGCACCAAGATCTGGTGTTACTCACATTGCAGCCACCACAATGGAGGAGATGGAGGAGAGGGGCTGTGGTGATCGGGGAGGGGGCTGATCCTGTGCCAGTGCTGGAAACCTGGGGCTGAAATACGGTTTCTCTGTCAGGGGCGAAATCCATGGAGGGACACCGGCGGGTCACGCTGACTAGTAGGGCTCAGCGATCAAACGTGTCACACCTGTCTTGGCCACGGGTGCAGGTGTTCTAGGTCAGCTCTCGCTGTGGTTATCAATCGCTGACAGTTGACAGTTTAATTTTACACCACAAGTACCTCATTACTTGTGTAGGCACTTGAAGAACATGTGGGCACTGGGTTGGATCAGTGATCAATGACAAAGGTTGCACAGGGTGCAAGTGGTAGCAGTAAAAGTGAAGGTCTCCGTGCATGAGTTGGCAGTGGTGGGGATACATGACAAGGGGAGTTTAGCTGACAAACAGTCTGTCAGGGCTGGAAGAATGGAGGCTTGCCGGAGAGCTGGCGCTCCATTATAAAATACAGCTCGCCATTTAAAAAAGGGAGGGGGGTGGGGTGGGGTGGGGGGGAGAATAAGGGGGAAAAAAACCCCAAAAAACCCTTGCTTTGAAAAAGTGTTTAAACAAATTTAATGCATGTGGGGGACTGTAAATTTTTATTCTACGAGCATTTATTTCATGACATGGGAGCATCCAGGTGTTCAGGAATTTCATATTAAGGGAAAGCGGAGATGCTATTTTATAGAGATATACCTGCACGCTGCTGCTGGCTCAGGTTGCCCGATAGGTGCAGATTAGGGATGTCCAATATATAACCAAATCTTTCCACATGAGATTCCTCTCTGTGTATTGATAGGACGATTTATGACTAAATCTGCTGTGACAGATTTCTTCTGCCACAGTAGGGAAAAATTTGTTGTTTCAACACACTTAAAAGTGGTGCTTTAATCAATCCCATCCAACTTTCTGTTTTTGGTGCTTGTTTTCCTTTGCAGAGTTTCTGACATTCTTTTCCACATCGAATCTAGCCGGCGGATTATGTCACTGGGGCGATGACTGAAAAAGAGAGACATATGGCATTAGTTTGGTAGAGCCGTGTATCTTGCATTAGGATGTAAATCTTGTTTGCTTGAGAAACTGCACTGAAGGATACTTTGCTCGAGGTATAACGTAACCGTGTTATTGAGTGCACCTTATAATAATTGATATGACGGGAACGATATTAATGGAAATAATGTGAATTTCACCCAAACTGTAGTAAATAAGGAAAAGACTAATAGTCTTTGCCCTTTGCTGAATTGAACACATCTTAAAAAAATATTCTTGATTATTTCTCGTGTGCTGATTAGGTGTAGGCTAACTTTGATCATATCACCTATGGTTCCCACTGAAAGGACACGTGTGGTGTGAGTCGCGGTTTTAGAAATTGTTAAAATGATTGAATAAGCAGCTCAGAAAACATACAGCTTTAAAAAATGAGATGCACAGTCTCTGTTGGTGTTTTGTATTGATTTAATAACAGTGCTGGAAAGCTCTTGTGGTGCTAGGTATGCAGGCATAGAGGTCCCTCTCCCACCCCTCGCCTGCGAAGCCGAAGGCACCATCATCTTTGCTCCTTGTTTAGCCCCAAGGTATGTCCAGTCTTTAGTAAATGACAGTGGAAATGAATGGATTGTGTGTTAAGGATGGAAAAAAACCCCTTCCTATAAATCGTAGCGAAGGACCCAAGTCAAAATGCTGGATTCAGATACCCCTGAAATATTAATTAGCTTCTGAGACAAATCTGGGCTTCTGCAGAGTCTGGGATTGTTATGGTCTTTTTTTTCTTATTCAGGGGCTCTCTAGTATTTATTGTAATTTAACTCTAGATAGTGGAAAGGGAAGTTTAGGGATATGCTGTTAATGCATCTAGTGATAAAATGATTGTTATAAAATACTAGTGGTATAGATTGTCACAGCCATCAGAACAGCGAGCCTGATTTCAGCTCCAAACCAGTGTCTCTATCAGTGTTCAAACAGGGAATTAAGATTATTTTCATGACTTTTTCTATTATTGTGCACAATACTCCTTGCCATATCCATGACTACCACTTTAGCGAAAGTAACCTTCTGCAAAATTTGGAACAGGGCCGTCCATGATAAAAATTCATGTCTGATGGGTAAACTCAGTATATTATGATAGCCAGATAGGTATAGTAACTACTAATAATCAAATATGCTTGTTGGGGCTGGACTGACTGTAAATTTGATTACTTGAAAAACAATACTCCATGCAATGTGAAAGCAAGTTTCAGGCTGATAATCTAAGATAGGCTGTGTTGTGTCCTGATGCTGACTTGAACAATCCCATCAACTTTAGTGGGATGAAGAATGCTCCAGTAGGGCTGTCTTCATGCAAGCACCCTTTAAATTGTCTTGAAATCAACAGATACAAACCCTCTTACTGTATATAGATCTATATATCTAACTAGCTGCATGCTGAAGGTGAAGAGGAGCAGGCCAGTTGTGGGTGTGTTGAACCTTCTAAATGTGGTGGCACCACAGGTGGTGGCAGAGTGGGAAGGAAATGTGAGCAATGACAGGAGAACAAGGGGAAGTGGGAGGAAAAAGGAGGAGGGAGAGATGAGCAACCCTTTCTGTCCATGGTTAAAGGATAATATTGCAAGGATCCAATGTGATACAGAGGCCTGGGATGATTGTGATGGGGGGGAATGAAAGAAAAAATGCATTGAGACATGGAAGGAAGTTCTGGGCTGTGAGGAGGAGTAGTTTAGGTCACTATTAGGTTAAGTTAGAGAAAATGAAGTCTGGAGGAGTAGTGGAGAGGAGCACATACTCCAGGAGGAGGGTGGACAGAGAGCGGAGGATGAGACAAAGAAAGGGAAAGTAGCTGAATTTAAATAGTAATAATAATAAAAGGGTCTAGTCTTATAAGACTTTGGAGAACCCAGAGTTTTCTGACTGTGTGGGTCCAGCCTACACAGGTAGGTATCAGGGGAGCATCCAGTGTGCTTGCTGCTGTGTAAATAAAGGGCAATTTTTAGTAGAAACATAAAATGTCAAAAAATATCTAGCAGAAAACAGCACACCAAAACTTGTAGTGATCTACAGTCTATGCAACACCACTGACTTCACTGAGGCTTCACAATCATGGGTGGTGGGCAAAAAAGAAAAAGCCACCTGGAGTTTTTAAGGAATTATAGGGGTGTATATTTCCCCTAATGACACTGGTGCAAATCCAAGGCACTCCCACCAAAGCTGGAGGTTGCTCTGGCTTTCCGTGGGGTACGGATGCTTGTGTTTGGCCAATGGAGGTTGTTTACATGAGCATGACCTCACCACATTTGGTGGTGCTCCTCACTGGAGGTGACAAAGAAGAAGTTGACTCAGTTGCTGCTGAGGAAACGGTGGTCATTGTTCCAAGTGTTACTTTAAATATAGGGGATTTTCTTGTCATGTTTATTATTCAGGGCTAAACATGACTGGTCTTTTCTAGCTACATCAAAATATTGCTTTTAGGTTTGTCTCTTGACCCTCCTTTTTCTCCTCTACCCCAAACCAGCCACTTCTATGTTTCTTACAAAATTTTTGGATTTAACAGGGACATATCCTGTACTCTCCTGCAAGTAGGTTTAGCTTTATTGGCCACTGAGGAGCAGTGCCAGTTGAAACCAATCAAGAAATTGGCCCAATGTTTCCAAATTTCTCGTAATGCATGGCAGTGACAGGGAGAGACAAATGGCCTCAGATCTCCCCACCTGCATGGCAGGTTCTTCTGTTTGGTTTCTTTTCTGCTGGCTCTTACCCTGCCTCAGTGCTGTGTAAGGTGACATCTCTAGTTTGCATTGCTCTTAAGATAGGGGGACTTTAATAAACTTTTTTTAAAAAGTTTTGAAATGAAGAGTTTCCAGCAGTGCTCCTGGGAGCAAAACTCATCCCCTTCACCCAGGAGCTTTCCTTGGTGAAGGAGCACTAGGCAGAGTGCTTGTGTTATTTGAAAGTAGATTTCCCCCATTGTTTTTAGGGCAAAATGCACTCATCTTTGCATAGAACTAAATAATTGGGGATGGCTGGCTGCCTGTCCCTGTGTTGCAGCATGGGGTGGGGGGGAAGGCTTCCTGTGCTTTCCTGTCCCCTGCTCAGGGCTCATCCCCCTTGGAGGGTCATGGTCACAGAGACTGGGGAAGCTGGGAAGGAGCTGAGGAGCATTGGCTCTCAAAGGGGAAAGCATGTGCAAGGTCTTTCTCCTCTCTCATTCAAAATAATTCCATCTTTTTCTGCTGATTTACATGAAAGCAGGATTGTGTTCACTGTGATATTAAACACTGCTCTAATGACTTTAGCATGGCTTAGGCACATAGTCTTGTACCATCTCCTCCATGCAGGGCCATGGAGACCTCAGCAGCTCTTCTCTGGAGGGAGCAGGTGGCAATGTAAGAATCACTAATAGGATTGGGATGTTTTTCATAGGGCGGATGGTACAGAAGGAATGCTGCAGTGAGGCTGGGGACCAGGTGCGGTGCAAAGCAAGCCCTGCCTGATTTGAAAGGCAGAAGTGTTGTACTGTGATGTTACTGGTGGGCAAGGTTGAGTGGGTGGGAGGTGGATGGTGAACACCTTGATGCTGAAACATCCTGGTGTTTGGGCACGAGGAGTTTCCTATTGGTTGGCTTGTTCTTGCCTTGCTGCTCGGATCATGAGGCACATGCTTTGGGTGGGAAAGCGCTGCAAAGATTGCACCTTACTAACAAGTCCCATGAACAGTAGCATGATGCTGGATATTTTTTCTCCAAAGGCAAGAATAAATACAACATTTATCACAAAATACAAAGAAATAATGATGATGGAAAGCCAGGTTGGCTGGGGTATAGGGCAGGTGAGGAGGTGACATCTCAGCCCCATGCCAGGACGTTGCAATGGGAGATGCAGTTCAGCACCCTCTTTGCTAGCATGTTAACACTGCTAACATTCAACCAGATTGCAGAAAAAGGTTTTAAAAGATGCATCTGATTTTTCTGTAGTGGGTAAATGAGCCACAAGTGGCCGGTGGGGAGGCATGCTGCGCTGCTCTGGGATGCTTGGCTCTCTGCAGGGGCTGGGGCAAGCGACAGACAGAAGCACCAGGTGATGTGCTGGCCCACACCAAGAGCACGTGTGCCTTGGTGCTGCTCTGATGCTCCCCATATTTTGGTGGTCTTTAATTTGGCATTACATACTCGGCGCTTGTCTGCAGCTCGTATGATTCAAAGTTCTCCATGGGGTCTAATGTACAAGGCTTGGCCTGTTTTCATTAGGTTTCCCAAGCTCTCCTCCCTTCTCCCCAGTGTCGCCGCACAAAGACACTTTTGTCAGGCGATGTTGGACTCTCCTCAAAATCCAGGCACTTTCAGGAAAGGACTTGGAAGTCTATCTTCTCAGTTTCCATATCCCTTTGCCCTCTGCTCTGGCATTTGGTTTGATTGGTTGTGGAGTGTCGTGTCCCCCCGTCCCGTCCCACCTCCCCTCTATATTTTTCCCCTCCTACTTCTTTTTGCAAAGTTGATCTGTCTGCTCCGGAGTCTATCTTGCAAAGAAAAAAAAAGGTATATTGCAAATCATGCAAGCTAGCTCTCTGAATTATTGCACATTTTAAAGCATTAACTCCTTCAGTCCTCAGCTGGTTTTAGTGCTAGGACCAAAATCATGATAGGAATGTTAAAGGAGTATTATTATATTTTATGTTCACTGCCACAAGTTTAGTAAGAAATTTAATCCCCCCTCTCTTGCTCTCTCTCTGCCTCTCGAGAAAAAGAAAGAAAAAAAGAAAGAAAACTGGCACCGAACTTCCATTTGACTTGGCAACTTTTTCACTAATGTGATTTGATATGCTTTACTAGAAAGGGTAACGTGCTAATGTTTCAGAAGAGGCCGATTTTCTATTAGTGAAAGTATGGTATATAAAAGATCAGGCATTGCTATTAAACTCTTCACTCAATGAATTTATAGCCTATTCTAAGTGGTAATGATATAATGGAATGCAATCATTTAATATTGGAAAATATGTTTGGTTTGACGTTTCAGGGATTCCAGGAAATACTGCTATTTATATAGCTACATCTGTGCAAAAATTAAAAACAGGAAAAAAAATATATCAAAAGTAGCCCAGCCAGAGAGTTTGAAACCCAGTTATTCAAGATACTTTCATAATGCGTTATATAAAAATCATGTTTGATATTTTCATTTATCAGTTTCCTCAGAATATGCATCGTGATTTATGGACCCTGAGTACTGATACCGTAAATAGAGTGGTGGTGTACTATTTTGTTTCACGCATTTTTAAACCAGTTTGTAGATTACTTTTTCAGGGCAGAGGTGGAAATAGTATTTCTGCCTATAGGATATAATTACATTATGATTACTACAGAAGAGGACATAGTTCAGCCCCAATGTTTCAATTAATAATGTACTGTCAGCTCTGAGGGATGATATGAAATTGTATTGGATCAAAGATGATCAGCATCAGCCGAGGCTGCTGTTCTCTGTGCTTTTCTTTTTCCTTCTTTTTTTGTGTGTCTGATTGACTCTGCAGTTTTTGGAGGATAACATTCTGCTTAAAAGGAAAATACTACATTTTTGTAAGCCTAAATAGGTTACTTTTAAGGGCAGGAGTTGGTTCCTTACCTTATATGAGCAGACGTTAAGCTCCTTCCATTATATTTTAACGTCTAACATCTTGCGTATACCTTTTAATTGTTAATGTGGTCAGGCAATAAATTCAGTGTCTTAGGGGAACTAAGAATAATTTTCCAAATTTCATTCTCTCTAGCCAGTTGCTAGGAAATGCTTTAGCGAATAATGTATTTAAGATATTTGCAGTATCTCAGTTTAATATTTGTTCTGTATTTACATGAAATTCTCATCAAAAGGGAAAGCATAATTAAAATATATTTAGTTTCTGGTAGCATTTAGCACTAGCTTGAAATATACCACCAAAATTATGAAATCATTTTGCAGATAAATAAGAAAATATTATTTGAAATCTGACAAGGTTTATTTGAAGTAATGCTTACTTTAAAAATAACTCCTTTTAGATCTAACAATTCTACACTTCTTACTGAAAAATGTTTTCCCAGTAGCATACATATCCTATATCAATGTAACTAAATTTATATTGTTATAAATTTTTGAGGTTGGATTCTTGAGTTTTGAAATTAAATAACTATAGTTAACTCTGTTAAGTGTAGACTTGAATTTGATCAAAAATAAGAAAAGCACTTATGACAACCTCTGTAAATGCTTAAATACTTTAGTTGTGTTTGTGAGCATTAAATTGTATTATAAGGAGCCAACACTGAGTATGTGTGCTCCTGTGGGACAGCTTTGACTTTCGGGAGATTAAAAAATCGTGCATTAATGAAATTCTGCAAGTTTTTTATTTAATAGATAGTGCTTTTCAGGGTATGCAAAATAATTGGAAGTGGAATGCTATATGCATCTTTATACTCACACCACATAATGTATATAATTACTTGAAGAAACTGCTTAACTTTAATGGGGCGTTTCTTGATCATATAATAGGAAAACTAACAGCTTTAATTAAGATTTATGAAGCAGAGAGGTAATATATTCTGCTAAATTAGGTAACTATTGGTGGGTAGTGTATTTTTAGGCAATTAAGGGCCCGCTCCTGCAGCTCTCTGGCTGTGTAAGTCGTTGCCAACTCATGCAAGAGTACTGCTGCCGCGTGAGGCTTTAAGGGCTGCGGGAACAGGGCTGGCTTTGCTGGGGTGTTTTACAGCCCCTAAGGTACGGCAGAGAAAAGCTACATATATATGCTGGGCTTATTCCTGGTTTTAGGCCCGGCTTTGGGGTCTTTTTTTTTTTTTCCCGGTTCCTAATACTTTGTATATAGTAATCACCAGAATGAAGACAGTTAGCATCCCCCTTGGTAGCTCGTGGGAGCCGGGGGTCAGCTCAAAGGAGCCCTCGTTGCTGCAGAAGGAGGTGCTGGCAAGGCTGTTTGGGGATAAGTGGGAGCGAGGAGCAAGCAGGACTGTATTTCCATCTGGAAAACTTAACTGACCATCAGAAGAGAGTGGCCAGGGGCTGTTGGAAAGGCGACGCAGTGTGGTGCGGCAGTGCGTGTGCTGCAGGTGGTGGGGTGTGCTGCTGGCCATGTGCTGGGAACCACAGATATGTGCAGAAAAAGGGACTGGGCAAGAATCCTTTGTATTTCCATGGTGCAAATTTCTACCCTGTGTTCTCATGTGTTGTACAATGAGCTTGGATTCTTCCTTTTTTCCCTTCACTAGAGCATGGTTGAATAGTGCATCTCAGCTCTGATTTGACCAATAACTGTATTCCTTCTGCACCCTTGCATCTCTGTAGAACTGAAGATTGACAGCCACGTGTAGTCCCTTATTTCCAAAAATGTTCTCAATTTTTGATTCGCACCAGTACACGAACAATATTTTCTAAATGGTTACTTGCCACCCATGCTCACCTGAACAGAAATCGCTGCCTTTCTGAAGTACAAGCACCTGATTGACAGAGGTCCTATGAATTCTGTAGGAGAAGGGTCTGAAATAGTGGTGGATTGCTTTATTATTTAAAAGTGGACCAGACACTTTAATGCCTGGTAGAAAAGTAAAGGTTCTACACCCGGATTTATAGGATTTGTACTCAGTAGGTAGATAGTATTTGTACTGCTAGTTGATAACAGATCTTTCCACTATGGTAAAGAAGATTTCTTTATAATGGCCTCAGTTTGCAAAATGGGGAAACTGAGACAAGGGGACTTGACTAAGACCATGGGTCAGTCACTGTTTCTGCTGGGTTGTGAATTCTTTTTTGGCTTTTCTTATACAAGTGTCCTCTAAACCCCATGCAAGCCAAGTTACTTGGAAGTCACTTTGTTTACAGTAAGAATAGGTTTGTCTCTTGGCTGGTTGTTTGGTTGGGGTTTTTTTGTGTGCGTGTGTTTTTTTCTTTTCTTCTTTTTTTTCCCCTTGCGCTCATACTAGTTCCCTATGTAAGCTAGAGGAACTTACTCTATTTGAACTAAGGAGAAACAGCACTTCTAGGGAAATAAGTGGTCCTTGAGCTCTATGATGCGGGAGGAATTGAATATATTTTGTACCATGTGAATATATTTAGTACCTCTGTATCACTACCCTGAGTTTTGCTACGTTCCTCAGCTCAATTCTTGTGGTTTCCCTGATGCCCAGTGTGCTTCTCTGGTGAAAGGAAGAAAGCTTCCAAATTTTCCTGTTCGCTGTGAGCTTCAGCTGGTGACACCTCCCTGTCCAAACCTTTCTAGGCAAAGCAACTGGGACAACCCCAATTTTCACTTAAAATACAGTTTCTAGCACTGCTTGTGGAAAACAAGTGCTTGAAAACGTGGCCTGGAGCACCGAGCCCAGTATCTCATTAAATATAAAATATCTCATGATTTTTAGGTCCCTCTTCTCATAACTCAAGGTTTTTGTATCCTGCATGTTGGCAGTTTGCAATGGTACTTTTGGGGTCAGTCAGAGACAGTGGTCCCAAACTCAGCCCTTCAGTGCCCGTGCTTTCTCCGCAAGCATGCCATGTTTGAAAGCTCACATATCATCAAGGCAATATTTCTAATGAATTTGGCTTGGGAAGCATGTTAGCACTATACAGAAAAGGAGGGTTGTGGGAAGTACATTTTTAAAAGTACACCCAACCAGATAAATAGTCTTTTAAAACCCAAAATAAACAGATAGAGAAAACTCACTTAGGCAAAGGATGCATAAATTATCTTTACCCTGAGGATGCAGTAAGTTATTCCCTCTTTACATTCAAAATCTCAATGTTTTCAAAGTCCGTATTTCATGTCTAATCACTAAGAATGCCCTCTTTGACTTCACCCGCGCCTGCAATCGTGCCCTTTCCTGAGAAGGGCCCATTTGTCATGTGGGGAAAGAGGGTTTAATTAACCAGGGAAAATGTACCTAAGGTGGAAACTGTGAGCTCTGGCCATGTTTCCGTAGAAAATACGAAAAAAAACATGTATAGATGGCCCTAAACTTTTTTTTTTAAATGAAAAGACATTTTTTGTTTCCCCCACTTCACTCTTCAAAACCCAAAGAGGTTCTTTTATGTAGCATTCCCATCTGTCTTACCCAGAACAAGTGTGGAATGTGTGTTTATACCCCACAAAAAAAAAAAATTCAAATTCACTTTTTCCTCTGTTTCCTCTTTCCCTCTGGGAACCCAGCAAATGTCTCTGTTGTGTGCTCAAAAAGGAGTCAAGGTTTTAACAAGGAGGAGTTGAAGAAAAAAAAGGCGACTTGCAGATCCTGTGCTAAAATTCCAAGTATTTCTTTAAAACAAACAAAATTGGAAGAAACAAATGTGAAACTGTCAAAGGAAAGTGTTTAAGTTACTGGAAGGCTAGGGGAAGCCTTAATTTTTATGCCAGCTAAAAAAGTTATGTGAGTTTTTTATATCAGAGCTTTATTTACTGTTGTGCTCAAAAGCCATATGATCACTTACTATGAAAAATGCAGCCATCTGCAGCATGCGTACCTTGTCCCTGAGATGCACTGCATACACAAATGCATAAGGGATCTGCTTGTAGCTTTTACTGTGTTTTCAGGGCAACAAAAAGGCCACAGAGCTTTCTTTTAATCAAACCCATGATTGTAGTTTTGCTACAGCCACTAACTTTGGGTCACCAGCAGTCCAGTGGGGCTGTCCATGTACATGGTTGTTTTCAGTGTGAGTCTTTGCAGTCTTAGGACCTCGTAACAACTTGTTTAACTTCTCTAAGCATTTACTTGGTATTTAGTCAGAGTTTTTCTAGGCAAAGACAAACAGTTATTCTGACTGGGCAATACAGCTGGGTACTGGGAGTCAGGCTGGTATTTGGCCAGTGCTTGAATTTCCACGCTGTCATCTTGCTCCCACTGACAAAATGCACTCGAAGGTGCCTGGTGACTTTGCAGGTGC
Organism: Falco rusticolus; assembly: GCF_015220075.1. Taxonomy (NCBI): domain Eukaryota; kingdom Metazoa; phylum Chordata; class Aves; order Falconiformes; family Falconidae; genus Falco; species Falco rusticolus. The sequence goes on from NC_051199.1 coordinate 25,103,489, forward strand.
TGTTATGCTAAGCAAGATGCTGCTTTGGAAGAGACATCCTGAAAAGAGACATCCTTTGCTTCTCAAAGTTGGTGGCAAAACTCTCACAAACCAGTGAAAAAAGAGGACTGGGCTCATGTTATGCTGGGCATGGCTACAGTTCAGGCTTTTCTTACAGAAGTATTTCCTTGGAAATCTGGTTTTATCTTCTGAAGCAGTGAATTATTCTTCTCCAAGTTGAAATAAGATGCTGTGGGGACAAAGGGACAAGGGGTAGCAGAGTGACAGAAATGGCAGGTCCTCTCACAGAGCTATGGAAATGTGTCGACACTTTTGCAGAAGGGATGAGAGAAGCCTTCTTTCTCTTTACATGAAAAGCATGGGGAGGAAAGGAAAAGGGCTGCTGCATTTCTATCATCTATAATCCTCCACTTAACCTATGAATTAGCCCTTGTGTGAGCAAAAAGGAAAGTTGGTGGCTAAACCATAACCCACCCCCCCCACCCCCCCCCAGTGGGTACAAGTCTTCCTTTTCCCGTCCTGAGCACTATATATAATGGGGCCCTTGAATTAAGAAGATATATTAAAAAGAATCCTGGCTGCTTGCACCATTTTCTTCCTGGCTGTGCATATATTTATGTAACGTCCAATGTCCCAGGACCAGCCTTTTCAGAGCTGGTGTCAAGGTGTAAGGTGCAATTTTAACCTAGTAATTCTGTACCCACTTTAAACTGCTGCCACAAATATTGGAAAGAGTGGATGTCTAATTACCTGTTTGTACCCAAACTGCAAATTAGGTTTAACTACAATGTGCACTGTGGTTCATGGGGAGGGCAAAACTATGTGCAGAGTTACCTATAAGTGAGCCTGAGCCAGCAAAAACAGAGTTCAGAAAGTAGAAAATCCCACAGTGAGCTGGATGCTTTGGCCAAGAACCCTCTCTCTGCCATAGCTGATACCATGAATTTTAAAGGAAAATATGAGAGGTTTTGAAATAGATGAGGATGAGATAGCTTCCCTGTAGGTTGCCACACAGGGTGAGGTTCATCTTGGCTAGCTTGAGCTGTCTGAATGTTTGGTATTGGTATCCAGGTCGATGTGGCACTCACTGTTGCCCACCAAGGGAGCTTTGAGAAAACAATAGTGAGCCCAGCCATCTGGGGTAAGGTCTGAAATGTGTCTTCCTCCATGGACTGCAGTGGGAGACTGGGTGACCACTTGCTGAGAAGCGCTTTCCCTAAAGCTAGGCGAGATGCTCTCTGGCCATAGAATCTGGCAGCTGTAGAGATACAAATGCTGAAGTTTGTGGTTATTGTTCGTTTTGTGTGATGTTGGCACCCGGAGGAGCACTCACCATCTGCCAGGTCTCCTTCCTGCCTGGAGGTGGGATGGATGGTGCTTGGGAGCAGACATGGGGTCCTGGAGCACTTGGGTATTGGAGTCTTCTTGTTCCAAGGCTGGGCTGTGTCTGTACAGGGTGCAGGCAGGGCAGGAGTAAAGCAACTCAGTCTGGCTGATGGGGATTTATTAGTGAATCCCTGAATGAGGACAGCAAAATGTGGGCTCTGTGGTTTCTGTTGTTTTGCTATTGCTGCCAAGGTGCATGTGGGAGGATTTCTTGCATATCCCTTCGATGGCAGCCGCTTGGTACTGGAGGCAACAAAAGTCAGTGACAGTAGATATGTTTGTTTATGCAGGAAAAAGAGTGATGAAATGGGACATGAGGCTTTTCCAAGGGTAGCTGTGAGTCCACCTAACAGAGTGGGGCTGTGTTGTGAGCAAACTTCCCACAAAGAGACTGCCCTATCTCTGGGCAACAACACCAACAAATTGTTGTACCATCTTCACTGAGGTTCAGGGTAGAAGAATATCGCCTTTATCTTAGTCCAGGAATGCCTTTGTCCTGAAGGGGCAACAGGCGTTTAGCAGCAAATAGCCTCTGTGTTTGACTAGTGCTGGTCCGCAGTCCGGCTGGCCACACCAAGTGACATGCTGTTTTTTTTATTATGTAGAAGGAAATTTTGCAAATATGCCCAAGGGCGAGGCAACATCAATAATCAGGGAATGAAGGCTCTACTACATTCATTTGGTTTCGTAACTTCTGTTGGGTCACAGGGGAGCTGCTAAACAAAACAAAACAAAATCTCTTGTATACTGGCTATATTTAGTCGTACGAAGCTTTGCGTTTGTTCTGGGGATGAAGAACAACATGTCCAAACCTGGAGCCTGAGGTTTAGCGTGTACTTAAGCCCTGGTCCTGCAAAGGCTTATGCGTGTTCCTAACTTTGCACATTTTGAGAGCAAATGAACTTTGGTATAATGAGACTACTCACAGGTTGTAATGGGAAATGTCTGTAACCTGTGCAGATTATTTCTTCCACACATTCATAACACTCGTGCACGTATATATGCATGTACATGAGTCCAATGTGTGTTTGTACTTGTGTGGTGTGTATATATATACATCCCTGAACTGAAGGAAAAATGTTGACCTTTGCCTTCCAATTGCTTATCCAAATGTGGCTAAAATAGTATCTTATATAAAATAACTTGATTGTGTGTTTCGACATCAAACAAAACTCCCGGCAGTGGCTGGCAGTCCCTGAAGCAGCGGCCCCTTCTAGGCCACGTGGGCTCTAAAACCATACAATATGAACCCTCTTCCACTGCTGTACTAAAATGTGTGACTACACCCGCATCATATACTTACTTTCCCTTTATTGTATTGAGCAGAACATTGGGGTTTTTTTGGATGGGGGGATTTAAAATAATTTATGTGGGAATATATGAATGTTAGGGAAAGTTAGGACCTGTATGGACCTGTTATCATCAAACAGCTGTCAGACTGGATTCAAAGCAGTCAGAATAGTTTGATGCAAGTATTCATAGTCATTGTAACAGGTTTTCCTGTTCCTGGCAATCAAAAATCATGAATCGGATACCTCGGAAGTATGGAAGTTAAAGTGCATGGATTTCTTTTTATTTTCTTCAAGTCCTTGAGTTCCTAAGGTAGCTTGGGTGAGAATTTCAGTTGTCCTGTCATGTTGTAAGCTGCTGCTTCTAATAAAGAGTTGAAATCCTCATATATTCGCATGACTCCAAGAGCTGAGGCTTAACGAAAACCATAAATTATCAGTACTGATGCTAAAATTGGAGGAGTCAGTGGCACAGCCAGTTGTGCTGTGAATATAGCACAGCTTGTGAGTTTGCAGGATATTTTTGTTGTCATTGCATTGTTTTATATATTCTAAGTTGACTACCCAGGTGGCTAGATTCATGACGTACCTATTCAATTAAAAAGGGAATTTAAACATTGATGGTAGAGGATGAACCATGGTGACATGTCTTCAAAGTGGCCTTCTTTAATGTAGCTGGGTGGCTCCAGATGCTGTGCTCCCCTGGCCCACAGGCAAGTCCCACAGCAGGGACTAAAGCCAAGGTACAACATTGTAACAGGCATCACTCTGCCCTTGCAGCAGATAAAATAATAATAATAAAAAGGTGAAAACAATACATACATTTTTTTGATTATTTAAAACTTGCAGCAGAAACACACACTCCTGCTTGCCTCCCTGTTACTTTACATAGAATTGTTATGCATTCTAAGTAGTAGCAGCCTGGGCCTCTTGACCTCACAAGAAGAGCTGTTACTATACATTTAACAAAAACAAGGTATTATGTATTAGCCTACACATTTTGCAATAGCTCCAGCAATCTAGTAACTACAGTCCAATTTAAACCGTGCCTGGAGGCAACAAAAATTGCACAAAATGGCAGCTAATTTATAGAAGGGAGAAAGGAAATATTTGGGGGTCTATTCCTTCAAGCCATCTGATTCATATTATTGACTCATTTAGAAAACAGAAAGTGAGCAGAGACAAGTTTTTAAGGAGTTTGGTTTCACACAAATGACTTGCAATTGCAGCCCATTATTTTTATACCAAGACTTCATTAGTCATATCCCCGTCAAACCTGCGAGCAGTGTCAAATGTTTTCAGAAAACACACCAGGACAGGTATGGAACTCATCAGCCCGTGGCAAAGGTCGCTCTCATTAAGGAGTCAAAAATGAAAACTTTCAGTGTCTCTAACACATTGCACAGACGCTCCTGCCCCCACTTCTGAAACGTGGGGCCGAGCGAGCACCTCCTGCTCCCCAGACATTCAAATAAGATCAAGATGACAGGGCAAGAAAATGAATAGGATTCTTAACTGGCTGTACTTTATAATATGGTACTGATTGGAAACAACCAGAAAGTTGTTTGCCATGTCTATAGTACCATTTCCTGAGGTTAAACATAACATCTGAAACGAAGCAATTAAGTCCCTTTAAAAAAAAAAAAAGAGGGGGGGATGGGGTGGGTGGAGAAGGAAAAAAGGGGAGGACGTGGGTCTGTGCGGTGCTGACTCGGCACGCCAGCCATGCTCTGATGAGCAAAAGAAATGTCTGTGCAAACTTCTTCCCACCTGGGAGGTTGGAGGGGAGATAGCAGAGCTGTGACACTGGAGTTGTTTGGGGCTGGCTCTCAAGCTGTGCCGTGACAGATGTGTTTTGAGGAATTTTGAGGCGTGGAGATAAGAATAACAAAAAGCCATTCACCAAAGAGCAGTTACACAGGCTTAGCACAAAGGGGTGAAGAGAAAATGTGTCAATACGCTCCTTATTTGTGGAAGGTTTGCCGTGTTTCTGCAACACGCTGCATTTTGATCTGTGGGCTGTCGCTAACAGAAGTGAGGGTTGCTGTGTTGCCCCTCCAAAGTTATTCAGAGCATCCTGGCAATGAAAAAGGATTCCCTTTAGCTGCTTTGCTCTGGGACACAACAAAGTCCTCCTGATGCAGAGAATCATTGTTTGTCTTAGAGGATTTGCTTATCTGAAAATAGCGTCTATGGGGTATTACAAAAATGGCAGAAATACTCTTAGGAAGGTTTGTTTTTTGTTTGTTTTTTTTAACTGCTCAGCTCATGTAGGCTTGGATTTGTTTGCTGTGCTCCAAGCAGGTCCCTGGGCAGCTGGGGATGGGGTCTCCAATGTGCCTTGGTCTTGGCTTTTTCAGTCCTGATGCTCTCTGGGGGGCTGTGACAGCCTTCAGTTACACACATAACCTCTACTGAGTTCCCTGTTGGCTGGGGACAAGAAACCTGATTTTTGTGGGTTAGTCACTACTTTTTGCAACACTAATTTGTGAGAATTTAAATGGTGTAGTGATTACCCAAAGGAAATGGTTGAAATTGCAGGTTATTTTTCATGTAGGAAGCTGTGTGAACAGATAGTTTAATATTTCTGTTTGGAAAGCTTGGTGTCTTGTCCCCTGTACCAGCACAAACGATGGCATGTGTGTAGGGTATTTATTCACACTTCAGTATATTTGCCTCTCTCTCGCTACCTTGCCTCTTCATGCCTATGCATGTGTGCTTGAGAAGCCGAGGGGCTTAAAACCCCTCCAGTCTGACAGCTGGGGGCACAGATCTCAGAAAAGCAGAGAGAAACGTCAGTGCTGCTGAGCAGGTTGTGGCCGTGCTGCTTTCACGTGGCTCCTGGCAGCTCGCTTCTCCCGCTGGAGACTTGGCTGAAATTTCAGGTTGCTTCTTGAACATGGAAAATGGAGGTGATGGGAGACACAGAAAAGCTTTAGTTGTTTTTGAGCTTCATTATGGGAGTCTGTATGGGGTAAACAGGCTCCCTGAGCTGGCTCCTGGCCCCTTTGGTTGTGTATAATCTGCTAGGAGGTCCTGGGGAGGAAGGGGAGAGCCAGAATTTCTGGGTTCAGTCATGCTGCTGCCTTGGTCTCAGACAAATCTGCTTCTTGGTTACTTGGTTCCTGTCTCCGCAAAGTGGGACCAGTGTGGCTCTGTGAGTGCTGGGAGTTGGCCTGGATGGAGCTGCTGGTGAGCACAGAGTGCTGCTCTGAGGTCTGAGCTGAGAAATGCCAATGCTCGTGGCTGATAAGCAATCCTTTGGTTGGACCCACTTAATGAAAAGAGTTTTCTGACACCTATTGTCTACCCTGGGCTCATCCCAGGGAGTTATGCCCCCCTGTCCTGAATGCAAGATGTGGGGTTATGAAAGTCCCTCCACTGAGCCTGTGTGTTTATCTGCAGAGATAACAGGGCTGGAGCTTGCTGGGGTGCCTGTACCCTCACCTGCCAGCCCCCGGTCAGCCCCTGACCAAGCGGCACATCCTGAGCGCCAGCCCTGTGATTGATGCACTTGGCCGAGAACTTCCCCCCTGCCCGCTCAGGAAACAGGAGGGCTGGGGAGATAGCGCTCGCCTTTCTTTCACAGTCCCTGCTTCCGAACTCTAATCACCTTCTGCTGTGGGAAAAGAGATGAGATGCTGCCTAAAAACCAGATCATTGTCCGCCTCCTAGATTAATGCAGAGAAAGCAGTATTGTCTGCTGAATGGATAAACCTTCCTCCTGTCACTCAAAACCTAAATTCAACGCTACTTCATTTCTAAGAGGCTTATCTTCCTTGAATAGACCCTTGCAGCTCAAGTAAGAGGCGATGTAATGAAGCGTGTTTTTTTCTTAAGTGAGAAACCTGCTGCAAAGAAGGGGTGAAGCCTGTGCAGCTGTTCTAAAGGGCCTTTGCAGACTCTCGAAATACTTGTCATTTATCTGGTCTTGCATGACAGCAAATGAGAGAAGATCAAGTTCAAAATCTGCCGGCATGGCTTTCGGGGCTTCTTCATCTGTTAATTAAATAATGGTCGTTAGTGCACAATACACTGTGATAAGGGCAGATATGATGCCGAGATGGAAATATGGCTTTTGGGGTTATGAATAAGCAGTTGGTCCCCAGGAATTTTGCTGGTTTGACCCCCCCCACAGAGATGCCTTGGTATGTGACTGGAGGAACCGGCAGTGAAACAGGTGGCATCAGGCAGATAAATAAATTCATAGAAGCGTGCTGACATCATTGTAGAAGATACCCCTTTTATGTGGGTTAGTGATTAATTCAGTGATTTCCCACAAACCAGCCTTTTTTTGCAAAACCACACATGCCACTATTGCTGCAAATAATGACCTGTTTATTTTGATTTGCTGGAGCCTGCAGTAAAGAGTTAACATACACTTTTAATGTTTTTTGGGAAATGTATGTTCTAAATTAAGATTGGTTGCTTAACATCAGAAGGCAAAATCCTGAGGTATTAACTTCTGCTCAGTCAAAACTTACACTGATATGAAAGGGCAGCTCAAGGTTGCTGAGATGGGATGTAAGGTCTGCCACTGAATAACTGCAGGTGATACAAGTATTTGTTGTGGTTGTAAGATGTTAGTCCTTTTTATGACTAATGTATATCGAATTTTCTAGACATCCAGAGTCAGATTTTACCTAAAAGCACCGATATTGTAAATACTACTTTCTTTCATCACAAAGAGCATGACCTTTCCAGTCTCACCATCTCTGCATGGACTGAGGCCATCCAGTTTTTGTCTCTGTGGTTATGGACAACGTCCTGAACAGTCCGTCCCTGGCTTTTTCAGAGACGCTGAGGTAGATGTGAATTTACCTCAGCTGTGACCATGTAGGAATTAAGTGAGACTGAGTTACCCAAGAGTATATCTGACTTTTTCCCTTGAGTTGCTGGTTTCCTTCCTGGTGTTATGGTGGTGGGACAAGGGAGGAGACCCAGCGTGGTGCACGCAGAAGGGACAACGCAGGGTCTACTCATGCCAGAGCTAAATGTGGCCAAAGACATATCCAGTATGGCTTGGGCAGGAAAATAAAAAGCTTGAGAAAGTACTTGAGGAGACTGGCCATCTGCAGGGTGGTGGTCAGCTTGGGGAGATTTGGCATGTCCCTGTGCTAAGGAGAAGTGTAAAGGAGGAGGAATGAGGCACCTGTTGGATGGTGATTTAAAGGGGTTTTGGAGCAACATGGAGGAAAATGCAAAGCCTGGACTGCAGACCCCTGTTATGGGATGGAACATGTCTAATGCTGAAATGGGTGCCTGAGGTTCCACAGGGCAGTTGGCGTCCCCAGGATGGGTCCCTGCATGACGCAGCTTCTACCAGTATAGACACCAACACAGCCAAAGAAAAGTGGGGAGAGGCTGAGAAAAACGTAAAATGCAGAATAAATAAGTTCATGCAACAAATCAGCATTAAAGAAAACATTATGCTTGTGACAGAAAACAATAAAAATAAGGAAATCTGCAGTTAATAGTAAAACACACCATATGTTCACAAATGCCTAGGCATACTAGGGCATCCCCATAACTGCTTTCTTAATGTCAAGGTGTTGAAGAACAGATGGTAGGTTTCACCCCAAATTACAGATTTTCAGGCTGCTGCTATGTATTTTTCTTTCGTGGCAGTTTTCATCATGTCAGTATGTCTTCACTGACCTATCCCCACCATGTGTGGAAGCTAAGGTTTTTGAGATGGGGATGACCTGCAGTTCTGGTTGGCAGAGGTTGTTTTTTGGGTCCCCCGAGCTGGGAAAGCCTCGCTGAGGAGTAATAGTGTCCCGAGCAGTTTAGTCAGTGCTATCGCTAAACGTGCCATAACACTAAAATACAGTACCTGGTCTGGTGAAGAAAATGTTGTCAGCACAAATCATAGGTTATTCCTCCAGCCCTACATCCTGAGAAGCTCTTGACAAATATAATACTATATTTCCTGGATTAATAGGCATCAATAGCCAAATTCCCTGGACTATGGAAAATTAACAAATGCTTTCATCTCTACTTTCATTACAGGAATTATTTATGGGGATGTTTTGGTAGTAGGTGCTGTTTCTGTTAACTGTTTAGGGAGCTCGCTGGAGGCTTCGTGCCTGCAGATACTGACCTTTTGCAGATTTTTTTCCCCTTAGCTGATGTCTTCGTCAGTAAGGAGACACCTGCATCCGTGCAGCTCCGGCGAGCAGAGCGACACAGCACTTCAGTATTTCCCCTTCTTCACCAGCTGGATAGGACCCCTGATACAAAACCTGAGAAATGTGCCAAAAGCCTTCAAAGTTCAGGCCAGAGGTGTTTGTGCAAGATAAAAATGGGACAATATAGCATCCCTGTACAACTCATCCGTTTACACATGACACTTGCTTCACAGTCTCTGATTAGCTTGTTAGTAAGGAGGCAGGAAGAAGTGCAATCAAGTTTTTATGATTCATCATTTCTGTTCCCTGTTTAGGAGACAATGTCAGTGCTCTTTGCCAATCATAGAAGGTGGCTCTCGAGTGCCTTAGGGAGATGCTTTTTTAAAAGATGCTCTGTGTTTCTGAAGGCTGAGCCACATTTCTAAATAATAGGGAAGTCCTAGAGTTTGTTTTGTATTGCATTTTTTTCCCCTAATGATATCTGCTAACAATGCTTTTATGTTTGCACGTATGCTAAAAGAAAACATGCTTCCAGTTTGTCTGTAATCCTGTTTTCGCTCAAAGTGTTTGTGCAGAAATAAATTGGAGATGGTACCTGGAATATTTTCCACAATACAAAAGGCAAATGTAAGTTTTATTAAGTTGAAAAGGATACACTCTCTTCTCCTGACCTTGATTTTTTAGCTATATTCTCTATACCCCTGCTTTAGAAGTATTATTCTTCATCCCATCCAATTACCATTTCTATCAGCTCTTCTGAAAGATTATGCTTTTTGGGTGTTCTTCTGTAGATGTCTTTCCAGTGGCTTCACTTGATGAATGTGACAAGTTTTGTGTTTTCTCCCTCCCCTCATTGAATTGAAAAGTTTTTTGATAAATACAGGCCAATAAGTGCCCAAAGGCAGTGTTTCAATGGCTGCTAAATCTTTCAAGGTTAGGACTTAACCTCCGTTCTCCCTAATTCAACTGCAACCTTCAGTCTGGAGCCAATCAAGAATATCAGATGATACTTAAACAATGAAGGATTTCTGATATTCAGGTACAGCCTCTGTTCAATAGGATTGCAAATTCTTTGTGTGAAGAAAGTCGGTTTTGCTCTAAAGTACTGTCACAAAAAGTGAAATTACCATTTGCTTGGAATGATGCCATTCATCATTGTCAGAATACTAAGCATTGTAAGTAGCTAGGCCTCTCCAAATTAATGCCTTGTTTTGCATCGGCTAAATTTCCCAAATCCTCGAGGATGGGTCATACAAAACTCATCTCACCATTTTAATTTATCAATCCAATACGAGTGCGGTGAAAGGGAGCTTCATTCGGTCTTAGCTCTTTTATTTACAGTCTAATTCTAAAAGAAAAGGAAATAAGATATGAAAATAAGTTGGAAAATAAGATAAATCTCTCAGTGAAATCACAAGATCTACTCAGTCCTGTGGCAAACCCTCTATAATTCATTTGTAGGTCAGCTCAAGGGATTAGCCATGACGTATTTGGAAATTCATTTATTTTTATTTTATTTTGCTGTTTCTTATGCATAAGGGTAATGCTGTCCCCAAGGCTTTTCAGGTAGCCCTCAAATCTTGACAACATTTGCTGTCTCTAAGGCCTAAGCCAAAATTAATTTTCAAATAAACAGCATAAAAATGTATGGAGTTGTATAAATTTGAATACAAAATGCATTTGTTTTGCTTGCTTCCATCCATACATACATACTGTTGGCTCAGCCAAAAATCATAACGTGACATTGAAATTAACGGCCATATGTACATCATGAAAGTCAAAAAAGTTTCTTAGTTTATTAGAAACACTGTACGTGGTTTTTTCCCCCCCCACTTTCTCCTTGATATGCTCTGCTAGATGTGTGCTGGGAAAGAAATGCATGTTAATTGTGCTTCTTTCACCGAGTGTCTTTTGAACCTGTCCCTCTGCTCCTGGACCACTTGCTGGGTCCTGCATCCTTCTTGGGATTTTGGTGGGTGTGACATCTTGAAGCGTTGAGATGTCTTCAGTGGAAGTGAAATGAAAAGCTACTTGATAATTCTTGCAATTTATTTTGTCAGGCACAAGTGGGGAAACACTGAAAGTGAGAACGGCGCTTGGACAACCTGCAGCAGCGATGCAGGCTGCAGAGTGGTGTCTTGTCCTACAGTGAGTGGAGAGTTGGACTGGAGGGCTAGAAATGACACTGTAAAGAAAATTCCCCGATTCTGGGCTAAACCAAAACAAAAATACCCCAATCAGAAGCCCATGCTGAGGGTTTGTAGACAAACAAGGCAAACATTTTGCCACTGGTTAAATATGATACGGAATGAACTCTTCCCTTGGGTTGATGGTGGCTCCAGTATATCCTGAGAGGTACCAGGAGCCACTGCCACCCTGGGAGCCTGTGGCACCTACAGGATCAGCCCCGTGGCAGCTAAAAATAACTCCTCTGTGCTCTTAAATTAAAACAATGCCTCTTTTCGGTGTAGTTTTTGAAACCTCATTCCACAAGGGGGCTGCAGGCACCCTGGAAATTTAACACTTGGCAGGCTGGGAAGTACCTGGGAAAAAGGATGCCCAATCCCATGCAGAGATGCCTGAGCATGGGCCAAATCCAGAGGGAAATGGTCTCTGAATTCGGAGCAGTGTCTGTGCACAGCTTTTTCTGAAGATGTGACAAGAGGCTCTTTGACAAGGTTAGATGTGCCATCAGCTGGAGGTGGTGGAAAGGAGGAGGAAAAGCCTGCAGGGGTTGGTTGGGATGCAGCGCTGCATCATGCTTGTGCAGCTCCTACTCCATCCTCCAAATTAGTAGGGTTAGCCAAAATATCCTTTCACCTGTGCTTAATTAAGAGAAGTACAGCTGTGTGAGATCTCACTGGTGCATTGCCTGGAACTTCATATCTCAAGCAGTATCAGCTGAGCAATAAATAGTTGGTTAATTATTAATTAGCTAAAGATTATGTTTGGAAAGGTAGATCACCTTGAAATGTTGCTTTCTATTATCTTTTCCCAGCCAGGCAATGAAAGATTTCAACTTAATGTGACATGAAAAACTACAAACAAGTGGGATTTTTTAGGGTTTGGCAGGTGAGGAAGCTGGGGGCTGGTGGAGTGTTGCAAGGGGCTTTTTTTTCCACACCATTCCCAGCCAGGACAGGGTGCCAGCCTTGTGATGCTCTCCTGTCCAGCATGTTTGGGATCATGCAGAATCACAGAATGGTCAGGGTTGGAAGGGAACTCTGGAGATTATCTAGTCCAGTGTGTATAGATTCTCTGTTTAGCAAATAACTTACCAGCATTGAATGATCTTGAACCTTTTAATATTTTTAGTGCTTTTCTTGCCACCAGTATTGGCTCATCCTGCTGTGCACAGTGTATGGAGCCTTCTGTCCCAACACACAGCGAAATACTTTACAAATTATTTTCCAGTTTTATTTAACTCTCCACTGAAATGCTGTTATGTTGGACTTCGGGGTGAAACACATGGGGGCACCCCCCTTGCTCTGTCCCCTTTTGCCCTTGCCCCTGCACACTGGCTGGTGCAGCAGGCAGGCATCCTGGGGAGTGCTGCCCTTTCCCAGCCAGGAGCGTGTCCTTGATGTGGATGGTGCGGCTGAGACCTTCCCACCCGTCTCTGGCTGGCTGCTGTTTGCAGGCGTGAATTTTCCCTCCAGGCTAAATGAAAAAGCTGAGGCCAGTTGCTAAATGAATGCCGTTCTTCCCATTCACCAGGCAAAAGCTGCTCTGTACCCCGGTTGAGGGCTGACTGGGAAGCGGCGGTGGTCTGTGTGCTGCAATCCAGCAGGATTTTGCTAACTGGGTTGCAAGAAATGCAAGTTGAGGATTGCTTTCCTGAGCCCAGCCCTGGGGAAACCAGAGGTGGGAAGGGGGAGCATGGGCACTACTGTCCCCTGCAGACGTGTGTTGACTGGGAGCTGCTCTTAGCAGCCCAGATCTGCTTGCGTGGTTGCAGGCCAGGAAGAAAAGCAGAGGAAGAAAGGTAGTTTTACTTGCAAGTAAAGGATATTTAATAAAATGCACTTCTAAAAATGTGGCAGTCAAAATGAATGCTGTCTTATAGCACATCTTAGAACTGGAAAATTCATTTAAAAATGAATGATCCCCCAAACAACAAAAGATAAAAAGAAATCTGATTTATGTATGTTTCTAAAGGTGAAAAAACCAAATAAGATCATTGAAACACGTGCTGTTGCTTATCTTTTGAGATTTGACAAAAATTCAGTGAGATTTTTTTTTTACATGCTTGGAATCTCCTCAAGTCAAAATCCCAGAGGAACGCGTTGTCTTACTCATACAGTGTATACAAATTACTTTTTAATTAATAACACTTTCTAATTCCTATTTTAGGCAGTGTCTGTAGAACAGCAGAGTACAGCACTGTACTTTGTACATTGCAGTTGCTGAAAACACGTTTTTGACATGTGAACTACGTGTCTTGCTGTACTGAAACTATGTCAAACTAGACACATCAATAATATGTTTAGCCCTGCAAACGTCTTTCTATTGTGCTCATCACCCTATTATGGCAATTGCTTCTTAGGTGACTTTCATTTCTTGCCAAAGCGTAAAACACCCCATGATGCATGAAATGTGGGATTTGCATACCCATTTGAAGCATCGAATTCAAAAGTATGTTGGCGACTGGTTCCTCGAGGGACTGTGTACTTAAATGCAGGGTTCTGCAAGGCCTGGCAGAGTGGCATGGAGGGGCAGCATCAATGTTGGATCCTGTGGAAGGAAACTGGATTTTGGTTTATCTTAGGAAAACATGGCACTTGGCTTCCCTGGCCATGCAAGGAAAGGGGCGAGTGGCTGAGATCTTGCAGCAGCATCAGCTTACTGCTTTAGCTAAGCAAGGCATGCAGTTAAATTATAGCTATTCCCTCCTGATTGCCCTCGTAGAGGGCAAAACCCCTTGGCCTTCTCTCCCTGCTGATGTGTTGTTGCGGGGACGGGTAGCTGTGGCACCTGGTAGAGCCACCTGCTGTGTCCCTGAGCTGAGGCTGGCACCCTCTGTGCTCTTGCTCTCCCCAGGCTAAGGCAGAAAGTGTCCTCTGTTGGCTTCAGCAAGGTGCATAACATACTTTCCTGTTCCCCAGCTTCACTAAAATCCTTTTATCCTGTGTTATTTATACTTCATACTGATAAAGGAAAATGGTCTTATAGTCGTATACCTGTGTCTTACGTAGTTACACATATTTTATTACATCCAACCATCTCTGGGAAGTGAGAAAAGTTTCAGGGCTATGGTTAAATCTGATTTTTTTGACTTCTATACCAACTTTTCTGGCAACTCTTCCTGTTTACACCAGGTGAGGATCTGGCCGCCTTCCTTGATTTCAGTTTGGTGCTGCCACTGACTAAACCTGAGCTATCTGCTGTTTCTGCTAGGGAAGGGGGGGGGGGGGGGGCGGGCGGCAGAAAGAAAGGCGATTTTGAGGAAAGAACTCCAACTTTTACATTTATGAGAGTGATTTTAATAACTTTGAGTCACCCGTGCTAATCCTTCAACAGGAAGGCAGTTTGAGAACCGACCCAACCTCCTTTCCTTTCCTTTCATTCGATCCCAAAACACCTGCAACTCTCAGCAGAGTAATCTATGAATCACTGTGTCTGTCGTCCACTTATTGTCTTGTCTAGTGCACTCCACGGTGGAACTAATCAACAGCCCTGAATGAAGCATTGCTCCTGAGCTGAATTCCTTAAAGCTCCTGAAGTATTCAGCAAGGAGGAGAAATCTTTTAGTATGATTTGCTCCACATTCCAAATTCATTTATAGAAAGAGAATAGATGATTAACAACGGGTCGAGAGACACAGATTTAGCACTGCTTTGCCCTGACCTGCCCTGAGTTACTCCTTCCACTTCCCAGGCTGCTCTAATAAGATGAGTTCAAGGAGTGGGATGGCAAAAGCTGCTTGAATCCCTGCACCCAGCTGTCTTAATTTGGTTTATTGGTCTTAATGAAGAAATCTGGTTCCTTAATCACAGGTGAACGGAAAAGGTCACTTGCCACTCTGACAAATGGGTTTACCCTGAGCTGTTTGTGTTGGGCTCACAGATAGTGTTTTCCCCCTTTTTCTCCCCCATGATGAAATGCCAATGTCTCCGCGGCACCTCCTATTGTGGCCATTACCTGTGGTGCCTGGGCTGCCTGCCAAGGAGCACCCTCGGTAGCAACAAAAGCATAATCATTTCCAGTTGGAAAAGGCTGAGTTGTAGTAATTTTCCCCTTTGAAAGCTGCAGCAGCGAGGCTCGCGTTAAGCAGGCGCGCGTTTGGTCCTGGGACATGGTGCGTAAGCCATTTGGGGAGACTGTGAGATCCCCAAGTATGTTCTCCGTCCGCACCGAGCAGCATCCAGCTGACCTCGGCGGTGGACTGGCCACGGGGCTGTTTGCAGTGTGCGAATGTCTGTCTTCTGGCTAGGTATGGGTGGTAAGTGTTAACAAAACGGGTGCAAAAGAAACGATTGACGCTTCCTAAATGAAAAGCTGGTCTGCAGAGAGGTTCTGAAGGGCAAGGGATGTAAGAGATGCTGCAAGCTCCTGCCCTGTCAGTCAGCATGGCAACACAGGCTCTGCTGCTGCTGCAGTGAGCAAATACAACAGCTCATCCCAAAGGACACCCTGCACCTCCCGGGACTGGCTGCGCTGGGTAGCAGCACGCTTTGAGGGCACGTTGTGGGCCCTTTCCCAAGCAGTGCAAACTGTGGCCTTGTGGACACCCACTGTTGACTTTGGTAGTAAACTAGCAATAAAGCCAAGTCTCCATCCAGCTGTACCTACTGGAAAAAGCCAGCTGAGCGGTCTCACGCAAACCCTGGTTAGTTGCTTACTCCAGGAAATCCTTTTGCAGCCAGTACAAAAGGGGAAACAATTTCAGAAAGTAGTTAAAGAACTCTATAAGTACTTGCAGCAAAATCATAGTTTCTTTAAGGTAGGGCTGAAAAGTCTCTTGATGTATGTAAGAAGACAGAGAGCACTTGTTCCTGGTGATGTATGTTTACCACCACCTGTGAACTTTTTGGACATGTGGGCTGTGGAAAATAAAGACTTTGAGAAACAGCCTAGGCAGATTTGCAGAAGTACCACCCATGAGGAGTAGGATTCAGTGTCAGCTGAAGATGAAGCTCTTCTCCAGGCCCTGGGTGCTCACAGACAGCCTTGCTGGCAGCCTTCTTGGGTCACATAAAAAATGAGTTGGGTCAAACCCCAGATGTGCTAACTGGGTGTTGAGATGCACTGATTTTCACTTTGCTGGAAAAAATGATGTCTCTTCTACTTCGTACTTCTGTTTTGAAACAGAAAGCATGGTGGGAGTTTGTCCAAAACAGAGCTTTCCAATTTTATCTGGCATTTAAATTCTGCTAAGTTTGAGTAATTGTCAAAAAGATAAAGCTTCGTCTTGCAGGAACCTACTTGGATGCGGAAAAACGCAGCAGACAGGTGACTGGCAGGAAGGGAGAGCGGCTGCTCCCACGCAGATGCAGGCGACTAAATAAGTTTTGAGATCATCATTCCTGTTCAGGTCTTTTCCTTTGATTCTTCAGATTATTTTTATATAGAGACAAATAAGAAACAAAGGCAAATCTGCAAAATGATGAGTTGGAGTTTATTGGAGCAGGAAAACAAGCCATTCACACCACTTCCCGGTTTACTGTGAGAGGCAAAATCATTCGCAGTGGTGAATCATGGCAGTTAGAGCTGCTTGAAATTACTGCTTTCTGAAGTTAAATTGCTGCTGGCATGCATGGAATAAACAAAGATATTCAGTTTGTTTAAAAGTACAAGTTTTCTTTAGCTGTGATATCACACGTGCTTTTGTAGGGCCAACGAATGATCTTATTCTCTGACAGATGATATTTAAGAGTATCTGTGTTTTCTTTGGGTGCCTACATAATTTTCAAGAGAAAAAAAACATCAGGGATGATGAAGAAATGCATTTGCTCCCATCTCCAATAGCCAAAATGGCAAGATGAGGTATGAGTTGCATCTCCTCAACATCTGAAACTGCTTGTGGTGAAAGTGTCTGAACCTTCTCCCTGACATGAACATGGATTTTGGAAAGAAACCTGCTCCTTCTGCCTACTGGGTGAAGGTATTAATTCATCCAAGGTTATTCTATGAGGATCTCCTTAGGATGGAATTTCAGAGTCAGCTGTTTACCTGTGAGTTTTAGAGATATTAAAGGTAACGTACAGGAGCTGAACAGCACATCTCCGTAATGCATTTTTTGGCAGGTCTTACTCCTTCCCATGTGTTGGTGACAGGAGATCAGAGGTTTATTACAGCAAAAGTCTAGCTCCTCAGTTCAGCTATTTGGTCTGATGTGGGAGTGAGTTAGGTGGGAGCAAAGCTTTTGGAGCCCACATTTAATAGCAAATAGGTGCTTCTTTAAGACAGCAGTTTCTGCCTTCTGGCTCCCCCTGGTCATGTTGCTCCTTGGAGTTCCATATCTTTCTCTGGTTGCCAGGGAGCAAAATCTGCTCCCTGCAACCTGAACAAAGTTTTCTTGATCTGCTCTACCAAATTTAGTTTGCATGTACATGGGCACAACATCTGACGAGACCATTTGCTGTGATGCCTCCTTGTGCCAAAGCTTTCCATTTCTTCTAGTTCACAGACAATCAAGGTGGGATTTGTCTGCTGTAGGTGTCTACGAGCACACCTATCTCTGAGCAAATTTTTTTTTGTTCCCTTGTACTTGACGGACAGCTCGTAGGATGTCATCTCACCTCAAACTGGACATCTAAAATGAGTCCCCTGAGCAGTCCCTTCCAGCACTCAGTTTTCTGCAGCCTGTGTGAAGCGATGTGTTTATCGTAAAAGTCCAGAATAATTGGTGGTGTGTCCCGGCGTAGGTTGTGTGCAGACAGCAGAGGGTGCTGGAGTTTTTTTCCTTTCAATGCACCTCCAGGGTTGCAGGATCGTTATAACCTAAAATCAATTGGCTTTTATTCTGATTGCTGAGCATACAGAAGTCAGACAGGTACAGCAAGAGAGGAGGTACTGAACTTGAGTTAAATGGACGCTGTCACCTTCAAAAATCACATCTCTGCCAAAAATCTCTGTACCTACGGAATCAGTAAGTGAAAACTGGGTTTATCATGATAAGAGTAAACAGATTTTATTTTTCTAATGAATTTTTTTAACTAAGATTTTTCCTCTCGAAACACTTTTAGAAACTTTTTCAGGAAATGGAAAACAAAAGCCTCTACGGCTCTTTATTTCAGAGAAGTCAGAGTCCGGAAAGTTTTGCTCTATCAGAAATACAACCTGCAAACATTATCAACCTCTAGCAAGCTGCCAATATGATCTGTAAAAGTCTACAGTGACAGTGTTGTCAATTGGCAGCTTATAGCAATATCCAGATCTATACAACTAAAGAGCTTCACCCAGGACCATCAACCTCATGGGCCAGGGCTGGAGGAGAGCTCCCCTGTAAACATCAGTAGTAAGACTTTCAAGAGCAGGATTTAAAAGAAGCAAGGGTAACAAACCAGGCTGCCAGGCTGTAAGACTGCAATAACTCCCTTAAGCTCAACAGAGTTTAAGTGACTTAAATGTCTCAAAGGCAAGCTTCCCCTTTCAGGACATGGACCCACTGGCTGTTTAAAGAATAAATCTGAGCTTCAAACCTGCTCCTCAGGTCCTACCCAGGCATGCTGTGGCTGAGGGGCTGGGGTCTGTGTTTTGGGCTGTATCCTGTGTGGTGGCACATGTTCCGCAGGTGGTGGTGCTGATGGCAGGGCATGGGAGCCACTCCACCTTCCCGTTAATGCACCCTTACACACCACCTTTTAAACCGTGTTTAAAAGCACAGTTTGCACCCGCTGGTTACAAGGCCGACTGATGTCAGAGCCAGGATTAAAACTCAGGAATGACTGGCTTCTAGCCTATTTCTTAATCTATTAAATCACACAGCCTCTCTCCTGCTAACTCTTGCTGGTTACTGGGATTGCTTGGCAGCAGCAAGCCCAGGCTGATGTCTAATGCTGGCTCTGTTACCAAGTCAGCTTGGTTGCCAGCTCAAGGGCATCCAGTCAACAAATGTCTTATTTTTGGATTCTCCCATTCTCCTGAGACCATTGCTATGAAGAATGACCTCCCTTACCTCATTCACCTTGTTTGTTGTTCCTGACCCAGATAGTGCCGTGGCTATTGCGTGAGTCAATTGTCCCATGGAGTAGTGGTCGTGCTGTGATGTTTTCATTAGCACTTGAACGAGAGCAGTGGCTGGCACCTGCAGGACGCTGCGGATGAACATAGAAAAGTCTATATTTTAGTCATGTTAAAGCTATGACTAAGCTAACAAAAGTCAGGAAATCCAAACTGCGAATTGCTACGCTGTCCTTGGATTGCCCTGCCATATCTAGGCATGGGATGGCAGCGCACCCGGGATGGAGCGTTGCAGTCCCCGGGAAGATGCTTCTAGTGCCTGGGCATGGTGCATTGTGCTGAGGGTGGAAGAGCAGCTGCAAATACAGTTAGGACTTCTATGGGTTCATTTATCTTCTTTTTGAGGTCTATCTATTCTGCTCCAGTAGTTAACATGTTTTTTTTGCAAAATGTGATTTTGCAAACGTTTGTGGCTTCCTTGCACCGAAGTAGAAATCACCCTTTTGGATCTGAAAGTTGTGTGGTTTCTCTACTTCTAGAAGCGTATGTACAGAGTTGCCCATGGCATGTGGGTCCTTTTTGCAGCAACACACAGAAATTGTTTCACAATGAGAATGTGTTATTTCTTAGCTGTCTCTCTCTGTAGCCAACATCACTCCTCTGTTTTGATTTTTTTTTTTTTTCTCCCATACGTGTTTACAAGTGAGAGCCCTCTTTAGGAAATACTCTAGAGGAATCCAAAATCTTTCAACTTGCCTGCAAAACAAAGATTATGAAGGGTAGTAAAGAGTCACAGACTCTTATGCTAAACTATATTTTTTATGAATACTTGGGAAGCCTTGTCTGTGTTTCTCATTAGAACCGGTAAAATTATTCATATCAAGTTAAATTTCATAATTTCCAAATTTCTGGTTCTGTTCCAAAATGTAATTCTTTAAAATGTTTTTGCTTCTCCCATTACAAATCTAAATGGGCAATTTTCATTTTCTTTTCTTTTGGCAGAGTGGTGCACATGCAACATTCAGTGTTTATAGCTTTCGCTGAGTGGGCTGGCCCAGTTTTAGGGTGGAATAGATTGACAATTTGATGTGAAAAAGAATGACGTTTAAACGTAGGATTGGATTTTGCAACCTGATAAGCAGCAGCAATCCCAGCTGGAGCAATCCAGGGACTTTGCAAGCTCTCCTCCGGGCACGCCATCGGTCCCGGCGGCTCGGCGCTATCTCTTGGGGCGGCTGGGACTTACAATTGCCCTGTGACTTCCTCCTCCCTCCTCGAAAGGAGAGGATGGGAATTTGCTGAAGGCTTTTATCAGCGATATGCATCTGCCCCCATTCTCACTCAGCAGCTCTTGCCAACGAGTGGGAAAAGTCGGGCCAAAGCGTAATCTGCTCCCAGCTTGCTTCCTGCTGCCGTGCCCCAGGGATGGAGGAAGCAGACAAGTGGCCCTGCGTGCTCTCTCTTTGCCAGGCAGGCCCAAAATTTCAGGAGGCTCAGGGAGACAGAAGAGAGTTTCTTGGTCCCTTTTGCAAGGGATATTGCGTGTTTAATATTGCAATATAGCAAAAATCTGTAATGGTGAGTTTTATGGGACAAAACCTATGTGAACCTTACACTTTCAAGCTCTTTGGACACCTGCTGTGTGGATTTTAGTCCCGTGCTCTGTACAGTCTGATGTGATATTAACGTGCTGTCTAAAGAGTCTTCCAGTTAAATGGGGTGTCATCTTCAGGTTTTGTGTTGTACTTTTGATCCATCTGCACTTCGAGCGTACCTGGGGCCACCACTTGGTTTATTTCTTTGTCAGTTCAAAAAGCTTTTGCATCAAGAATTTCTCTTGTGTCTACAAGTTATTTCTGATGAAGTGTGGGGTGGAAGGGACATCTCTGCTTCTGGTGCAAGTAGTTTAAATGAGTTGGGTAGAAGCTCCTGGATATGAAAGAGCCCAAGGAGTGTGCTGGGGTCTGAGTGATCTCCCACAGCATGCTGGAAACTGCCAGTGAAATCCAGAGCAGATGCTGTGCTGTCGCAAAACACCTTGAGTCCTCCAGACATGGGCAGAGGCTGCATTTTCACTATTTATTTGCAGCCTTTGGCATAACAGGGTCTCGATGCACAAATAAAACCATGAGGTACCACTCTGGTATAAACGGTAGAAACATATCTGGTCTCTTTTGCCCTCGCTGGTGTATGAAAAGAAGACACTGCTTGAGCTAGAAGAGACAGGCTGAAGGGAGCAAGTGTCTGCATGAGTCCCATCCTTATCAGAACTGTAGACAATTGTTTCTCTGCTTTTTTAACTAAATTTATTTTTCCCACCAAAGCAACATCATTGGTGAAATTTTGCTCCCGTTTAAATCATGAGAGTTTTGTCACGGACTTTTGTAGTGTCAGGATTTCTCTCCATGTGTTTTTTTAGCACCTGAGCTTAGGTAGGGTTCAGGAGAATGCAGCCACGATTAGTCCAGCCTTCCTGTGTTGTATCAAGGTCTGGAGTTAAGCGGGCAGTTGCAAACTGTGGCACATAATGCATTTCTGCATTAAATACACCCACATTATCTTATGTCCCAAGCAGTCCAGATTGTCAGTAGACAATTATGGGTTTTGCTGGGTTTATTTTGATTGGCCTGCTCTCAGTTTTCCATAGTGGTACTCTATTTGTAAAAACAGATCATTAATGATAACAGCAGATGACATGTGTCTGAAATATGGGGTGGACGAGGGAGTTAGTTTTTCTTCCTATTTTTTTTTTTTCCTGAGTGTCTGCACTTTGACAGCATGTTTGCCAGGCTGTCACTTGGTTGAGAGATCCACAAGATTAGGACCTCATTGTGTGAATGTTTTCACAGCACTTGTTGCTATAAAGAATCTTCACACTTTGGTGGATGAAATCTGGACTCCTAGACACAAACTGTTAAGAAGCAATCATAACAATTAGCTAATGTGTCAACAATTAGCACTTTCCATCAACCAGCATTGAGTGGAACCTTCTTCTTATCCATATGCAGACAAAAATGCAATGATGTAGTAAAGAAAAGCAGTGAAGTTGGCTGCACTCGTCCCTTGCTGTAGCCAGCAAACTCCCATGGGTATTGTTTACAATGATTATTCTTCCATTATGATGTTATTGTACAGGTCAGGGGTGGTAGCTAGACTGAAAATAAGCTTTTTTTTTTCTTTGCTTTTTTTTTTTTTTTCTTAAACTCTTGGCTGCTTTAACAAAAGTACAACAGAAACAACTGCTGTGAAAAGGTCAGCCAGTAACAGTACTTTAGTGTTTAACTGGTAAATATTTCAAAATAGTATTTCTAATATTTTACCATTTGGAAGTTTTTCAATGTATCTCCAGTCCAGCGTGACTCAATCAATGTAAGATTTCCACAGTCTCTGCTGGGAATTCTTTACAATGGGTACATTATAGTCTGTTACCATATCTACCACCAGTTGGTCAGAATTTGTTTTAATATCTTTTTATATGGTATATTTCTGGCAGTAATATAAAAAGCACTGTTTTCTCAAGTATTTTACATATCTCCATATGTAAGCGCTGAAGAGAACTGAAGATTAGTCTTCTAACATGACCTTGCAGCTACTCTTATCCATACAGTAGCTTCTTAAAAGACAATGAATTTGACTGGAAAGATCAGAGTCTTCTCCAAGGGGATGCCTTTTGGAAATGTTCCCTGTAATGTATGGGTTTTGTAACGGGCTACTGAGAGACGAACATGAAGTACTGCAGCATTGGTGAGGTTTCTCTGGTTAATTGTGGAGCTGGGGCCAAAGTGGAACCATCCTAAAAAAAAAAGCAGTAGTTTCTAAAAGTAACATGCTACTTGACTGCAAGCCAAAGCAATTGATTTAAAGCAGGGCATGATGCTCGAGCACAGCCTCGGCTGGGATGGCACCCCGGTAGCCGCAGTCTGGACGATATGCATATGTTTAGGAATCATTTGACAGCTCAATAAAGAAGGTGTTGCAGTAATCTGAACAAAAATATGGAGGTAAGGATGCAAATAAAAACAATAGTAATGAAAATTTACTGATTTTGCTAAGTTCAGCATATGCTAGTTTGCTGTAACAAGGGAAAAGGATGACTCTGTGGTTTAGGGGCAGATGCACCATCTACCCGACCCTTCCAAAATCTCCCCACAACTTTGTGCAAACCGAAAACTTTGATGTACCTCAATTGCCTCCTTTTAATCCCAATTCTTCCCAATCCTCTCCTTCCAGCCTGGGACATTGTGATACTAAATAAATGTTTGAGATTTTTGGAGTGGCGAGGGGGGAGTATAATTACACTAAGGGTTATTAATATGGGAAATATGGTCAATAAATGTAAGAGGGGTTGAGTAATTCAGGAACATTCTTTACAAATTCTTTAGTAACGGAGTAGGCAGAATGCCACAGACAAAGAAAATCCTCTGAATTGCAAGAGTGTTCTTATGGCTTTTGCCAAGACTATGACAAAACCCGTTCTTTCTTCTCGCATTAGGACTCCTATTCAATGATACACTTAAGCATGTTCTTAAATTCCGTTGACATTTGAAAGCACTGTTGACTTTAATAGGACTTAAGCACCTGTTCATGGTTAATTGTGTACTTTCAGGGCTTTTTATGAAGGAAAAAAAAAAAGATGGATAGACTTAGGCATGTGCTTAAAGTTAAGCAGGTGCTTAAGTGCTTTGCAAAGTTGAGGCCTTAGAACTGCGCCTAATCCTCTCTGAAGTCAGAGGATGGATTTTCCCTGCAGTGTGCCTGGTGCGGAGGAGCGATTTGTTTAAGTGACAAAATGAAGTCAGGAGAAACACCTGAAAGAAATGTGGGTTGGTGTTTTCTTTTTTTTTTTTTTTTTTTTCCCTGCAACAACACTTAACCATGGGTGTCAGCTGCTGACAACTGAATTACAAAATGAAGTTGCAACCAGACTAAATGGACTAGAGCAAAACTTCTTCAAACATTAACAGCTATGGGCCCAGATAATATCACTGGGAAATTCTAATAGTACCCTGAAGAAAGTCCTTTTTCCATGGGTATAACACTGGAGCTGCTCCTGGCCAGCGCCGGGCTTGAACCCCCTGAGTGAAGCAGTGGTTCTTCCAGGATAGGTGACAGCCCTTGGGTAAGGTGGGAGAGGAGAATTTTTATTTTTTTTTCCCTGAGAAAGGGCTGCTTTAATATAGGCGGTGGTTGATGGTTCAGAAATGACAGTGTCAGAGGTATTTTTCATGCTTTTTAGTCTGGAATTAGGCAACTATTTTTTGGGTGATGGTGGGGTTACAGTGTTCCACTCTCCTTGAGAGCTGCCTTGGGTGCCTCTTCATCTCCACTCCCTGTCTGGGAGGAGAAGACAGGGTTTCTGCTCTCTTCCCTTCTCTTCATTCATATTATAAGTTCTACCACATCAGGGACTGTCTTGCTGGAGGGTGTGTGATGTTCAGTGAAGCTGATCATGCCTGGGACTTCTAGGTAATGCAGCAGCAGTTTAAAAAAACCAAACAAACCAAACCCCCAAACTAGCCAAATGTAATCTAAACTTGGGAATCAGAATCTTATTTTAAGGTTAAAAAATAGTACATTGGTATGCCGCCCTCCCTCCTCCCATTCCTGCCCCCCCCCGCTCCCATTTACTGAGCACTGAGTGGAGCAGTGTTTATGTTTTCTTATGGTCAACATCCTGAAAGGACACCATCCAAAGGGGATGATCAGAGGTATGGTACCACTGTAAGAGTCACCTTCAAAGCGTGGACGTGCCACCACTATCCTCTTGGAGAAACCAGAAGAGAGTGATTTAAACCTTTCTGTTTCCTGTGAACCTCAGCCGTGCTGTACCCTGTGGGCAGGCTGGTGAGCTGAAGGCTGGGCTGCTTTGGTAGGAAAGGGTGGTGGCTGGTGCAGATCTGAGGTGTTGGTCTACTCCTGTAGTGGGGTAGTGGGGTTGGACCTCGGAGGTGTCGCAGAGGTGACAGTGTGCACTATGCCAGGGCGAACCTGAAAACATGGGTGCCCCAGGGGCTGAGCAGGTCCTCCACCCCCGCCTTGACGATGCGTCTTGCCATATTTGGTGGTTTTCTGAAAGCTGCGTTTCCTTCAGTATTGTGATTAAGCGACGATGTCATCTTTTATTTAAAAAAGAAAAAAAAAAAGTTTTCAGCCTTTGTGGTAGCAGAGATAAGCTGGAAAGTGTGAGCCTAAACCATTCCCAAATAAGAAGGTAAATAATTAGAATCCAGCATGCATTTATAACAACAACAACAAAAAAAACCAAACTAAAAGTGAAAAAAATTAAGCTGTATTCCTTGAATTTGAACGGTGGAGGTTAGCAGCCCTGCCTTGTTCATGGGAGGTGAGGGATGCCCGGTGCAGGTACCCCCGCCTGGGACTCTTTTTGAGATTCAGCCCCTTCATCATGAAACTGCCATGAAGTTAAATGCAGTTTAAGTGGTTCGGGGGGATTACAAGACTGTGGCTGGAGGGGTGGATTCCTCTTCTGGCTGTAAGGGTTTTTGGAGAGGGTGTACATGCATAAGCTGGACAGGAGGAGTTTTATCCTCTGTCAGGAATCTGGTAACTAGAGTGAAGTGTTTCACATGAGAGCTTCCAACTCCTTTCTACACTGTATTGCAGATTAATATGAAAATAGAAAATGTGAAAATTCTTAATTTTTCTTATTCAGCCTATTTACAAATTGAAACGTGTTTCTATCAGAGAACGGCGAGCAAGCCTCACCATTGCAGAAAGGAGAGCAAAAATAAGGAGAGCCAGGTGCTCCAAATAAGAAAATGTCAGGAAGGCTCTATGTCTCTGCCAAGCAGCCTGTGCTATAAATTGTGGCAATGCCACCACTGTGACCTGGAGCCTGGGGGAAGAGAATAGTATAAAAATGATAAATCACAGCCAGAGTTTCAGATCTTAATCAGACAAAGAAAGCTGGTTCCATTATCAGACAGATTTATATAATCACTTACTAATAACGCTGTGTCCTTCCTCCAGTTTCTTTTAGTAGACATGGTGTAAGAGCACAGATAGCGATCCTAAGGTCACATCTGTCCTGATGTCAGAAGGGACCAGTGCTCTTCCAGCCTGACCACTTGATCACACAGGCAATAATTTCCTTGCATTAATATCTGCTTGAACTAAAGCATCTCTCCCAGGAAAGCAGTGAATCCTGCTACTGAGTGAGCACAGCATCTGCTGAACTTCTCTAACATTTGTTTGGTTAGATTCCTCATTGCAGTGTCTCCAGCTTCCAGCCGCTGCTCTCATTATACATTTGTTTACTTCAGCGTTAAGAGGTTTCCATAGTCAGACCACTGTGATCTTCTTCCCCCCTACCCTCTATATAAGCTAAAGAAACTGTTCCCCATGGTTTTCACTACAAAGGCACGCTTCCTGATCTATTAATTATTTGTATTGCTCTTTGGAATCCTCTCTAATATTTCACACACGTCTTGAAGTGGAGGTGCCAGACCTCATGGCAGTTTTCCAGGAGTGTTTGTGTTGGTGCCACCATGGTGGCATCGTTGCTGTGTCACAGGCAGGTCTGTCTGCTGCTGACGCCCATCTTTGAGGGGAGCCCAGTTCCTCCACTGCCTTGGTGTTGTCCTTACTCGCAGCTCCTCACTTCTTGCATCTTCTGCATACTGTTCTCAATATTAGTCAGGTGTTTCTTCTGTGTCAGTGATTAAAAACTCATTGTGTAATGCCTGAAAGTGATTCTTGTCGGAGTCTTAGAAACTTGTAGTTACTTGATGATGTTTTCCTCTTTGCAGTTGCATTTAAACTGATCTTTCAATTGTGTGTATTTTGTATCGTTCTCTTCAATTCCATTATCATATAAAATACACTTTACCAGTAAAGTCTTCTCCGTATCTCAGTCTTTAAAATACCATCCAAGGATTTATACTGCAACATAAATTCTTAACTATTATGCAGCCAAACCTTTTGAACAGTTTATTATGTGACCAGAACTACTTTTGTCAGAAAAACTTATAAACACATAAAAAAATTTCCATTTACTTTGATATGATCTAATACCTTTAAACACATATAAATTAATATTAACTTTATGACTTTAAGTCCTAAGAAAGAAAACCCTGTTGGCTAAGGACATAACAGTAGTGTAACTTGCCTGCTTTGATATCAGGTCAGTCTGCTTTTACCTGACTGCTTCCTCTGGCCCATTGCAGATACCAGGACCAGGCTGGATTTCCTGCAGTCCCTCAAAACTGGCACTTCTTAGAAATTCACAATTCAGGGGATGTCTCGTTCAGCTGCCTTAAAGCTCTTGCATGCCAATTGTTTGGATAAGTTAATATAAAAACCCTGGCTTTCGTAGCTGCAATTTAATTCCCTTCTGGGCTATTTTGAGATTGGGCCATCACTGAGTATACGTGTGATATGACATTTTTCCCTGAATATTTTGCAGAAGTACCTGTTTGAGCACTTCTTACTCTTGTACCTTATTTTTGACAATTAACTAGTACCATAATTCAGATCATTCCTGCTGAACTTGAGTTTTTCTTGTGTCGTTATTTTCCTCTGGCAAATTTCTGTAATTTATAGCTTCAAATTAACATTTATGACTGTTAGCTTCCCTCTTTTCTATAATATTTATATCAGCTCCTGCTTCCCCTTTAAGTGACACTGTTTTATATTTTTTTTTTTTTTTACTTTTTGTGGCAACTTACTTTCTCAGCTACAGAATAAAGCCTTGTAAACATCTTGTAAAATGTTAGCTGATCCCAAGTATCACTCCCATACTTCTATTTATTCCCACTGCATGGTTTGATAATTGTTTTCAGCTTTGTCAAACCATCCTTTAGAGCCGTATGTTAACTGGTGGGACTTTTACTCTTATTAAACGTAATGAATGTAATGTGATTTCATGAGAACTGGGTGTCATCAACATACTGCTGCAATCCAGGTCTCTATTTATCATTGCAGTGTGTGAATCCCAGCTGGAACTGTATTTTCCCAAACCCTCCTGTTACTTTCTAAATACACTGGGGATACTCTGAATGAATATTTTGTTGCTGAGGCCCATCAAGTCAGTTATGGCAAGTGCATACACTTCTACCAGCTCTGTATTTGTTTACACAAAACCACCACTACAGAAAGATCAGTGTGTTGGGAGACGTCTCTGCACTATCTTCTTTTTTCCTTGGGGGAAAGAAAACCGATAGGGGGAAATTTGTGCCCCTGTGCTGTGAGGCATGCTGTCCAGACACCTGTACATAACGTGAAGTTAAATAGGGGAAATAATAGGGGAACCATTTCTGTTGTCATTTCCATTTGGATCATCCTCATCATCACATTTCAGGGTGACAGGTACAGAAATAATGTGTGAAAGTCTTTTTATATTGTGCATTTTGAAAGGCTGCACCTGCGTTCAAGTAGTTGGTCTGAAACAGATAAGGATTTGAACTGTTAGTGTGTGTGTCTGTGTACAAGTGTACGCCTGTATCTGCAGAAAATTAAATTATGCTTTAGTGCCATATACATTGGAGTGGTCTGGGAAAGACTCTTGGGAAGATGCTGGGTCTTTCTGCTATAATATTTTTGGTAATCAAAAAGTTCTCTATTTTATAGTAGTTAATGAAAATGAGAGTGGTTGGAAGGGTTATTTCTGTCTGTTACTATTAGATTCTCCAGATTTGCTGACCCTGAATAATTAAATGTTTTTGATCACTCCGTTTATATTACCTAGAACTGAAGTAATTCTGATCCTTCAGCAAACTTGAAGCACAGCATGGAACATAGTGAAAGGCGCCAAAAGATGAAACATTTCAGTTTTGTGGTTCACATCTGTCTGTCCTGAGACCAGGAGACCATTATAATACACTTAGAGCATTTAAAAGTTCCTCAAGGTTGAAAGCCCTGATTAGGGCAGTATCTGTTCACATGTGGGAGTCCTGCCTGCACCAAACCTGGGAGCCCTTGCGTGCCTTTTCTATGGGAAAAGATGTTTATAAGATTGGGTAGTGGGGGGAAAAATAAGGGGAAAATGTAATCAAGGGGACCCTGACACTGGAATGAAAATAGCAATGTACACATCCATCAGTTTGTACTGTTTTCATAGAGAGTATAAAATATTTAAACTGAAGCTATTAATCATCCTCCTCCTCCGTTCTAATCCATGGGAACCACAGGAGGTCACCAAATATGCATTTAATATAAAAGAATGAAAAATATTGGAGGGAAAAGTAGTGTAGTCTAAGAGCTAGAAATTCTAAGAGCAAAAAAATTTCAGGCAGAAATTTTGTTAAAAATGGAAATATTATTTTCATAATGTTCATTTGGAAAATCATTATATTTTGGGCAGTAATTCAAAATTTATTTAGAATTTGTTAAAAAACCCCTCACCTAAGATGGAAATTTATTTTATTTCTTGGGTTTTGTTTTTATTTTTAAGATACTGCTGGAGAGGAGCATTCCCTGTTATGTTTACTTTGATAAAATCCCAACATTGCTCATGGAAAGCAGATGCTTCTTGCAGAAGCCATTGCCAGGTTCACATTCTAGGTTTCCATCAGGTAGTTTTGATGAATGTTTCAAACCCATCACACCACTGGGTGTTGTGCCCTAGGATGATATTTCCCCCCGGTTTCAGTACCTAAAGATCAGAGGGGCATGAGGAGGAGATGTCTTTCAGTACCTTCATTGGGTGCGTTGCATGTTGGTGTGGAGAGGAAAGCCAAAATCTGTGACTAAGCTGCATCTCTGTGACTTTTTTTTAATATTGTTTGAGTTTCCTGGAGTAAGCCTGCCTCTTTATTAATTTATTTATTTACAAGTACTATGATGGTGCCTGGAGCCAGGGCTCACTGGGAGGAGATACCTTGGTGTAGGGAGGAAAGGGATAGTAGGCAGACTAGATGCCTGGCCAAGGACTGAAAGGAGCATATTTCCATTATCCAGGGGTGATGCTATAACCTGCTAATGAGAGCGGGTGTGCAAAGCGAGAGCACAGAGCGCTGCTGTGCCTTGTGCCACCCGGGAATGTGGGGAGAGACAGCAACGTGCAGCAGAACTATGGGTTTCTAAAACCTGCGTTCAGCTTTGGCACAATACAGTCACTGTACAAGAAGACATTGGGAACAAAAAATAAAGCCTGAAGCTTCAAGAACAGGCTGCCAGAATTATTAAGAAAAACATCAAAATTATGCCATTAAAAACAGATGGGGATTCTATAAAGTATTGAAAAGAAAATGTTTAATTATGAGCCTTATGCAAAACCCATCAAAGTTGGATTAATATTATAGTGCTGTTGCTGTAGAGGGTTTAAGTAGTCCATGGTGGAACATTAATCTTTCACTCCTTTAAAAATAATGTTTTCCTTTTGTTGATGACAAATTCCATCTCTTCACTGTTGAAATCATATATCCAGATTAATAGCATCTAACATAATGAAATCAAAAGGTACAGGTAATATGGATTAGTTTAGAAAACAACAACAAGGAGGGGAAAAAAAAAGACCCAAGGGGAAAAAAAAAAAACTTCACTGGATGAGTGCTTTTGTCAACATCACCGTATTTTTTCCTGTTTTTAAAAGATGAGGGGGTAGTCTCTGTTCATTGGTATCCTTGTCTGTCTGGGATATCATGTAGTGGCTGTATATCCATAGTATTTCTAAAAGTGGGTCAAACAGAGGATGCTTTACAATATTTTGGGTTGGGGGAGTCTTGTTGGTCTTGAGTTTCTGAAAGATCGCCTATGGCTGTGCAATCTGAACACCTCTGGCAAAAAGTGCTGCTGCGAATCTGCCTCTCCCAGCTCAGCTGGCTGGAACAGCTTGAAAGAATTTCTGGGATTTTATTTAATAAACATATCTGAAGTGTGGAGTTGTTGGTGCAGGGAGGGTTATTTTGGGAAAGTGAGGCTGCAGGGCTGTTTTTCCTGCCTTTCCTTGCCATGGCATTTCTCTGTCCCCTCCATCTGTGAGGGCTTTGGGCTGCCCTGGTGGTGTCCTGCCCACACGGGCTGGCCACTGCCTGCCCTTCCCTGTCACTGCCAGGTTCTGTGCTCCCTGCTTGCACAGAGAGATCTGTGCTCCAGGCCAGGAGCTTCAGACAATCTCCTGCATCAATCAGGTTGAACACTGGAGGAGATAGCAAATCTTTTCACGTGTGGCATGATGCTTTTGAAATTCTCCATGGTGGGGCTGGGCACAGGTCTAGGCTGCTGCTTTGTATGGGAGGAAAGCCTGAAGTAAAACCCTTTCCCTTTTGCCTCTGTCATGTTGGTGACTGGACTTGGACCTCTTAGGTAAATAAGGCAAGGTGCTTTTGTTCCTGTGTTTTTTCTCATCACCTGTTCTTTCTTCAGGGCTGAGCTGTGGTGCTTGGTGCATGAACCCATGTATTGGGATTCACCTCCCCAGCCCTCCATCAGGTGTCTTTCCAATGTTTGGAGCCAGCTCTTTGTGCATGAATCTGCCTGTGCTGTTTAGCACTCAGCTGCTTTATACAATGAACCATAGAGTCAAAAACTTGAGTGCTGTGTTCAGTTAATACAACAGGAACAACTTCCCTTCTTCCTTTCCATCTCCCCACTGTATCCCCCTCGCCCCGCGCCCCCCTCCCAAAAAAAATTAAAAAAAATCTGTGCTATATTGTATCACCAGGTACACCAAAAGCAGGCTCTTATTTTAGCAAAAATATCAACACTGACTGCCAAGGTAGATTTAAGGTATTCATTACAAAATATTTTGTCCTGGGCTTTAAGAATAATGCACTTTCAGTACAAAGAAATGGTTATTCTGAACATTGGACTTCTTTTTTTTTTTTTTTTTTAGTTATTTACAATAGGTTTCAAGATTTAGAATTACCATGAAAGATTTACTTATATTGCAGTTCATGTAAAATTTAAAATCAATAAAGTAAATAAATTTAGCTTGTCTGCCTGAATCGATTTCCTCGTATGCTAACGCAGCCCTGTAATACTGGTACTTTCTTATCTCCGATGTCATCCTCTAGTGATAGTTTCAGGGTTGCAATTCTGCTATGTTATCATGTCCTTTGCGACACAGTGTGCCTCTGAGTCGCCTGCGACTTCAATATTTCAAACCTGGGTTATGAACGTCGCCTCCCTCTGAACGGGGAGCTGCCTGCTGCTGGGAGCCAGGCTCCCTCCCCCTCGGAGCCAACCTGTGCTCTTGCAGCCGGTGGATGGAGA
This sequence comes from Falco rusticolus, assembly GCF_015220075.1. NCBI lineage: Eukaryota > Metazoa > Chordata > Aves > Falconiformes > Falconidae > Falco > Falco rusticolus. The sequence goes on from NC_051199.1 coordinate 25,135,593, forward strand.
AAGGGAATACTGCTGCTGAGATAGAGGCTGGTATCTGGGCTCCGATATGGCAGAGATGTGCATGGAAAAGAGCCGAGAGGTCCTTTGGCAGGGCATCCCCACTGGAGAGGGAGAAAGAATTACCCCTTGTATTTCCTACCAAAATGCTAATCAATGGCTTCAGAACAGAGCTTTCTTCCCCCCCACCCCCGCCCTGCCCTTGTTTTTTTAAAATTCGCAGGATTTAAATGCTGATTAAAAGCAAATGTGCTCATCCAGCTGTTGCATTGGTATGTTCCTCAGCATCACAGCTGGGGTAGCTGCAGTGTGCACTGAAAGAAGGGGAGACTCCCTCCGTCATGGTTTTCATTGAGTCTGTCCTCTTACTTTTTCACTAAGGTCAGAGGTACCTCGTACGTGGTTGTAGATTAATCACAAAGGAGGACTGGCTTCTGAGCAGGATATGGGGCTGCGGCAGTGAGCAGCCTGCAGTCCGTGTGTTGGGTGATCTGGTTCCCAGAGATTCACAGCTGTTTTGGGGGGTGCCTCTTATCTCCTGCCCAGGGCAGCACCTTCCCGTGGGGCAATGGGAGTGGGCCATGACCGAAATGAGGTTACCTCAACCAGCCTACATTTCAAATGTGCGGAATACAGGAAGTGTGGGCAAGCAAAAGGGAAGCTTTGTGCAGTGCTGGGTTGCTGTATTTAATCTTTATTTCAGGACCCAAATGAAAATGCTACCCGAAAATATAATTGAGGGCTACCGGTATCCTTTGGTGCAAAAATAAATCCCTTAGTTGTTCCCAGTCTGTAACGTGAAATTGCATCTTGATGTTTTCTGGATCTATGGCGTGACTGGTGAAGGCTTTATTGCATTGACAAGTTTGGCTTTCTGATTAAAAAGAGATTATCTGTTGCTGAATGGAGGACAGTAGTTTTATTTTCCAAGTTCAATGATTTAAAGTTTGGTCCTGTTCTGCATTGGAACAACCTAAAACTTTGCAAATGGTTTTGTAAAATCAAATTATGTGGCGATGACAGTGTCAGCACCTGAGCACGGTTTTCAGTTCAATCTGTCTCTCTGATTAGAAGTAACTAGAGGGTCATGGATTTCAGAGACCCTTACCTAAAAAAAATTGTCAAAACTGATACACCTTTGGGAGATGTCCTGGTGTGAATGAAATGCCGTGCTGAAGGAAAATGCTTTGTCAGAAATGTTGCAGCCAGCTCCAGGTTTAACTCTTTGCAGCCTAATTACTGTTCCCCACAGAAGCACAAAGGACAACTTAAGCTATGGACCTACTTTGCAATGCTGTCAAGAAGTTTGCCCAGCAGACTAGACATAGACACAGCTGCACCGTTCAAAGGATTTGAAGGAAAATAATCCTTGCAACAATAATAATCTAAAACTGATGAACTTTAAAAATATTGGATTTACTTATTAAAAAAGGAAACACATAAATACAAATGCTTTGATTCTGGGTCTGGCAAAAGAGTAACTGTTTTTACAGCCAAGCAAACACTGTTCTTTTGAGGCAGTACTCTGGTTTCACATGAAGTGAAATGGTCCTTTTTTATTGCTTGCAAAAGAAAAGAAAATATCAACCCCATCTGCCAGTGTTGCTGTTGAGTTTAAGATGGAGCACCCTTCTGGAAGCTGTGAGGAAGATGTCTATAAAACGTTAGGCAGGCTTTAAAGGAAAAAAAATAAATGGGGAGAACAGAAAACAGAAAAAGAGAGGACATAGTGATATAATAATAATCATTATCATAATAAAAAAAGGGGCAGATCTCTTTCTGGTTTTACTTAGGATAAATTCAAGTGAAACCAATTTCACTTGAAACATTGTGCATGCATTTATACCAATGCAGCAGCAAAAGGTTTATGTATGTCCAAAGCTTATGAATTTGAGCAAATAAATACAAGCTATGTAATCAGTTTTATTTGTTTTCTGACTCATGTCTGGCACACGGAGGCAAAGAGGGTCCAGTTAGAGGAGCAGAGTTGTCCTTCAGGCTGGAGCTGAAGGTAAACTTGGAGCATTAAGTTATATAAAGTTGCAGGATTGCTGTTTCAGCTCTGTAGCTGCTGGCAGCTTTTACAGGTGATTTTAAGCATGTTGTTACTCTAGCCCAGATACAATTCATATACCCTGTTGGTCAGCCTTAGAGAAAACAAGATGTGCTAGACTGGATATGTGCATTAACAACCAGGCTTTCCCAGATGCAGAGTTGTACAATTCCAGAGGCTGTTTCTCACTAGAAAACTTGGCCAAGATGTAGGGAATTGGGCTAATTAAGAAGATGTTAAACACAGCTCTGCAGTAACAGCAGCTGACTGGCACGCTGTCTGGAACAAGAGGCGTACTGAGCCTGACTGTCACGAAGCTGAGAAAGGAAGAGCCTGAAGTTTTATTAACTGTAAAATCATGTTTGATTGCATTTGCGAGGCTCTCCCGGAGCAACGTAGCCTAATTTTCTGGGGAAGGCAGAGTGGGTGTCCACAGGGGGAACGTGGTGCTCTGAAGGTCAACCCGGGATTTCATTTTTTCCCTGGTTTTTTTGATAGACAGAGTTATATTGTTGGAAATAAGCAGCAGTGGTTACTGGTGTGGATAGGCTTGAACAAGTGCTTAATTTTAAAACTAAACATCAAGTAAAGAGACTTGCTGCCCTGTTCTGCACTGTTGAAAATCAGACTGCTTCTCCTGGTGCTGAGATAAGGGCAAAGAAAATATCTTTAGTTACCCATTTAGAAATGGTTCACAAATGCTAGCCCAAGCTTTTGAGATCTTTTTGGTGAGATACCTGTAGTAAATAGATAAATAATTAATCCCATACAGTGCCCTTTTTAATTCTATTATCTACTGATTTTTCACTGAGGACGTAAACTGTCCCTGCACAGGGTGACTGAGGCTTATTTCTGCACCCAAGAAGTTGCAATGCTCTGCTGCTCTGCAGGAAAAGCTCAGTCCATGCAAAGCAAAAATGCTTAGGACCAGCCAGAAATATTTCTGAACATATGTAATCAGCGGTGAGCTTGCAGACATTATTTAAACCTTCAACTTTTCTTCACTTAGATTGTCAAATATTTTAAACGTATCCACCAAGTCATCCCTTCCACTCTTCTTCTTTTTAATTTTGTAGAGTTTAATTTTGAGTTTCCTTTCACTGAATGTGGTTATTTGGATTAGCTAAATGTGATTGTACTGACTTTGGGTTGGATTGCATTTCTGTAGTATTCAGTCCCTGGCTGTGCTTTCATTTGAGATACCAAAATTTTACCACAGATTGTTCGAAATTGGTATATGAATAATTGATACCCTTTTGCCCTTTGTTTTGTCACTTATTTATAGAAGTAAAGGCTTAAATTGTTTCTTAAATTGTTAAGTAGTATTTGAAATGCCAGTTCAAAACTGCAACAGAAGTCATGGCCATGGCTCTGTGTCAGTCAGGGTAATTTTTGCCATTATCTCACATTTACCTTTTTTACCAAGAACAAACAAATCTGACACCAAAATAAAAAGATTTTTTCCCCACCCCCCCAAATAATGAAAACAGGTAAGGCTCTCTCCTCCCTTGGGCAGGCAGAGGCACTTTCACCAGTGATGTTTTCCCAGGCTGGTTCCCCAATGCTTAGTGCTTTTGACTCGGCCACCAAACACAGCGACTTCTGCCCGTCATTTCACAGAGCTCCTGAGCGTAATGCTGCAGAAATATGAGGCTGTGATGCCAGTCACCATTCACTGACTGCTATGTTGTGGTTAATCTGGTATTTCCTCTGAGAGGAGTGATATGATAACAGACTGGGATTTTAATTTTAATGGCTATTAATGTGTGATCCTGTGCGGTTTGGATTGCGTCAATTATGAAATGGGTATAACTGTAAACAGATAAAGAGATGGGTCAGGCTGACAAGCTTTTATGTTATTAACATTGTCATACCAAGCATTTATATTGATCCAGCTGCTGGACTCTTGTGTACACTCCTCCACCTTGAGTTGTAGATGAGATTGAATTCATGCCTGCGCTCATCTTTCTTATGATGGAGAAAGAAGATACTGGAGGAGGGACATGATGTCAAAGGGGTAATCTTGGTTAACAGAGATGCCTCGTTTCCTTGCTCCCATACACACAAACCCAGCTGTAAATGTCAAATATTCCCAGTGTTTTACCCTTGAGGTCTTATCTGCACTGAACATCAAGAAGTTCCAGTGAACAAAGTTTTGTGCAAACCATGAAAATGTAAGGTAGGATCGTAGTCCTTGTTAATTTAATTGTGTACCCAGAAGGCTGTAAAGCTTTCCATAAAAAAAAAATCTTCTCTCCTGGTGCCAAACAAAGCGTGAGAGCCCATATTTGTAGTGCAAGGAAAATATGAGAGGGTAGAGCAGGGGAATGTATGGATTTGGGGCAAGCTTGGCTTGACCCTGCTCAGCCCTTGTTTCCCTGTAGCTGGAGAAGACATGAAGGGTGTCCCCATCCCTGGTGTGCTCCTGGAAGCAGGATGGGGCGTCTGAGTGATCTCTGTGGGCAAAAAGGCAGGATTTATTTTCTGAGCAGCAGTTTCTGCTTTTATAACACAGAGTTTGAGAGTAGCAAATAGATGTAGAAAGTTTTTTAAAAATTATTATTTTGTCAACCTATTGGTCAGCTCCAGCTGCTGCTATTTCAGGTTGATGACGGCTGTTTTCTGTCCACTTTTTGTATACATACATGCAGGTGCTGTGTGATCCCAGGTATGAGTGCATCCCTCGGTGCCACCGAACTCCCCGTGGGCTGAGGGGCTGGACTGTATATTTCACATGGCCCCGGTGTGCGTTTTTCTGTGCTATCTCCAAAATCTGTCCTGCGCCGCCACCTCCTCCTCCTCCTCCTCGTTTATCAGCCAGAGCACACAGACAGATAACATCCCCGTGACGTGGCCCTGACCTTTGTCAACCTTTGTTAAGGCTCCATCTGAAGTCCGGCCGAGTGTTTGTAAACAGGATGTAATTAAGGCTGGGAACTGACAGCGCCTGATGGGAGGACAATGCGGAGCTGGCGGGACCCGGGCTGTCAGATGTCCGCCCGCATTGTGCTGCCGGTGCCGTCCTGGTAATTGGTGTCCTCTGGCCGAAGGAAGTGCACTCAACTCGGATTAATCTGCCGCAGTGCGGAGGCCATCCCTGTGAGCGCAAGTGTTTCCTCCGATAAACCCCTCCGGCCCCTTGGAGAGGGGCGGAGGGAGCCAGGAGAAAGCTGTGAAAGTCGAGACCGCGGTGACAGGTGCCCACCGAAAACTGGGAACAGGAAAGGTGTGGGGGGATTAAAACCAGCAAAGACAAGACGTCTTCGCAGCTCGCCTTATCAGCTGGGCGAGCGGGAGAGGTCGCGGGCTTATCGCGTTTTGGGGTGGCTGGGGTGAGCGCAGGAAGATGAGCGTGCAGAAGGGCTGCAGATAAGTGCCCTTGGCGGGGCAGGAGCAGGCGCCTGCAGCAGCCTTCGAGCAACAGTTTAGTCCCAGATTTGGCCCTGGACAAAGTTTAAAATACATGTAAATATATATATATACACATATACATGTATGTGCATAAGTATAAATGTATAAATACACGCATAAATGGCACACACATATATAAGAAAACTAAAACTTGTAACTGAAGCAAAAATGTTTTGCTGAGTTTTTGTTTCGTTTTTTGGTCTTTTTGTTTGTTTGTCTTTTAATACCCTGATCAAGTTTTATAGCTCATTTTGTAGCCCTAAACTGGTGCACAAAGAACAGAACAGAACTGACTGAAACTAAGACTGAAACAGAGTATCCTATTTTGTTTGTCCACTGCTTGTGCACAGGTGAAGAAGAAGTTTGACTTTAATATCTTTTTATTTTTCATTACCTAAACCAAACAAGTGTGTTGCGAAGTATATGTTTCAGTTTTCATTTTTACAGTCTGATGGATGTCTGCCCATGTTAACCTTAAAGTTAGATAAATATTAATGGGTGCACCGCGACTGAAGAAAACATATACTATTCCCACTTTTTTGGCATATATGTGCCTAAAAATGTTACAGTATTTTTTTCTTGTAGGTTTCCGATTATAACATCAGCTTAAGGATTGTACTGATTACGCTAGTACTTCAGGTTTGTTCACTTAGAGTTTAATACAATGCACTGGATTCTATATTCATTAGGATTTCAGAATTGCCGTTTTTATATGAGAAATAAAGAGGTGCCCATGAAAGCGAATCAGTAAATATATGAAAAGGCATATGACAAGGTCTGTCTTAAATATACAGAGCAGATGCTTTGGAAATTCAAATAACACCATGGCAGTTTCCCAAGATAACATCCTTCACAGCATCCAAGCATAGACCGTTCACTGATCATTTTAAACCCTGTAATTTAGGGTTGGAGGAGCCAGGTCGTGTGCTATTGAAATAAATAGCCAAATTCTCCTTCTACTTTTTCCAAGGAGAGGTGAGCAATGGGAGGGGGATTGCTGATATCCCCAGCCCAAGAGTTCAGCTGTGTCAGAAGGAAGATGAGAAGGTGGCCACTGTGCTGGGAATGGCTGTACAGTGACTTTTAGTGGAATTAGGAGAAAAAAGGGTCCCGGTAACTTTTTCCCACATTTTTGGGTCTGCCCAAGAAGGAAGCCTTACATATAAAAGAAACGCTAACCAAAAATCCACCTGTTCCCAGGGGAAAGAAGTGATTCCTAGCAGCCTACAGAAAGACTAAAAAAGAGTAATATATATATATATATTTCTCTGTGTGTGTATGCAAGAAGACAAACGAATGAATATTTTTTCCTCAATATGAGAATGAAAACATAAAAATATTCTTTGGCAGCCTTGAAAATCACAGTTTACTCAGCTTGGAAATATGTCTAAGTTCAAACCAAAGTTGACCAATACTCCAAAGCCGCTTATAGCTGCAGATAGCGACATTTGTTTCCAGATGTTAATGGGAATAAGGTAGAAAAGAAAAATAATGCCTGGAGCCTGTTGAATGGAAATGCCTTTTTTCCTATATTAGATCGTACATAGTTGTCAGACATCCATATCCCAGTGCTAGTAAGACAGGCAGGGAGTGCGGCGGTGTTAGAAGGTTTGCCAGGTTTGGGTTTATGTACATGTGTGTCTCGTCTGCAGAGTGCAATATGAGGCAGAGACCTTCACTCAACAGGACCAAATAAATACAAGAAAGCAAAGGGCTAAGTACAACGCCTTTGGGAGTGGAATAGGGCAGGAGAGGAGGGGAGGATGGACGAAAGCTGCTGAGAGATGCAAGCTGGCTCATGGTTAAAGAGAGACGAGGCAAACCAGGGCAAAATGGTTCCACTTAACCTACCTAACCTGCTTAACTAAATAAACCATTACTGCAACGTATAGCGGGGTTTCCCTTAAAGACAACGGTTGTTAGATGAAAGAGTTAAAGACAGAAAACTCTGAAAGGATTAACTTTGATGTCTGAATATATTTTTTGGCATGTAAATACAACTGCCAAAGGAAAAGGAACAAAATACCCAACATGGTGAATATAAGGTATTTTGGGGGGGAGGGTGGGTTGGCTTTTTTTTTTTGGTAGGTAAATCATTTTCTTTTAAAATGAAATTCTGTTTGACTGCATGAAATATGAACAGTAATTAAATGCACAGTCTGTGGGCCTTCCATACTTTAAAGCTCTTTCTTAAAAAAAATCCCCAACACAACTGCTCACCTCAGACAGGCCAATTACCCAAGAATGATGGAGTCAAGAGGAAAGTAGCTAAATTTCTTTACTTGAATGATCACAACCACAAGCCAGTGATTAGTCCCTGCAGCACCAGCGGGGATGTGGTGGGGACACTCACATTGGAAGACTTCAAATAGTCATTTCCTTGGTTAAAATAAAATCTGACTGCACTAAATAGACAGTTTTTAATCTCAATTGGACATCTGAAGATTTCTCAAGCTGTTGTTGGCTGCGGCAGAAACAAATTTTTCTGCTTTGTTGATTAAACCAGTGGTCTCCACCATTGCTTATCGGCCTGCGACGAGCTGTTCTTTTTAATTAAAAGTGAGCCACCACGAGAGAGCAATTAACAGCTAGTAATTACTGTGCTCTTCAGAACTGCAACATTTTGCCTTTCATTCCAATTATATAATGGACAAGTGGCTTTTTGATCTTCAAATTAGTGAGCTCTTGTACTATTTGTTTTGAGGCAGATTTGGAAGGTTAATGATGGCCTGTGGTGGCACTCTTTCCACTGACTGATGTAAGACAAGAAAAAAGGGGAAGGAAACAGGAATAGTCTATCAAGAAATGCAAATGCTGCCTTCTTGATAATGAACAGGAGAAACACAGGCAACTTAATATGCAGGTTATTTAATACGAATCAAGTAAGTGCTCGTTTTGGTGCTAGCCCGTGCTATGGAACTCTTTTTTCTTTTTTTTTTTTAATAAAAAAAAGTTTAATTAAGCATTTCAATATAGATTCTTTAAAGAATGACACATAACATTTAACCGTTTGATACTTAATTGTGTTTGCCTTTGATTGTGGCACCTATAGCTAAATGTTGTACAACATTACTGAAGCATTGAACTGTCCCTTAGGACATGCGATGCATTGACTTTGTCTAAAATCTTTTAAGTAATAAGTCTTAATATATTTAATGGCCACTGTGCCCTTTGAGTACAAGGACCTCTTACATCACAAACAGTTGTCTAATTTTAATTAATATTGATTTGCATCTCTTAAATAGAAACTATAATTGTTGCTGTTGCTTATGGCTCTATAATAATCCTAGAGGATAGACATGTTGAATATGTCATGTATATAGAAGTGTGAGTTTAAAAAGATCAATAATACTGTTATTAGGGCAGATCTCTGCTCTTTGGATTGTTGCTGCTGCAATCGGCTAAGTGGTGCTGTGCTGATTTATACCAATTGTGGTCTTCATGTTTGATTTTTTTAAACTGTTGCCCTGGTATTACTTTTTTGTGTACGGAAACAGATAAGGTTTGTTGTAGTTTTAGCTACCCTGATTTTTGGGAAGGAGTCAACAGCTGTAGTACTCTGATACCTCCTGAGTAGATTAAGAATTTGGCACTTTATTTTTGCTGTGCATGTCTGGGTTATGCATATCTGCACAGCTTAACAAAACCACAGAGCCCATTTAACAGACAAATTACAGACGTGAAAAAAAGTGGGTATCTTCAGTGTGATGAATAAAATATAAAACTCATTCTATGGAGAGCTGAAACAAGAAGATCTGTGTTTAAATTTCTTCACATCCATTGATTTAGCTATTCCTTCACTAAACACAATCATTAATTACACAGATTGCTGTAGGCATGATAGAACATAGACAGACCTCTCCTTTTGGGCTGTTAAAGCTTTAGTCTTGCAGTTGTTCGTGTAGGAGAGAAATGTACTCTTGATTTCCTTGGAGGCAGAATCAGGATTGCATTGCTCAACAGATGCTGAAAAAACAGTATAAAAACCAGGTTCTTAAAAGTGTTTGGATCACGGTTTCACGTGTCCACCTAAACTCTGAACTGGAGTACGATACTTTAATTATGATTTTGAAAAAAGGCTCTGCAACCTGTGTGCCAAGCTGGTTACACGGCTTATGGTCTGTATAATGACTGCAAACCGAGCTCTTGAATGTGGACATCGAGGGTCTCTTCCCATGTTCTGACTTGAGCAAAGCTTCCACTGAAGAAATTTTGGCCTGTGAAGGGTTTGAGACTGATCCCCCACACGAGGCTTGGGAGGTGAAAGGAGTTGGAAAGTAGGAAAATAAAGAGGCTGAATAAAAATATTTCAAGCAGGAGTAGTGACAATATACATAAATAGAATTTGAAAAAAAAAATACTTAAGGGGCTTGAAAGTTTAAGTCTCTTTAAAGGAAACTGTTTTGCTGTATGGGAAAAATGTTGACTTTTCAATTACAGGTTTGTTAAGGATCATGGACTGTTTTGGTTCACTGTCTGGAGTATTTCTCCCAAGTGTTCCAAGTTTGAAGATAAATGTGGGCTCTTTGTTCTGAGCAGTACGCAACCCATCGCATTAATACTTTCCATGGACCAAGATGTCATCAATGCAATGTTCATCTGTATTGCAGGGATGTGGAGAAAATATTAGGGTTGCATTTTCCATTATCTCTCATTCAAATGGTCATTTGAAGTGGTTCATAATAGCTCTCCTTTGTTTTCTTCATTCACAACGTGCTGGGGTTTTTTTTGGAGATGTGTGGAGAAGGCTGAGACAAACACAGTGTCTCTGAGCTGCTGAAATGAACTGGGGTCATGCTGGGGAAAATGGATGGAAAGGAGGAAAGACTCAATCTCTGAAAATTTACGAAGATGGTGTCGGGAGAAAGATAGAGAGCAGAACATACCCCTGAGGTGGACTTCCTGGAGGCACACCAAAAGCCTTCTAAATTTTCCTTTATTTCAGCAAGCCAACCCTTTTCTTGGCTCCCATCATACCTGGGAGAGGTCAGGTGTATGCACCTCCAGGAACACCCATAACAAGTAACTGCTCCTATGGAGAGGGTTACCTCTCTTATTTCCTAATCTCAGGGTGGTTATGTTCTGTATACATACACCTGAGCTATTAGTGATTTTCAATGACTGTTGCTGGTGGTGATTTTTTTTGTACTCAAGACCAAGTTACTGTTTCCTGGTAACTTTGCCTGTTATCTAATTTATCGCCTGCAATGCCACTGACCTGGCATAGTTCTGTATCTAATAACATCCTGAGGGGCTTCGTAAAAATGTAGGTAAAAGGAACTGGCAAAATCATTGAGATAATTGCTGTGGCTTGGTCTTGGACATTTGTAATATCTAACTCAATATAAATATGAACTTGGCTCTGGCCATTTGCACATAAGCCCGCAGGCAGAGGTATGCAAGTTGAATGCTGCCATTCAATACCTAATCGATACCCTGATGGTGTCAATATTTTTTTGAAAATTATTTTAAATTTTTAAAATGTAAATTTTAAATATTTTTAAAAATGCATTAAAAATTAAAAAATCATTAGTTTTTTAAAAACTGGCTGGAAACAGAAGTGCTGAGGTACTAACAGACTGACTCCGGTTCTTACCTCTGCTGTCAAGAGTGGTTCCAAAGAATGTTTATAAATACGGTGATAGGCGCTTTATATATATATGTAAATCTATTTATATACTATATATATAAAAATATAAATTTATTTATATAAAATACAAAGCCCTTCTGTTTGGAACATTTAAGTTTTTAAATTAATTTCAATTTAATTAAAAATAAAAAAGCCACGGGACTTTGCTGTGCCTGCCTGGTGTTTAATACTGTTACTCCATCAGGGTATCAAGTAAGTATCAATACCTCATAATACACACTAATGCGCACAGATATAATTGCCTACACAGGGTGCAAGGCAATGGAAAACCAAACCTGAAACACTGGTGTGCTTAGGTGCTATGTTAAGTAGGAACAAGTAGGATAAAGGTTTCATCAGTGGTAATGCTGTTCTTCACAGTGGTGAAAGGCTTCAGGGATTTCTGAATTGTGGTTATTAGTGTCAAAGCCACTAGTTTTGTAAAACCAGGCAATGCTCTCCAGCCTTTGCCTCACTTGTGTAATGCCCCTGGATCCTCAGCCTGACTCCAGCCCAGCTTATCCTGATGGATATCAGCATGAGAGGAGGATGCAGGCATTTTCTTCAGTTATTGCAAACTCTTCACCATATATCTACATGCTGGAATCTGAAAGTGAGCCATGAGAGCAGCGCTTGCCATGCGGTTCACCTCCTTAAACAATATATTCTCTTGATCTGCACACATATGGTAGCTCCTATTAATGGGAGTTACACATGCTGGGTAAGAGGAGAGACTAAACCTTTCCTACATTTTTACTAGTGAAATACTGGAAATGGGATGACGGCAGCCAACTAGATTGTGAGGACTCTTGTCAGAAATATGATTAGGAGTTTGTTTCCATGTAGCTCACACAGTAACAGACATAAGCCTCCAGCCAGAGACAAATAGTAGTTAATATCTAGAGAAGGCAAAGCGTTCTCTGAGATGTTTAAATGAGAATTCCAGAGCAAGATGAAAATTGGCCTCCGAGGGAATAACGTTTTCTTTTTCTTCATAACTGTGGATAAAAATTCCAAATAGATCATCAGTATGTATATTAAGGGGAGATCGCATTCCTATGATATTGTTGGAAAATTCAGTAGCGATGTATTTTTCATTTTTAATTTTTTTTTCCCTCTGCAAATTTCTTCTTGGATTTGTGCCATATAATGCAATAAAATGGACCCATGAGATACAGGAGATTTAAAGTCTGTTGGTGTTCATTACATTACACAGAGTCATGCAGAATTTAAGGTCCTATACGTTAGTCTGCTTCTGAATCAAGACAGGCAAGCACATCCAAGGTAGAAGCAGCAAAACCCTGGATGCCTCTGCTATAGCTGGAAATATGAGAATAAGTCTTCTGGATGTGTATTTATTTTGGAGTCTCAGAAAAACCCAGTAGTAGCAGTGCTGCTTTATGTGAGGCCTGGAGTGAAAGAATATATATATTCATACACACAAAAGTATGATCAATTTAACTTTCATCTTTTTGCCTTGTCCTGTGCTGCTATCACATCTCATAGGCTGAGCGGAGCAAGGCTCTGTGAGGGGCTTGAAGGGAACCGAGGTACAAATCACTCTGTTGCTGAAGAAAATGGTAATATAATTTTAAATTATAAATTGCAATCTGTAGATTTTAGTGAGAAGAGCTCTACTCGAGTTCAGCTGACCTGTTCTGTGCCAGGTTTTGCTCTGATTTTCCCTAGGGCTTTGTCTGGTCCCGTTTGCGAGAGCCAGGCAGCTCTCCTCACAGCCACCTCCTGCTCAGATATGGCAACACCTGGGTTAAGCAGGGTATTTCTTGGTCCAGAGGTATTTGAAAATTTTCTGCAGAGATAACTGAAAAATGATAATGTTATGACACCACTCCTTCAAGAATCATATTTGGTTCTGAACAGAAACAAAGGAAGATTCTTCAGATATTTTTGAAAAGTTCAGTCTTTCAAAAGAAAGGGAGAAATTACCTTTAAAGAACTGTAATATCCTTCACATGATTTGTGATACACCTTTATTTTTAATAGATGTGTAAAAAAGTATTTGCAAAGATCCTGCAAAGTGTTTGGAGTTCTCCCTTCAACATCCTTCTTGTTTTATACTCTTTCCTGGTAAATCCTGTCTCATATTACCAATTCTTTTTTTTTTTAATTGCATTTTTTCTTAAATTTTCTTCAGGTTTTGAACATTCTCCCCATAGTCAGGTTCCTCCGTCCCTCTCTCTGTTATGGGTGTCATACAAAGAGAGGCTAAGATCTTCATGGTCCATACTGTAAAAACTATAATGGATTGTTTTTTGGATGGAGCTAATAGTTACTAAATCCCCACTTAATACTCCTGCTTTGCGGATATCTCTCCTCCAGTGAGCATCATGTGCTAATCTCTTGTTCTTCCAGTGTATGCATCCATGCTTAATGTGGGGAAACAGGCTTAAACCTGTTAAACTCCTGTTAAATGCTCAGAGTTGGCTTTTACAGCTGTCCGCATCCAAAGGTGGGAGTGCATCCCAGAGCCTTCCCAGTGCTGCTAGCAATGCACAGTGCGCCCAGGCATGAAGCATTTTGCATTTAGCCGCGTGTTTTAAGACTGGAGCTCTGGCTCTTGAAGTTACCGGCTAAAGATGCCTCTCCTGGCAGATTGCTTTAAATGTGCCCTGAGATGCAGAGAAGAATGCAAGGTGAAAGGGAGCATGGCCTCCTCACTGTGTATCGTGTGTGTATCCTCAACCAAGATCTCTCTTTGGGGCAAGCTGGTGAAAAGAAGTGATGATAATTTATTTAGGAAGTATAGAAATGATGTTGGATGGAGAGCATGTTTGTGCTGTGTCATCGTAGCCTTGTTTTCTGTTAGGGGCAGCAGAAGGCTAAAGGAGCCCCTCTGTTTGGAAAACCACGTATGTGGCAGCAGCAGGAGCTACCTGTGCTAATTGTCAGGGGAGCTGCTGGGTGCCATCCCAGGGCATAACCACAGGAGGATGGAGACCGTGCAGTGGACTGTAAATAAACTGAATTTTTGTGTAATAGCCTCTGGTTTTTGCAAGTCTAAATTTTATCTAGCACATTGGCTTTTAAAGCATGGTTTAACTTTTGGAGTGTACTACTTTTCCTTGCTCTCTGTGAAGTGGAAAATAATGCCCTGGTTGCACAGCCTCTTTTCCAGTAATTAAGAGACTTTTTTTGTTTGCATGCTGATCACTTTATTTTGCATTGTTCTAGGAAATATAATGCACATTCCTAGGAAAATACTCTTTTTCCAATAGAGGGAGTATTAGTGCCAGGCAATGCCCTTCTTTCTCACTCTCTTTGCATCTCATAAACCTACCTATAACCAAATAATGTGTGTGTTGGTGACTTGGTGCTGTTTGGATTGTTTTGTCACTGCTCTGCATTAGCTAACTGACTTCTCTGAGCCAAGACACACACATAAAAAATCAATTTATTCATGACAGCAGAGTGAGGTGAAAGTTGGTCCTCCCAGAAGCCTGCCTCTGGATGGTAATGCTGAGTCCTGCTTTCTGCCATCCTTCACATTCGTTTGTCTAACCTCTTGCAGATAAAAAAAGCCATGTTAGCAACCAGAAGTTCTTTAAAAAAAAAAAAAAAGTAAAAAATACAGAAAGGAATTCAAACCTCTAGTCCCTGTCACCTTCCATTGAGAGGGCTGGCGTTGGCATGGGGTGGGAAGGAGGAGAACAGCCCTGGTTCTCGGAACAAAACAGGTCTAAGCCCCTTGCACGTCAGACAAAGCCTGGGACGGCGCTGCCTGTGTGGGAGCAGCAGCCGGGCTGTGAGCCACAGGAACCCCTCTGCTCTGAGCCTCAGGATGCTCAGCTGCTCTCTGGGGAGGTGGGATGCACCGGGCCATTACCCTGCCCAGCCCCTGGCTTTCCCTGGGTAAATCGTCACACCCCTGCCCTTGGGTGTTTGAAAGGGAAGGGGATGCTTAAAGGCAGCATGTTGGGTAACAAGTCGGAATCCAGCATATATCTGGGATGCGATGATGGATGCATTGGGTTTGTACAGCTCCTGGTTGTGGAAGGGGACCTTCCATCTTAAAAGTGGTACTTTGCTTTCCCTTCGCTGGACTCGCCGTGCAGGCTTGGGGCGCTCATTTGAATCATTGGGGCCAAATTCTGCTCTGAACTCAAATGGCACTGAAATTTGCACTCCAAGTGCAAGTAAGATCAGGATCTGATCTGATCTGAACTTAATCTCTAGCAGCTGCCTTGATTGGGAGTTTACCTTCTGAGCAAGACAGGCAGCCACTGATTAAAACCCTAGTCAGGGGGGCAACGACCCCGAATTTACTGCCTGCCCTTTGGCAGTCGAGAGGGTCTAGAAGTCAAACTCCCAGCCTCTGCAAAGGCTGCAGGAGTGGAGGAGCCTCCGGAGAAGTCCCTGGGGAAGCCGGGGGCACTGCAGCAGCGTGGAGAGGCAGTGGAGGGCGAGCAGAGCAGCTGCGAGCTGGGCTGTGTCTGCCCGCTGAAAACACAGGGCTCAACAAAGGCTGTAAATCCAGCGCGAATCATGGAAATGGAATTAACTTAAAATTATACTTTCAAGGTGAAATATTAGTGGTTGTAACAGTTTGTTTTTGTCACACGGTCACGAGGCGCTGTGATTTTTAGGAAACTTTTCCTGGTAATTTAGCTTCAGGATATATGGCATATGCCGTGATGTCTTTAATGGGGAGACATAATAGCGTGTGCTGTGGGAACTGTGGGTTCAATGTTGAAGCAGGCGGCATGCATCTTAAAATGTAAAAGGGAGATTTATAATGTTTCTGGTGACACAGAATAGTAAAAACCAATGACCAAAAATATAGAAAATTAATTTAGATAGAAAAGACGCATCCTTCCACGTGTCTCGCATCTGCTGTTCTAGGATTTCTGCATAAATCTGTATGTTTTGGTTCTTTTTAGTGCTGTGGGTCCTTTGATTAATTTAGCTACATGTTACTGTCATGTTGGGCACATTCATCTTCTGTCTTGAAGCATGTACTCCTCAGCCTCTCTATCATTCCACCCCTTCAGGCCTTATTTTCATCACATTTAAGGGAACTCTCCCCTGCCTGTCTTTATCTTGTTAGGCTTTCAGCAGCTTAAGTTGAATCTTCATTCTTTCACTCTTGCTGTCAAACCTCCTTTACCAAGTTATCTCATTTTCCTATTCATAACATCTAACCCATTATATTTAATACTCAGGCACAATTGCATCTGAACATTATGTAGGACTTGCCAGCACAAATACTTGTAAATGAAATCAGACCACCCCTGGAAGAAGCAGTGGTGGCTTTGCCTTGCCAGTGTATTTTAAATTGAAAAATGCCCAGGACTAAATCCAGTCCTGGAGTAAGCAGTTGCAGCTGAAGTCGGTAGAGCTTCATCTGCTAAGCTGAGATGGATTTGACCCTTCAATACTGAAAGCTGGAAGGTTAATAATGGTTGCATAATCTGATATGAAACAGAAATTAGTGTCAGAACTGTCCCAGTGGGTGTGTACATCTACAGATGACAAAGCCCTTTACAAGAATGGGTAAATTATAATGTTCAGGCTACAGACTGGAAAACTGAGGCAGAGAAGTTGAGGGACTTGCTAAATTTTAATAAACCATCAATGCTGAGACTGCACTTAAGCCCGTTTTTTTGAGGAACAGGTTCCATGTCTCTGGGCATGTTCACGTGTTCACAGTGGCAGTCTCTTGGGTCCTCAACCCCAGGGTTGGCGGCTCATCCCCGTGGGACGGAAGAGTTTGTTTTTTCTCCCAGGTCTTACCTCTGCTTTTTGAACTGATGAAATGGTGCTTCAGAGGGGCCTCTTCGGCAGCAGACGCTTTGGAAAAAAAACCCCAAAAACCTAAGAAAAATATATGTGTGACTTCTGGGTCAAGCATGCATTTTGGCAATGTAATATTGCTTTTGCACCTTTGCAAAGGTTGCAGCAGCAGGGATGGAGCCACGGAGGCACTGCCGGCTGTTGCAGGGGCTTGTGCTCTGTTTTTGAGGTGGATCCCAACGTTTCCGCCTTTTGCAAGAGCTGGGTCAGTTTATGAAAGACGATATATGAATTAGTTCCTTCTGGTAGCACTGGACAAAACTCGGTGACCCAGGAAATGTTTTCCTCCCCTTTATTCCTATAACTGCCTTTTTTTTTTTTTGCTGGCAAGCTGACCTTTTTAAATGCTTCATCCTTTCCCTCCCAAATGTGGAATTTCCTCCCAAAAAAATCATTCTGGCTCAAGACCCAGAGCTGGTCAGACTCAGTACAGGCTAGAAATGGATTTTGATAGAGGACAGCATCATGCTTTTGGCAGACTGTCCTGGCCTGGGAGAGTAGCAGCAGAGAATGCTGTGGTGCCAGGGCTGGGGGATCCCTGCCTCCCCCCTGGGGCTGGCCTCATACTTCTCAGTCACCTCGAAAAGGGGTTGAAGTATTTTCTCTGTACATTGTTCTATTTTTAGGAGGAGGAAAAGCTATTTTAAGCCACTCTAAAATGTTTTTATGGCTCTTTCTGAGCTCTCTGTAGCTAGTTGGTCTCATGGTAATTAAGGCATTTGGCCTTACAAATGGAAGGATTATGAAAACAGTTTCAGAGATTTCTAGAAGTGCTCCAACATATTCCCAAAATAGGATTGTTTTGCGTGTGTGTTTGCTTTTGTTTTCTGTTTTTACAAATGAATGATGCTAAGTGAAAATACTGTCTGCCACTTTCACTAGGGTGCTGTGACCCAGCCTCTGAGGATGAAAGCACAATAGTGCATTTCCTGAACATTAGTATGCACCACTCACTCGATAGTGTATTATTTTCATTAACTGGAGCAATTAAAATATTTTTGCTTAGCTTTTACTTATCCCTGTTGCTGGAAAAAGGCACTGGAAGATTTATATGGGAATTTTTCTTGGATAGAAGTAGGAAAAGAGCTCAGATTTGGGGCTCAGGGACAATCGCTGCCTGTGGGATCATGGCACTGGAATCACATGGCAGTTAGCCATCATCTCAAACTTTCCAAAGTGGTGATTGATGTTTTACCTCTGCTCTTCCCGCTAGAACAAGGCTGGCTAAACCAAACACTTTCCCTTAATTATTTATTTTTTTTTTCTCTGTAGCACGTAGGTGATGGAAAATGTTATATACCCACTGGGTTTGGGATGGTAGCAACCACAGCTTATGGGATAGCCTGCACTGAAATGAACATGTAAAGTAGATAGGCTGAGGCACTGAGAAACAAAAAGTATCACTTCCAGGGCTAGCAAAACAAATGACTTCTTGCAGTCCAAAAAGATGCCTGAGGCTGTTTGGCTGTAGGCATCCCGGGCTGAACTGTTAGCGTAAGCCAGCATCGATGCTGTTAATAAAATGCTGTTAATATAGAACTGGAAAGAATGAGGTTGATGATGGCCCATACAGCCAACAATACGCTCCCTGGAACGTATTTCTAAATTCTTTGTGATAGAAACAAATAGAGATTTAATAATGTCAGATGAACGTGTAAATGGAATAATGACTTAAACAATCTCATTACAAGTCCTACTGCAGTCGATATAATCAGACTAAAACCTGGCAAGTATATAGAAAAAATACCCTTTTGCAAAAACTACATTTATTCAGATATTTCTAGAACTATTAATATCATTGACTTGAGGCACAAATACAGGTTAGTGCCTTTGGGCCTGGGTGCCTTAAACATTAAAATTTATTATTATTATTTATTTTTATTAGCTTCATGTGGCAGAAGATTTATAATATTCCAGTTTTTATTAAGTACTTGTGGTTTTTAAAACTGATGGTAATTGTTGCTGGGCAAATCTCAAAAGAGGAAGAGGATTGGTTGGTTTAGTTTTGATTAAACTCTCAGAAGTTTGGGCATTTATCCAAACTATCTCAACCTCCTGCATTTCTAATATGGGTCTGTATATCTTCTGAGGATAGGCTTTTATTTTTCTTTTAATCTTTTCCTTTCCTTTTTCTTTTGTGTGTGTGTGTGTGTATAAGTTTCTGTCCTCCTCTTGTTTAGGTCAGACACATGGTAGAGTATTTTGGTGTATCTGCTTCTCAATATGACCTGGAAAGGGCAGCCCGGAAAAGAGTTCAAAAAGTTTGCAGCAAGTAATTAAAAAGAAGCTATCTGTATCCCTTAGCTGTTTACCCTTAAAAAACTGGCTCAGTTTATAATTTCTGCTTTGTAATAATGTCCTGCTATAGCTATCTGTTAATTCAGATTCTGCAAATTGAATCCTGTAACTACATGACAGTCTTGGTCATGATCATGGTAGGATTCTGATGCAGAGAAATCCAAATATTTTTCTTCTTTGATACTATATGAGAAAAATGGGAACTAGGAACCAGAGGGCAGAATACAGCATTTTCCTGTATTGTGTTGCCAGCTCCTTTAATTTTATCGCAAATGCTACCTCACTGTAAAATCATAATTTTCATTAAATAAAGGAAGCTTACATTTGTGAAAGTTCTTGAAAGCATCTTTGTGTCTTGGAAGCAAAAACCAGAAAGGTTCTAGAGCAATGCACCATTTATTTGTAGTCATTTTGTATATACATGGGGATGTATGCAATTTATTTGTCATATGGTTTTCGAAGTAATTTAAAGGAAATGTTCAGTGTAATTAGGCTTGTGTGAGCATATTAGTTTTTTATTCAGAAGAAATTATATCCAGTATGGAGTTTTAGGCTTTTTACCCCAGTTTATGAAAACAACTCTGTTGAAATCATTTAATTCTGGCAGGATTTAGGCACGTGTTGAAGCAAGTGGTGACCATGTACTTGTTGGTGCTACCAGAGTGCCCAGGGACCTGCACGAGGATCAGGGGCTGTCGGTGCTGTACCTGTATGCACAACGCGATGTCTGTGCATGCTGCTCCTGAGCTTGGGAGGTGCACAGTGTCCTTGGCTGCATCCTTTTGTGTGTGATGGAGGGTGGCTTTGAGCAACTGCTGGTATTTCCCTTATTCAAACTGGTGCAAACTGGCCGAGTTCTTGGAAGGAACTGTGTTGAAATGTTAGGCTTGTCTTACAGGGTTGGTTTGAGTGCGGGCAAACACTGAGAAGGAGAGGTGCTTAGGTGGAGAAGTTTTGCATGGACGGTCTCCATCATGGTCTGGAGAAGCTGGCTTTCTCTCTGGTGGAAAATCAGCATGTCTTCCTCCCCTCCTGGAGGGACAAATGAGTCCTCAGTACCTGGTACTAACCATCGAGCACAAAATCGGTTTTGATCTTCAGTTTGAGAGCTGTGCTCGGCTCGCTGGCTTTGTGTGAGATTTTTGTGGAACACTGAACAGACCTTTATTCCTTTCTTCAGCAAGAACAACTTTCTCCATTTCCTCTCAAGCACAGGCTTTTGCTGTTATAATCATGCAATTCCACCTGGGTTAAAACTGAAAAGTGTTTCTAATTGGATCCAGGCTAATATCAAGCCAGCACGCAGTGGTTTTCCAGCGTGACTGGGATATTCCACCCTCTGCCAAGCAAAAAGACACACTTTTTGCCTTAAAAACCCCCATGATTTTCACTTGGAAAAAAAATGTCTTTTTTTTTCTTAAGAAAACCAGAATAATATATGTAATAAAAATACTTTATACAGGCCTGTATTTTGATAGTTTGCAAATGGTGCTTTGCTAGACCAGTTTCTGGTCACCGGTAGGTTTTGGTGGTGCTAACAGCTCTGTGCACAAACCCACCAGCAACGTCTGAGCCCAGTGCTGGAACACGGTGGTGGGAGCTCTTGATGCCATGGGACTGTGGTGTTGGTCCCTCATCAATGCTGGCAAAGAAAGGCTCAGAAAGCTTATGAAACCAGTACTGCCAGGTGGCAAATATCTTCTGCATGGGACTGGGAATGCCTAGTACCAAGGAGGATCACAGCCCTAAATACCTCTTCAGGGCATCCTGCTGAAGTAAACGAATCACAGAACTTGTTTTTTCTGCACAAAAACCCATCCCCTTGGAAATCCAGATGATTACAGTGTTGGATCGCCCTGATGCAGCAAGCAATGCACAGGGTTTGGTGCTGAATGCCCCGGACCCCAGCACGTTCAGCAGACAATAGCAAGGACAGCCAGGTGGTGATCTGGGCTAAACCAGGTCCATGCTGAGTGCTGGTGGCCATGCTCTCCACCAGGTTTTGGTGCTGAGGGATGGATAGCAGCAGGAGTGCTCTGCCACATGGGGAGACAGGACCACCAGTGTTTCCTCTCGGTCACCTTCTTCAAGTGCTGAGTTTTAAGTGTGGCAGCATTATGTAGTTTTATTATTTTAATAGATGAGAGAGGTCCATGATCAATAGCAGGGATGCTTTTATCTTAATCATCCATCCCTCATTCATAAATATGGAGATTTTCAGCCTCCTGTAATACTGCTTATGATTTTCTGTGGTGTGGTAAAATGGACTGAAGTAACTTCACCATCTCTAAAATGCCATAAAAGTAGTAGTCAGGTTATATTAATTTTGCCAACCATATTATTGCACGTGTCTATTTAAAAAGTCTTGGGACTGCTATAGCGAGAGTATGTAAGGTTCTTTTTCTTCTGACAGTTTTTTGCTCCTAGCCCTTGCACACCAGTTCAGGATTACACATGAAAAGGATGACATATGCACAGCCCTGAGCCAATACGTAG